>NC_135505.1:67267962-67904212 GCF_052857255.1 Amblyomma americanum | reverse complement strand
TCTTGCACCCCATATGTGCGTCTCAGCGAAACAGACGGATAAGCGAATTCGGCGGAGGTTCGCATTCATGAGTCGTGAAGAATGTGCATCTGAATGATGTTCCGTGAAATCAACAGAGAACATGGGATGGACGCATATATCTTAGTCAAGACTGAATAAAGAGGCTCTTTTTACAGTCGCACTTCGTGTGGCAACATGTAAAAGTTGCGAGTAAAATTCTTAGCATGGAAGGGGGCGGGGGGGGGGGGGGAATGAAGCAAACAGTTGTAACCTGCCATTGCAACAATTTCTTTTCACTACTCTTTATAGATTTGTTTGTTCTCAGCGGTTAAGCAGACAAAGCGTTAGCCGCTTTGGTCATGGGCTGTGCAACCATCACTTTGGTAACATTGAGAGGAACAAAATGTCAAAATACATTGCCCTCAGCCCTGCCGTACGCTATTAAAGCTCACTGTTGAGCCCTGGTAACAGGCGGAAAACAGCGCCTAGTGCATAGGACGATAAACACAACAAAATAGCAGGTCCTATCTGCGCGTCGTAAGAGATGAATAGAGAACACATACGGGATTGAATGCCTGGTATGTCTTGACATAAGATACATCTCCCCTGCTTTACTCATGTAATTTAATGGAGATGCCGAGTGCTATTCGAAATGGCAAACCATCAGTCATGTTGAAGCAGTGCTAATAGTTATGAGGAAGCAAGCCGACTCGGAAGTGTGATAAGCGACAGTCTATCACGATCATAGAGAGTCTAATATAATGGATTGTTGTGCAAGCTACAAAATGCGTTAGCAATCAGCTCCACGAAAGATTCATTGCCAATGTTTTTTCACTGAAGCCTCAGTAGCGCAGGGATAGAGAAGCTGCTATGAGTGCATAACTTCAGGAAGAAAGTATATGCTAAAGAAGGACCTCAAGCGCGGTCTCTTTCGTGTACGGTAGTTGGTTTCTTTTCAGAAATGAAAAACGTCATCAAGAAGAAGTAAAAGTATTTCGTTACAAAATTTTTCTACGCTTCATCATCTTATGTATGCTAATGTAAGTCTCATATCATCTAGAATTTCTTCGTGCATCTTTGCAATGCCTCCGGGGAATTTGGAATCTATTGCGTACGTTTATTCATTGATATTTTGTTGAGAGTTCACGTTTTGAAGACATGTCTTCATGAAGTCTTCATGAAGTTAACTATGCTTACTTCGTGTTTTTCTATTCAGTTCATAAATACTGATATCAACAATAAATCATGCCCTGCTAGAAAATGAAATAATTCTCGAATTTTTAATTTTAAAAAATAAGAAAGTTTTTGTTATTGACAGTGTACTTAACGTATTCCTCTCGGAACTTAAGCTATTGCACTGATTTATTTCATGAACTGCACTCTCTACTCAATATATTTACTGTATTTTTTTTCGCTCTTACACTGTGGAGGTAAAAAAGCCTGCATGTTGGGAAGCTAATATGCTTTCGTTAATGACAGCGACACTCTTTATGGCTTTCCTGGGGAACAGCTGATCTTTCTTATAGCTTTTTTCATATGGGAGAAAACTTTGTCGATATAATCGTTTTAGTTGCGAGTTGAGAAAACTGACTCAATCGACACCAAAGGGAAAATCTGTTGGATGGTTTACGCCAACCGTCTGAGTTCCCTTTTCTTCAGAATCATTAGGCTCCCGGTAAAGCAGCTCATGGATTCGGTGGGGCAGCAATCAGACTGCGGACGCATGGACGGGTGATAATTATATACTTCGGTTCTGGGAAACGGGAGCTCCCTTCTTCCAGGAAGATTGAGTAGTGAGCCTAGGTCATTTCGTGTTGTCTGCCAAGGCCTGCTTTTACCCACTGCGACATAGAAGGTGATAGCTGTGGCAACGCCGCTCGCCACAACGCCAAGGGAGGATATTTTGCGCTGGGTACAATAAAAAAACGCATAAAGAAATGAAATAAATATGTTGTGACATTAAAGGTAATCCAAAAAAAGAGCCACCACTTTGTAGGCGGGCTTCATGAAAACGCGAGCAGATTCAATAAATCCTGTAACTAAAAAAAAAATCTTTGCTTAGAAGAACCACCGCATGTTGAAGGCATTTCCTACGATGGTACTGAAAATAGTAATTAGTGCTGCAACTTGGAACAGGGAGAGCTGTTGGCGCAAACACATTCGAGTTTGATTGCTTTGCAATAGAAATCCTAGTCTGATGAAATGTTTTCCTTTAAGTCTCGATTACTCATGCACTCAGACGTATATGGTGGTCGTAGTTCGCGAGTTTTTTCTGGCAGTAGATGACTAGACAAGAAAAAATTGACCAACTATCAGGTCCGTAACTGATAAACACTAAACAATCTCTGATGAAGGCCGCCGAATGCTTCATTGATCGTGTCACTGTGCCTCACAACGGAAAGGAAAGAATAGCTAATTGACGAGGTAATCATAGATCATTGGAGAGAAACAGTAAATCTGCACTGCAAATAGTTTAAAACTACGTTTTCTTATGAGTGATCGAGGCATATATAGGCGCAAAAGTTTTAGATATCTAGCATATAATTATCAGTTAGGCAAACATGCTACCACAGCAGAAGGGCGTAGGCAGCCTAGTTTTATATCTTGATAAAAGTGAAAACTGTGAAGATGCAGCTGTGAATTCTTACAAACATAACTAGTTTGAAAGTTTGGTGCGACTAGGCTGGCAACATGCTAAAGAGCAGGGAGGTATTCACCGGACATTATAAAAGCAAACATTTTAAAATGCATAAAAGAAAGAGCGAAATTACTATATTTCATATATAATTTGGAATAATTCCGTGGAAAGCGTAACCAGTCGTTGATCGAAAACAAGAACATTTTGGTCCCAGCAACCCCTCAATGCTGTGTGCAACATATTCAGTGAAATATAGATGTCAGAAAAGCCGAAATTAGCAGCTTAGCAATAGAGAATGAAGAGCCAGAATTTTACATACCATCCAATCATTTTGCTTATAAACAAGCGTAGGCAAAAATAAACGGTCATTTCAGACGCAGGCCGTCTTAGGAGCAGGTTGTATTTTCCACGCACGAGATATTTATGCAAGACCACACCATGTCTTAGTCTTCATTAGAAAAAGTGTTTTATGAACGCATGCCGTATATACCTGTCGTAAAAGGATATGATTTCGGCTTTGTTGCATGTGCAAAATTTGAGTCAGATGCCTCTGTCAATCAGTTCTCCACCTACACCAATATTCTGTCGTTTTTATTGCCTCGGAGAGCAGTTAATCTGCACTAGTACGGAGAAAATGTTCGGTAAGTAAAGAGACAACATGTGTTATTAAGCAACAAAAGGGGGAGCAACAAGCCGTTTCTTACGGACTTCTAAAGAAGCTCAAAAGCGTGGATTTTTGGTTGTGTTGGTGGATGATCAAGCAAGATATTAACTCAGAGTAGACAGGACACAGAAGAAACGAACACGAGCGCTAACTTTCAACAAATTTTATGTCACACATGCAGCATATATATACATCAAAGACACGTCATCACTTGTGCTAACAGTACCGTTGCCTCAGAAACAAGAGTTCTTTATCACATAAAAACATAGAGGGTGTGCTTACTCATCTAAAGCGTGCAAAGCAATTTTTGAAAAAACTGCTGTGCTAGCAGAAAGTAGCGACATGACCACACGATTAATTATTGAAGCTGGAAGGATAAATGCTTCGGGCGAGATATGTGTAAGCACTCCCTCTATCTTTTTATGTGATAAAGAACTCTTGTTTCTGAGGCAACGGTACTGTTAGCACACGTGATGACGTGTCTTTGAGGAATATTGTTGCGGGAAAGAATATATTTACAGTTATTTACAAAAACGAATGAACAGCTACGGGCGGCACTCAGAACACAGCCAGAGATGAGTTCTCGTCTTCTTCCTCGTCCACTCCTTCACTCGCTCAATGTCGTCGTCGTCGTCTACCCGCTGCAGGACCCCCGGCTGATGAAACGCCGTCTTGGCGTTAGAGTGGTGGCGTAGGAGCGTCGTGATAAGGTTTGAGGCGGCATACATGGACGACGTCGGTAGAGGGGCCAGAGGACGATTGCGAGGACGCAAGGGGAGCAATTTCATAGTTCACGTCGGTGACTCGGCGCACCACACGGTAAGGGCCACGGTAGTGAGAAAGGAGCTTCTCGGAGAGACCGACGCTGCGCGACGGCGTCCAGAGAAGGACGAGTGATCCGGGGGGATATTCGACGGCCCGGTGCCGGCGGTCGTAGGCGGACTTCTGGGAAGCTTGAGAGGCACGGAGCCGACTACGGGCTATTTGGCGAGCCAGAGTGGCCTGGGCGATGGCGTCCTGAGCGTAAGCAGTAGTGGGGACTGAAGAAGGCGGCATGAGTGTTTCCAAAGGCAATAGGAGGTGCCTACCAAACAAAAGGTAGAAAGGGGAATAGCCTGTTGTGTCATGCCGTTAAGAGTTGTACGCAAATGTCACATAAGGCAATGCTGCGTCCCAATCGCGGTGGTCCGGTGAGACGTACATTGCTAACATATCGGTGAGCGTGCGGTTGAACCGTTCCGTAAGCCCGTTGGTTTGTGGGTGGTAAGCTATCACGAGCTGGTGCTGCGCGGCACACGAACGAAGAATGTCATCAATCACTCGGGACAGAAAATAACGCCCGCGGTCGGTGAGCAGTTGACGAGGGGCGCCATGGTGAAGAATTACGTCTTGGAGAAGAAAATCGGCGACATCG
Organism: Amblyomma americanum; assembly: GCF_052857255.1. Taxonomy (NCBI): domain Eukaryota; kingdom Metazoa; phylum Arthropoda; class Arachnida; order Ixodida; family Ixodidae; genus Amblyomma; species Amblyomma americanum. The sequence continues at coordinate 67,899,496 of NC_135505.1, read as the reverse complement.
GTAGCGCAGCTGGTGGGCAAAGCACGCGTGATGGCGTACCGAGTCGTATATTCAGTTGCGACAGCGATCCACTTGTTACCAGAGAGGGACGTGGGAAAAGGGCCAAGAAGGTCGAGGCCAACAAGGTGAAAAGGTTCCGGAGGTACGTCGATGGGTTGTAGAAGACCGGCAGGCAAAGTGGAGGGCCTTTTCCGGCGTTGACACAGGTCGCAAGCGGCAATGTAACGCTTGACGGAACGATACAGACCAGGCCAAAAGAAGTGGTGCCGCACTCGAGCGTACGTGCGGGACACGCCAAGGTGGCCGGCTGTCGGCAGATCGTGCAATTCCTCAAGGACAGAAGAAGGTAGATGTTGGGATATGACGAGGAGCAGCGGAGGACCGTCAGAGCGTAGGTTGAGGCGATACAAAATGCCATTCTGGAGCACATAAAGGTGCAGAGACGGAGATCGGTTTGCAGAGTGGAGGCCATCAAAGATAGGTTGTAAAGATGAGTCGCTGCGCTGTTCGTAGGCGATATCGGTGAGAGCAGTGATAGCTAAGAGGCAGGGTAGGGTCTCAGCGTCTTCGAGGCCAGGTGGCTCCACAGGGTATCGGGATAAAAAGTCAGCATCCTGGTGGTGACAACCGGACTTGTACACGACAGAGTATGAATACTCTTGAAGGCGCAAAGCCCAGCGACCAAGGCGACCGGCGGGATCTTTTAGTGAAGACAGCCAACAGAGAGCGTGGTGATCAGTGACGACAGTGAATGAGCGGCCGAACAGGTACGGGCGGAATTTAGCGACAGCCCAGACAAGGGCGAGACACTCGCGCTGCGCTCAGTAATGGAGTAACTTTGCTCTGCGGCGGAAAGTAGGCGGCTGGCATAAGCGATGACGCAATCTTGGCCCTGTTGACGTTGGGCTAGCACGGCACCGATCCCATATCCGGAGGCGTCGGTGCGAATCTCTGTGGGAGACGACCGGTCAAAATGGGCTAAGATGGGCGGAGAGGTTAGCAAATGAACGAGGGAGGAAAATGAGTTTTCTTGAGCAGGGCCCCAGATAAAGGTGGTGTCGTTCTTAAGAAGGTCGGTGAGGGGCGAGCGATGCCGGCGAAATCTTTGATAAAACGTCGAAAATATGAGCACAAGCCGACAAAGCTGCGTACATCTTTCGACGACCTAGGAAGAGGAAACTCCTTCACGGCTTGAATTTTGACTGGATCTGGGCGCACACCAGAAGCATCAACCAGGTGTCCGAAAATAGTGAGTTGGCGGCGACCGAATTTGCATTTCGATGAGTTCAGCTGGAGTCCGGCGTTACGAAGCACTGTAAAAATACTGGAGAGGCGTTCGAGGTGCGTGGCAAAAGTAGGCGAGAAAACCACAACATCGTCTAGGTAGCAGAGGCAGGTAGACCACTTAATGCCGCGAAGAAGGGAGTCCATCATTCGTTCAAAGGTAGCCGGCGCGTCACAGAGTCCGAATGGCATGACTTTAAATTGGTATAAGCCATCAGGAGTCACGAAGGCGGTCTTTTCACGGTCCTTTTCATCTGCGGCAATTTGCCAGTACCCCGATCGAAGATCAATTGAAGAGAAATATTTGGCGCTGTGGAGGCAATCTAATGCATCATCGATCCTCGGGAGAGGATATACGTCTTTTTTTGTAATGCGGTTTAGGTGCCGGTAATCAACGCAGAAGCGCCAGCTGCCGTCCTTCTTTTATACCAGGACAACTGGAGAAGCCCAAGGGCTTGACGAGGGCTCGATGATGTCTTTTGCGAGCATCTTATCGCCCTCTTGATTTATGACGGTGCGTTCAGCGCTCGACACGCGGTACGGACGTCTGTGGAGAGGAGCGGCATCACCGGTGTTTATCCGATGCGTCACCACAGAAGTACGAGTCAAAACACGGGCATCAAAGTCGAAGATGTCGCGAAAAGATAAGAGGCACCTAATATCGTGAGCTTGCATCGCTGGTAGGTCAGAACAGATCATGTCGGTGTAGTCATCCGTTGGTTTCTCTGGTGATGTTGCCGCAGGCAACAGGCATTGATGAGTGGAAGGTAAGCAGCTGTCCACCACTGATATGACACATTCGGCAGCAGGGCACAGCGTGGCGAGTGAGATGCCTTGCGGGAGCGGTTGGATGGACGAGTCAAAGTTCAGAACCGGAATGTACGTACGGTTTGCCGACATTGTAAAGACAGTGTGCGCAAGCGCAATACTTCGCGTGAGGGCAACGTCAAGGTCCGGAGTGACTACGTAGGAGCCATCAGGGACAGGGGGAACAGATGAGAAAGAAATGTAAGTTGCGGCTTGAGGCGGTAGACGGGCAAAGTCGACAGCACAAAGACGAGGTACAACTGGGGACGGCGACTCAGCAGAGAGAGGAGGTCAAGCTGGACAACACTGGTGGCACAGTTGATGAGGGCTGAATTTTCAGACAGGAAGTCGAGGCCAAGAATGACGTCATGAGGGCACTGGTCCAGAACAGAGAATAGCGCGGATGTATGGCGGCCGGATATGGTCACACGGGCTGTGCATAGTCCAACCACAGGAGGCGTTCCACCGTCGGCAACGCGGAGAACGGCTGTGGGTGCAGGGGTCAGTACCTTTCTGAGGCGGCGTCGTAGGGTGGAACTCATGACGGACACGTGCGCGCCCGTGTCGATCAGGGCTCTCACGGGGACTCCATCGACATGAATAGCGAGGAAATTTTGGTGTGCGCGAAGGGCTAAGCGAGGATTTTGGGACTGTGGCTGTACTGCAGCATCACCTCCAGACACTGCAGCGTCTAGTTTTCCGCTTGCGAGCGTCCGTAGGGGCCAGGAGAGGAGCGACGGCGTAGGGGCGAACGAGACTGCCGACGCAGGGGGGACGGGGAGCGGCTGGAGCGGGAAATCTGGCCGTCAACGGTAGCACTCTGCTGGGCTGGAGGGGGCGTGAAGTGGCGGGGAGGGTCATCGTTGCGGTGAGAGCTTAGATGACTGTTTGTGCTACGACGAGACCAATAATTGCGACAGTGACGGGAGATGTGGCCAATGCGGTGGCAGAGGAAACAAATGGGTCTGTCGTCGGGTGTCCGCCAGTCGTTAGGGTTACGGCGACGTGGAGCGAAGTAGGAAGGTCGTTCAGGAGCAATGGTAGTGATGTCGGGTGGTGATGAAGGACGCACAGGGCTGACGGGCTGGAGACCAAGGTTTGCAAGCTCTTGACGGACGACGGCTTGTACCATCGAGATGGTGGGCAAGTGGTTGTCGCCATCACGTAGAGGCAGGGAGGCAGGGGACATAGCTTCGAGTTCGCGTCGAATGATGCGGGTCACATTTTCTGGAGGCGCAGGAGTTTGCCGGTGCAGCAGGTCTTCACATGAGGAAGTCGCAGCCGTGTTGGGGAGGCGTGTGTACGGCTGACTAATACGTCTGCTTTTAGCTTCCTCGAAGCGGCGACATTCCTTAATAATGCCGTCGACTGTAGTGCAGTTCTTGCAGACGAGCAGGGTGAAGGCGTCGTCGGCGATCCCCTTCAACACGTGACCCACTTTTTCAGATTCGGGCATGTTATTGTCAACTTTGTGGCAGAGGGCCGACACGTCCTGAATGTAAGAAACATAGGATTCCGTAGAAGTTTGAGCTCTGGACGCAAGCGCCCTCTTAGCGGCGAGTGTTCGGCCGAGCGGCCGTCCAAACAGCTCGCGCAGTTTCTGCTTGCAGACGTCCCAGCTGGTCAAATCATCTTCGTGAGTCTCGTACCAGACGCGGGCGGTGTCTTTATATAGAAGATCACATTCGCGAGCATAAGAGTCGGATCCCAGCGGTTGTACGTACTCACGCGTTCATACATGTTGATCTAGTCGTCCACGTCAACGTTGTCGGTGCCAGAAAATGTCCCAGGGTCACGAGGGGAAGAAAGAACGAGCGATGGCATTGCCGATTGTGATGTTTGCTGGGAGGCGTCTTGGGTCATGGTGAGCGAAGTCAGCTGGCGGCCGCTGCGGAGCTCCGTCTTCGGTAGGTGTAGAGGAAAGCCGCACCTCCACCAAATATGTTGCGGGAAAGAATATATTTACAGTTATTTAGAAAAACGAATGAACAGCTACGGGCGGCACTCAGAACACAGCCAGAGATGTGTTCTCGTCTTCTTCTTCGTCCACTCGTTCACTCACTCAATGTCGTCCTCGTCGTCTACCCGCTGCAATATATATGCTGCATGTGTGAAAAAAAATTTGTTGGAAGCCTAAAGTCTCTTGCTTGTTCTAAAGAAGCAACAAACAAGGAACTCGATAACTACCTCTCGCTGCACTGAGCGTTTAGGAGGAGAGGACAGTGGAGAGAAAGCCATACGAAAATGAACAGATCATGGACGAATGTTTCGTCCATGATCGTCTTGTAACTGCGATTGCTCACATTTTATTGCATTGCAAGTGCGGAGCAGACAGTTACTTGTGTTTGTTTCTTTCTGGTTGCCTCATATGGCTTCACGAGGACGTAAGAAAGCTTGTTATTCATCCGGATAGGGGCAATGCCCTTTTTCTTAAAGTTGTGCGTTGTTCAATTGCCCGCAGCGCGTATGCCCAGAATGTTTTGTATGCATGAGCACAAATGAGTAGGAAGCATTTTTGGTTCAGATGAGAGAAATGTCGCAGCTTGAGACCACGTATTCGGATAGTGACTCCACCCGGGAGACAATTCCTAAGTTGTGCAAAACTCAATCCTTTCATCATCTGTTTGGATTTTTCCTAAGAAAAGACAAACATGCTTTCAGCGCCATGGGCCGCATCACTCATGCGGGATAGCTTTTAGAAGGATCAGAAAAAAAGCAGCGTTTTATATTCAAAAACATAACTTAAGAGCTGCGGCTTGCTTCATCCCTAGGAACGTATCGAAGAGGACCACATGACACTTGACTCGAGAACACTTAGCTAGAACTCCGGGAACATAACCAGGACTAACTGCGTTGCCGAAAACTTTGTGCGAGATCCGTGGAAGACACACGCGTTTTGCTTGCATGCATGCGCTTCAACTGTGATACACATCTTAGAGGCCCCAGGCACTTGTTTGGCACGATGTTGTCTCAGGCACACGTGTATCACATGGCCAGACTATTTCAAAAAGCTGCAGAGAGCACCTGTTAACGTTTTAGAATAAAAAAAGTCGAGTTAGGTTTTCAAATTAGGCAGGAACCGCCAATGATCACAAGAAAAACGTTGTATTGAAGAGCTACTAATAGGGGCGTGCGATTGGGACATTTTTGCAACAGCATTGAATAAAGTTCTTTAGCTTCGTTAGCAAATCTAAAGCGAGTAGTATAGTTACAACCGGGTCGCGTACGAATTTAATTTTTTTGCGCTTATTCGCTCTTGGAACAAATGTTCGCTGAAGCCGAGTATTTGTGTCAATTACCATAGCACCTAGCTGGGCGCCATAATTCCCAGAATTAAAGCTATAGCTCTCGAAAGACGCATCACTTGTCTGCACAGAATATATCGTCGAGGGGTAATATTCTATAAGCTTTTCATTTTCCATTGTCCACTTTGCGTCTATTCTGGCCTCTGTCAATGTTCACTGAGACATACCCGCGGCTTTCAAGCGTCTCTGGCAAGCGGCTCGGTCATTGGGTGGAAGGCGACCGGACCTTACCATTGGCTGAAATTGGATGCCAGATGCAGCCAGTGGTGAGGTGCATCGCAGCGGTGTGTCGGCAGTAGGCGACCGGGTTTTACTACTGCGGTGAGGTCCGTTCACCGAACACCCAATGGACGGGTCGCTTACCACAGATGTTTGAAAGCCGCGGGCATGTCTGAGAGACCACTGACAAGGAGCGAATGGACGCGAAATTAATAACCGAAAAAGAAAGCTTATAGAATATGTACTGGCCTAGATGTCCCTCGAGTCATATGCACAGGACAATTACGTTTTGCTGCAGATGACGGCAGCGAACAAAGCAGTTTCATATTTGAGTAGATTAGAGGGATGGTAGTTTAATCAACTGCCTCCTATATTGGGCAAGAATCTATGGTTTGGTAAGCCAGAATGATCCTTATCCGTCGCCCGTTCGTGAGGCTTTGTACCAGCACTATAAACGCCGCCACTTGAATGGACCACGTCACGGCATTGTACCCGTCTTACCAAATGGACCGATTGCGAACCCATATGGTGATTTAAAGACAGTCGTCGAAACAAACTGCTCTAGATCCTTTTCGAAATATGTGCCGATTATTTGAAAAGTAATCGAAAATTCTATTCATTTCGAAAAGCTGTGAAACTGCATAATTTCGTTCTTTGCAAAAATCCAACACAAGAATGTTGGTTTCGCTAATCTAACATTTGGAACATTTCACTTCCCTAGAAATGAAAGGTGGAGAATGTTGCATTAGCCATCAAGCTATTTTTTCCAATGAATACTTTTGGATTGATAAAAGTTTTCAAAGTTGGTGTTGAAAAAAAAACACTTCACTGGCAGCAGGAAAAGGAGTAATAGCAATGTCACTGTGAGCCGATAACAAAGCAGGTGCGCCAAGTTGACCAGAAAAGCACCGTTCCTGCTGTGCCGCAATTAATTATAAAAAATTTGTCCTTATGCACTGATTTTCTACAACATTTTGTGCGCTGCCTCAAATTGACAACGGAATACAAGAAAAGTACTGCGGAACTGATTTCTCTCTGCAGCAAGAAATAATATGCTCGCCTAAATGTTGTTTACAGGACGTCTGAAGGTTATAATTCCTATCCAAAGCAGTCATGTTCGCAGCAAAGGCACTACTGTGATTAGCGCATTTCCGAAGTCAGTTTCCTCAACAATATCTCTTCTTTATCATTTCATAACAGTTTAACATCTTAATATAAGAGTCTGAGGGGCCTAATTATTTGTTGTCACGGGCCGTTTTTTGTTATAGTATTTGCTTCGTTATAGCCGTCAATCATTTTCGAGGTAACTGTTGCACTGTGAAGCAGTTAGCAAGCGATACGTTGCCCGAGTCTTACATATCTGTCCTTCAGTGTGCTGCCCGACTGCGTGGAGGTATTTTGGCTAGCGTATTCCAGCGCCATGCGGTGAAGTTATGCAAAACCAGTATCCGGGTCGGATTCGCTGACAGGCGCCTGCTTTCACCGCGGACATAAACAGGCTGAGTGTCAAGAAAACGTTGCAAAATTTTCCCGAGGCGCTGGTTTCTGTCCCCTAGATTCTTATTCTTCGAAGGTAGCCCTCGACATGCTTATCGTGTACCCCCGGAACAGCCGAATAGGAACACCCCAAACTTAAAGTTATGATTCTCCAACGCACAACCGTTCCTTCCGCGGGCCACACAGGTGTCAGTGCATTGAAACTGTTTCTGTGTTAAAGTTGAAGTTCATCACACAAAAAAACAGCGCGACACACAGGGTACAAACGAAGAGACACAAACACGGGCGCTGACTAGCAACTGAAAGAAATTTGGCAACCTTGACAAGAGCAAAGTTCTCAGGAGATATGAGGAACAGCTTCTGCGCAAACTATTCGAAGCGCATGTCATTCATAAACAAAAGTGAAGTGCGTGAGCACTTTGTCTATCACTTTGAAAAGAAAAGAGATTAGTTTCCTTGAATGCTAAGTACGCCGGGAATCTTGCTGCTTGTTTTTTAAATGTTTTTTAAGTATTTATGATTTTTGCTCTGCGCTTGACCCTGAGGTATAAATTGCTTCGCTGCAATAAAAGTGCCTTAAGTTGCTAGTCATCGCTCGTGTTTGTGTCTCTTCCTTTTTGACCCGTCTGTCGCGCTGTTATTTTTGTGTCATGAACCAACTGGCCCGGCTAATCCCGCTCTTGAAATTTATGCTCAGTTTCCTCATCCAGAAACTAAAGCACCCCGAACTAAACGTGCCTCCTTGCACCTGGCTAGGTTCAGGGCCCCATACAACCTGTATACAGGGGAAACGGCGCGCTACAAATGAAATTATCTCCACTAAAAGGTACAAATTAAAAATTGAAAAATACACCAGTATTAAGCGCTCGAAAGTCTAAACAAAATAAAAATGGAATAAAAAATCAGTAACAACAAAAACGGGCACTCAAAAAGCTAAACATAATGGTTATCGTTGACAGTTTTCATTATTATTACTGTCATTATTGCCACGTAAGGTTGTTTTCCAAAGCGCTGCAGCCAATACGAGCTGCGCTAAATGGGTGGCGTGTGGATGTGTTTCCACGCGGGTACGCGGTTTTGGTTGCCTGCTCCAGATGACGCGCGTGCAAGGGGATCACCGCAGTCACCAAACGACTTCTGCGCATGACAGCGACGCGGACCTCAAACTAACTACACAGTGCCCAAGAAGAACATTGCACTCGCAGGGAGCTGTCAGCAGCGAGAACGGTGGAGAACGCGGGAACTCCAGTGGCCTCGAGAATACCGCCTATGCGCGATGAGCCGAGTACACGAGCTGCCTAAGGTAGTTCAGCGAGCGTTTTACCTTAGTTGCCCATGTTTTGGCATGCGCATGCCAACGTTAAGCCATGGCGAAAACTTTGTTGCACGAATCAATACAGGCGAATCGCTTTGTGAAATGGACCCGGTTTAGCCTGGGTGGAAATGTTCGGCGCGTGTTCTGTGCTGAACTCGACGTAGCAAGTTTTTTGAGTAATTTCAACCTAGGCATCGAATGTGTACGAAAGCATTGAGCACCGCTACGATTTCTTATATTCAGCACGAAGTGGCAAGCGGGGCTTCTTTGCGGTTTGTTTTTTCTTATTCCGGCAAAAAATAATTTCTAAAAGTAAATGTATCAAGAACATCAGCATTTACCAGAGCTTGCAAAAGGGGAGAAACTATATGTTGTTATGCAAGTAATTTCATTATATTCGTTTAAGTTGTTGATATGTTCCAGTATTATTCTAAGTGCTCCGTAACCGACCTTCCACCAGTTTTTCTTGCTGGCAGTACTATTTAGCACCTCGTCGGTCATGCATTATGCTATAAAACTGTAACCTTCTTGAAATATCAACATACTATTAACTGCCTGCAAGTGTGCTCAATACCACCCAAAACAGTTTCCTTGCAATAGTTGTATGCATAGAGCACAAATCAGGAAACCTGCCGCTCATTGAAAACTTTCTTTCACTGTTATCTGCGCACCAAGCCATCACGAAAAATAGCAGCATGACATCAGCTTTTCCGCCATCTAGCTCATCCTTCGTCAACGTCCTTTAGCTATTGTAGTACTTCCAAGAGCGTTCCAGTTACGAACCACCTATTCAGGCTGTCGGCGGGATATCTTGTACCATGTACACCGTACACCGTACCTGGTTCCCAAAGTTACTTGAAAAGAATAAAAAGATAAAAACTGAGCCCCCACCTCAATGCATGGCTCTCATTAGCCATTAAAGTTGCCATAATGAGTACTGAAATTAAAATCACAGACGTGCTAACCAACCTTCACCTCAAAAGAAGTGTTCATCTGAGGTCAGGTTTGTGTGATCTCACATATCAGTTCACCAAATACTCGACAGAAGACGTGACCGTGGTTATATTTCTGTCGTCGCTGCTCGAGCTCCGAATTAAAGGATCTTCGCTATGCTTCAGGGCGTAGAACCAAAAGGCTGCAACGCTAGCAGCAATTAGTTCGTCAACCAGCGGAAGTGTTGGGCAATTTTTCATCTTCTCTTACTAAGAATCCGCAATTTTGAAAACAAAAGCTTTCACACTTTACCGGCATGTGTTTCCTCGAACTTCTGTATTCTATAGTTTTATACAAATTGCAGGTTTATTTTTTAGGCAGAAATATTCTTCCCAGCGTAATGTGAAGATGTAGGTTAGATTTCTTCAATAACTACTTGGTCACGTATTGAGTTCTAACAGAACGTTTTACAACACTTAGGTACATTTACAGACAGATTTGTCTCACAGATCCGAATTGTGTAAAGCTTCCACTTATATCAGTTTCTTCTGCAAAACAAAATATAAGGCCGTGTGGCTTATGAACCAAATACGGATCATAAATATCTGCCGGTTCACCTTCCACATTATAAAAACAAACAAATTTAAGTTCAATCAACCCAATTGAGATCAAGCCACTTTAGATCAATAAATCCATCCATCCATCAAACAATCAGTCCGTCAATCAATTAATCAATCAATCATTCAATCAATTCTGTATTTTTCCACAAGGAAAAGCTACATCCTGCAGAGGTTCATGTGCTAAAATTTGTTAGGCACAACTTGACAAGGACAAATGGCAGAGGCCCATGAGATCGATAATTAAGCTACATCTTTCCATGATTAGTCCATTTCTGGCCTAACGCTTTAACACCAAGAACACATGCGGAATTCATTTTTTTTATCTTCTATTTCCTTGCATAAGCACTTAATACTTCGACGACATATAGCTTGCACACTTCACGATGTTTCTTGAAAATTGCGTGCAAGTATGAAACCGGAGCCACAACAATTTAGTTCACCTTCCAGGGCTACATATATACAATCTCTACGCCTATATGAAGACCTACAATAAGATAGCGGATCGGGGAAAAGTCAGGAGGGCGAATTTAGGATAGTTTTACATAAAGGGCGTATAATAAAGACGCAACTGAAACTGGCTGTTATATTTCCGAACAGGACGCACTGGCAAGTGGACGTGCAGGCAGCCAGACTTGCCTTCAATAATGAGGTGTCGTTTTCTTTTACGTTTACCGCCTGCATTCTGTAGATAAACACCTAATCTGCATGCCCTGTCAACACCTTTACTGATCATTCAAAATGTTTCGGGAATCTCAAAACAAAGCGTTTTTGCTGAGGCAATGTCTGATATTATTTTGCTTGCAGGGAAGAAATAATGACATGTTTGTTAAATATCTGCGTAATGTTTTTTGCGCTCTTTTCACGCACAAAATTCAGGCGATCACTTAAATCACCTTACGTGCATCAAGGCGAAAGCCTTTGTGTCCTCCTGTTGAGCTAGATGTCTAGCTCAAATGATCAGTTTCGGTTTCAAGTTACAACATACTATGCCTTTGTTATATCCGGTGTGTTCGCTATATCCGGTTTCATGTTACGACATACTGCACATTCGTTATATCGGATGTGTTCGCTATATCTGGTTTCAAGTTACGACATATTCCTTCTAAAACTCCTTAACGCCTTCGGACTAGGTGGCCAAGTGGTTAAGGCGACGGACTGCGAATCCATTGGGCTCTGCCCGCGTGCGTACGTGCCACATCTTCGTCGAAATTTCTTTTTTTCTCATTATTTGAACTACAAGGGCAGCGGTCATTTTCTGAGGACGCAAAAATCCTATTCAAAACGGGTAGCCTATAAAGGCTTTTGCCTTAATATCGGTTTCACATCACTTTATGACTGCCGACAAAGAAAGGCTGATGGCGTTGCGCATTTTATTGCCATTCAGCAGAGGTCTTATCTTTTTCTTTCAACCGTTGCTATTATTTTATGCGCACTAAGGTTGCGACTGCACCTGCAAGAAGGAGAAGCTTTTCACTGCGGAAGAGATCTGCCATGGCCCGAGAGGAGGCGCTCGCGTCTTTATCAAGACTAATTATTCATGTCAGACACGCCCGGCGGGTGCGTGACAGAACCATTGCTCGCGCCTATAGGCGGGAAGCTCCAAAAACGTGACGATGAAGGAAGAAAAATGTCCCTAGTGTCAACCTTGACCGCTTTGTCGTGCGTGATGAAATTAGAGGGCACGAACCGCGAACAGTTGTCAGAAAATAAGTGAAAAATAATACCAACAGCGGCGGCTTGCATTTTTCGTTTTTAAACTGATTAAAGCTCCTTTAGCCCACTTGAATTCTAGAGCTGTTTCTTTTTCTAATGTGCTTCTGTTTGGTTCGGTTTCCTTCATTTTGATGAAGAAAGAGAGCTTGTCGGGTTTAAAGAATGAACTTGAAGGAAGCGCCTTACCCGTGCACTACTGAGGCGAATATATTTTTTTTTTCTCTGTGCCCGGACATGTTTAAGTGATGTTCGCAAAACAAATGCATAGTGACGCGCGGTCGATAGGCTAACGATCATGGTGTTTGCGCTAAGACTTGAAGAAACGTTGTTAAGGCGTTCCATGTGTGGTAAAACCTAGCACTCGGCACGCGGAACGGTTTTACTATTGAAAAATTGGAAATAAGACAGTAGATTTCATGCGGTACGAGGATTTGATCGCAATTTGAGCCGCATTAAAGGCCAATGGTCTGCCAATTGGTCGTTCTTTCGCTTACGGTTACTAATAGCTGTTTTTGTTATTTTGAGTTCAGTCAATCGTTTTGTAAGTCAATTTATTAGTTTTTGTTGTGAAGAAAGAATGGCTCGGGTATGGTATAGAAATTTCAATTCCGTCCTAAAAATATTCTGAATAGTAGTATTCGCACTATTGAAGGAAATCCACGAAATCTAAAAACGTGCTTTTAAACAAGATACTCGTTTTAACGCCTTGAACAATCGCCGTACTGTTATTTTCCGCAAAGATTATTTTGCCAGAAACAAAAGACGTTTCCGCGTAAAGATATAAACAGTCCGTAAAGGTCACCAATTATTTCCTTATTCCAACGAATCACCAGTTACTGCAACCGCGTAAAGTGAAAATCAGTACTGCGCCCTGCCTGACTGGTAGGCGGTATGATGGAATGTTCATTTTCAGTGCAATGTAAAGGTTTAATATACGGATCCTTTAAAATACTCAGATATAAAAATTTGTAACAGGCCGAAGCAGAGACGGAAGTAGAGCTTCGTGAAGACAGTTTTTCGCTGGCTACTACTTCGGTGAAGGCTTTTACGTGCATCACTTATTCAGAGCGAGGTTGCGTTATAATAGGAAACCAGTGTGTAAAGTATTGTTGACAGAGAGCTGAGATAAAAGAACGCCAAATGTTTCATTATTATAATGCCAGTCAGTCGCATCTGTATGAAATGGTCAAGTGCGTCAACTTAAGAATCTCTAAGGGAGTGTGGTAAGCACTATTTCGAAACGGAGAGGCCACCATTAGTTTGATTGAATATAAACTCGGCTTAATTATAAACAATATAATTGCGCCAAGTAATGATAAATGGTGCTAGAAAAAAAACGCCGTGCGTTCAATCAGAAAATAAATTTTGGTTTTTTGCCTTCTTTTGCACAGCTGACCTTGACATTGCCATTTTTAATAATTAGCCGAGAAAATAAAAGTGAAAACAGGTCGTAACACTGCCGTCATTACATGGAAGTACAAATGAGTGAGGGCCTTGGTCCCCTTCGCTTGCGATATTCTCAACGAGGCATTCACATTTTCAAGGAGGAATATCAAAAGACGGCGGTCGGTCCGCCAATTTACGGCTGTTTCTATTGACCTGTTTTCTCTGAAGTAGCCCTTTTTACAACTTGCGGTTAAACACACACGATTAGCTCACTTTAATAAACCGATTTTCAGTCCGGTATAGTACCACAAGTTATCACCAGTTTTTTTTATGGCATATCATTGTATTGGAATTATTGGTTACGGTAGAACACTTCGTATATAAGGCGACACATTTCCGTGTTTTACGGAAATCGCATTTATTATGCCAAGCTTTCTCAATTCGGCCCAGAATTCTGCAATGCAAATGCATCATTGATCATTATTTATAGTAATCTGCAAAGAGAAATACCAAATGCGGTGGAAGTCCTCATCAGTGAGGTTCCTTCTCGAGGTAATGTGCCGTTGATTTTAGAAACGACGGCATCCATGCATGTGCGCTTAAAGGCAAGTGTTTGTAGGGTAAGCCTTAGAACTACAAACCGATTTTTCCTTCCTAATTTTTTGTTCTCTCCAAGTCGAGCCACTTCCCACATTGAAATTCCTGGAGCCGAGCAACAAGCCCAAATTAACCGAGAAAATTTGAAGGCTTTTCATAGTTAACTTTTCTGTTCGCCAGGTGTTGTGGTAAGTTTGCGAAAAAAAGCGTGCTAAAATGCTGAAAGACAGTTCAGAACTCGGCAGGTTTGGCATCTATAATTAAGAACCATTTCTCAAGAAAGGTCAGTATTGCACTTTCTCTTTATGAATATGACTTCTCCTGCTTTGTTGAAACTACCCTCAATGCCAGGAAACCCCTGCGGACCATAGCATGTGCCACGTTGCGGCCTACGAAAGGCTTGGATTACTGCACACCTCCTGATTAGGAAGCAAGATTTATTTTATAGCATGAGAAAAAGTGATATAAATATAGGTAAACCAATGCATTTTAAAGAGGCCTTTAGGCAATTTTTTTTTTGGTCTTAAGCACACACTAAACAGGAATATGCCTAAATGGGAATAAATTGGTGATGAGCACTCCTTTAGAGCACTCACTTTCATAAAAGAGGTTGCGCTAGAGTAGAGCTTACTGCCGTTTATTCCTTTTTGTTTAGTGTGTAGCACCGAGTTTAAATAAGAATCTCCAGGGACACAGAACGTAATGTATTGAACATCTCGATTCGCTCATGCCTCTCTGTTCATCGTCTCTCGATCACGATCTCTATTCTTTTCATGCCATGATTCCATAGAAATTTTATATTTTACTTCCATCGAGTCCTGGTTGTTTTAACAATCTTCTATCTCTAACAAAGAAATTGGGAATATTTATTTTCATCCCAATGCAGGAGAGGTATTCGGCTTTAACTGAGCATGACGACCTTAATGACCAAGAAATGAATTGCAACCTTACCGCAATCATTACTGAATGCACAGTAGAGCTAGGCGGTGGGATGGCTAGACAGAATACCGGCAAGCTCTCTCAGGAGAAGAAAGATCGGATTAAGAAACGCCAAAGCATGAAGGCCTCTAGTGCCACAGGCAGGATAGAAGTGACAGAGCTATGAAAGCTAACTGACTTACGGAAATTTATTAGGGTATAAACATACTCAAAAATAACGGAGGAAGCCTAAAATAGGTCAGAAGGAAAGTAGACATAGGAAAAATCAGTTGTATGCGTTATGAGACAAAAAGGGCAATGACATTAGCAATAGGAATAAGTTACTTAAAGTAGCCAAGATTGCTGCACAAAACTTTACACTGGCCAATTGAATAAGAGAGTTAATGAGAGATCCAGAAGCGCATAGCAATAGCACATTCCGCCACTAACGAAAGAGGAAGTGAAGAGAGCTTTTGGAGCAGCGCAAAAGGGGGAAGCGGCTTTTGAGGATCAGACTAAAGAAGCCCTATTGAAGGATGGTGTGGATACCCTACTAGGACAACTAGCCGCAATCATTACGCAATGCCTTATAATTATGAGTATACGAAAAGCTCGGAAAACAATTAGATCATCTTAATTTCTAACAAAGGCAGCGAAAAGAACTTGAAAAATTACACACACATCACCTTACTGTCTGTTTTCTACAACGTGTCTACTAAGGCTCTTCATAATAGACTCAAGGCAACCTTGAACTTCAATCAACCTAACCATGAGGCAGGCTTTTAAAAAGAATACTCGAGAATTGAGCATATTCACACTATCATACAGATGATAGAGAAATGCTCAGAATACACCCAACCACTGTATATAGCCTTCAAATATCACGAGAACATAACTGACATAGTCGAAACCTCAGCCCTCATGCAGACATTACGAAAGCACGTTATAGATGAACGTTATGTAAAAATACTAGAGGAAATCTATACCTGCTGCAATGTCGTCATGGTCCTCAATAGAGTTAACAATATACCTACATCAACGAAGGTTGACATGCAGCGAGACAGAATCTCGCAAATGCTGTTCACCGCCTCTTACAGGTGGTATTGCGAGGCCTGGAGTGGGAAAAGTTTGGGATAATAGTTAAACGAGAATATTTTTTATTCTCCCTTTCGCTGGTACATTGCCACCCTAAGTCACTGAGGGAAAGAATTGCAAAGCGTGATCAATGAAAAAGGCAGACAGACTAGAAGGGTTTCTGTAAAATTTAGTATGAAGAAAAGCAAAGAAATATTCAGCAGTCTCGGAAGAAAACATCACTTCAGAGTTGGTGGCGAGGGATAGTGAAGGGGTAAGGAAATAACTCTATTTAGATCAGGTAGATACCGTCAACTCGGATGAAGAGACTGAACTGACTAGAAAAGTAAGAATGGCCTCGAGAGAGCTTGGCACGTTATGTGAGATCATAAAAGGCACTATGCCAATATCACTCAAAACACAGGGATATAAAAACTGCATCTATATGGTACACACCTAAAAGGAAGAAACGTGGAAGCTAACAAAAAACACGGACAGAAAGACGAGATACACACACAACTCGTTAGGGCATTGTGTGTGTGTGCTACTCAGCTTTCTGCCGGTGTGTTCAAGTGCTGGATTTGATAAATGCAGAACCAATTGACCCAAAAAGACATTTTGTTGGAAAATTATAGGCGTAACCTAAAGGGACAGGACGAAGGCAGAGTGGGTCAGAGATCCAACGTGGGTTAATGACATCCTTATTGAAATCAAAGAGATGAAATGGGCTCGGCCAGGGCATGTAATGGAAAGGCAAGATAACCGATGGGCGTTCAAGGTGACAGACTCGGTACCAAGCAAACGCAGGCGTAGCAGGGGGCGGCATAAAATTAGTTTGGTCGATCAGATAAAGAAGCTTGCGCGGATGAGGTGTCGCAGCTCGCACAGGACAGGGTTTATTGGAAAGATATGGGAGAGGTCTTTGTCCTGTAGTTGACGTAGTCAGTCTGCTGCTCATCACGATTTTTTATCTGTTTCTTGCTTTCCGATCAGTCAGGGTGCTTCTCATATCAGTCAGATCTGTCAGAGAGCTTCTCACTTAACTAGAATTGGCAAGAAAGCAGAAGAACAACATCTATATGCCACCGCTAGGATCCAAACCCACGACCTCTGAATTTCGCGGCTGGTGCTCTACCAACTACCGCCGTTGTTCAGTTGGTAGAACATCTGACGGGACGTTCGGAAGTCGTGAATTCGGATGCCACCAGTGGCATGAGGTTGTTTTTCTTATGCTTTCGTATCAATTATGTTTAAGTGAGAGAGTTTTTTTGCACTTTTAACCTTTAAATAATTACCACTGGAAGTTGGGAAAAAAAACTGTGGTCCTTGGTATCGGTGACTGTTGGATTCCGGCATGTACGTCGTAACGAGCACCTGTTTTTTCTTACATTGACAGCGTTATGCAATGAAACCAGCCTTCAGTCGTTTCGCGACCTTAGCTCTCTAATGGCGGCGAAAAACATCACGCACATTTACAGTTAATAGTATCGAAGTAACCTGCAAATTTCTTAATGATGCGGCCTAAAGGGTGCCTGAAAAGGCTGCTTGAGGTGCCAATAAAATGCTCTCGTTATGTCAAGTGCAGGCCACTGGGCGTTAAATACCGCATGGAAGATCTCGACAGCCAGCCGAAAATTTAAAAAACATTTTAGAGTAATAATAATTAATAATTGGTTTTCGGGGAAAGGAAATGGCGCAGTATCTGTCTCATATATCTTTGGACACCTGAACCGCGCCGTAAGGGAAGGGATAAGAGAGGGAGTGAAAGAAGAAAGGAAGAATTTGGTGCCGTAGTGGAGGGCTCCGGGATAATTTCGACCACCTGGGGATCTTTAACGTGCACTGACATCGCACAGCACACGGGCGCCTTAGCGTTTTTCCTCCAAAAAACCCCGGCGGCCGCGGTCGGGTTCGAACCCGGGAACTCCGGATCAGTAGTCGAGCGCCGAAAGCTCTACACCCTGTGGTAACACTTCCAATTCTGATGTGGATGAGACCATGACCTTAAACACTTCGCAAGGTCAAATTGATCTTAACTGCCTGATTGTGCGGCCCAAGCTATGGTGCTATGACCACGTGATCATATGAAGATGACCATACACTACGTGACCTTGGCCGTAGGCCTTCAACCTTGTGAAGCTTGACTTCGACATTTGATTTGCGACAGTGGTCACCACATCGACAATGACCTTTAATGCCTCACAAGGTCAATCCGAACTGAACTGCTTGGTGGTTTGGCTCAAGCTGTGGTAGTATGACCACGTAAAACTATGACCATTGGATGTGGACCTTTGACCTTGACCATTGGCACTGGCCTTGACACCTGACATTGAGGTTTGATTTGAGACTGTGGAGACAATGCCTAACAGAGCTTTCGCTCGTATAACTAGGTCCAAGTCACGGTGAAACCCAGGCATTGTTTAAAAGATCCCGCTTCCGCGCCTCGCTGCGACCAGTAGTGCCCGGCTTTCACCCAAATCTCTGTGCAACGCGTCATGTAGCGCTCGCTACATCATGATCGGAGGAGTATCATTTGTTCGCCGGTAACAACTCTTTCGGATGTCACGCAGCCACCTTAGCCGCGGCCACTCCGGCGGGTGAGGAAGCTCCACCCAAGGGGAAATCCCGCGCGTACCGGCTGCCAATGGAGTTGCTGAGTGCGTGGGGCCGGCGGGAAAGTACTGACATTTTAGCTTACAGAAAGAGACGGGAAAAAAATGAAAGGTGCGAAAATGCGAAAAAAAAATTTTGACTGCAAATAACTCAGGTTGAAAAAGGGAATAAAAATACTTGCTGAAATATATTCGAGAAGCGGTATTGTTCAACATCCTAGCCATAACACTAATTTATTGAAAGCCTCTCTAGCTCTTTTTAAGATTTAGTTTTCGCACTGCAAATGAAAATGAACATCCTTCCTACCGTTTGGAATGGTCTGGTTGCTCAAAGACAAAGAGGCAGTAAAGGCAGCAAATGCTTCCGAGGTTGTTGCTAATAATACATAAAGAAAAATTATTATCACAAAAGGTGCGAAATAACTTGAGTCTAAAAACTTCAAGCTGCATCTCAAATGTCCATCCTTAAGTTGGCGCCGATACAATTTCAAAACTTCCTTGTGCTTCAGGTCCCAATCGAACAGAATCGAATGAAAGTAATTGTGCAATGTGTGAAAACAAATGTTCTTAGCGAACCAATTTTCCAGCGAGCGATTTTCAATGTGTATTCTAGCTGCGATGCATTGCTACTGAGAAAATAAAAGAGGAGAAGGTTGAAAATTTCGCTGGAGCATTATGATACTCGGTCATGATCACATGCTTTTACGGCGCTTTATTGGCATAATTGCGAAATAATGAGGTAAAAAATGTGACGAATATATTTATATAGAGTTTTGCGATCACAATGAAATGTTGTGGGACGTGGAATGAATGAAAAAACATTTATTGAACATTTGCGTAGTTCGGCGGCAGCAGGATCCGCGTCGTCTTCATATCAGGCGATCCCGGATCCCGTCTTCGCAAGGTCGGGCCCTCATTCCAGGGCTCCGCTGAGCCGCGCTGCCTCGTAAGCGTGCTGCACCAGGGTCCTTTGGACCGTGAGCTCGCTGCTGACGAGCCGGCTCTCCCATTGCTCCGCACTTGTGTGTTTGTGTGGGTGGAATTTTATGTTTCGCTCACACTACCATGTGATGTGGTACAGCGTTGGTAGCGCCCCGCACCACGCGCATGTGGCTCTGTATTGTGTCGGAAACATCTTGTTTAGTATGTGTAAATTTGGAAAAATACCCGTCTGCAGTCTGCGCCACCCGGTAGCCTCTTCCTTTGTTAGTGCCTTGTGTGGCGGAGCATATCTATACCTTAAGCCCCTGTATAGGGCCAGGTGCTCTGCATACCCCTCGTCGCAGGCTCGGGTGCAAAAGTCGTCCGGTAATCCCGCTCGGAAACTCATCGCTCGTGAAAAAGCGTGCGAAGACTGCGTTCTGCGCCGCCTCTTGGCGCGCGCTCTCCTTCGCCCATCACAGACACCACTGTGCGGTCACTCCTACCTTACGCGCTCCGTGCTCGGATCGGAATCGACGCTTGCTGCAGCACAGATGCCCAAGCCGCAGGTGCGTAAAGCAGATGCCGTGGCCCTTCGCGGCGCAGCGACTCTTGGTAAAGGAAAGGGGGCATGTATTTATGTTTTCTCTGTTTACTTTAGTTGTCCTCGAAAGAGTGACCTTAAATTTACAATGCACGTACGTTAATTGAACATCGCACAAGGTTCTGAAAGCAAGGATGACCAACTGCTCCTGCTCGCGAAGTACGTCGGTATACTAAGCCCTCGACGAAAAATGAAACAACGCTTAACATAGAAAAGATTTGTGGGAACTATTTTCCTCGTGAAAAAAAAAGTAAAACTAAAATAATGCAAGGCAACAATACCATCAGATGTATGCGCGAGTCCAGGACTCTTCGGAGCTAATGGTCAGTGAACTTGGTGCCGATGACGCTCATTGGCTGCAGTTTTGGCGTGAACTAGAGCTCGCCAGACACATTGAGACCGAGTACGGACGATAAAGGGGTGTGCCCGACATGAACGTAAAAACGGCCAATAGTGGAAGTAGACTACGATGCGATATGCGTATGTCAATCGGCACTTTTACCAAAATAAAAAAAATACATCAAGACATGGAGACCGCTAAAGCAACGAACAAGTTTTGAATGTTCGGGAAGGGTAGTCCGAAGCTGTTATTGGCTCCTGAATTTACCATCCACGGTGATCACTTCTTTCAGGCGTCCTGCCATGGGACGGTACAGAGCTGCCACTAAGTCTGTCAGTATCAGCGCACAAGGACTCCCACTCGTGGTTGATGCGGGACCGAAGCGCCGCAGTAGTGGTTGAGACGAAATCTGTTGAAGCGAGACACTTCCTCAGTCCCCAAATGTTTTCTATAATGTTCATGTATGGTCCTTTCAGTGGCCACTGCGGCTGGTTCATGTCACGAGAATGTAAAAGCGTCTCAACAATGCGAGCACTGTGTACATGGCTGAGGTCATGCTTCAGCCACTGCTGCCCGTCTGCAAGTAGGCTGCGCAAGGATTAAGGCTCAATGAGCTTGATGATATCCCTGCACACCACTGCGTTAAAGCGCCCGTAGATGCGCAACAGACTCTCTAGTCTAGTTTTCGAGACGGCGCTCAAGTGAGCGACAGTAAACGTGCCAGTAGATGTCGCACTTTGCATATATCTTGGCAGATAGCAAGGAGTGCGGGAGGAGGAAGGAAGAGTAAAAGCACATAAGAAAATATTATTGAGCTAGCTTGCTCGTAGTTCGCTTATTCTTCTCGAAATGCAGGATATACTGGCTGCGAAATGTTAGCGCGCGAAATTTATGAGCATGAACCAGCTTAAATGGATGCATTATATGCCGTTGAACGTCTGCTCTGCGCGTGGAAAAACTGGAGCTGTAAACCACTGTTAAATACTCTTGGCGCAATATTTCCTTTGTGGTAGCTCCGCACTGATCGATGCCAATACGCCTACAAGTGCTAATCACTGTGGATTTCAATTTGACAGGGCGTTAGTCGCGTGAGACACGACTAGCAGAACATTCCTGACCTGCTCGTAGGCTTTACCAGAATGCATGCTTGCGCAAATTATTTTGTTTAGGTGAAGGTGCCGATTGACCCGAACATATCGCATAACGCTTTGATTACGCGACTGACTCAATTCTTCCTTCAAGTCCGGCATACCCCTTTTCCGCAAGACCTCGGTCTCGATCTGCCTCCCGCACTGCTGTTGACGCCAAAACGTCAAGTTGACTGAGCATTAGCTTCGCAGCACTGTGCACTGGCAGACACATCTGATAAAATCGTTGCCGAGTATTTGTTCACTTTCAAAGAGCGACAGTTGACTCCTTCCTTGGAGGAAACAATTAATGGCCCATTCCTTTTAATTCATTGTCTTCTGTAGCCAGATTTGCAGGGGATGCCTCGGCCTTCCACCGCCCCTCAGGACCAGGAGCACGTGGTTATTCTAGCGTTAAATGCTTTGTTGGACAGCTTTTCTCAGCGCGAGCTCGCTCAGACGTTTCAAGCTTTCCCGGGCAAAAATTTTGAAACACGGAAAGTTATAGTACAACTTTGTGAAAACATTGAAGCTAATGGATCACTATTCTGATATGTAGCAAAATGTTTGCTTTAAACTGTTTCCATTGATCGCGTAGGACAGTTAATACTGCAATACAAAACCAATAGGGAACGCTTTTAACGATAGCAAAAACGTGAATGAAAAAAAAAAACAAATACAATACTGCCGTCGGATCATCTGCGGATATATTGGTTCTTATAGTGAAATCTTACATTATGCGTAAAATTGCGTTCATGAAAGGTTTTCCTTTCAAAAATGGTCTTGTCCAGAATTGCTGGGCATGGCTGAGGATAGTGTGTCTGAAGTGCACAAGAATAAAACAAGCTGGTGGGTGATACGAATATGCATTAGCAATACTGGTTTCACATTTCACTTTAACGTCGATCGCTTCCCCATGGCATTTTAATTTGACTTAGCTTTCGACTGTTGTTCCGCTGCAGTGCGGGGCTCGGAGGGGTTGAGGTCGGTGGATGGAAGCGGTCTTGAATGGCTGTCAGCGCTTGTGACGCTGGAGGTTGGTGGGTGGGCGGCGCTGCTGGTGGGTGGAGTGGGGTGGGGAGGTGGATAGAGGTGGGCAGCACGATACCTGGGAAGCATAGGATGAGGAGGTGGGTGGCGCTTGTGGGCCGTTAAGGCGTCACTCGCCGGGACTCACATGCCAAGGGAGCAGCCGCGGTGGCTCAGTGGTTATGGCACACAGCTACTGACCCTTAAGACACGGGTTGAACCCGGGACGTGCTATACGTATTTTCATGGAAGCGAAATGCTAGAAGCCGGTATGCTGTCCGATGTCAGTGCATTTTAAAGATCCCCAGGTGTTCGAAATCGGCCGCAGCCCTCCATTATAGCGTTCCTAATAGTCTCAGGCAGTTCTAAGACGTCGATTTGCTTCGCAATAATCGACGTCTTAGAACTGCCTGATTTGCTTCGCAATAAGCCCCGCCGCGGTGGCTCAGTGGTTAGGGCGCTCGACTACTGATCCGAAGTTCCCGGGTTCGAACCCGACCGCGGCGGCTGCGTTTTTATGGAGGAAAAACGCTAAGGCGCCCGTGTGCTGTGCGATGTCAGTGCACGTTAAAGATCCCCAGGTGGTCGAAATTATTCCGGAGCCCTCCACTACGGCACCTCCTTCTTCCTTTCTTCTTTCACTCCCTCCCTTATCCCTTCCCTTACGGCGCGGTTCAGGTGTCCAACGATATATGAGACAGATACTGCGCCATTTCCTTTCCCCAAAAACCAATTATTATTATTACTTCGCAATAACATTTCCGATAGCCTCAGCCAAGACAGTTGGGTCATAGTTACAAAAATTGGCTGCATGAAATAGCACGTAGGTGCTTCAAGTACAATAAATATTCAACATAACGCAGATTTTTGAAAACTTAAGATTAGGAAAATTTTTCATTAATGAAAATGTGCTTCCTGTCCTAATTTTCGCAGGGCTGATTGTTTAAATTATGCCTTAAACATATATTCTCTACCTTTATAAACAAGAGAAGCAGTGCTGAAGATCCTTCGAACGCGAATAAACTGCACTGTTATCGCAGGGAAGCTAGTTGCCACCCATAATTTTCACTTAGCTAAAGCTGTTGCTTTAACTACGTGGCTGGAAATTCTTTCCGCCTGAATTGTGCGCTAAATTTTCGCCTGGAAATGCCATCCCGTTCTCAAATTACATGAGGAGCGACTCATATAAATTATATAATGGCTGCTTTTATCTTTGGTTTTTTTTCACGCCAATCATTGCCCGTGTAACGATGGTAATCTTTACATTCATATATGCGCGCACGTGTACCCAGTCTGGAGGCATTAATCATTCTTTAATTACGAAACTGCGTTTATTTTGGTACAAATATATGCATGTGACACATCACTAAACATTGAATGTTTGCCCCAAAGAATGTGCAAGATTATGCCGGATTTATAGGCAAAAGGTAAATATTTTGATATATTTTAATCCAGCTTCTTCGTCAGAGGTCTTCACATTCTAAGCAGAGAAAAAAATAGCAGACCTAGTACATGTTCACAGTGTTTTTGATTCGCTTTGCTCGCGCACATCTGTTCGACTCTAGAATCGACACTGTTAAAAAGTGAGAGGGAAATAAAAAATTCTGGGCGCCTACCCATAGCCAAAACCTAAACCTGCTCTGGAAATGCATAATTTATTATAGCACTCCATATCATTTAAAACTTGTATTATATAATTACCAGCGACACTCCCTAGTGTTCAAGGGTAATCCCGCTCAAAAGCGCCCGCGCAACAATACTAGGCTCATTTCATTCAAAACACAGTGAGCTTACGTCTGAGCGACTTATAGAGGTCACTTATCTTCCTAATAAAAATGTGCTGCTATTATGTTGGTTTCCGCAATACGAAGTAGGAAAGAAAGGCATGCTGAATTGAAGAAAACAAGAGGCTACACTTAATCCTCGATTAGAGAAAGATCTTAGAACAAACTAGTGACAGGAAGAATAGTTAGAGCTTGCAAACATGTCTCTTGTGTTTCGACATGGTTTCCTTTCTTGCGACAGCCGTCGTTCCCGAACAAACAGAACCAAGGACAATATATCTCAACAGGGATAATTACGATACTTCGTGTCAAGCCTAGCCATCGAGACTCCTTCGTATTTTGTGAGCAAAAGATATAATAAAACGGACCACTGCCACGTTATGGGTAATTTTATACAAAAGCCGGGGGTGTGCTCGCCGCTAAGGAACGAAAGAAATCACCAGGCCATTAAAACAAATAGGTGTTCATTACTCTCGTCGTAAACGGATGAAAAAAAAATAGACCGGGATTGGTAGGGCTCATGGCTGCTCTTCATAAAAACAATCTATTGTTGAACATCAAAAACAAGCCATGAAGGCTCACCGTTTTCCTGAAACACTTCGGTCTAATCTATCGCGTCTTATTTCCCTCCATTTTCTATCACAGCCTTTTCCCTGCTCACTTTTTACGTCACTAGCCATAGACCTAGCATGCAGAACATCCAAGCGAGCCTTGACCCAGAGAGCCCGGGGACGGGAAATAGGTCGAAGAGGGTGCGAGCGTTGAGGAGCCGAGAAGTGAAAACGAACGCTCCAAAACACTGAAGAGGAGCCCGAAGGGACCTGGCGCCAGTAGAAGCAGGAAATCTCCTTCCCCGAGTAAGGAAAAGAAAGGAACCGCAAAACGAACCAAATGATTGCAAAGAAAAGGGAGAGCCTCAACGATTTATAAAGTGAGGAGAAAGGCAAGCAATTCGACTGCGGAAAAAATAACGAGGGGGGATCGTGGCGCACATTGATATCTTTGCCCATTTTTATATTTTTTTATTGCGTATGTGGACGGCGAGAATACAGAGGATACTGAATAACACTAGGAGTGAATGACGAAAAAGTTGGAGAGTGTTAAATGCGTATGTCTGATATGTATCTATCTTTATTAGAGAGAACAGTGATTGTTTAAGGGGAAAGCAGCAATAACTACTGCTTAATAAATCAACCTATATCGATTTTAATGCTTTCAGCATGTATATAGAACAAGAAACAGGGATGCAACAGCAATCAGAAAAGTTTTGCGGCGCGTACTGTCGGCACAGCATGAACTGTCGCTTCATACACGTTTCATTTCCAAAAAGAATATTTAAGGGCTACGTGTGAAGCATCTGGTGAAAACACAGTGCCATTGAAGTGACTAATAGCAACCGTTATACATACTGTTTCTCTAACGGAATCGTTTACTTCGGCCATCAGCAAAGATAAAATCGTGTTGTACTTACAGAGCAAACGCGAAGGCAAGTAGAGGAGCAGACCACTTCGCACAGTCGGAGAGCTTAGACCGCTACATAAGTATCCAGAAAACAACTAAAATCTTTGTCCATAAACTTTCCAGACTCATTTATTTTATTCTCTAGAAATGAATCCCCAAAACAAATGGTGGTGAGTATATGTAACGCCATCTTCATGGGCTAACACGAGCTTTTTATGTTAATTGCTGTGGCAGCCGCTGGATGGCACGACAAGTAGAAAAATTTGTTGTCACTGGTCATCAGCGCAATCTACTGTTAGAGAATGTGGAGAGATGGGCGTCCACCTCAAGCAGCGTGTGAACATAAAATTTTGTGTGAAGCCTGGCAAGACAACCACACCGACTTATGAGCTCCTTCGTGACGCTTACGGCAACGAAACGGTATCGCGGGCGCGAGTTTTCGAGTCGTACAAGAGGTTGGTTTCGGGGAGAACGTCGGTGGAAGACGACAAAAGGCAGGGGCGCCCTTCAACCTCACGGAATGAAAACGACGTGACTCGGATCGAAGAAATTGTACAGCAAGACCGCACCATTTTCAATACGATCCTCAAACAAAGAGGCAGAACTCCGAATGGCGGTCCACAAGCTCTCCTGCGCCAAGTAAGGCGCAGTGGCAGAATACCGAAACAAAGACGATGCTGACAGTTTTTCTTTGATGCCAGAGGTGTCATACACTACGAGTTCGTCCCACAAGGGCAGGCGGTGAATCAGGAGTTTTAGATCCGCGTGCTCCAACACATGCGTGATGCACTCAGACGCCGTCACCCTGACTTATAGGCATCTGGACAATCGAGCCTTCTCCACGCAAGGCCGCACACTGCTCGACAAAATTTCTCGCCAAGCCCAGCATTACTGCAGTTCCTCATCCTCCATAATCACCTGACCTCTCCCCATGCGATTTTTTCCTGTTTACTTGTGTGAACGGAGACCAAAACGTTTGCAGAATGGGGAGCGAGGAGGCCACTGAAGATGCCACGACAAAGGAGCTGACAGCCCTGTAAAAAAAGCGTTTTCCAACTGTTTCCAAGAGCTCAAGAAGCGTTGGAAGCTGGGTATAGACAGCAAAGGAGACTATTTCGAAGTGGTGCTGCGCAAATGATTTCGATGTTCAACGCATTTTTTCACGGACTCAGTCTCGGAACTTTACGAACATTGGTTGTAGTAGCGTACATTCGAATCTTACGTCGTACATTCTATGCTCGAGCATCAAGTGCGCACTGGTAAACGAAAAAAAATGCAAGTAATCATGTGGCGCATAAAACAGAAACTAGCGTCGGTTTGTCGCTGCTTAAATATATCTACGGATTAACTCAAACGTTTTTGTGCAAGAAATGACAATTGCGTAGCTGCTACATGATGTTTTTTTTTCTTTTTTTCAGGCAAGTTTGCCTCAGGCAGATATTTTTCAATTTCCTCTCTAGGCCGGAAACGCGTATCAGTACCGGCAAATTCTAGTAAGCAGCACCAACAGAACGCATGGTTAATCTCACAGAACTTTCGGATTACACGATAATGTTCCGGCGTGTACTTCGTAGCAAAAAGCCGGAGCAGCGAATCGAGAAATCCTCTGTCATGCTGCACAAAATATGTGTGAAATCATCGAGGAAGGTTGCCACCTGTCGCAGTGGACAGGTTGTGATGCCATCACATGGTCACGTGACATAGGTGGCAGATGGGCCACCCGTTTTTCCTCACCTTACCGCCGACATCAGATTTTCTGCAGAATGGCAGTCCTAATGCTATCGACGTAAAAAAGCCCTCTCTCTTTCTTTTTCAGATACTTCCGGAGGAACCACGCTGGAAAGCGGAAGCGGCGAATTGGAGGCTTTCTAGCAGAGATAAAGAAAAAAAATTTAAAATAGCCGAACAAGAGCCAAAAAAATAGCGAAACAAGCCGGACAAGCATGGAAAAACATATAAAGTAAGCCCAGCAAGGACTACCACTTATTGAACGAAATGCAAAAGGAATGGAAAAACACCTGCAAACAAAGGCATTGGGGGAGTTTGCGAGAAGAGAATTAGGATTAACGAGCTCAGATACCAGATTACGCCCAAGTTGAGGCTCACAGAAATGTGTCGGCTTGGGTTAGTACTTGAGCGGGCATTACGGGCACTTAGAGGTGAGTCTGCGGATCATGAAAAAAAAAAGTTCCTGAAACACAAAAATAGAACACAAAGAAGACAAATATTGTTTTAGCGTGCGAGTAAGCCACAATTCACCACAAGTTCATTATGAACGCTTGACGAAACTGTATCTTTTTATCTGTGTAATAACGCCAACCATGCATCTGATGTAATTAAAACTTCCAGCGTCAGCCTCATCAGTTTTCATTTCATTCAAGTCAGCGAAAAAAAATAAGCTGCCCAACATCCCTGACAAGGTACATTTTGAGTGTATTGAAGTGTTTTCTCTGGGTCAAAGAATAAAGCAAAACAAAGGTACACGTTTATCCTTAATCAGTGGCAGTTTCTGGTACGCTGCCGGAATGTTTTCTTTGTCACGCGAACAGCTTTTCAGAAAGAAAGGGCACGAAAATGAAGGAATCCAAAACCAGTTTTCTTGTATCCTAATAAAATACGAAAAATAAAGGCCCATCATTAATAAAATACAATTAATCTAGTTTCTGAGCGAAGTGGTACTTGTGACTGCGTATGCGGACATGTAAAATCTTGCGGGAAAGACATTAAATAAAAAAACCGAAATAAAATTAGCACCATATGTTCGCAGTGGCGGGATACAAGGTGTGCATAGTTTGATAAAGTAGAACTTCAAGCATCGAAATAGTCTTTCTCAAAACTTATTAGTCTGGCACTATTTCATGAAGGGTAATTAATGTTAGTCTCACCTTATCCATCACTCAGCGCATTTCTTCTGCTGTTTGTTTGCGTATCTAAGAGAACGGTTGATACAATCCGGGCAAGCGGTGATAGGCCAGCATAGGAGAGAAAAAAACAGATTGAAGTGTACGTAGTGACCTTGGGAGAAAACGAAGCTCTGTAGGCTATGTTGGAATGTGATTCCCTTACCGTTCCTCCTGCAAGCCTATCTTGTGACAACTGTGCATAGAGCACACATTGAGTAATACACGCCTTATCATCAGCAAGGCTTCGCTTTTGACATAAAATCTCCATCGTACCTTAACGCTGTTTTCCTTGAGAGTGCTAGCTATACTATGGAAAGAAAAGAGGCGTCTACCCTGTATTTAGAGTTCAATGTGTCACGTTTAAGATCCATGGGGTGGTCTTACGGTTTCTTAGAAATATTGAAAACTCACCTTCGCGCAATTTGTCTTGCTCCAAACGAGCAGAGCACAACTTTGCTGGATAGGCTTAGTCCCTTATCAGCTAAGGGTTGTATGCCTGCGTTGATATTCCTAATGCCCATGATATTGCAGAGATTTCTGCAATAACGCACTTCATCAACGCGGGACGCATGCCTTGACGCACGTCGATCAAATACGCGAACATACGCCAGCACTCAGTGTGCTTTGATAAAAAATGAAATGAATATGGACCGCATTGCGAGACGAATCAGAAGGTAGAACCCAAAAGCACACTGGGCGTGCGAAAAGAACGATCCAGGTGGCGCTATGCGCATTGTTGAGATGTCGCACGCATGTGATTGGTGACGAAGTAAGACTCTACCTCCGTTAGCAAGGAAGGGATGACGCTGATCAAATTTTTTCAGTTTGCTTAGAGCAGTATCAATCAATCAATCAATCAATCAATCATTCAAAGGAAGCTTTATTTCATAATTCAAAAAAAATTTGTACAAAATATTTGGACGATAGCCTACATGGCTAGTGTCCGGTCCAATACAAATCAAGTCATTTAGGCATTTATGCAACCACACAAATATGTAAAGTGAGAAAAAAATGAAAACAGCGAATTAACACAGCAAAAGCATAGTGTCCGATCGCATGCAAAAACGAGGCATTTTGGCAAACATACAAGGAAGGTATACACCGGCATTTTAAGAAACACAGAAACACAAAAAGGAAATCACATGATTACTTGATTATGCAAGAAATATAATTTAGAAGATAGTTTAAAATTTCTGGCAAGCTTTATTTCCAATGGCAATGTATTCCAGACTTTCGTCCCAATGAACTCAATTAATCTCTCACCGTATGTGTAAACTGAAGCAACAAAAGTAACGGAAGCAAACTGTATTATTCTTGAATATGCCATTTTTACAAAATCAAAATTTTTGCATTTTTTATCATTTCATTACCCCCAGATTATGTTATTAAATTTGTAAAATTTTGTTTCTCAGCTTTATTTTCATGTTTCCAAAATAATTGAAAGTGATGGCAACAATTTGCATCCTTTCTGGCTGCGCATGGTTTGTCGTTTTTTACGCCCCCATGCAACTCAGGCTATAAGGGACGCTGTAGCATTCCAGAAAATTTCAACCACCATGGGTTGTTTAAAGGCCACCGGGATAGCACTGTGCATGATTTAAAGCATTTTGCCTCTATTGAAGTGTGACTGCCGCGGACGGTAATTAATCTGCGTCTTTCGGGTGAGCAGCCGAGCACGAAATCATTCAGCCGCCGCTATGGCCCTTTTGGCTCAACATCTAGAAAGGCCAAGTCTACTCAGGAAATCTACTGAAGGCTTCATTAGCAGCTGAATTCAATTAATCCTCGCGAACTTTGCTCCGTTAGTGGACTTAATTTATTTTGAAAGGTCGTGGTGCATAAATTTTGCACAATTTTATTTGTTGATGTTGAAGGCTCTTGCTGCTATTGTACCAGCGATATTTGAAACAAGTTCTGTGGATGCCAGATGCGATGACATTTCATTTCTATTAGTGCTGCAACTTAACGTACACAAATAAGAGAGTTGGCATTTGCCAAGTGGCAGTGAATAGTGCTGGTTGAATATGGCTGACGTAGATTTCTTCTTCGTGCGCGTTCAAACAACTGGGACTTCTTCGCAGAAAACTCTCAGAAGCGAGTTGGAATGTAAAGTTTTTTACTGACATCAATTTTTGATGCCGGGGGAGGGAAATCTTGAGTAGGATAGAAGAGATTGGAACATTGTCAATTACATCCAAACAACGAAATTCGAATACGTATAAAATATCGCTCTTCGTTTTATCCGTTGTAGCTACTCACGGAATCTCATAAAAACTTGCATACGAGGATAAGCGCGGATTCCTACTCTAGACTGCTAGCCCTCACCTGTCGCCTAAAAGAATTTTCTTCTCAAAATTCACCTAAGCACAATTAAATTTGTCAGAAATGAATACATTGTCACGTTGGCGTTAAGCGGCCGAGATTCAGCAGCAGCGTAGCCCAGGACGAGCGCTTCTACAACACTTCTTTCTCCTCTTGATAGGCGCGTTCGTCTGCATGAGCGTTGGCGTCTTTTTTTTTTAATCCCGAAGTCGGACAGGCGAAAAAACCAGACTTGCACAGGACCGCAGTAATAGTCAAGTTTTCGCTTCTGACGAAGGATCGCTTACAGCGGGGCTGAGCCTGACGCTGGTTAGACTGTACGAGCTTTGAGTCGAAATCTTCACTTGGTAGTGAAACACGAACCACCTGTGCAGGCTGAGTGTTCGAAACTGGGTTTGCCCCCGAAGGGGCGCAGCGGGGTTTTGGAGCCTCCTCCAAGCACACACCCCTGAAGAAGCCGGACGCCAGGCTGGTTGGGAGGGGGGGGGGTGGATTGTACCCATTTTTATTTGTGGGTGTAAGGCGGTGGGTTTCGAACCAACCACCTCTCGCTGCCGAAGCGGACGCCCAGGCCACTAATGCCTCTCAACCTCATCATCATTCTGAAAGTCTCAAAAATGACAACTGCATGAGCCTTCCTCTCGTGTTATAAATATTACCTTCCTCGGCGTGCCATGGCTTTGAAGAGCACATATTGATTTAATGAATTACCAATACTTTTATTTAAATTTTAGCTATCAAGATTGCAGTTAACCATCGACAATGTCCTATTTTGCAGGTCTTTCTTGTAACTCGATAATTTTTGTAATCGCATAGTGGTTCTTCCCTATCTAGTTAAGACGGAAGTGAACATGTCCGTTACCTATAAACGTGATGCTTGGTACTTGTCAAAGAATACTATCTTGGTGTCTCACAATGCATTAAACAGCAGTGTGAATATGTTTCCAATTTTTTGATGTTTAATCTGCTGTATTGATTTCTTTTGTTTAAAATATTGTTGTCCCTCTTTATAAGACTTTGGTTGTTGTTTACAGAAGAATAAGCAAAATCGGTAAACGTATGAGTATAGGAGAGTTCCCAGATATAAATGTTGCTGCCTTGCGCGCAAATTAACACCGGACTTCAGAGTAATAGCCGCAAGTTTCAACCAGTTTAGCACCACACTTGTTTATTGATACCTTTTTTGAGTGTGATCTGAAGGGAGCGGTTTGCCATATATATCTAGCATGAGATATTACGGCTTATAACATGCCATTTTAATGTTAGGCTAGGATCTATACCTGTTTGATTGAGTACATCAAGGAGTACAGAGTGAAATATTTCTTGTCACTCTAATAATCTCCCTTGTATTGAGTTTGTCTTTCTATTTTTGCCATTAGTTAAATGCACACAATTTTGAATCCACTTGCTAATATCATTCCTTGTGCCTCTATTCGGGAAACATTGCAAATGAGCTCGATTGAAAAAAGCATAACTCCATAGACCTCCTCGTCAAGGCCCATTACTAATAAGCTTTACATCATTTGCAGCCGAGCCCGTCGCTATATAAATGTCTGTGGTTGCTACCGCAATTTCTCCGCACCACCTATTTCCGACCCGTCATCGGGAATTGCTACCGAAAGGAACACTGAATTACCCATAAAACGCGCGTCGAGCTTGCTGTGTAAAGGGCCTGCAGATCCCTACAAATATAGGTTAAGGAAACTTGTTGTCGGGTAAGTTATTCATTGATCATAGTAATGTAAAAGCAGGCCGCCAAGCCCGCTTCTCGCGAACTTCTGGCCTGCACGATAGGCGGTGACATTAACGAACACTGACTTTTCATACTGACTCTCCTTTCTCTTTCATATTTATCGCCTCATACATTCCACCACCTGGGTAGGGTGGCAAACCGGTTAACCTCCCTGCCTTTCTTCTTCTTCCACCTCCTCCTCCTACAAGCATAAAGCTAAAATACTGAAGCGCTGAAGCAATTCTTTGCGGATGTTAAAAAAAAAGCTGACTTCGTAGCCTGCTAGAAAAACACTCTCAATGAAATAATTTATCAAACTTTTGATTTGCTTGTCTCAACACAATTTCAGATTTGAGGCACAGAGTTGCAGGTGATATTTAAGGGCATACATTACAATTTCATCAACTGCTTTCCTGTTTCCTAAATCTGTAAATAGAAGCAGTGTTTTCTTGCTTGGGCAGACTGTAATAACTTCTTTTCGGTCGCCGAGTAACAAGCATGTCTTACCTGTGTACTAGCGCCAGTATAGAGGCCTGGATAACAAACACTGATGCCTGCCAAGAAAATTATGTCCTCCTGTTCCTGGAATTTCCCCAGGGTCAGGCGAGGATAGGCTTATGAAAATACGCAGAGCACGAAGCAACTACGAGAAGGGCTAAACGGAACACAAGTTGTACAGAACGATTTGCCATCAGCGCCTAACAACACCGACAAAGTAAGCAGCCTGCAAGATTAGATGAGCAGTTTGCTGCTTTTGGGCGTTTTTTGCATATACATTTCTGTACTATGTGCGGTACTCACTTGAGGGCCCTGATAAAAGCTTAGCAACGTTCCTGCAATTGGGAAGCACAACCGATGCGTAGCAATGATTTCTTTTCCTAACTCTTGTTACTTCGCCTAACTCTGTGCCAAAGCTTATTGCACTTGCGTTTCTGGCAGCGTTATTAGCTCTTTGCCCACTAAATTAGAAAGGAAAAACAAAATAGAGAGACGTAGAAATGTGTCTGAAAGGATGAGCGTGCAGGATGATTTGTTTCTTATTTTTGGTTTTATGGGCATAGGGCACCTCACTTTGACCGAAAATCTGCATTTGCATTACACGATCACATTGCAAATAAAAGACTGCAATTTCAGAGGGTTGAAAATTAGCGTAAATGTTCCCGTCTGACGTTACACTTCTTTTGTTTTCGAAATTCCAGTTTCCTTTATATCTGCAAGTATAAAAACAACCTGAAAATTTTAACAATGGCTGCAGTATTTTTCGAAGAATATGATGCTTGTGGCTTACCCGCATTCGTGTCAGCATTGTTATATTTCTAGCTGGTTAACGAGCGTAAAAAGTTCCCGTGTGACGTTACACTGCTTTTGTTTTCGACTTCCAGCTCCCTTTATCTCTGCGAGTATAAAAACAACTTGAAAACTTTATCCATGCCTGCAGTATATTCCGAAGAATATGATGCTTGTGACTTACCTGAATTTGTGTCGGCATTGCTATATTTCTAGCTGTTTATCTGCAATCATGCTGCAATATATCCTCTTAGCGGTAAGCTTAGTTTTTCAGCCCATTGCCTTGTTCACGCTAGTTTTTTGTAGCCTGGTAGGGAAACACCCGTTCTGGCAACTAGTCAGATGTTCGGTGACCGACTCTAAAGGCACGTGCAAACCAACAGCAAAATAATACCAGCGTAATATTTCGACTATTTCTTTTTGCATGCCGAGAATGTGAAGTATCTCGATGCTCTTATATCAGTTTACCCATGGATCAAGTAGAAGAACAAGCCTTTGCCATACCGCCTACATATTTGTATCACAATCTGCTGTTGATTTTCCGAAGAGTCCCATTGATCTTAGCGATGAGTTTCATTGGCTTGATCGCAATGAACAATCTTCTGCAGAGAAGCTGTAATTTAAACGAAGAGAAGACGCCACCCTCGGCATGTGAAAGAATGCATTTTTTATTGGAAGAAAGTGGGTTAAATATGACCCAAACTCCTTTTCTACTATTTAATTTATTTAAGAAAGCGAATAGAAAATTCGCAAGAAGCTTATCAATTGCATCCGTAAAGCTACAATAAAGTTTCAATAAAAACTATAAATCTAGGTTTCCATCTTAATGCATAAATCAACGAAAGCAGTTATAGGTTTCTGTAGCCGAATAGCCCTGAATTTTGCTGAATCACTCTCAGGTTGCACTTTCCTTAGCCCTAATCAAAATGCCCTCCTTCCACAGTAGCTACCATCACGGTTCTTTGCGTGGCAACCACCTTCCTGTTCCGCATTCCTTCTCTCTTTTCACAACCTCCTTAATCTCTTTAGCCACAAGACCAGCTATCATCTCGCATTCTACGCCTGTCCTCCGTCTCTCATTTTCCTCTCCCTCAACTCTGCTAAGCGTCTAGAGGGGATTTTTTTCTCTCAACTTCAGCACCTGCCACAGTTGGCAAGTGTAAACTGTACTGCGTTCAATCATATTACATTATTTAAAAACTAACTGCACTGTTGGCCGGTGGGGAATAAATTGGTTTGAAGTTCTTTATTCCCTGATATAAAAAAATTGGAGGGGAATTTAAACTCCACCTGAAGTGTGTGAGGCGATAGCATAATGGGATATTTCCCATATATGAAGAACGTGATTCTCTAATTTACATTCAAAGGTCCCTTGGAGTCCCCATACCCCGCCAGGCTCAGTGGTACGTCGGTTGAACGATACACCACTGCCCCACGATGGCAGGTGCTCCCAACGGTCGGCCTTGAACGACCCATGTTGCTCTTCCCGAGCGACCAATCGCTAACTGACCTGCCACCTTCTACGGTGCGCAGGTTCCTCACTATCCAGTGGGAATGTTCTGTTGACGCCGCCAGGTCATGTGACACAGGTGGCCCACCTGTCTTCAAGCTTTCCCTCTGGGGAGAACATGCTTGAGCCATGCCCGTGTTCTTTCGCTCACAGCACCGACAACGCCAACACCGGATTTTCTGGTGGTCGGGGCCTTTAACGCTATCGCGTTGGAGAGAGAGGAAGGAATTTTATTGAGAGGAAAAGAGGAGAGGTAGACCGGTCGTAAAATGACCCTCGCCTGCTACTCTACACTGTGGAAAGAGGAGGGGAGGATAGAGATATAGCAAATGAAGGTTCATGATGGCATAGTACAACGAGTTTCATGGGTGATGTCCACACACACACACACACACCGGCTGGCACCCACATCGCGGTGAGTAGGCGCACGTGAAATTCATGCCTTGAACACACACATGTATCAACACATATTGGCATAGGGGCTCCATTAATTCAAAAATGTGCACTTTCACTCATATACGACCGTAAACCATGCAAACTCTGTAAAACGTTTAGGCAGTGCACAAGTGGTCACACACGGTTATCCAGGCCTAATTCAGATAAAAGCTTGAGCATGGCTTTCGTCACACACCACCAATCAGCCCATTTCACCCTGGAGTCTAGAAGAGTTTTTTTCAGAGACAGGGCGAGAGTCCAGTTGTCTCACGGTCGCTTCCAGTGTTCTTTTCTCATCAGTGCATTTCGGGCACTCATCGAGAAGGTGTCCACTAGTCTGGCGTGTGGCACTGTAAGCAATTTGGATTAGTTTCTATTCCGATCTTGTGAAGGTAGTGTTTGGTGTAGGCAACGCCAAGCCGTAACCGGTGGAATAATGTCCTTGACGACGTAGCACCCTAGATGGCAGATGAAATCGTAAGCCGACGTAAACCTTAGAGATGCGGTCCTGTTGACGACTTGCATCGTTCCAGTGCTACACATGCACATGCATTGCGACTTGCATTAAATGCGCCAGCGAGGCTCAAATGTCAGATCTGGAAAAGGTTTTTTCAATGAAAGCGCCGTCATCCTGTTTTAGTCAAGCCTCGGTATCAGCATTCTCTTTACCCGCTTTGCCGCAATGGCTCAGTACACACTGAAGCTTTATGATATGGCCACAATGAAAAGCCTCAGCTAACAAAAGCACAATCTGTTGAACCAGCTATTCGCATCTCCTCGGTTTAACGTAAGTTTGTATGACCTGCATTGTCGCTCTCGAGTCGCAGACTATGGTTCATTGGTGCGCTGACTGGTCAGCAATATAACGGACGGGCTCTCGTATGGCTGCCCATTTGGTTGCCGTAGATGAATTTTTATGCATTAGCCTGAAACTGTGACATAAGGCATTTCCTGACACTATCACTGCTGTAGCTGAAGAGGTGGTCGTCAGGGATTCGTCCACAAAAAAATGTTAAGAGTCACCATATATAGATGCAATGTATGACAGCGCCAGCTGTTTCAGGACAACTTTAGGGATGTGCGTCTCTTTGTTATCCCTCGGATGGCTGTACATATAAACGGTTTCGGTACTGCCCAAAGTGGCACCTCTGCAAACTGGTGGGGCATGTAGTTCGCAGGCACCGCATGGCACTGCGTCCAGAGGGCTTTGGAAAAGGCTGAATCTGGACGCACAGCAGTAATAATGGTCAGGGGGCGATGACGATGCCTGGTCAATTGCCGGAAATCCACACGAAGTGGCACCTGTTGAAAATAAATTTGTGTTGGGAAGCGGGCCTTGTAAAATGTAGCCCATGTAGAAGTTTTGCATGGCAAACGCAAACATACTCTTAAAGCACGAGCCTGTGCGCTTTCAATCGCACGAAGGCCTGAAAGTCTGACTCCCGTGAGAACGGGTGCACTGTATCTGAGAAGACCGACTACCAGCGCCTGGTACACGCAAAGTAATGAACGCTCAGAGGAGCCCCAGCGTCTCCCTGCCATACAACGCACGATGCTTGCAAAGCTGTCGAGGTTTTTCTTCAGCAAATAAATGTGCATCGTCCAGGACAAGTCACGGTCTATTGTAACACCTCAAAATTTGTGATGTGTACGGTATAGAACAATTTGTCCGTTGATTGTGACCGGATACCACGCCATTACTCTCATGTGAAAGCCAAATTACGCTTTCATTTGGTGAAGGTTCAAGCCCTTGACGGCGGAAGTACGCTAACCTAATGGAAATCGAACGCTGCAACCTTTCTTGCACTTCCGAACGCGTGACACTTGATGTCCATACGCAGATATCGCCTGCGTAGGCGGATATCGAAAGAGTGTTTGGTAGTTTTAAAATGCCGGGAAGCACGAGATTAATAAAAGTTGGACTGAGCACTCCTTCCTGAGCAACACAACGAGTAATATGATGATCTTCTGTGCCTCCTCCAAGTGTCTTCATGTAGACTATCTGGTTAACTAGCTTGCAATTCAGTTGTGCAGCCGTCCGCGTATACTACATTCATCGAGTGCTTTTAATACTGCATCGTGCGGAACATTATCGAATGCGCCATTGATGCCGAGGAAAAGAGCAGCAGTGAACGAGTGCTGTCGTTTTCTATATTGTATCGTCGACACAAGACCAATTACATTGTCGATGGCAGACCGCCCTTAGAGGAAACCCTTCATTGTGGAAGGTTATAATCCACGTTTTTTAACTAACCATTCTAGACGGGCTAACACCAAACGCTCTAAGGTCTTTCCAATACAACTTGCAAGAGCTACTGTTCTGCGAGATGTAAAGTCGGGTGGTGATTTTCCTGGTTTCAGCAAGGCCACAATGCGGCTTTTTTTCCACTGCTGTGGAACAGTAGCAGATGCCAAAGACTGGTGGAACAAGGTTAAGAGGACTTCTGCTACCTGTGGCCCCTGACGACGAAGAGCGCTGTATGTGATTCTA
This sequence comes from Amblyomma americanum, assembly GCF_052857255.1. Lineage (NCBI taxonomy): Eukaryota > Metazoa > Arthropoda > Arachnida > Ixodida > Ixodidae > Amblyomma > Amblyomma americanum. The sequence goes on along the minus strand of NC_135505.1, from coordinate 67,861,270 downwards.
TCAGGCCCTGGGGACGAAAGATGCGTACAAGCAGAAAGCGCTGCTTTCAGTTCTTGGATTTTGAAGGGAATGTCCAGGCGATTGTCCTTTGTGGGAGGAGCACATCGATGCTTCCCAGGTGAAGAAGTGCTTCCGGTAATCTCGAAGAGAAATCCTCCACGACCTCTAGTTCTTGCCGTTTTTCATAAAGTGCCAAAGAGCGGAAAGGGTGTTGCTGCTGGGAAAATGTCGGAAGTGCACGGAAGACGTGCCAGGTTTTGGAGAGTGTTTTGAGGGGATCCAGCCAGTTGTAAAACGACCGCCACCGTTGTCTGCCTAGACTTTATAAATAACTCTGTATTTGCTGCTGGGTACGTCGAGAGGCCCGAAGATCTGAGACCCCCCCCCTTTTTTTTCCTTCGGTATTTTCTTTCTGCGCAACGACGAATCTCCTGCGGCTGCCCGTATATAACATCCCCTGGAGCTGTGGGACTGGGTGCTCAGTTATTGCGCGTTGTGTCTTGCATGACCGCAATAATGCGCCGCTTCACATCAGTTGGGTTAGCGAGGTTCCCGCAGCTCTCTTCTAGAACATTGCGGAAAGCACTCCAGTCAATGTAGCGTATTTTGGCATGTGGAAGTCGGTGAAGCCACCGTAGCTGCACATACGTTGGTATGTGGTCATTCCTTTACGATTCAATATCAGTACACCAGGTTGCGGATGATGAGAGGCGCCTGGATACAAATGCCAGGTCCAAGCAGCTGCTGTAGGTAGTACTGCGTTAAAAGGTCGGCGTGCTATCATTGTGTAAAACAAGACCTGCACTTTCTATGAACATGGTGATATCCCGTCCCGAGCGTTCTTAACGGCGCTTCCCCAGCCATGGCGATGCGCATTGAAATCTCCTACTATTATATGGGGCTGTGAAACCCTGTCGAGTAGAGATTTTAGTCGTATGACGTCAAATCGACCTCTTGGTTAATGCAGGCACCTATAATAGAGATTGTGCGCCTATTCAAAGTCATACCGATTGTACAAACTCGTTGCTACTGCCCCAGGAATTTGATGCCGAGCGTGAGGTCACGGCGGACGCACAGTAGTACCTTGCTCAAATGTCCAGCCCATTCAGAGAAGAAATTCTCATAACCAGGCAGTCGAAAAAGAGTTTTGTTATTCGGCTCGCATATTATAAGCACATGAAATTTGTACTTGAAAATCTGCTAGGCGGCCTCGCAGACTTCGGGCCTTCCATTGTATAATGGAGAGAGACGGGCTAGTTGGTGACTATTAGTAGAATGCATCTTGAAACCACGTAAAAAAGACAAGGGACGAGAAAGAAACCAAGAGAACAGAGCGCGAAACTTCAACTGGTTTACTACAACAGTGCGTCACATTTATACAATCATCGCAAACACATTGCAAGATGACAAACGAACATCACGTTGCACTGGTGCGCAGGCGTGTACGAGACATCATGTTTTCTAGATATGAATACTCTTTATCAGACAGGTTTACCGAGGTTTTGCTGACACAGGAGCCGGATTCCTTCTTAATACAAAGGACAAAGAGTATGGTGGAGCTGCCATAAAAAAACGTAAACCAATGAGCTCCTGCCTGTACCACTAAAGTATCACAGGCTTAACCCAATCGTAATATAAATGAAAAGGCCCGAAGGCAATGTTGTACTTTTGCCACCCGAAGGTGGGAAAATAAAAAAATGGGGTAATGCTACTAAGCGACCCACAGCCGGGAGAGCGGGCCCGGGGAGACTCCCCTGATCTCCCCTGGGACGTAGCGGAGGGGGTGGGACATAGGTTGTGGGAATGGGACTGAGGGAAGGGTTATGGGTAATGTGATGGGAATGGGGACAGCGAGATATTGACCCTCATTTTATCATCGCTCGACTCCTGTCTGGCCAGGACAGGGAGGGCGTCGATGTTCTCCAATGGTGCGGCTCACTCACGGGATGCCCGACCACCCAACGACGCAATAGCTCCGACTCGGAGACAGGGAATCCTAACCCGGGGCAGCTGCCTCGGGCTCCTCCACGACTTTCAGGGGTCCGGTTCGGACTTGCGTTATGCTCCCAGCTACTAACCGTCGAGTGTTTTTCGCGGCTTTTCAGACTCCGGAAGTATGTGTGGTGGATCCAGTCAATGGAATTAGACTCCCAGGGACCCACCTGTGCTTCCAACCAACCAACCTTGCACTTATTTCCTCCCCTGGCTTGCTCCACACCTACTGAGGAGGAAGTGTTCAGGGCCGGGCTGACCGGGCCACAAACCAAGAACCTGGCCGAGGGTGAGATAACCCGGGCCTACTCCACCGCTACTCCGCAACATCGACGGTTTTTGCATCGGTCCTACTAAGGTCCCCCTTACCTCGGCGACCCGCGCTCTGGCCTCACGGCCCCGCGGTCAGCCATCCCTGGCTGCTTCCCCGAGGACATCGCTCCCAAGGAGCGCTTCTGCTGGAAACCCCCGCGCGGACCTGGCCTCTCCGTGGCCAGAAACCGACGCGCCAGCCGGTAGCCACGCACGCCCCCGCGTGCAGAGGCGTTTTGATTTTCGAGCGCTTTTTGAGCCCAATTCTGTGAGTCCAACCTGAATATGAAACCAGGCCTGCCTCCGCACAGGCATCGGACCTCACGGGCACGACTGGCCCACTGAGTCGCTTGGGAGTCGCTGCCACTCCCATGGGGTTTTGCATCCCCAGAGGACGGGCCCCGGCCAGCCCATCCCCACCGCTGTGCGTTGCACCGGAACAAAGCCTAGTAGCCGAAACTACACCGGCCCGTATTCGGTGGCAGGGGGGGCCACGGGCAGGCCGCACAGTCGGATTTCCCCTCCTCCTTCTTAATACAGTAGGCCTCGTACACTTCTCTGCTTAGTTTGGACCCGAACTTGGTCAGGAGAGTGGTATCGCGAAACCGAGGCGTGCAACCACGGCAGTGGCGACAATGGTCGGCCACATGCCTTCGCCCCGCCAATGCGCCTACTCCTGCGTGGTGCACCTGAAGCCTGACGTTTATACAACGTCCACTGTGTCCGATGTAGCGTTTGCCACAGGTAGTTTTTGTTTCAGAGCGCGATACGCAGCTAGGGGCTTTATCCAAGTTTTTACAAAAATATTTGCGTATACTCCGAATAGCGCACCCGTTCATGATAATGAATCTTGAAGAGGTTATCGCATTTCTTCGTGACCACGAAAGCTCGAATCAATCATTGTTTCCTTTCTCAATAGACGTAACCGACCGGTTTTATTCTATGCCTCAGGACTAACTCTTTTGCGCTCCTAAATATACAATTTATGACTATGGCCCTGCGGCCTTCCACAATGCATGCGGATTGCGTGTAGACAACTTTTTAGAATTGCTTAGGTTTTATCTTTCATCGACAATTGTCAATTTTGAAGTAAACAACGTCATTCAAAAGTGTGGCGTTTGTATTGGCTCTTGCATAGCCCCTTTGTTGAGTGACATTTTTATCTAACTTTGGCAAGTGAATTGCTGAACGCCTTGACACAGTCTACTCGGCTATGGTTTTTGTATATGTGGATGATTACGCTACATTCCTGAAAGGGATTACGCATGAGCGGAGTACTGCGGTGCACCGGGTTCTAGAAATCTTCTCCGAGTGTTCTTTTGGTCTTAGCTTCACCCATGAGGTGGCAGCGCAAGGATCTTTGCAATTCCTTGATATCTTTATTGTTGTGCGCGAAACTGAAGCGTGCTGGAGGTATCAGTCTCGCTCAAAAAAAAGCTATTTTAAGCCACCAGTCAGCTCATTCTAACCTTGTTAAAAGGGGTATCGCAAAAAACTTCCTGCGTGCTGCTCTGGACCAGTCATGCAATCATGAAATGGCACACAGCGTGGGTTTCCAACTGAAAAGGCTGTCCAGTGCTGGTTTCCCTGTAGAGTTGATCACCTCTGTGCTAGAGGCCCTTGCCAGTGAAGCCAGGGGCGTACCTGAGCACTACCGCGGGGAAGAAGCGCAACGCAAGGGACCCGTTGCCATCCAATACTACCACCAGATTTTGCATCGCTTGAAAAAAGTGGCCCAGAAGGGCGACGCGCCTGTGGTCTTCACCGCAGCCCAAAAACTGGCCGACCTATGCAACAAGGTGCAGGGAAAGCACAAGGAAGAATGCGGTATCAGGCACTCAGAAAGATTTGCCCCGTGCAAAAGGGGGGTTGTTTACCGTATACCCCTGTCTTGTGGCAAAAGCTACATTGCACAAACTGGACGTTGTTTAAACGTCAGACTTCAGGAGCACCATGCAGGAGTAGGCGCATTTTCGGGGCTGGGCATGTGGCCGACCATTGTCGCTACTGCCGTGGTTGCACGCCTCGGTTTCCGCGACACCGCTATTCTGAATAAGTACGTGTCTAAACTAAGCAGAGAAGTGTAAGAGAACTACTGTATTAAGAAGGAATACGCCTCCTGTGTCAGCAAAATTTCGGTAAACCTGTCTGATAAAGAGTATTCATAACTATAAATCATGTCGCGTACACGCCTGCGCACCAGTGTTACGTGATGATCGTTTGTCATGTTACATTGTGATTGCGATGATTGTATAATTGTGACGCACTGTTGTAATAAATCAGTTGAAGTTCCGCGCTCTGGCCTGTTGGTTTCTTCCTCGTCCCTTGACTTGTTTGCGCGGTTTCAAGATGCATTCTAATACAGTACTGCCGATCAAGAGATTCTCTCCTGAAGTGATGATGCTGACGACGGTATAGCCATAATTTCTGATTGCTAATAAAGAGTGGCAAGCACCGGTTCAATAGCGTCTAAAATTTGGACAGCAGCCTTACCAATAGGCATGTTCACTATAGCAGTTATCAGCCGTAAGGTGCCCATCCTTGTTTCAGCATCGCCCTGATTTGATGATTTGTTTTAGGCGCACACGGCGGACGCACAGGCGGACGTGTCGCAAAGCTTACAGTGCGCGATGGTAGAAGTGGCCACTCTGCGGAGTCTTGCTGGGAGGTGGGCCTACTTGGTTGTTGCGGAGCTGGAGGCGATGGCTTCTGCGCGGCAGAGCGGACTCGTTCCTCTTGATGTTTTGGCACTCAATTCACTAAATTCAATTTCTTCTGCCAGCTCCGTGTCCTCCTTCTCGAGCGGCGTACTGCGATTGCTGCTTCTCGGTGAGTAAAATTTTCTTCAAGATCTTCATATCTCTTTTTACCTTCGGACATTCCGTGGATGTTGGCTCATGAGGTCCTTTGCACTTGACACAAATTGCAGCTTCAATCGTAAATGTAAATCTCTCGTGAACTCCACCACAATGCGGACATACTTTCGTTCTCGTACACGCAGAACTTACATGTTCAGTCTTCTGGCATTTTCGGCGCTGCAGTGGTCCGGGTGCATAAGTACGAAGAACTCTGTTCCTCACAAAACCCACGTTCACATGAGACAGTAAAATAGTACCATCGAACAATAGTTTGACACACCGTGATTGGCCGAAAAGATGTATGTCAGTTATGCAAAGAGTACATGATAGAAGTTGCACCAAGTCTATATCCTTGATCTCTATGTCCACATCGGAAATCACACCAGCAGTAGGGTCCATGAGCAAAGAAAGAGCGGACTCGTGTATTGCCAAAGACTGACAAGTTCTTCAACTTGCCAAGGGTGGCCCGGTTGGCCACAGAGAAGATGTCCTTCTTGAATAAATACGCACTTCCTTGACTTGGCCCGGAACCAGTCGTTCAAGAAAAATAATCAAGGTCTGCCTGTTGATGGAGTTGAAATTCTCTGAATCCTCGACAGGCACGTAAGAAATTGTGTAAATGACGGATTGCGTGCTTACACTGGACTCGTTAACTGTTTTCGTGCTCACACTTGGCTGGTTAGGCCGCTTCGTACGCACACTGGGCCCGCACTCTTTCGGGGTTCTAGAGAGCATCCTTTTCAGGCGCCGACTCACCACCTCGGTGTAGCTTCCGTCGAACTCCATGTCATGCTAGTCCGAAAAACTGGATGGCCCCGAGAGCTCTGAAGGAGAGATTCACACTGCAGCCAGGTTGATATGTGCGGTACACACTGCTAACCACAGAAGGCAGCAGAGACGGCGGGCCATCCGCCTTGGCCTGGGGCGGCAAGGTGGCCTTGAAGGCGACAGAAGCACAAAACATTTAGAAAAAATCAGGAGCTCGATCAAGAAAAACTGCCGTTCGCAGCGCTCTTCTTCCGCTATCGCATTAAAAATTCGCAAACGCATACGTCTTGACCCTGACGTTGCAGATTCCAGAGTACAATGGAGGGGCTGTATAGATAACCCAAAGCTATAAAAATTTTTCTGTGAAATTCAAGCATTCTAGTGATATTTAAATTAATAGCTCTATAACGTTAAAGGCCTCGTTGCAAAAATAGTTCGGCGTTGGCGTTCTAAGCAGAAACTAGTGACGTGTCACATGTGATAAGTTTGAAGTCGAAGTATAAGCTAAAGAAGTCTGGGGAACACGACGAGGATGACGATAAGCATGACGTGTATTAACCCAAGAATAAGGAAGATGAAGAGAAAGGGTTCGGTGAGGTTGGAAGAGTTGATTGGTGCAGAAGGGAAGACGAAGACAATGACAACTATGACATGTACCAACGCCAAGGTTATAAAAGCGTGAGGGATAGCGTGGTATTGGGGGGGGGGGGGGAGAACAGAGAAGCGGAGGTGCAAGAGAGCAACACTGGCTACACTGCTCCGGTGACCTTAAGTTCTACGGCGTCGCACCAAGGACTTCTTGCCGCTCCTAAACCCGTTCCGAAAAGTCAACGGCTGACGCAACCACCTGCTACGGCCAGCGGTGTCTCCAGCGCTGTTGCCACTCAACCGAGTGTTACTCACAACGCCAACATCACCAGCATCACGACCACGGGCACTTGGAGCGGGAGCTCGTACGGCGCCGCCAACGGCGCCGCCAGCGACGCTAGCCTGAGCACTTCGAACTCCACCTCGACGCCAACTACCAGGATGCCACTGACTGGACCCACGCAACTCTTCATCAGCGCTGAACCGGTAGCACGAACGTCGAACGCTAGTAGACTTGGTGGTGCCGGGTCATGTGTACTGGCAGTCTTTGTGTTTTGTGCTAGTTTTGTTAGTTATGTGTGCTAGTGTTTGTGTCACGTAGGGTGTATTAAATTTGTCTGTGTCGCTACACCTGTCGTCTATATCATCTTGTTTTATCCTTTTTTCTCCTGTTCTTCTGTTCACGAGCTCTTTTAACCTCAAGCTCTTCTGCCTCGCGAGCGTCTGTGCGTGCTTGCGTCATTTCCTCTCGCTGCCAATTTGCGTCCTCTCTCTGCCTTTTGCCTCCTTGTCATAGAGACGCATCGCCTCTTCCTTGCTTAACCCTAGCTTGAAAACCAGTTGTAACGTTTTTGACAAATTCATACATTCTGCCGTTCAGAGATCGGAAAGATGCGAGAAAAAACAAAAAGAAATAAGGAAATGAATCCTGTCAGGCTCGCCACTTTGTCATGAATCCACAGAGAACACTCGGGCCGAGAGAATGAGCTAGGTGACAGGTGTACTCACACAGACGCACATTTAATACACCCTACGTGACACAAACACTAAAACAAAAAGCTAAAAAAATTAACACAAAACACAAAGAATACCATTCACACGACCCGGGAACACACAGCCTACTAGCGTTCTGCGTTCGTGCTTATGGTTCGGTGCTGATGAAGCGTTGCATGGGACCAGTCAGTGGCATCCAGGTAGCCGCCGTTGAGGGGGAATTCGAAGTGCTAAGGCTCGCATCACTGGTGGCATCATTGGCGGTGTCGTACGAGCTCCCGGTCCAAGTGCCCGTTGAGGTGATGCTGGGAATGTTGGCGTTGGGGGCACCACACGGATGGTTGGCAACAGCGCTGGAGACACCCCTGGCCGTAGCAGGTGGTTGAATCAGCCATTGAGTCTCCGGAACGGGCTTAGGAACGACAGGAAGTCCACTGTGCCACCACGTAAAACTCGAGATCACCGGAGCAGTAGCTGGCGTTGCTCTCTTCTATCCGAGGTGTTCCTGACCCGACGGAACCTCCGCTTCTCTGTTCTTGCCCCCTCGTGCCACGCTATCCCGTGCGCTAAATTTTATAACCTTGGCGTTGGTACACGCCATCCTTGTCGTCGTCATCTCTTCTCACCGCATCGAATATGTCTTCACCTTTTTATCTTGGGTTAATAGACGTCATGCTTATCGTCATCCTCGTCGTCTTGTCCAAACTTCTTTACTTCATACTTCTACTTCAAACTTTCTTTCACATGTGACAGTAGGGTAGGTTGGCACAGGTGGCCACCCACCGAAGAAGAGACCTAGGTGGGCCGCCTAGATCATGTGACCTTGTGCCACCATTACAACCTGCCCAGAGGATTGTGGTTAGACCACCGCGGCAGTTTTCAGTTGAAGTAGTGATTGTTGTGACAGGTTCCACGACAACAGCCTGGATATCAGAACCCAAACCAATCGCACTATCTGCGGTCGCGGAGCAGTGGCGCATTGCTTATTCGCTGCGACACCGTCGTGATTGGCATGAGAACTGCCAGCGATCTATTCATCTAAACAAAACATTGACTGAACCTGCGTATATGGGCATCAACCCATTAACGCTGTCGTGTAATACCCTTAATGTTGAGCTCAAGTGTCCCCTAAGTTTAGTGCTCGAGCACGTAGCCCTACTCTACGATATCGCCGATTTTTGTACGACGCCTGCTGCACCTTGAAAATTGAGCCTAGATACGAAACCGAAACCTGAAGCTGAAGTAGCAATCCTGATTCCGATTAGCCTTTTTTACATTTAATGTGAAATTATTAATAGCCCTTTTAGGTGAAATTACGCCAATGACCAGAGTTGTCGTTGAGGCCGAGATAGCCCTCCGAGCGATGCGCACCCGTTGAGCCGATATATGGCTCATTCATATAGGGCGTCGCCACGGCTCTGACTCCTGCTCAGACTCGTGGGTTCGTCTTCAAGTGAGGAGGAAAAGCTTGGCGCACGTAGTAACGTACCCCGAGTAGTGACGGTTCCCCCTGAGTCGCAACCAGGTAGGTAGGTAAAAAATTTATTGATGAATCAAGCAAGAGAAGGTGTTAAGAGAGGTTTGGTTGTCTTGGTTCTTAATCCCGGTAGCCGGCCACCAGTCCATGACTTCTGTCGACCTCCACCCATTCCACCAGATCCATTCCACCGGCTCTGAGCTAGAGACCGCGATCCCCCAACCTGCTAGTTCTGTGAGGTTCCAGGGAGATGGTGATTGGAGTTTTCGGCATATGTATAGTATGAGTTCGAAGCTTGCTTTCGAAGCCCCACAAAGAGAGCATTCGGGCTTGTATTAACCCGAGTGTATGAGTGCCAGATAGGCCGATGAAGGAAACGTTCTGGACTGGAGCTGCCTCCATTAATATGTTGGTCTTTCGTGAGGGTGTGGTGTGGTGGCGGTTATGTGAGCCTTTCCTCTCTATAGTGTAGCGTGATTTCATTGCACGTGATTAGTCTGTTCCGCGCGCGATCCGTCTCGACGGTTCGTCCTGCTCGGTTGACGTACGCTCGAGCAATAGAGTGCGCGTCCTCGTTTCCGTGGTTGGTTGCGTCGGTTAGCAACCAAACTGGTTGAATAGCCTTCGGTTCGTGGGGGCTTGACTGAAGAATTTTGTAGGTGGCACAATAGATCTGAAACGCGCAAGGCCACCTTTCGCCGCGGCCACTTATATATAAAGCGTGGGTGTTAAAACATCTCTCACTAGAAGCATGACATTCCGAACGAGTCCCAATCTCGCAGGAAAAAAAATTAATGAAAGAACGCCGGCCGCACGAACTCTAATGCTTCCGAATTCCCACACGTAAGCAGTCGTAAGTTCCTCAGTGTCCTATCGATGTGTTTTGGTAAGAAGCACTTGTGAAAGAACTGCTCGTGAAAGAACTTGTCGCTATCGTTTTCGCTAGCTTCAGCTTTCTTATGAACTGATATCATTATATTTTCATTTTTGTTGGTTCAAATTATATTTTCTAGATGCTGATTGTTCACTTTTTGCTCTACAAACAAGGTAAAATTATGTGTAAATACAGAATTTTTTCCATCGAATCGAATTCTCTCAGTTCTGCAGATGCGCTAGGCAGGCAGACAAATCTGACAAAAAATGATGTGAAGGGTCAACTGCTTGCGGAGAGTTCCTGAATTCCGCAAACACTGTGTATTCAAAGTTTGCCATTTCAATTATTCTAGTTTCGTCACACTCCAAAGATAGGCTCGTTACTTGGTCTCTATTGAAGATGGGCAAATGCCGTCATTTTTTCTTTTCCGCCCTCACCCTCACTTTTGAATCGTTGGCCCTCCTTCATCCTCAACCTCATTTTGAAAGTTATCCCGTCCTCTGTCACCTTCAACCTCACACCGAAAAATTTGGTGGCCCTCTCTCACCCTCACCCTCACTAACAGCCGTATTAAAACTCGAGTCATTTTGTTTAGTCGGCACTTCTGGCGATATTATTCAGTTGGAAACATATAAGAGAAGCCCTCAAGGCACTATTGGGCCGGTACTAGATGCTTATGTTGTGGTGTGTACGCGTGTAATGTGTGTGTGTTTTGCTTGAGCTAACGCCTGAGAGAAAACAGAGACAGTTGCGAGTTGAGCCCCAAAATATCACTCCACCTTTACTTCTCGCATGCAATGCATGCATCCTTGTGCGCTGTATTTATTACATTTCATTGTTATCTAATACACTGCTAAGATGAGTCAGCGCGTTGCTGTGTCTATATACAAAAACTCAATGTACACCAAAAATATCTAGAAACAATGCAGTAGTGTCTACCACGATAATTACTATAAGTGCTTGGCGTCTGATGACGCTTCCACGCGCACGGATGGAGGGTAATGAAGACCACGCTCTCAAACTAAAGCGTGATAAACTGGCAGTTTAACAGGCGTTAACGCGGGTACGTGACAAACACGACGTCATTGCAAGCCCAGCTCGAGAGTTTGGCATTTCGTACAGGCAGAATTTTAAAATTCCTCCCAACTGATTGTTCATCCGAGGAAAGTGCATGAACCGACTGAATTTATTCCGGAGGGCAGTCTCTCTTGGTGACGGGCTCAGCCTTACTTCGCGTCTTGTGCTGTGTTGCTCTTGTGTTTTTTGTGATGTGTTTCCTGGTGTGTCCTAAAAGCTCTGTAAATAATTTTGTTCATTAAGTCTATTATAATTTCAATGTAATAAATACCGTGCTCATAAAGCTGTGGAGATTACGTAGTTGTCTGAAGAAGCGACCAGCGGGATTGATTTTTTAGCTCCCCGCGGGTTCTGATTCTGCTGCCCCAGCTATGAAGTTTTTATTTCTTTAGTGTCATCCCCCAGTGCGATGCCGGCTTTCCGCTGCAGTGAGGCTCTTATGCTGTCGCTTAAAATAGAACATTATTCAGGCCACTTGAAAAACAAACGGGTCACCAAAATGCAGCATTTATGATGAATAATGAATAATCACTAACTCCCCGAGCCTGGTGGGAACTATTCCTGGGGTTGCAACTTTAGTGCTTTAGCGCTTCCACTCCGCCGAAAGGCGATTGTCTGTCTGTCCGAAGACTGATTCTATCAGGTTGACCATCCTGGTCACGTGACGTTGTGATGTTATCACAAGCTGTCCAACGTGGCAGTTAAATTAATGATTTGTCACGAAAGATGCCTCAAGATATACACGGGTTTCACATGGCCCACTGATGGGAGCACCTGTCATCACAGGGCGGTGGCTGGTAACTTAACCGCTGCATCTCTTCGCCAGGAGCGGAATCAGGACTCCCAGGGATATTTGAATGTAGAGAATGATCAATTCTACCGCAGTACAAAAATGATGCAGTACCACGCAACCTTACATCATATGATATATAAAATAAAGTAAGGCAGTTTAGGTCAAGCTAAAACATAGAAAGTAAAGATAAACTATGCAAAACAAGGGAATATGGTTCTAGCGCACACTAATTCGAGGTTAACCACAACCTAAAGCGCCTGTCATTTTTTGCATTCACGTCTACGCATTACCCAAACGCTCAGTGTCAATTCCCTATCATGTCTGCAATAAATTTGGTTACTAAATTGGGCTAACGATTATGCAGTCACACGTATCACCAGGGACCGAAATAAACCATGAGATGTTCATGCTAGTTGAAGAGCAATACAACTTCGCTTTTTGGCACCTCGTAGAATGCAAGGTGGAACGAGCGATCATGCAGACGAAGGTGGTTAAGCTGCTGCTTTATTGCTATGGTTGGACTACAGTGCTTGGCTTTAGCCATCAGACTGCTACATCGCTTTTCTATACTGCAATTCCTGAAATAATTGAAAATATAAAGAAGATACGACTCTAATGAACTACTCAGGGGCAGTGTGAATGAAAAAAATTCTAAACCAACGCAGCCATCGGGCTTCTATTTGACAGTGCATTTTCTCAGAAGCATTTTTCGGCTACAGCCAGTTGACTGGAAACTCACTGACCTGAAATCAGACTTCGTTTCGTGAAATAAGACTTAGAACTGGAGAATTCATTAGCCTTACTAGGTATAATTTTTACATGTCTTTCGCTACACTCTGATCATCTCACGGAGTCGGGGTTGATAATGAAAATGTTTACTTCGGTACCATGGTTCACGTTAGACAAGGGGCCAACAGCACGGCCCGGCCAGCGCCCCCTTGTTAGCGCACTATACAGAGTTCTTCACCCAAGACTTAGAACAATTTTTAAAAATAGGTTGTTTTTTTAATTAGAAGAGAGCTTTTTTTCAGCATAGCATTGTCAGCGGTTTAGTACATCATGACGAGTGAGAAAGCGTGCGGCTCCCGGCTTTTTGTATTTGCCGTGTGTACCTATGGACTCCAGAAACTACGTCTTCCGCGGGACGCTTCACCCTAAGAACTAGCCCTTTAAATCGTGAATGCATAACGGGCTGCGCTGAAAAAATACGGTAGTCCGGAGTACGGTTCGGGACCTCATCCTCGTCCTCAGACAGTGCATCTTGCCCTCCCTCACCCTCACCTGATCATGTCTTCCCTCCCTCGTCCTCACCTTACTACGTATTTCCTCTGTCACCATTGTCCTCACCATTTCTCATGCGCCCATCCTTCCTCACCCTCACCTCACTGAGTGAAATCCTCATGAGGTGACGGTGATGACGTCCTCATGAGGGCTAACCCTCGTGAGGATGCCCATCTTTCGTCTCTAGCGTCCGTTGTATATGTCTGCCTGGCCAAGCCAACCTTTTCAGGGTCGTGCATGTTTCTTAAATTAGAGTTTCGCTATTGCACTGAAATTCAGCCCTTGTTATCGAGACTTTTTCTATATTTTTCAGTGCCTAACTAGAACATACATATAGAGCACAAAATTGATTTTATGAAAAATTTCTCCTCTGGTGGGTTGATATCGAGGTGGTGCATCGCTGTCTTCTAAATCTTTCCGGAAAATGGAAAGCAGCTGCCAGCTACCGTAAAATAGAAAAAGGGAATCGCACGCGAACAGAACACCTGATGTTGTTCTTATTGTTAATATAAGCCTGAATGCGACCAGTACAGAGCTGCAAAGAAGTAGACAACGTTTTTTATGAGTTCTCTTCAATTTATCACACATTTGCACTTTTAAAGCTCGTATTATTTTCAAATAAAAAATCACCCGATTACAACTTGTTTGACTCGCCCTCAATTTTAGATTAAAATTGGTCTAGTTCTAATGTTTTTAAAAAACCTTGCAGTGCTCATACTAGTACACCGTTTATAGATGTTCTAAAGCTTTCCGGGAATTATTTATCTGCGAAACGTAAAAATGACTTTTGAATACAATTTTACCTACCATTCTCCCTTAAACAACCCGAACAAGAGATTTCTTGACCTCCTGCTCTCTGTACTAGCAGGATTAGAAAGACACGCCAAGAGGCCATAATAAAGGGTCAAGGTTGATTCTTGTCTGCCTATGTCTTATCCACGCCTGATCTCGAGAGTGAGGAAAGCGCACGTGTACTCAACGAAAAATGCGTTGTCTATTACAGAACCACGGCATTGCACGTGGACGAGAAGGCAGTATCAGTTTCCAGTCTCATCAATTCCTCATTAGCGAGGCACGCGATGCGCTATTCTGAACCACATTTGCGCCACGCGGAATAGGCTTTGTGCATGTTTTGACCGTTCGTATGGCGTAAACAGATTCCTCGCGCAAATGCTAGTGCTTCATGAGTTAGCTAACCCCAGGCGAGTGGTAAGCTGGTCGATTTGTTCGTCCGTCCGAATTCCCAGAAAAACTGCTTTCGCAGCCTGGAAAAAGCACCATTAAATAGCATGTTATGATAAGATTAGATTTGGCATTCCCAACATTTGTGTAACCGTCAGTCATAAACACGCATGGCTGTTAGGCACGTAAAGTCAGGCACGAAAATTGGGTGCTACTCTAGGCCAATTCAATGGTAGGCGCCACATATGCTGCTGAATGGGAATAGGAAGATGGCTGAGGAGCAGTTGGATTGATTAGCGTATTGGTCTGTGGTATTCATGTCGATAATTAAATCAGAGAAAAGATTTTGATATTTTGAACATCACGCGATGGTAAATGTCCTCAGAATTTTTTCCTTTATCACCGAAATTATTCATCGGAGCTTCGTGTGGAGAAAAAACTTCCATTCAGAGCACCATTGAGAAAATGTTTATTTTTTGCCCATTTAGACATTTTTGGTTTAATGTAGGTGCAGTTAGTCACATCACATGAGCATCAGACACCATAATTTGGTACATAAAATTCAAGAACCTGTCGTTGTTTTTTTCAGATGTGAAAGACAACTCATGTTGCTTTTTTTATTCACTTTCAGGATCCCTAGAAATGTGTCCGCCGGGATCGAACACGCGTCTTTCGTGACAGCAGCCGAGCGCCATAACCACTGAGCCGCCCCGGCGGCACAGGAACGCGCGTCTACAATTAGAAAGAGAATACTGTTTACTACAAGGGAGCAGTATCCACTTAGTACATCCTTTGTGGCCGATGTTGAAAAATGCACTTCAATTGCGTAAAAATTAAAGAACTATTTCCACAATTCACTTCAATGAATTTGATATATCTGGTATATCTGTAAGAAGTCAGCGCTGGTCGATAAGAGAAAATGATTAAAAATATTTTCTGAGAGGCCACGTAACCTGTGGCACCATAAACGCAATTCACACATTCGCTCACACGTCGATGGTAAGCCAAACATCGAAAACACACTGATTTTGGGCATTCAACCTGTGCATTAAAAAAGTCATTCAAACATACCACAACTAAACTGCACCATAATCTTTTAATAGAGCGTTGTTATCGAGCTCGACGTCAGTGTTCAAATGTTGGGTCTGTGTTGCTTTTTACATTTTTATGCTAATTTAATCATTTCAGCCACTTTCACTGTTTGTATTTGGCGAATTCGGCGCTAAATTTCTACTTCTACAATCTTCACACCGGGTTCTTGCATGTGCATCACTGTGATGAGTTTAAAGCAGCTGTGTAAATGTGCATTCCCCAGTTTCTAAGCGCGGCAATTTATACCCATCATAAGTCTCTGCCTTAATATTTTTAACGCTGTTGTCCAGTTGTGCACCCGATTTTTGGCTACTATCTCACAAATGTTTGCAGCTTCTATAACTTCTACGCAGACGCGCACAGGTCGTCTAAGAATGATTTCGAAACGCTTTGCGGCGCCTTACTACCGCACGCCCCTACCGCACGCACTGTGCGGCACGGCAAGCGTGCCGCGGGGAAATCTTGTTCGAGGAAAAATTACAAGAGAACCTCGCGTGTGCGAGCACCCCACCCAAACACAGTAAAAGGAGCGCAAGTCGCGTACAGGGTGGGGTTGAGTGATTTGCACCACCACCTGTGATGAACCGGCGAACGGGCTGTGAACAGTTGTGCTGAAAAAGGCCTGAAACATGCAACTTCAAAGCAAAAATACGCTGGGGCATTCTGCTACTGTCGCTCTTTTGTGCCTGAGTGCAAATTCTAAAAAAAAGCATTGGTAAACTTCAGTGGCATCTGCATGGAGCCCTTGAAAATTATGCTTTGTACCCTTGTGGATACGTACTGATCTTATGATTTCACGGCGCAAAGGAAGGTAGTCGGATGCGCGAGTACTTTCACTACAGGCACACTGTATACTGTGTACGCCATGTGAATAATACCCTCATAGGTGTCACGCAGGAAAAAGTTTCTAACTCTTCAATGCTTTTAGCTCGTATCCTCGTCACATCGACAGCAACATCATTTAGAAACTGGCGCGAACCTGGGGCTTCACATAAGGCATATCTTTAAATTTTCTTTATTGGCATGAGTATTATAAAATATATACAATATAATCGTAAGTCGCACGCTGACGTAGGTACCATGTTTTATATTCCGTATATTTTTTTAGTTTTAAAAGCAAGGTAGCCACTGTGATGGTGGAATCTCTTGAGAAAACTTCAGTTTTTTTTCTTTCACTATAATACCAAGTTGAAAAAACTTGTCAAACTACAGGCCCAAGCAGGATTCAGACATGCGCTTGTGCATGAGATACAACTCCGGTTCCCTATGCCTGAGATCACACATCCTTTCGCGCTCCGTGCTCTAAGTGATCGCCTCTTCATGGACCTTCTCGTCATTTTCGCCGTCTTTCGGAATTCTTTCTGCGTTTCGAAATACTTGCCCCATTCATTCTGCCATCGGGGCAGTGCAGTTTAAAAGACGTGAGCGCCAAGCGACATAATGACTTGACTATCTCGCCATAGGTAGCAGCGTGAAGCCGCGCACGAACGTCAGGAAAGGCCAAGGCGGCCAAGAGCGTTGCTAATGACGATAAAGAGGAGGTGAGGGCTATCCTGCATGAAATAGCCAAAGAAGAAACGGGTGAAGCCAAGCTGCCTACGTTCCGCGAACAGCATAAACTTCTGATCGCGGCGGCCCTTAAGACGACAGAGGCAGCCAAGCTACCAATGATGTTCGCGAGTTTAAAAAAAAATATAGCCGTGCTGGCGGAGGATTCTCAGTCCGAAGAACAACCCCAGAGACCATACGTTCTGTCTAGCTTGAAGAACGGAAGGATATGCTAAGCAAAGAGACCAAGTCCTTAGCGAACTTGTTCGCGATTCAATTCTTATACCGATGTGCGGTTAACGACATCTACGACGCATCCTGGAATACGGTACTCCAGTTGTGAATCGCATTTGATGCCTGCGCGTCGTCTGGACAGCAAGATAGGCTTCAGACTTTTCATCATTGCCGTGCGCCTGCCATTTGTTCTGCCCGCTTACACTGCTTTTGCTGGTTTTATATACTCATGTTATTTGTTATATAACTGTTTCTTTAACCTAATTATTCCGGTGTTATCGTTCTGCCTGCGCACCCTAATGCCATAAACAGCATTGTATTCTTCTCCTCATTATCTCTGCAGTGTACGCGGCCAAGCGCGCACTTGCCGTTCTGGCGCCAGGTGCGAGAGCTGTATTTCGCTAAAGGCTAAATTTGGAACTGCCCCGGTCCTGACAATCTGAAGCTAGTGGAAAAACACAGGTTACAAAGAAAGTATCCTTGTATGCTTTACTATACAACTTTCACACGCAATCCCGGCGTGTGAAGTAAGAATAACTTTGATCTGAGCTGGAACGTTAACGACGAACCTGTGAAAGGAACTAGACGGAACAATAATTTGACGAAGCCCAGACAATGTTCCTGAGCTTTTTATTTATCTGACTGGTTTGTATTTCAAGCAAATGGGTGTGTGCTCATTTGATATGCCTTCGACCGTTACGCTGCTCCTATTTTGTAAAAATTAGAATGTTTTACCAAAGGTTTAGTCTGTAATACACTAACAATGCCTAGGCTGATAACAACGCTGCACCTTTCCCTTCTGGCCACTCTTTTGGCCTAGGGCCCAAATAAAGCAAGGCATCTTGCCTCCTCAGTGCCGGCATTGGCTTAAGTGCGCTTAAGTGCGCCAACGCCAAACTTGAGAGCCCACTTGAATGCGGATTAAGGTTGCTGGATTCGATACCTTCCGCATGGCTGACGTTTGCGGAGGACGACTACGCAGCATTAGTTCACGAAAAACCCGTGTTAATGCCGCGTGCCGCCAAGAAGACCTCATCGCGAAGTTCAGCAGGCCTGTATTTTCTTGCGCTTTTAGTTAAGCAGCAGTGTCCGACAAGGCTCCCTCTATTCAACCAAACTTCGCATGGATCAAAGGTGGAAGGCGACAAAACGAGGACACTGGTCTTTCGCTCTGCGCAGGTGGCCTTTGAGGTCTACTCGCTGACTTTTAGACAACGGAACTACTTTGCTATGCCCTTTCATGTTCTTTATATGATTATTAGCACACGCAAAGCCTCACAGTGGCAGTGCAGCTCTGCGATTCAACCGCTAGGTTCCTTTGAAATTCGTAGCCTTTCAGGAGGCGCTCAGTTTGTTTCTCGAAATAACTGTCGAACACCAGGTACAGCAGAGCTAAAAATTTTCCTAAAAACAAATGAGTGAAAAGTTTGATATCTTATGTGCCATCATCTTGGGAAATACGTAATCGAAATATTTCTACTGCGCTCTTATCACGCATTGCCTTCCCCTTTCAACATTGACATTGGTTTCTCAAAGCCAAACATGCGATCAGAGTTGTCTTAATAGATCTGGGACAGCCCTGGTGTTCTAAGACAGCATTTTGAATGACCGAGAGATACCGGCGAAAATTTTTGTTTACTACTTAAAGATTAAAAGTTCTGAAAAGCGGTGTCTCAAGAACTCGAAAAAATTTTGAGGAATAAACTGCAGTTACTGTCTGCATATCTGCTCGCACCTGTCTGTCTGTCTGTCTGTCTGTCTGTCTGTCTGTCTGTCTGTCTGTCTGTCTGTCTGTCTGTCTGTCTGTCTGTCTGTCTGTCTGTCTGTCTGTCTGTCTGTCTGTCTGTCTGTCTGTCTGTCTGTCTGTCTGTCTGTCTGTCTGTCTGTCTGTCTGTCTGTCTGTCTGTCTGTCTGTCTGTCTGTCTGTCTGTCTGTCTGTCTGTCTGTCTGTCTGTCTGTCTGTCTGTCTGTCTGTCTGTCTGTCTGTCTGTCTGTCTGTCTGTCTGTCTGTCTGTCTGTCTGTCTGTCTGTCTGTCTGTCTGTCTGTCTGTCTGTCTGTCTGTCTGTCTCCTTAAAGAATCCTTCGTTTTTTTTTGCGGAGCTCAACTCTTTCAGCATGCATTTCCAACTCTCCAAATGAGCTCTGTTGCTACTGCTATGTGCTATTGCTCCGACACCGCAAAGCAGGGTTCCTCGCAATTCGGCAGTATCGGATTCGTTATCACCTCGAACTTAAGGTTAGTTCCGTTTACATGAAATCAGACTTCGAATGGAATCCTCGTGAGTAGAATTGTACGTGCTCAGGAAAATCAACGGCCAGAATCCGTGCTTGATGGCTCATGCCAGTCTGGGAGAGGGTGCACTTAAATTGTAAGGGGAGCACGAGATGGATCTCACCACCTCTCCCCAGTAACAGAGAGATTTTTGGCCCTTTTCAGCCGTCAAGAAGTATTTGTTCATCATTTTCAAATATCCACATATCAAAGCAGCACAAGAAAAAGTGGTTTCGAAACATTGCGGGTGCATGCTATAACTGTGCAAAGGAGTCTCGCTTTCAAAGCTGGTGTTTCGAAGCTTGGTGGTCATCGTTACCTGATTTTGAAAAGGCTACTCGACTTCTTACACTTAGTGAAGCTGATGAGCTTCTGGCGTTGACGAAGAAAATCAAGTTAACAATTTTCTGCCAGCCTATTTGAAGGAAAAACCTCTTTCCCTTTGTGAAGTAATTTTGCTAGCTGGGAACACTGAATTTTTCTTTTGCATAATACCTGTGGCTTTGGTAAAAAACAAACAGAAGACCACACTTTTTCTGCTTCTCTTGATCGTTATATTTTTTAGGAGGTTGGAGCAATTGGAACTGAAAGATTCGATTGCTTCATAAATGAACGCCTGACTGTTTCACGAACTACCTAACTTTATAAAAGGCAGTTCACATCTTCAACCCGTTTTCTTGGAAGGAAAGAGGACTACGTTGCCAGTGGTGCGCGAAGACGTTATCAGGAGGTCTAGACTATTTTTTTGCGTTGATAAAACACATTGGCATTGCATAAAAATAATAAAATGCAATATATTTGTTTAATAAAGTTTTCTTATACTGCGGCTTCGAACTAAAGTGGAACGTGTCTTTTAAGTGGGAAAAAAGCAAGAAATAGGCCCGTTCAGCCACATAATTTTGAATTTTACAATTCATTTTACTCTCAACTTCGGGTGCTAATCTACCTCGCAAGTAAAGCTGCACCGAAAGATGTAACTCAAAATTAAAAAAGAAAACAGAGTTCACTTATGAATGGTTGTCGATGTTCTCTAGCGAAACGCGCGTCTCATGACCTCCGTTGACTGTTGAGTCCACAGATCTCGGGAGGCGGAGCACAGTATGTGCCACTGTTAAAATGACAGGTCAAAGCTTCGGCTGGTTGCAATGCTGCATTTCAGTGGTTAAACACAAAAAGAAACGAGGTGAAAAACGAGACCTAACGACGGGATAACATACAATAACCAACGAGTAGAATGGTTCTTGTTTTTTCTCGTAATTCTTGAGGTGTTAAGGACTCTTACAAAGCTCTCGCTTTTCCCATGCAATATTGTTTGAAAGTTTTCTTTCCAAAAAAAACCTTTTTGTGAACACGCATAATACAGCTTCCTTTTTATTTCAGGGAGTAATGACCATATACGTTAAGGAATATTAGCTTTATTCCACATAAAATGGCTTTTTAACATGCCGCTAGGAAGAACTTGCGTGTTTGCATCTTATTTATTTTGCGCCCATGGGCGGCATTTACGCGGATAGTAAGTGTCGTTACTATGCAGTCGCATTAGTTTAACCTAACCAATTCGGGAACAAGAAAAATTGAACACGAGATTTCAATCATTTTTGGTACGTATTGTTGTTATCTTTATATATGTAGATGTCAGAAAATTTTTAAAGGTTACTGAATTTCTTCAAAAGTTACGATCAAAGTTCTAAGTTTGCATAGCACGCTAGGTCGTCCTGATAGCACAAGCGGATGCTTCTACCCTCTACTGCTTGTTTCAATAGCTTGTTGCAATATCCATGATTTATGCAAATGGTGGGGGTAACTATATAGGCAAGCCTATATTGATCTTTTTTGAAATACTGGCAACGGAGTTGTTTCTGTAGTTTGTGCAGAGAATTTTCTCTTTTGTCAGATACACCTTCAGGCAGGATTGATGATGATGATTAAACTATATTTTAATGACGCAAGGGCATCTGCGGCCAACGAACGCCATGCGGCAAGGTATTTTTCGTTTTGCTCAAGGTGGTGTTGAGAAGGGGCAGGATTGAGAGAGGGTGCCTAGCAACGGCTGGTTACTGTGTGTAAAGACGCAAGTAAAGACGAGTAGCGCTTCTTACGGAACCAAGAAAGGTCGACATGCAGTTGTCCATAGATTTTTTAGATTTTGTAGGCGTTCAGAATTACAAAGTTGGGCTCTTATGTGAGCAACACCCACCACAACTTTTTACTCCGGAAGCCAATACTATAGTGGTTGACAGCTTGATCAGAAAAGCCGACACCTGTCATGTCACTGCTGGAAATCGAAAAGAGTTTTGGGTAAAAAAAGTCAAGTTTTTTTAGTAGCCTCGGCGACCACTACTTTACAGAAGACGTCGGCTGAATGCTGGCATAGCTGATGGCCATAGTAACTGCGCTGTTGTTCTTACACTTCAGTAAAACCCTTTCACTTACGCCACCGAAAAAATAACAAATCTATCCTGACCATTTCTATCCATTTCTTTCTTTCGCAGGAGTGGACACTTCGTAAACTGGTTTCGAAAAACGGTTTCTGTATCCTGAAATCCCTTCTGACGCCGGGTTACGAGAACGCCGCGACAGGTAACAAAACTTGATGTATTAACGGCATTCTCTCTAGGCATTGAAATTGCCTCGAGCATCAACATTACAATACGCTTTTCCAAAGGTATGTTTTTCCAAGTCAGAGACTTTTCACTGTAGGGCTAAATTGCATAGAAATAGCCGAATACACTGAACTATGGGAAGGTTCTATAATCAAAAGTTCCTTATAACCAAATTTAGCTACATCAACTTCACCTTCCGCATCGCCAGCTACATCAGCAGCTACCTATAAAGCCTCACTGAGCAGGCAAGGTAGTTTCTGAAAATGTGGCACGAACCATCAGTTCGGCGGCATAAAGTACATCGACATCATTTTGCATACAGGAAGACCAGGCACGCAATGTAAGTTAAAAATTCAGGAAATTCAAATCATTCATTGCTGACTTTTGTCTTTCGCAACTCAGTACTTGAAGCTAATATAACATGTCGATAAACGGACCTGCGGCAAAATTATGGAAGACCGTCTACCGCTGCACTTTGAGGGAAGCGACCGTTCCGAACTTTCTCGAAGGTGAGATAACGTACTGAAGATTGCAAACTTGCCTTCTTAATTAAGGGTTGTCGGCCGTCCCTATGGACCGAAAAGCTTGAGCCACTTGATGACAACATTCAATCTGTGGTTTTGGAACCTTCGAAAATATATCTACACTTCTTAAACGACGCTGGTCAATATTGGTTAAAATGTTGTTCTAAAATCGCCATCACAAGTTACACACCCGTTGAAAACGTTATCAAATTTCATGCATATATACAGAAAATACTTTTAATCACTGTGTCCCCCCATAAGAGTGGCAATGGTTGATAGGACGACTTAAGGACCAATTGCTACATTTCGTGACCGGTTACTAAATAAATAGATCAAATATCTGAAACATGACGCCCATATGTGTGTTACGGTACTTTTTTTCTGCCTACAATAAGTTTTTATAAATTAGCTCTTCCTTACCAGGAAAACAAGCAAAAAAACTGATTTTTTGATGCTCAGTGTGAAGCACAATATCAATAACGCGCCGTGATCAACTTGAAGTTTCAAGCGAGCATTAGCAGGTATTCAATTGTTCAAGAAAAAAATCTCGCTTGATAATCAGATTAACAAGCAATGCCAGGCAAAGCGCGCGCTTAAAACACAGAGTGACAAAGGAAGGGGCGGCTGTGCGCGAAAGCATCTACACATATAGGGCAGTCACCCAAGCCGCAGGCCAGACGTATGGGTCTCAGCATGGAGCCCTGTTGGCATTCGAGAAGCAAATCTAGCCGGTACCCTTTTCTTTGCGGCAAAAAATCCAAATTAGTTTTTAGTTTTTCGGTGCCAGTTAAACCGGTTTTAAGCAAACTGAGAGCCATCGTTTCATGAATTTGAGCTATTTTTTTCTTGTAACAAACAATAAGGATCATTTGTAGCGCCTGCTGTCGTTCGGGAGTTATTAGATCTGCAAACAATTTTCCTGTCATATCATCATACCTCTTCAATGCGAAGAGCGAATAAGGAACCTGCAATGATTTCGCGCAGGGACGCATCAATTGACATCACATCACAAATCCTCCGCTCGTGCCTTTGTAACGGACGAGGGTCTCGACCACAGTTGCTCTGACAGATCAGCGATAAGTTCGGCCGTCAACAACGTTAAATCCGCCTCGTGCGGTAGAAGTCCATTTGAGGCCCCTTTTTTTTCTCACAAAGTCGGACAGCTGATTAGCCGGACTAGCCCATGACCGCTGTGATACTCTGAATCGCTTCTGACGAAGGACCTTAGTTTTGAATTTGACGCTGGTTAGAGCGTACGAGCTTTGAGTCGAACTCTTCACTTGGAAGTGCGACACGCACCACCTTTGCAGGCTGAGTTGTTCGAAACTGGGTTTGCCCCCGAAGGGGCGCAGCGGGGTTGGCGAAGGCTTCTCCAAGCACACACCCCCGAAGAAGCCGGGCGCCGGGCCGGGGTGGCTTGTACTCATTTTTACCGGTGGGTGTCTGGCGGTGGGTTTCGAACCGACCACCTCCCGCAGTTGAGGCAGACG
This sequence comes from Amblyomma americanum, assembly GCF_052857255.1. Lineage (NCBI taxonomy): Eukaryota > Metazoa > Arthropoda > Arachnida > Ixodida > Ixodidae > Amblyomma > Amblyomma americanum. The sequence continues at coordinate 67,837,311 of NC_135505.1, read as the reverse complement.
CCCAGACCACTAGGCCACGACTGCGGTATCCGTCAGGGCATCTGTGGTCAAGACCCTTTTCCCAAGCCTGTCACCCTAGAAGCGACGAGCACCAGGCCGGGGGAAATCCTATACCCATTAAAATCCGATGGGTACCCGGCGACGAAAGGTGTAAGACTCTTTGCTAGGGTAGTTCCCCCGGCATTCCTGTTGCTCTTGGTACAATTGCTCTCGCATTTATATTGAGAGGCAGGAACTAAGGAGGAAGAAGCTGCAGCACGGTACGCATGGCTGTAGAAACAGAGGTATCGCAAATTTGGTGAATCATATCTCAATAAGCACTCCTTTTTCCCGCTATCTGTGTTAAATGTTTTTCTAAATGCATTTCGAAGCTCATATGCTGTCGTAAATTTTATTGCACGCGTTGAGACATCTTTGCTCAAAGTTTCTTACATGTCCAATTTTGACGCTACCAGGCTCAACGGTTGCGAGAGGCGGTCACAGTGATGACAAGCAATAATTCTAAAAGAACATCTGCTAGCCTGTTGGGATTCACCTATACTAATGATTTTGTTCGACTGCAGACGTGACTATTCCTCGGAGCAACTGTACGAAACCTTAGACTAGCTTTTTTGAGAACTCAAAAATGGAAATATTTTCTATCGTAGACGATGAATATAGGGATTGACCCAGGGAATTACCAGGCGTATGTTGGCGAACAGGAAACGGAGCGAAAGAACAGTGAGCATAAACGGACCCCTGGTATTGCTCTTTCATGCCTTTTTTTACAGGTCGCTCTCTCTTATGCGCATTGGCAGCGCAGGGCACGCCAGCACATTGAACTTGGCCGCACCGGCCTCATTTCGTAGAAGTAAGCGCAAGAGGTGGCTGCGTGCTGGCCGATGTCAGTGCAGGTTAAAGATCCCCATGTGGTCGAAATTACCCAGACGCCCTCCACTATGGCTACTCTTTATATCTTACTTCTTTCACTCACATATTGCTTCCTTCTCCATGGTGGTATTGAGGCGTCCACTGAATAGTGAGGCGTGCCCCTCTCTTTTAATATCCTCAAATCATTTTCATGCAAACAGCGGCACGCACACCATCGCCCTTGTAGAGCGTGTGGAGCATACTCAACTCTGGGAATATGCTAAGCCTTTGGTTGATTTTTTTTGAGAACGCGTATACGATGCGCAAATTAATATATTATGCTCCGACCTTTGCCGAAATATATCCGCGCTGAAAGTAGCTAAGAATGAGATGGCATTCCTTGTCGCTTGTAGAGAATAGTGTTTGGCCGAGATCAACACAATACAGTTGATCCTCTACTTTATGAACACGTCTATTGCAACCACCAGGTTTGAGAACAGATGCGAGCCAGTCGTAGTGTGCCAATCGCCTACTGAGCTCTTCGTTGTGCCTAGCTTCGCGCTAAGCGTTACTGAAGCGCTATATGGAGCTCCACAGAAGACGGTGTTTCATCTGGTGTGCAGTCGCCTACCAGAAAGATTACGCAAGTTTTGAAGGTGTGTGTGGTGGTCAAGACGTTTTATCAGCATGAACACTTCCTTGTCTGCGCAAGACTGCTGAGTAATCATGCATAACGCAAGCATGGCAGGAGAGAGCCACATGATTTCTGAAACGGCCGTTTTAGCGTTCTGCAGACTGGAAAGTAAAAACCTTTTTCTTGCAGTTCTTTGCTGTGAACTGTGGTAACTAAAGCCGCCCCTTCTTCATTTCACACTAATTGAGCTTTGGTGTCCAATTTTAACCAAACATATCTAAATCAATTATTACTTTCCCCACTAACTTTAAATTTTACCTGTGACAGAAGTATAATACACACAGTCAAAACGAATAAAAGCGGTGACGGCATAAATGAAAATTAACGGGGACCTCTGAGGCTAAACCACACCGTCATTCCCGTCCCCACAGTGATCACGCAAACGGTTCGGCTGCAACGTCCCAAGTTTTATCGAGCTCATTGAGAAGAAAGCTTAGTGTTTATACCAATTATTTTCAACAACATTGCGTCCTTTTTTCTTGTCCAACAATGCTCAACATAGCGAGAAAATCCTTTTTTTCTTATGTGACGATTTAAAAGGATAATGGGGACAGCAGACCCGCCGCTATATTTATATGCTCTAAGACGAATGCCTAGTTAAGCCCGCATGGTGAACTAAAAACGGCGTAAAAGAAGTACTTTTCAACGAAACATGACGAAGCTTAAGTGGCGTAAAAAGAGTGCTTTATGATGCCCAGGTCTTGCGGTGCTGATCTACTCAGAAAGTGTATGAACGAAAGACTAAGCCACCATGGCACTGTTTTGAGTGAATGCCTGGGAAGTCACCGTGCCAGACACAATACAAAATACGAATCCGAAGAGCGTTTCATCAGTGCTTTATTTCCTCAGATATGGAGAGTAAAAAGCATGGGAGGCTATTCTTTAAATGCGAAGAAGGTGAAGCGAGTCTGAGTGACACTTTGTTTCTCGTGTACATGGCCGCTGTTTTTATCTGCGCGATAGCTCACAGATATTTTATGTTCGAATATAAGCACTCACGCAGTTATTTAAATAATGCTAGGTTACACGAGCAAGCTTTCACTCGACATGACTCATGTAACGGTATTAAAGTGCATGTTCGTGGACCTCAAATGCACTTATGTTGATGAATTCATGTTTAAACCTGTTTTAAAGGCTCGCCCTTATTGTTTCAAACCTCCTTGCTGGACATTGAGAAAAGAAATGTTAGAGAACGATGTAAAAATAAAAATGAAACCTATGCGTGGCCTTCTGTTATTCTTCCTTTGAAGCACCTATTACGTGAAAATGATGATTTTTGTAGCTTTCACAAGTGCGATTACTAAACTGCTTACCATGATTCTTCGAATCAATTTTTCGTAAATTATGGAAGGAAAACAGATACAACATGTTACAACATTTTACAGCAGATGTACTGCATTTATAAAAGTTGTATTATGAGAAACGCAGTGTTAGGAGTAGATGTCACAGGAAATAGTGTTAGAGGAAAGGCGAACCCTAAAATATCTTTCGGTATGAACATGCTCAACATGTCAGGGTTTTTTGGTTTAATATACAAAGACATGCACAAAAAACTCCGAATAAAATTCGAATAAGGTACGTAACTCTAGAAATCACCTTGAGTCATTATATAAATTCTACCCGCTCCCTCGCTGTTTCCAAAGAAATTTCCACAAAATATCTGGAAGCTTACTTGCCAGCGCTCACCTCTCTGCATCCCGGGATTTTGCAAGAAGTTATGAAAATTTCTCTTGGTACAAATTTATCTGCCGCTTTTTTTAAGTATCGCACCTCTCAGTAATTGGCTTACTGCCGGCAAGTGAGGCTTTGACGGTGATATGTGGCTCTCAGGGATAGACCTCCAGACATCAAAGCAGCTTTCAAAGAAGCTATGAATACCGTACAGCGGATATTACGACTCCGCACAGTTCAGGAAAAAAAACCGAACAAGAAAATTCCGCATCAATGACGACCTGTCACTGGCCTGTAATTTGCTTCTTTAGTCACGACATAACATTTTCTTGCCGCTCTTTCGCATGGCCTAAAACCTGTCGTTTCCTGCAGTTGCCTGCGTGCGTCCTAGCGGTCTGCGCCTTACACATAGCTTGGTTATTAATGTTGCGTTCATTTTCTACTTTTCATCACACATTTATCTTGGGTACTTCATAGAAGGACCCAGATGCAATGGTTTTTTTCAACTGTGTTGTGAATATTTCGATTCGTCATTTTCTCTGCTCCTTTTGTGACCAGCTCCGACAATTTCTTCAGAATTTGGAAACGCTGAAGTTTTGTAACTTTGGCTACTCGTTGTTCATGATTGTCACCAGCGTTAGATAAATTTACCTGTTTTATGTAGAATTGCCAGCTTTATTAGTGCTACGGAAGCAGCTGAAATTAATAAATCATCACCACGTGAACTCTGGCACCATGAGCGCCGGCAATTATCTTTATGCGTTAGCGTGATGAGGATGTCGGTGTATGTTGCTTTGTTGCCACTTTTAAAGGAATGCGTAAGACATGTTGCGGAGAACGTTGCCTTCCGCATTTCTCTCGTTACGAAACTAGTTAGCAGCCTTGTTCTGTGAGTTTTTGTTTTTACATGACAATAAGCTAGAGCGGGCTTTATGAAGAACACACTGTAGCTCCCATCATGAGCCTTAGCGTGTAGGTTCGTTAATATGTGAGCGTCTCTGTGAGTCTTTACATTTTCAACAGCCATCTTCCTACTTACTGGCTAATTCCCGACCCATATGGACTTTTATCCCTGTATATAGGATTATTAGGAACGAAAGTAAAAAAATTGTCCAGATCGGCATAATGTAATACCTCTGAAGTGAAACCTGTTCGGTGCAAACAACGGAGCAGCACTTTGCTGGTATAGCTAAAAATTAAATTCAGTAATTTTACACGTTGGAAACACAAATTGAGCAGCAATATCATAGTGGTGCACACGACAGACCTCTCCAGTGGAGGCTAATTTCTTCTAGATTTATTATCTTCCACGACCAGCTATTGGCATTTTAACTTATAGTACATACACCAAGGATTCCACACTTTGCACGCAAGCTGCCAGCAACTATACTCTTTGACGTTGATACGAACAAAACTTGTAAATGAGAACGAATGACTAAATCGTAGAAATCTTAAATCAGAAGCATTGAAAGATTACACTAGCTAGCTGCTCGTACTTTGCATTGCTTGAAAAAGGATATGCTAATGAGCCCTCAGCGGTATATATCCGCATATGTCGATCGATGGTTTCTGTTTCTCACTATCGTTTCAATGTATTATCTATTTTTTTCAACAAGCTACTCCTTTATTTGCAGCAGGGTTTGGTTTTCAAATCATTGCTAAAATTTGAAGCACATCTTTTGAGTAGTTCTGTAAACCATTTGAAAGCAGTACCTGCCTACTTTAACCATAAATTCTATAAAAATCAATGCGATGTCGTGAAAACTCTTATAAAACACTTTCCGCAGAATCTTTGTCGTATGTACTGATGCAAAGCCTCGAATAGCTTACTCTTATTTCAGGGTGCAGAGCTATTGAGAATATGTGTGAGACGGCGAAGTCTTCCTGCCTTTTCTGGTAAGATTGTTTATGCTTCTTGCTCTGTACATAAAACGATTAGATTTATTAAACTACATCCAGAAATGTTTTGAAATTCTGTGCAACTCCCTCCGGCTCTGGACACAAGCAGAGCCGTATTTCTTGTGTCTTATAAGAGTGAGCCAATATTTTTTAATTTCCATTTATCCAGCAAAATATGTACTGCTGGCTATCACTAGTGCCTTCTTTACACTGTGAGCCTACTTTCGAAGGCATACCTAAAGTAATCGTATTTTACCAAGAGATCTTGGTGTAAACACTAAGATAGAATGCGGCAGCATGCTCTTTTTGGGAGGTAAAGGGGAGGGGAGACCTCAGATAGTTAGAAATTTCAGATTCTGCCGTGCGATAAATGTAAGTTTGAGGATTCCTGACAATATAGCTTGTCTCCAATGCAACTTGTAAAGTCATCAAACCGACGTCTTTTTTTCTCCTTTGAATTCTTATTTATTTAGTGCATGAAGAAATAAAGTACACTTGCCCAAACACCCAGAGCTTGGTTTGGAACTTGTCAAACTATTATTTCGCCAATTTACAAGCAGCATCATGTCTACGCAGATGTGAACCGACATTTCCTTGTTACATCCAGTATTCTTTTGATCGGTTAACGGCGAAACGAGGATTAAAAAATTAGGGCACTACTTATATTTATGTAAATTAAAAATAAAATTGAATTGCGGAATCCAAAACGAATAAAAGGAGCATTGATATTTCGGTAGTTTGAGGACAGGATAGCACAAAGGCACTTGAAGACAGCCAAGCCCTTAGGAAGAGCAAAAACATTTTTTCGCCAGTAATTTCCTCTCAGAAATGCGCTTCTAACGACATTGCTAAATATCGCCTCGACTGTTGTAACTGATGAAGGCAAGCATGTATTGAATTTTAAACAGTCCCTTTTCTGTTCCTATCTTTTCAGATTCGGTCAATCGGAACTGCTGTTCATCGAGCACGTCAACGGTGTCCTCATTAAGAACGCCAACGATCATCACGGCGCGGAGTTCCTCGGCGCATTCAGCCTTGTTTGTGCTGTTGAACTCAACGGACAACTTGAACCTACTGAACACACAAGCCATCTCTATTTATCTGAAGAGCCTTGTACCGGGAGGAATAAAAGATGTCAGAATCAACTCGTTCAAAAACATCATTGCCATTGATTTGGTGGAGCGAAGTTCACTAGAGAATTTATCCGCAATCACAAAACACGGCAACATCAGTGTACGCCTCCTTATTCTCCAGGACAGCGGCACTACGGCTCGCGTAATCTACAACGTCGATATCGCCATCTCTGTGGCAGATTTACCATTGTTGATCAAGCCGGCAACCGACGGCTTTTACATCATTCAAGTTCAGCGGTTAGGCAGATCTCCATGCATCAAGCGGACCTTCAAGGGTGACTGCCTACCATCGTACGTGAAGGTTGGGCACTTTCGTCATCCAGTTCGACCTTTTGTGCCTAAGCAACTTCAATGCAGGAAGTGCATAAGGATCGGCCACATGAGCGGCGTCTGCATCAACTCCATCGGGTGCCCGCGATGCTCCGAGTCACACAGTGGTGATGTTTGCCGCGCGACTACCTTGAAATGCGCCAACTGCCACGGCTCTCATGACTCTTCCTCGAAAGACTGCCCCCGTCTAAAGACCGAGCGGGCGGTACTGAAGCAAATGGTGCGAGACCATTCTACGCACAAACAAGCCGCCGCAAAGGTGCGACGACGTCGTTCGCGCCGCCGAAGGTCATCAAAGAAAGCAGTCACATTTGACAATAATGCCCCAAACCCAACTGCAGCTTGTCTGCCTCCACTAAAACCGCACCAAATCAAGGGAGCCCGGCGCTTGGTGAGGCTGGACCTGCTGCCTCAGATGCAACTTGGCCACCACTGCCAAAGCCTTCTACGCCTACTGCGTCAGGGATGTTGGCGCACTCAGGGCAGTGTGCAGTGCCTACGACTGATCCAGCCAACAGGCACGGTCAAGGCCATGGCCCAGGTATGCAAGCGATTGCAATGCTCACGACAATAATGAATGCCATGCGTGCTCTGCTTTCCAGCCTACACACGTGTCACATATATTAAGGAGCCTAAATTAAATTTTAAAGGAAAAAAAAGTGTGAAGAAGACGGCGCGAATTCACCGAAGAATAAAGAAGAGGAAGAAAAAGCATTCGTTGAGGTGGAGAGAGATTATTGGTGGAGAAGCATACGGTGACGTGGAGTGAGATGATTGGTGGAGAAGAGAAGAAGACGACAAGGCTTACGTGGACTAACACCGAGGCTATAAAGGGGTGAGCGAGAGCGAGGCACAGGGGGGAACAGCAGAGAAGCGGAGGCTCCGGCGGGTCAGGTACACTTTTTTTTTTATTAGAGATTCTGTCAGTCCGGTCAGGACCAGGATAGGAGCGATACAGGGTACAGATTACAAAGGCGGAACAAGACAAACAAAACACCAGCACCATCCAGTCGGTGCCAAGTTTTAACATATCAAAAAATCGGCTGGAAGAGAGCGACGCCGGCTAATGCTCCGGTGAGCTCGCGTTCTACGACTCCGCATCGTGGACAACCTGCCGTGCCTGAGCCCGTTCCGGGGAGTGAACAGAGGACGCTACCACCTGCTACGGCCAGGGGTGTCTCCAGCGCTGTTGCCACCCATCCGGGTGGTGCTCCCAACGCAAACAACACCGGCCTCACCTCCACAGGCGCTTGGACCTGGAGCTTGTACGACGCAGCCAGCGACGCCAGCCCGAGAACGTCGAACACCGCCAGCGACGCCAGCCCAAGCACGGCGAACGCCGCCTCGACGCCGCCTACTGGATCCATACAACGCCGCAGCCACACCGAACCTACCGTGAGCATGAACGCCGACCACGAATAGTAGAACGCTAGTAGTAGACGCTGGTAGTAGTGTGCCTGGGTCGTGTGTATTTATAGCCTTTGTGTGTTGTATTAGTTTTGTTAGTTTTGTGTTCTAGTGTGTGTGTCGCGTAGGGTGTATTAAATGTGCGTTTGTGTGGGTTGACCCGTCGCCTAGTCTATTCTTTCGGTCCGAGTGTTCTCCGGAGATCCCTGACAAAGATAAGTGGCGAGCCTGTGCCAGGATTCATTTCCTTTTTTTGCTTTGTATCAGATCTTTCCGATCTCTCGACGGCAGAAAGGATGAATTTGGCAAGAACGTTAGAACCGGCGCTCTAGCTAGGGTTAAGCAATGAAGAGGCGATGCATCTCTATGAGGAGGAGGGAAAGAGGCAGAGAGAGGAAAGGGCGCAAGCACGCGCAGACGCTCGTGAACCAGAAGAACGCGAGGCGAAAAGAGCTCGTGAGGCAGAAGAGCGAGAAGAGAAAAGAGCTCGTGAAGCAGAAGAGCGCAAGGCGAAAAGAGCTCGCTAGGCTAAAAGAAGAGCTCGCGAGGCGGAAGAGCGAGAAGAGAAAAGAGCTCGCGAGGCAGAGAGAAGAGCTCGGAAGGCACAAGAACAGGAGAAAAGAAGGATAGAACGGGAGGAGTTTATTTTGTGGAAACAGGCGCATGTCGCGGGAGAATATGAGGAGATCACGGACAATGATCACCGTTCCTTATTGGGTACAGAATCTCCTATACTGGCCAGAGTTTGTCCAAGGAAGCTGATGGCTCCTTTTGATGACAAAAGAGATGATCTGGGCGCATATCTGCAACGATTCGAGTGGGTAGCTTTGGGGCAAGGCTGGGAGCGCAGTGAATGGGCCACGGCATTAAGCATGTGTTTAGTCGGAGAGGCGCTGAATGTGTTTGCAAGGATGTCAGCTGCTGATTCCATGGACTACGAGAAAGTCAAAAAGGCACTCCTCCAAAGATTCAGGCTTACGGCAGAGGGATTTCGTGAGAGATTTCGCACCGCGAAACCTGAGGATTCGGAAACCGCAAAGCAGTTTTCCTGCAGGCTATCCAACTATTTTTATAGGTGGCTTGATATGTCAAACACAGAAAAGAGTTTTGAAGGGGTGCGTGACAAGCTGGTCACAGAGCAGTTTTTAGCGTGTTGCAGCTCAAAGCTGGCGCTATTCCTGAAGGAAAGAAAGTTGTGTTCATTAGAAGAGTTCGCCGACACTGCAGACCAATTCCTCGAGGCTCAAGGGTTAAGAAATTTGAGTAAGGCAAAGGAGGAAACCCAAAAGGCTTTAGAGACAGATGCGGCAAAACGAAGATCATATGGCAGTGCGTCTAAGGCGCCAGTAAGGTGTTTTCTCTGCGGCAAGGTGGGACACAGTGCAGCTGACTGTCAGACTAGTGGTGCTGCCAAAAAACACAGGTTGTGTGTCAAGGTTGTAAGAGGAGGGGTCATACTTTGGATGAGTGCCGATACAGAACGCAAGACCGAGCTGCATGCGTTGTCGACTCTAGGGTAGAACTTGTCACGCCATCCGAAGTTCCGCAGCTGAAAGGAGAGCAAACGCCGCTGGAAAATGAGGCAGTGAGTGGAACACCCAAGTCGAAAGCAACAATGCCAGTGGTGGTTGGGCAAATAGGGGACCGTCCTGTATTGGTGCTTAGAGACAGCGGAGCTAACACAGTCTTGGTTCGTAGAAGCTTGGTGAAGGACGAGGATCTTACAGGGGAAGCGTCGGCAGTCACTGTTGTAGATAGCACAGTAAGGTACCTTCCTGAAGGCAGAATCCTAGTGTCCACGCCATATTATGCGGGGCAGGTAGTGGCAAAATGCGTAGACCAACCCATCTACGATCTCATCTTGGGAAACATTACGGGTGCAAGAAGCGTTGAAGACCCCCATCCCGAGTGGAGGATGCTCGACGTTGAAGAACATCAAAAGGAAGAAAGGCCTGTGACATCTCAGGCGGGTGCAGTCAGTTTCTTGTCGGCATTGGAGACAAGAGCTCAAGCGACAGCCCGAGCAATGCAGCGTCCGCTCTCTACTCCTGTTGCGATGTGCCTGAGCGTAACACTGGGAGAAATTGCAATTAGGCAAAAAGAAGACCCGAGCCTGAAGACCTGCTTCGAAATAGTCGGGGAAAGAGTGAAAAGAAAGAAGTGTCGTTCGTCATTCGAATATCAATTGCAAAATGGTCTTCTGCACAGGTAGTGCATATTTAGTTCAGGAAAACGGGTCCAACAGCTGGTGTTACCAAGAGATATGCGAGAGACCGTACTACGCTTAGGAAATGACGCCATTATGGCCGGACACCAGGGTGTTCAAAAAACGGTGTCTAGGATCACCGAGGAGTTCTTTTGGCCGGGTGTTTAGAGTGACGTTAAGCGCTATGTTTGCTCATGTGACGTGTGCCAGCCCACAGTTCCGAAGGGAAGAGTTGGTCCCGTACCTCTCGGCAAGATGCCAGCCATCGACCTACCGTTTCAGCGAGTGGCGGTTGACATTGTGGGGCCAATCTCTCCAGTATCCGCCAAAGGCAATAGATATGGGCTTACCCTGGTTGACGTGGCCACTCGTTATCCTGACGCTATTCCACTGAGAACTATTGACAGTGACCAAGTGGCGGGGGGTCTCGTGGAAATGTTTTTGCGTTATGGGTTCCCGAGGGAAGTTTTGTGTGACCGGGGCTTGAACTTGACATCGGAAATAATGAAGGAGGTTAACCGCCTTTTGTCAGTGAGGCAGTTATTGACGACGCCTTACCATCCCATGTGTAATGGGCTTGTAGAACGGTTCAATGGCACCCTCAAAAATATGATCAAGAAAATGTTCCAGGAGAGACCTAATGATTGGGATAGATATCTCCCAGCTCTTTTGTTCGCTTACCGCGAAGAACCACAAACGAGTCTTGGTTTCCCGCCTTTCGAGATGTTATATGGGAGAACTATTAGAAGTCTACTTGCAATACTCAAGGAGCTGTGGGCAAATAAAGAGATTTCATCAGATCTTAAGACAACATACACATACGTGTTTGAGTTGCGGGATAGGTTGAAGGAAACATGCAGGCTTGCACATCAAAGTCTGGAAAAGGCGCGTGAACGCCACATGGGATGTTATGAAAAGAAAACCATTTACAGAAATCTGAATCCGGGCGACAGGGTTCTTGTGTTGCTACCCATTGATCATGATAAGTTAGTGATGCAATGGAGGGGCCCATACTTTGTGACCTGGAAGAAAAAGGACATGGATTATGAGGTAGTGATAGATGGCACTAAGATTATTTTCCATGTTAATATATTGAAGAAATATGAAGAACGAGGTCCCGTACGGCGGTACGCCCCCAGGGCAGCTTGTTCGGTAGTGGTCGAGGAGACAGGTGCTTTTGCCGAGGTGTCCACGTTCAGTGGGAAGAAAAACGCAGGAGGGTATGTGATACTTAAGAAGCCCAATTTGAATGCAGACAGAGGATTACAGCTCTACTCCAAATCAAGGGGGATACGCTTTGGGATGGGCCAAGCCGAATTGAGGTCATATGTCACAAATTAGACTTGTATGGAGATAGAGCTTACTGGTCCCCTCTGGGTGTCTCTGGGATACATCATGTGGTTACTGTGTTAATGTGTCTCTGGGATTTACCTTGTTGTTGTTCTTGTTGCTATTGTTAATGTTACGTGACTATACAAGGGAGCCTGTTGTGGACACGAACATGTTTATTAAGGACTCTGTATGGACGGCGGCAGTGGTGTTTTAGGGTTCTGGAAACGCAATTTGGTGTGCTGTGTTAGTGGTGTGCGTTTGGTGTGTGCCGTACATCTGCGGTGTGGTGTGTGCTGGGTTCAGAATCGCCACAGAAGATAGTCGGTTGGCTGAATGGCTTGAAGATGAGTATGACGGGAGCAGTTTTTCATGGAAAAACTCTTGAGAGAGGGGGCCCTTGTCACATATATTAAGGAGCCTAAATTAAATTTGAAAGGAAAAAAGGTGTGAAAAATACAGCGCGAATTAACCGAAGAATAAAGAAGAGGAAGAAGAAGCATTCGTTGAGGTGAAGAGAGATGATTGGTGGAGAAGAGAAGAAGACGACGACAAGGCTTACGTGGACTGACACCGAGGCTATAAAGATGCGAGCTAGAGCAAGGCACATGGGGGAACAGCAGAGAAGCGGAGGCTCCGGCTAGTCAGGGACACCTCGGCTGGAAGAGAGCGACGCCGGCTACTGCTCCGGTGAGCTCGCGTTCTACGACTCTGCATCTTGGACTTCCTGCCGTGCCTGAGCCCGTTCCAGGGTGTCAACAGAGGACGCTACCACCTGCTACGGCCAGGGGTGTCTCCAGCGCTGTTGCCACCCATCCGGGTGGTGCTCCCAACGCCAACAACACCGGCATCACGTCCACGGGCGCTTGGACCTGGAGCTTATACGACGCAGCCAGCGACGCCAGCCCGAGAACGTAGAACACCGCCAGCGACGCCAGCCTAAGCACGGCGAACGCCGCCTCGACGCCGCGTACTGGATCCATACAACGCCGCAGCCACACCGAACCTACCGTGAGCATGAACGCCGACCACGAATAGTAGAACGCTAGTAGTAGACGCTGGTAGTAGTGTGCCCGGGTCGTGTGTATTTATATCCTTTGTGTGTTGTATTAGTTTTGTTAGTTTTGTGTTCTAGTGTGCGTATCGCGTAGGGTGTATTAAATGTGCGTTTGTGTGGGCTCACCCGTCGCCTAGTTCATTCTTTCGGTCCTAGTGTTCTCCTGAGAGAGCCATGACAACACGCCCGCAGCGCATATCGCACTTCAGGTGCTGGACGCGCTACATCCAGTTCTTGCGGCTCTAGTGTAGACGGCATCATGGCTCCTTCGCACCTGTCTTTTCAAAAGAAAGTCAAGCAAGCTTTCATTTTCCAATAGAATGCTCGTGGGCTCCAGTCCCGGATTTCCGATTTACGGCATTACGTATACGAGAATCACTTTCGCATTGTTGTGATTCGTGAACCGAAGACCCCGGAAAGTTTGCGAATATCCGGTTACGAGGCATTTTCATCACCCACGTGCAACAGATCCAGCTTAAGTCATCGTCTACATTCGACGTGAGCTTACATATGTGCAACATTCAGTTCGAACGAAGACAATCAGTACGTTTTGTTGACAGTGAAGAGCCGTGACCTGACGTTTACGCTACTGGCGGTGTACTTGGCGCCATCAAGTCGTTTTGATGGCAGAAGGTTTAGTGGTTTGATGGCAGCTACACATGCTCCGTGGGTTATTATGGGTGACTTCAATGCTCATCCCACCATGTGGGGAGGCGTTAGGATGGACGTTTGGGGAAGACAGCTTGTGTCCTTCGCCTCTGACCATGGCCTCCAGTGCCTAAATGACGGAAGCCCGACCTATATACGAGGGGTAACTTACAGCAGCTGCTTGGACTTGACTTTCGTTTCAAAGAGCCTTAACAACAGTGTCCGGTGGTTTTCGGATGTAGAAATTCATGGCAGCGACCATATCCCAACCTATCTGATTATTACCGGCCATTCCACATTTTCCCAAGCCACGTGTAGGCAGTGCATTGACTGGACAGTTTTAAAATTACTTATCGAGGCTGCTTGCGCAGAGGGCTTCTCTACCGGTCATGAACAAAAAATTAAGAAGGCCATAGAACACGCCACCTGCCCCTTTAACTCTGTCGCTAACTACATCAATTTTGACTTCGAATTGCAGGGACTGCGATCACAACGACGCAGGGCAGAGCGCAGATACCGACGCAATAAGTCGCGCCTAGACCTTAGAGATGCCAGGCGCATACAGAAGATTCAGCGCAGAATTCAGGCACTGCAAACACAACGGTGGAGGAGATTTTGCCAAAGACTTGATCCACGGAAGCCTTTGTCATGCGTTTGCAGTGTAACTCGGGGTCTTCGCACGTACCCTCAACAGCGCTACCCGTTAAAATTTGTAGCGCTCCACCAAAGGCGCAGTGTGGGTGATGTAGCTGAAGATTTCTGCGCAAGAATAACAGGCCCTCCAAATCCAGGCGCAACGCTGCACTGAAACAATGTTCCACCCTCACGGGATTCTCGGATGGATGCACTATTCTTCATGGAAGAACTTGATGCTGCGCTGGCTTGTTGTAGAAGGTCATCCTCACCAGGGCCCGAGGGTGTGACGTACTCTGCACTTGCCAACCTTGGCAAAGAAGCTCGACGGGCTCTATTGGACAATTATAACAAGTCATGGACTGCTGGCATAGTTCCTCATGATTGGAAGACCAGTCGTCTGGTTCCACTTCTTAAGCCGGGGAAATCACCGCTCAACCTTTCATCATACCATCCAATTGCACTCGCCAGCTGCGTCGGCAAAGTCATGGAAAGAATGCTGCTCACACGCGTGGAATGGTACTTGGAGCGATATCAGATTTATCCAACATTCATGTCTGGGTTCCGACGGGGCCGCTCTTCTATCGACAACGAGGTTGACCTTGTAACGTCGGTGCACCACAGCAAAAGTTTGAAAAGATTGACCGTGGCATTGTTTTTGGATATCAAGGGCGCGTACGACACGTAACGCATCAGGCCATTTTGGACGCATTGGAAGCTGCTGAGATCGGAGGCCGCATGTTCAGCTGGATACGCAGCTATTATCAGAGAGGTCGTTTTTTGTTCTGACTGCGGACGGACCAACGTCCTTACACCAAAATTCGCGCGGAGTTCCTCAGGGTGGAGTGGTGAGCCCAGTTCTCTTCAACCTTGCTCTTATCGGCCTGGTCGACGTATTGCCACAACCTGCTCAGATCTCGGTATATGCAGACATCTGTATTTGGGCATCAGGGTTGACCCGTCCTCAAGTTCGTGCAAGACTTCAAAAGGCGGTATCGATATTGACATCTTATCTTCGCTTGCAGGGCCTGAACATTTCGACCGAAAAGTGTTCACTTGTGGCGTTCACACGCAAAATAATGTCACGCTACACCATTCGCATTAATGGTGAAGCCATTCCCTATGAGAGAAGCCACAGATTCTTTGGTGTTGTAATCGACAGGAACCTCTCGTTTAGTCCCCATATCTACGACATGAGAAAAAGAGTAATTTCGATTGTCCACATCCTCTCTTTCGGGGGAAAGTCCTGGGGCGCATCAGTGCGCTCGATGCTACAACTGTACCGTTCCCTATCTCTGGGCTACATGCGGTACAGTCTTCCGATATTAAGTTCCATTCTAAAAAAAATATCAAGACTCTTCAAAGTGTGCAAGCGCAAGCTCTCCGTATCTGTATTGGACTGCCTAAATGTGCATCAACAGCAGCAACTGTTCTTGTTGCCCGGGAACATCCTGTTACTACATACATTGCTGTTGACACCATGAGAACACATATTCGGAACCTCACACGGGTTCCGTGTCATCACCTCGCAACAATCCCAATAATTAGGCCGCGTACTGCATTCGCCAAAGTCATTGAAGCCCATCGCGCATATCTTCCATCGCAGTTCACCCCTGCGTCAAGACCGAGCTCACCCTTATGGAGTCTTCATGAACCTCGGGTTCAACTCTATATTCCTGGCATTACAAAGAAAGCTGGTGTATCACTGCCCGCTCTCAAACAACTGACATTGAATCACCTGCATTCTTACCACAGTCACCGCATACATGTTTACACAGATGGATCAGTTCACTCGACCAGTTCTCCGGGGTCGGTGGTGATACCGGCCAGATCCATCTTCATGAAAGTGAACACGACATATCCAACATCTTCAACTGGTGCGGAACTGGCAGCCTTACGGGCTGCGGTAGAGTTCGTCAGTCAGGAACCTCCACATGACTGGACGGTTTTCACCGACTCTAAAGCAGCCCTTCAAGCCCTGCAAGCTGCGCTACGCCGCGGGTCGTAGGAACAACTTCTTGCTGAGATCCGTCTACTGTACCACGGCACCATTTCCAAAGGTCATGACATCATTTTTCAATGGCTGCCAGGACACTGTGGTATTAACGGTAATCACCAGGCCGATGCGGCTGCGCGTTCTGCTCACAACGACGGACTTGAAGTAAGGATCCCAATATCGAGACCTGACTCTGCGTGTGGGCTTCGCCATTTAGCGCTGGAGCTCACACTTTTAGCGTGGAACACGGGAGAGTTTTGCAACCTCCGGCTCAAGGCACTGGACCCTGGACTGCGACTTTGTCTTCCACGTAACTTAGCACGTCGCGACGCAACATTGTTATGCCGTTTATGGATCGGCGTTGCTTTTACCAACCACTATGCTTTCCGGATGGGGATGGCCGACAGTCCTGCCTGTGAAAGCTGTGGTTGTGAGGAGACCATCGCTCATCTTCTCTGTGAGTGCCCTGCATTTGCGAGTGCAAGACATACACTGTGTTGTGCCCTGGACCACCTCGATCCTCGCCCATTAACAGAGCAAAAGATCCTCGGTCCGTGGCCACAGCAGTCAACTGCCCTCAAGGCATACAAGGCACTCTTTGCCTACTTGAGAGCGACCGGATTGAGTGACAAATTGTGACAGAGTTGCGCATGTGTGTGGGTGTGTTACGCCTTTTTACCCTTCTCTCTTCCTCCTTTTAGCCCCCTAATCCCTCTTCCCCAGTGCGGGGTAGCCAACCGGAACCCCTTTCTGGTTAACATCCCTGTCTTTCCCTCCTCCGCTTTATCTAAGACAGCTGAAATGAAATAACAGGATTGCTATATCCTAAAAAAATACACATTTCGGGTTTTAACAGAGTTCTTCAATATTCCAAATTGTCGTGAAACTCCCGACGAAGTTTGGATTGCAGATAAAAGCGGTCACCAGGGGCGCCACCACCGGTCCTAGAGCCGCTAGCTGCAGGCACTTCTGCAACGTATAACTTGGTCCTGCAGGATACTAGCTTCTGCGCCCGCCCTTGTACTTTCTTTTAATATTTTCTGCGAAGTTGAAGCGTCCTTGACCGTTTGAGGTTTTAATGGAGAATGCGATCTGGCGGCAATGTCGCTGCTTGATCTTTTACTGCGATCGTCCGCCTGATGCCTGGAGATTTTCCGTGCTGATTGGGAAATTCAAACAATGCTTAAATGCGTGGAGAGCTCATTAAACTAGAATGTGCACTAGGACGCAACGCATTAGCAGATAAGTGAAATTCCACGTTAGTCAAAGACAATTATTGGATTTTTGCTGCGCTTGTATCGCTCTCTTCGTTTCAGCGTAGAAAACAAAGTTTAACACTACGCTTTGCATAATCCTGTAAGTGGAGCATGAGCCGTCATGAAATATAAATACAGGGCTCAGTGCATACCTAAGCTTGTGCTACTGCAACCGACGACCGCGCCAATCCGTCGCGCTGGCTGTTACTATGGGCGGGAAAACGACGTTCGCTTTTCGCACGCTGTGCAATCAAGTTCGCACTCGATACTTGCGCAGGAGAGCGGCATTTCCTTTTTCATCGTTTCAGCTTATAAATGATGCATTTACGCTTGCACAGCTCTTCCGTTATCTGAGCAGGGTGCAGGAATTGTAAGGATGGCAAAGCGACGTAATGGCGCCCCTAACTTCCTCAGTCTGAATGGAATAAATATTACAGGGTTGTTTAAAATTTAATATGTAATGATGATGCGCAAGAATGTTTCCTTGTGCTCGCGTTTAACTGCTTCTCTGCACTTGCTATCTTCTCATAATAATTTCATATATAGTAATCATAAAAACCTTGTATTTTTTCAGTCAGCGTAAGTTTTCAGACCGTTATTCTGTTTTGAGCTATTCCCAAGGCAGCCACTCTCCTGCCTCTCAACGATCGCCGAAGAGAAATTCCCTCTCTTTTTTGCCACTTGGCAGCCGTCACAAGTCGCAAGTTTGCGCAACAATAACGAGGACGCCCCCTTTTGTTCACTATACCGCCTGCAATGCTAACGCAATATTAACGCTATTCTGAATTGCGCTGCGGCTAGGTGCGCATCGTAGGATTGTACTGCGGTCTCGCTTAAAACAATAATGGACATAATTTTCGCTACTCACCCGTCATATTCGGCAATGTACGTGCGCGAAGTGAGAAAAAAAACAAATGTCATGTTCCCTTTAACAATTTATTCACATGTTCTATTGGGAGAACAAAGAGACGCCTCAACACAAGCAGATGTTCGTAACTTGACTTTCTGCGTGCACTGGCGAGGAACTTTTCGCGCAAGGTCACACGTTAAGTTGCGATATGTATTGATACCGAGGCTCTCCATCGTCGGCCGCTTTAGAAGCGTTGTCGGTGGCCGGGTAGTTTGAGCACAAGTTATCCGAAGCGTCGGCAGCTGAGCAGCCGGGCAGCCGTCTGAAAGAAAACGGCACTGCTTTTCTAATAGCAGAGAACATGCTTGGGCTCTGTTGTTATCTCGGCTTGATTTTAATTTACTACGAACATAGTCAGACCTCAATTTGGAGAGTTCACTGCACAGCGACGTAACACCCCCATTGACTACGAACTCGCCGAGCTGTACGATAAAACAATTTGCGGGGCAAGTTGGCGTATAGTTGCAGGCGTGAAGGTACAGTCGAAAAATCTAGCAGACGAAACTACAGAATTTTTTGGCTCCTCGCGCTACCAAAGAGAGGCAAAGAAGCCCAACGTGGAGGCGCGGCACTTCAGGTTCTAGGTGAAGCCAGCATTCCTGATGACATCGTTGCCATCCTGAAGAAAGAGATCAAGTACACTGTTGAGCCGAGGATCCCGGAACATCATCTGCTGTCCCTAAACCGAACATTGGCCAACAAAGCCGATGAACAAAACTAGAAAAGGTGCCTGCTAGATGGGGTTGACAGCCTCATCGGGACTGTACCCTGCACCGGACACCCACATAGAGCGCATGCCCCGTGGTTCTTTTTTCTGTGTGTTGTCTTTGTTGCGCTTAAATTCCTAAAGCTGAATGATGTCTGAGGCATTGACATTCGTCTCACAAACACGCATGTTCGGCTAGTTGAAAGAGGAGCCATCAACTTTTTTTTGGCGGATGAAGCGTCTCCAGTTCTCTATCAGTTCGACGTGAAGGAGGAAATAAAATAGTGACACCCTTTAGACAATGCTCCCGTACCCGGAGCTACGGCAGCCCGTCACAGAAAAAGGTTTAGGTATCGTTCAAGACAGCACTTCTATTTTTACAAAAACACATGCTGTTCACATACTTCGGCACAACTCCGCATAAAATGCCGGATCCAGAAACCTTCTCCCCGCGCATAGTCTTCAGTAAAACTTGGTGCTGGTCTAGTTGGTGAAGCAGTTCTTTGAAAGAGGTCCGCGCTAAAAAAAGACAAACACACGGCGAGAGCACTCATCTCTTTCGTGTCGTCGTTCTCTCGCCGTGTGTTCGTCTTTTTTAGCGCGCATAGTCCTTTTGCACGCACTTAAGCGGCCTGCCGCGGTGTTACTTGCCGAAGCATGATCATCAATTCATGCAAGATCTTCCATGCATACGCTATACACAGCGCAACAAGCTCTCCCATAGAGGCAAGGAGAAGTTTCAACATCTCAAAGCGGCACTGAAGGACTCTGGTTATAGTATCCGGATTCTTAAGGCATTTTCATTGCCCAGTCGCCATCGACATTGCGCAAGATAAGCTGCAAGCGGAACGCTCATTAAAAAAGGTGTTTCGTTCTCCTTTATGAAGCAATCCTTTGATCTTGCTCTCTGTCTCACTGTTTCTAACAAAAGAAAACTAACAAAGTTCCATTGAAATGCTAGATATAAACATCTAGTTTCATATATGTATACGATCTAGCGAATATGTGAACGAAAGCAAAGCGGTCTTTCAGTTCACATTTTCAGTGCTATCCATATCCAACTCCTCTTTTAGTGAAGCGCTCTTTGACCGAGTTTCTATACCATATGCCAAGGTTAGCACATTTGCATCATTGGAGTAGAGTAAAAGAAGGTTCTCTTTTCCTCATTTCCAAGAAAGTGTTCTTACCAGACGCTTTTCAAGTAAAGCTCATGTTCATTTTGCTGCATATTATCTGATCCACGTTTCTAACTGCAGCGAAGAATACTACTGGCGCATGTGCGAATAACGAGGAAACATTGTTTTCTTGTACTGAGAATGAACAGTGAATTATTTTTCTTGTCTTTGAAACTCTCCTGATGAAAAGAAGTCTAAGAACGTTTGTTTATGTATCCATACAGGAAATAACGCCCAAAAAGTCCCATTTGGTCCTTGTCACCCTGAGAGCATTCGCATGCACAGTAATAGGAGCGATTTTGTCTCCACTCGAGGCAAATACCTGATTTCTCAGTCCTCCGCCACACTCTCATTCGCACAGCTGTTACCATGCCATAACTTTCTGGCTAGGAAACATTTCACGCCCCAATAGAAATAAAAGTATGAGGGACGGCGAATGGTTAGTTCTTTACGGGTACGATTTCTTGGATCGGATTACACAAGACATTCGTGGGCAGGAGATAATAGCGTCGATGCCAAACTCATCCCCCTTCTTGGACTCTAGTGTTCAGTGCTCGCTAAATTACTACAAAGTATGGGGCATAGAAAGCACTTCAGTAGTTGCACAGTTTGTGGCAGAAGCATAATAATGTTTGGCAAAAGGAACGGAGCGGGAGTGCATTGTATTAACACTAGCCAAACCAAAATTCGTCACCTGGTTGGGCACGTGACCAGCAACGTGGTGCAGAGCAGCTGCTACTGTCGGCAGGGCGGCGCGCCGGCGAAACCGAGCTCCCACAGCTGTACGCATGCGCTGTGTCAAGTGAGACGAAACAAGGAGGAACGTTCAGCGAAACGGATCGGCGAAAGACTAATTTTGCAGTTCAGCTGAGCAAGTTCCACTCAGCCAGCTGTAGCGGTCGCGCTCCTCCAGGTTAGAGCTAAACCATCGGCAATTTTTTTCATAAGCCTCAGTCGTCTCACATGGAACGCGTGGCTCGAGCGGGAAGAAAAAAGAAAGCGACCGTGTGTTGTGCGATGTCATTGCACAAGAAAGGTATTGAGGCGGTCGAAATTATATCGGAGCCCACTACTGCGGCATATCGTTTTCTTTTTTTGTTACAATCCCACCTTCCTCTCTTTCCTTACGGCGCGGTTCGTGTGTCCACCGAGATCTGAGACGATTACTGCGCCGTTTCCTTTCCTCAAAAACCAAGTTTGAATTTTCATGCTGAGCACTAGCAGGTAATTGTAATCATAATAGAGACCTCCATTGCGGCACTTATTCTGTGTTGCTTTATTCTCAACTCTCTTCCTTCGCCACGGCCCGGTGGAGGCGTCCATCTTGAAGAGACAGTTACTGATCCATTCATTTCCACAAAAGCAATGTTGAAGGACAGGAAAAGACTACGAAGACGTGGCGTAAACGCTACGCCTTTTTTTATGTGACTGCTCTCTCCTGAAGAAAATAAACGCGTTCATAAAGGCTTCATAAAGGAATGCCAGTTGTGTACACATGTAAGTAAATCAAACAACGCTCCATGCATGCATTTTTAGCCTGCATAGCTTATACGCCAATTTTTGTTTTCACTCCTCGAAGAAGGGTTGAGAAGCTCAGAGAGGCAACTTCTAGATGTTTTTTTACTACTGACAGATGAAAGAATAGTTCCAGAAAGCTCTGGTTTAATTTTCAATTTGAGTGGCATGCTATGCACTGGATTGCGTTTTCGCACACAAACTTTCGTTCGCCAGTAAATGCACACAAACGATCCTGAAGAAGTAACGGGAAACTCTCGCGAAGACCCGGAACCCTCCTGAATCATTAAAATGGTTTCTGCGACAAAACGTTGTTGCGAAAGTTAGCGACATCACCCCCCCCCCCCATCTCCCCCACATGCCCCACCTCTCGCTCCGAGGCCGGATAATGCCTAATTATTTTAACCGGGATCCCAAGTAATAAAATTGATACTTGGGCCGGAATTTAAGCTCGTCACCTACTGCGAACTTAAGCGTTATGCATGGAGCCGTGTGTTTTCTTACGCACATGTAAATATTTTGCTTTTTTCACAACTGCATGAGCTGCAAGGTTTCAAATATGCTCCTAATTAAAACAATCTTGAAACTAAAATTTCATTAGCAATTTATGAAAAGTGTGAAATATTTTTTGTGCTCAGTGATGAATATTCATACCTGAAATGTAATTGTTAGTAAACTTCAGACGTGTTTATCTCAGAAGAGCGGATAATAATGGAGTATATACTAGCATTGGAAGGTGCAAAGCATCATTTGTGGAAAACGTTCAATTCAGGTAAAAATAATGAATGTGTATACTTGTCAGAGCATGTAATTATAATATAATAAACCTGTATTCAATAAGTTTTTCGGATTCTTGGTCACTCTGTCTTATGACTACAGATTTCAATCACAGTTTAAAATGTGGTGCGCGTTTACATGAAACTAGAGACTGATTTGTAACACCAGAGCGCCAAAATAGTATCTCAACAAGAATGGTTTTTCTGCAGTCTAAGTTGACCCCGTTTTCCTTTAACTGCGCCCAAAGCTCTAAAAGCAGACGATTGAGTAGACACCACTTATGTTGCATTTCTCGCCAAAATAAAAATCAAGAAAACTTTTTTTTATCTTTCCTGATACATATACAAAGTAAGCCTATAATATGCGTACGTGTAGAAAAGGATGTAACGACACAATATTTTTTTTGCCAGTCCTAGCTATATGTAATCTGTAAGCCTGCATAAAAACGAACGTAATAACGGCCTGTAAAACGATGACTACTGCAGTGATCATTTGAGAAACGACAGCAAGCCAACCAGCACCTTACCACTTACACCTTCGCTGGTATGGCGTTGCAATGCATATATTTTACAGATATCTAAATATTTCCTAGTATGCTAAAAAGCTCTCGTAAAGATCTGCAAGCAGAGCATTCTTTCCCTTATCGCAAAACATTTGATTTGCAACAGCGGTCATTTCAACGACAAAAAGTCTTATTAAGATTTAATAACTCATAGCGAGATGCGACATATACAGTTCTTACGTAACACTATTTTTTTCAGTCGATATTTATGGGAAGCAAAATCTAAGGCCACATGACTATAAATAAAGTATGTCCGTGAAGCCGTAGACTGATAAGTTGTGTTCAAGAGACTGTTTTCTGCGTTGATTATAAAATGGCAGTTTTGATCCGCCTACTAATAACCTCATTCTGCAAAAAACACTTATTCCGCCCTTTCCATCTCTGTATCCAGTTTTCATACTGTTATGAATAGTTTGTTCTCAATATATTCATAAAAATTACGATCATTAAATAAGATGGTTGTTAACTGTGAAATCAGCACTGTGGATAGATATTGCAATCATTTCGGCGGCACCCGTGGCCGCTGTCCTAATAAAGAACTTTACCCCTTCTGCTCACTCAGCCCCGTCAGGAACTTAGAGCTTACAATTTATGGTGAGCATAGCAAACCATGAGTCTAATGAGCGTAGGTCGACCTTTTACTTGCCCGTCGCTGTCGCTAGAACAATTGTCACCTTTTTGATTCGTCCAGTTTTCCGGTATCGCAGAGAAATTTCGCCGTCACTTACCACGGGATCTAGCACAGTCAGTGAAACTTATTTTAACCTCTAATGATCCCGCGAAGCATTGGTGGCAATGTATAATCTTTCTCGCAGGATACGGGGTCGCCGCGGAAACCGCAATCGCCGAAATGCGCCTAAAAGGACCAAGAATCCCTCGAGCTTTGCGCTCCAATTCGTCATGAGCCCCATGCAGTGCACGCGGCCCTTCACAGCTCTCCGCTACTTGCGCAACAGCGTGGAGACGCGAAGCCACGCTCCTACCTTGGTTTCTCTTCATTACACAGCTTGAGAGAGTTTCGGGTACTTTCCGCAGAGCATAGCGTCGGCGGCAACGAGGCGTTATGCGATGACATTGTCAAAAGAGAGCGGCCATTTAATATTACAGCGAACGGGTGGAGTCACAGAAGCGGCGCATTTTGCCGTCATTGTTCTGGGAGACGGTATTATTTGCACTGCTAGCGGTGCGTCCCTAGCAACTGCTCCTTAATCCCGGATCAGGAATAGCGAGGTAAAGCTTGCGTAGCGTTGCACCAAATGTCCATGACGCGGCGTTGAGAAATGCCAGCTTCGCTCTTCTCAGGCAGTACTTGAGGGTTATAGATTTGGGTTTTGCAAGTGCAAGGAGAAGCCTATGCTTGAGGCTTTTAAGTGTGCTCCCTTGAAAGCCTTCAGATAAATACGCGATGCCTTCAATGATACGCGCGGCTCTCTCTTGCTCTGCCTGGAACCTTAATGAAAAACGACTGGTTGTTTTATGTATGCCAGAGACGGTGCACGACTTCTGCATCCTGTGCTCTGGTTTTTATTTATTATTGCGAAACATTACCAGCCGTCTAAAATACATAACCGTTCCCTTTCAACAGAGTCAAGGGCGATATCGATGCTCAGATAAACAATGCTGTTATCTTGGTTCGTTATAGGATGGCGCAAGAAAAGCAACGAAGAAAACTTCAATTAAAAAAAACTTTTTGCCTACAGACTAGTCTCAGATCAGGGTATAAAAATGTCAGAAAAGGGTTGAAGAACCAGTTGATTGGTGAAACCAGGCTTTTTATAAGGGTTTCAGGAGAACAATATACTGCCGAAGAATATTGACCGCTGGCGTGAGCCAAATTTTCATGCTTTCTTCTACTTGCTATTCTGGCTGGCCCATACGGGGTGCAGTTCTTCATTCTTGGTCTTTGAAAATTTAGTGAGACAAGTAGGACTAAAACTACGTTATCTTGGTCCCGCCTAAAGTCGACTTATTCAATCTCACAGTTAATACTGCAGTAATTCCGTGAACACAACACCTCCTACCAGCGCTCCAAAGGATTCTACTTTGGAGCTGAGTGCCAACAAGCAATATGAT
Organism: Amblyomma americanum; assembly: GCF_052857255.1. NCBI lineage: Eukaryota > Metazoa > Arthropoda > Arachnida > Ixodida > Ixodidae > Amblyomma > Amblyomma americanum. The sequence goes on along the minus strand of NC_135505.1, from coordinate 67,812,485 downwards.
TATCTTGTGGCTCCGTGCCTCCATTTGGCAGTTTGATTACAATCGCTCTAGCTTGCTGGCACCTTCGAAAAGGTGAACGGGTGAATCACCGATTGTGTTTCGAAGGAGCCCATTACCCATAACCTTTATCAAAATTAGCATCAGGCGAGAAATAGGTTCCATTCACGTGATAATTGCTTTGAACCGTTTGATAAGGGCTGAACATTATTGTGACGTAGAGTACTGCGTCTTAACATACTGTCGCACTCAAAATATTTCGAGGCGCGTGTTCTCACAACAACAAAAAATATTGAAGCTCTAACTCTCCATAATTCACGTGCTATTGTTACCAGCTGATAGAGAATACTTCTCCCCTCACACTTTGAAACATTTCAAGTGCCTGGATTACGTGATGTTGCTGAAAAAATATTTTGCGCACTCTCACGTCACGAAAAGTTTTCATCGCGACAATACTTTCGTTCAACGAAGAACGCTATAGTGAAAGCCAATACATACCAAAGACGCAGACCTTACGCTCTTTTTTTCCACTTTATAACACAGCTCTTAGGGTCCCGTTCGTGCGGTCCCCGTCGTAGTCGTCGTAGCCGTCGGTGTTGTAGGCCTGACAGGTTCACCAAACAGCAGAGCGAAACTCCACCTGTATGAAAGGTGGCTGCTACGGACGATCCAGGAGGGTGGTTAGCAACGTATCACGCTACCTGCCAGCGGTGGCAGGCGGTAATCGTCAGTCATTTTTTTTAGTGCGAGATGACTAATGCGGAGGTTCAAAGGTTTGCCAACTGGTCCAGACCCCTTCTCTACGACATCCAGAGCTTTCAAACCACTGCAGTCAACTTTCAAAATATTTAATGTAAAGTAACGGCGTTACTTGTAGATGTCCTTGCGACTCCAAAGAAGATTACCAAGCCAAAGTTCATCACGCCCGGCTGCGACAGCCGGTACCAACCAAATCTGCAGTATCACCGCAGTGAGTGGCGTTCACGTTCATATGCGGGAACATTTCAGAGGACGACACTTCTTTGAAAAAGGCGCCGCGGTAGCTCAACGGTTATGGTGTTCGGTTGTTGACCAGAAATACACGCGTTCAATTCCGGCTGTGGCGGCCGCCTTTCGACGGAAGCGTAATCCTGGAGGCCCGTGTACTGTGCGATATTAGTGCACGTTAAAGAACCTCAAGTAGTCGAAATTATACGAAGCCCTCCACTACAAGATCTCTAATAAGCTGAGTTGCTTTGTAACATAACAGCCTTAAGTAAAACCGCACTTCATTGAAACGTCATGATTGGTACCTGGCGTAACACTCACGTCCACTGTCTTTTCGAAAGAAGAGATTGGGACAAGTAGAGTTATAGTACCAAGTTCCGTAGCTTTTCTGTTCGATTAGGGACAGTAGAAGCAAAACAAGCCACGGACAAAACTGCGAAACTTCCACTGTGAAAATGAGACATCTCCATGGCCAGAAGAAGCATACCAAACCGACAAAGAGAAAAGCGACGGGAGCAGACAAAGGACCGTGATTAAGCAACGCTACTCCAGCCACTGCCAGGAAGCAAGTGCAAAGATCAATCATTAAGCGTTCAGCGCTGTCTGGTGTACTCTATCATCTTTGAACCTCACGGAACGTGTGTCTCACGGGACCGCATTACATTCGCATTACGAGCGGCTCAAAGAAAGACCGCTACCATGTGTTCGTATGGCCACTTGAATGTGCTTTTTATGCACGTTCGTGCATGTTTCTCATTATATTTGGTCAGTTTCTGCGGCAAACGTTGTAAGAAATTCGTGATGCCCCAAATACAAATTATTGCGGACGCATCTTCCGACCGAAGCCCTTTAGCTGGGTTTGGCCACAAGCGAGTTGAACTAAGCCAAAGCTCTTCTTCTCATCTGAGCTCACGCCTCCTTTGTCCCTTCTGTCTTTCTGATTAATTCCGAAAAATTCAATATTGAATTACCCAATTTGATGATACCCGGATGAGCGTTCTGTACTGACAGGTGGATGCGCTTTCCCAGCGGATGTTAATCAGCTTGGTGAACGTACCTTCTGCAACTTCTCTAAATTATGGCATATCAAGTTCCCCCTGACACAGTGAACCCGTGGGTGTGAAGGCATCTCCGTTTACGGCTGGTGTTTACAACGTGATACCCAATACGGATGTGAACTCGTCGCCTTGGTGTTAGAATAATTAAACGGCTGTCTTTATCGCTTTTAACAATAACACAAAGGACGCCGGCTCTGCTTGGTTGTCTTGTAATAACATTGATTTAGACTACTTTACGACAAATCGACACCTCCTAATTAAGTATTTCGAGGCACAAAATCAATTCTTAGGGTTACGGCTTTACGAAAACTGCGGTCTGGGCCAAGTAGAAACCAGTCATGCTAGCGAACGTATAGTGGTTTCGAAATCAATGAGCTCTACGAGCTCCAATAAATAGAACGATCGCTTTTATAAGCAGCGGAAGGGGCAAGGATGCGACGTTATAAATTAAAGACATTTGCAGAAGCCTGCACGAGCTCTAAGATACCCTGCCGAGGATTGAGCTTGGTCGGTTCGAGAGGTTTAACGTGGGGCTGGCGTTGAGAACTTGGTCGGCGTGGTGGGCTAGGGCAGAAGAAACAATTCACAAGAAACTGGGGTAGAAAAACGTATTTACTGACAGTGCTTGAGGTGTGCGCGTGCCAATAAATTATACAGCAGCAATGCGTCAGTGCTGTGGAGCACCGCTTTAATATCGGGTATCGAAGTAGCTTCTTATATTTTCTTCATTTTTGTTCTCTTTAGTAATAGAGATCGATGTTCTCGGTAAAAAAGCGTGGTTAGATGTGAGAGACTTAAGGTAAAAGTATGAAACATTGTAAAGTACATGATATGCTATATACCTCATGGGGCTTCTTGGGGTTGTAGCATCTAGATCTGTTTACTTGGTAGGGCCACCTCGTGGTACAGAACACTTGATGTTGGGTCAATGTGCACGAGACGTGAAATGAACGTCACTAAATGAAAGAGCAAAATGAACTATTCCTGTCAAACATTTCGTAGGTTCTACATTTCAGTTTTGCTTTGATGACGTGGCCATTCCTCTTTGAATTTGATTTCGCCGTCGCTATTTCATTCTGATGCCGGGTAGGCTTGTCGGGTGTGAGAGCATCAAAAGAGTGGACGGTAGTGTATTGCGGGCCGAACCATGCAATGAGTGGAGGTTTTTGGCTGGCTAATGGACGAACTCTCCTAGGTTGCACAAAACCCACATAAGTGCCCGGGCACCGGTATCCAAGAGTGCAATCATAGAGGGTGCTCTGGTTTTTTGGGGTCTGGAGGGTGCACTGACGAAGATCCTGTCCGCATCAATCCTCTGGAAAAGCACTGATCCTCAAGGGAGGAAAAGAAAAGAGAAAAAGGGGGCGCAATGCCCCATGCTGCAGCTCATTTCTACGTAGGAGGAAAGACCACCCTCAAATGAAAAGGTGAAAACAACAGTACTTAACCTGTTGCACTCGTAGAGACCACATGTGTATGCTGCCCGGTTCCTCTCCCGCGTTGACAGCCGTGGACTCGGTGGGAGCCCGGGCGATCAGCTCCGCTGCGTTTGCATGTGGGCTGCATTTTTTACGCTATTTAATTCGCCGTCTAAGTTCATTAACAACAATGACAATTTAAATATAGCTTTTGAAATTTTTTCTCTGCATTTCTTGCAATCTCCTGACTCCAATTGTAATTCTTCCGATTAAAAGTCTTCAAATTTTATTTCGAATGCATCCAAATTATACCTATAAACACATTTTTCAATTAAAGCTACAATTTTATTTTTCAATATCAACTATATTTCAATTTTTAATTTGAATTTCATTTTAAGATCAATTTAAATTGCACTTCTCAAAAATTTTAATGGTCATTTATCTCCTCTTCTCCTCTGAGCCGCGACGAACTTAGGCGTTCATTTTCTGCTCTCTTCGTGACGTCACGGAAACTCTTTTCTTATACCTTACTCCACTTATTTTCTCTGCTGCGCTGAGCACCTTCAAACGGTTGCCGGGTTTTCGTTCGCGAGGCAGTTCTAATTGTCCCACATTATAATTTACGAGTGGCGCGGCGGTAGTTGTTATCTCCGCGTTGTGCAGTACCACAGCAGTGAGCAACAATCCTTAAGCTTATATGCGGCAATCTTTCCGCCTACGCCACCTTTTTTAAATGTTACGTTGCCTTGAGCGGAAACCGTCCTAACATTCCAAACTGGTGGCTCTGCGATTGAAAACAGTGGGGCATAGCAAGGTGTAGTCTACATTTTGGGCTGAATAGGCTCCAGTTACGCAGCTAAACTCTGCGCCTTGAAACAGCAGAAGGAAAACGAACCATCGACGGTAACGAGAAACTTATGTTGCGAAAGGAAAGAAAGACGTCCAGTGAAACAAAGACGCCAAACCTAAAATAAAAAGCGACCAAACAAAGAGGGGTGGTGATTAAGAAACGCCAGCTAGAGACAGCAAACGCAAAGAGCACAACTCATGCATCTATAGTGCCGAGAGCTGCACCTAAGTGTTCTGGACTCTCACGTAACGTGTGCCTCTGAAAGCCGCATTCCGCTAGAATTACGTACGGATGAGCAAATATTGGCATTTCTTGCTGCGTATTTCGCCGTTTGCATGCACATAGAACAAGCATGCATACTTTTCTGCATCTCTGTTTACATCTTGTCGGTTATTCCGGCGGGCATCTTTGCAAATTCATGTACTTTCTTGCACACTCATCTCCTGGCCTGAACTCATTAGCTGGCATTCCTCGCTCGTGGGTAAGGCTGCGCTAAAGTTTTCCCTCTATTTTAGCCGACGCCTTCTTTGTTTCTTTTGTTGTTCGTGGCCACAATTGAAAATTGATAATTTAGACACTCATTTTAACAAAGGTGTGATGAAATTTGTGAACTTCCTACTCACACTCACATCAGTGCCTATGCTGACGGTATCTGTGTCTAGGCTTCGTGTTCGACACGTCCGCAAATCCGCTCGAGATTACAAAGTACAATTTCATCTACTTCAAGGTACCTACGGTGTCAGGGTTTGCACTTAGCATCTGAAAAATGGGCTGTAGTCTTATTCATGCGCAAGTCTGCCATTACCCGGTAACACTTCAAGGTGTTGCAGTACCATACGTCGCCTACCACAGATTTTTGTGCGTTATCATTGACCGCGATCTGTCAAGGTCGAGGCATATAAATATGCTAAAAAAAGACTCACTATTTTTTGCCATGTCCTTCCCTTCGTAGCAGGCATTATATGGGGCCCAACAGAGCGCTCGTTGCTAAGAATTTACTATACTCTTTTTATAGGCTACATTTTAAAGCCTTTCTGTACTCTCTACCATGAGCATTTACTGCTTGCGGTCATTAGAGAGTGTTCAAGTACAGGCGCTCAAGATATACCTCGGGTTACCACGTTTTGCCTCATACAAAGACATGATTGAGGAATTTCGTGTTTGCCTAATATCGATCTATCTGTCACGCGAACTACTTATAATATTTACGCGCGCTTACACGGCACCGCTGTCACCCGCTGACGGAGATTTTTGATAAGCGACCGGACAGCTGTTTTGCACGTACACTGCGCTGCCATCCATCCGAATTGCCATCAGACTATGCCCTGCAGCATCATTCCTTGCAGCCACCATGGGTGAAGCCTCAGCCTTCAATGTGCCTGCATGTTCCTGGCATAGTATAGAAATCTGTGATGCCGGTTAGCGGACTGAAGCAACTTGCTCTTGTCTGCATCTGGACCGAATACCAAAACTGTGTGCACGTATACGCTGATGAATGTGCGTCACCAAAGGCATCGACAGCACCTCTGGTAATCCCCGCTCAGCAGAAGACCCGGAGATTCATTTTAGGACACAATTCTGCTTCAATCGCTGCAGAGCTTGTGGGCCTTCGGGAAGCGATTCTCCCCAACTGCGGAGAACCGCCACAGGAGTGATGCAATTTCACAGACTCTAAACCTCCGCTACAAATCTTGGGATGCACAGCGCCTACCCTGCTCTGGCTCTTGGTACCACTAGACTCCTACCATCGGCTCAGGAAAAAGGCCACCGTATAGTTTTTCAGTATATCTCTGGACACTGCGGACTCGATGGATATGAGACCGCTGACGCTGAAGCAAGGAGCGCCTTCAGCTGTGGCCTGCGCACAGCTCTGCCGTTCTATAGGCCGGACACACACTGTCTCCTTTGGGGATCTATGAGGAGTGCTACAGCTAGATACTGGGCCCTGCCAGACATTCGACAGATCCCCATTATACGGCTATATCCGGGCATTGCCTTTTCTGTTCCTCGCGGAATACCGGGGCCTATTACATGCTTAATACATAGGTTACGTTTAAACGTCGCCTTCACGTGCGAGTACTTGCACTTAATTGGACAAGCGGGCTCCACGGACTGTACCACATGTGGCGTGCTAGAGACTGTAGAGCATGTTTTATTAGTGTGCCCAGTATAGGCACAAGAAACACTTGCTAGCGTCTGCTTTGCAGTCTGTGGACACCAGGCCCCTGTCAGAGGATATGATCCTCGGTGCTTGGCCAGATATGTTTCGAAAACAATATAGTTGAAAATTTCTACAGGCATAGCGAGCGCTCTCATGGTTTTTAAGCGACACGGGCCTTGTCATTCGTTTGTGATGTTAGAAATTATGCCACGTGTTTTTTTTTTCATTTTTCATCTGCCTCCTTCCATCATAATCTTCCCCCCTCCTAAGACTCATTTTTTCTCCTCTTGCCGTTCCCCAGTGCAATGTAGCAGGCCAGATATTCATTTTTCCCGCAAACCTCTCTGACTGTCCCGTCAATAAACGTCCTCTCTCTCTCTCTAAAAACATGTGTATGCCATTTTCAAAGGGGTGTTAATGGGCTTATCAAGGGCACATTTCTGCAACTTCTTCAAGTTCAGGTCTCTCGGGAAAAACATTTCCAGACGGTCACACCTGAGACTTCGAACCCGTGGAAGGGCAGGGACCTTACTTGACGCCTGGTATGAACAACGGCGGCCCAATAAGGAATGCTGGAGTAGTCCGCTGGTGTTATATTTTATCACATATCGCACTTTATTATTTGTAACAAGAACAAAAAAGTGCTTGGGGCATGTTTGTGCGCATTCTTTTAATTAATTTAGGAAGGTTTCGAAGAACTCAGTACCTCTTAACAAAGGCTACAATGACACAAGATAAACATCGTAGTTGTAGCTTTACGCTGTATGCGGCCGGGGCGTCTTGAAAAAACAGGACCCTGGCCCTCTGAAGAACATGTACTAGCTTTTGAAGAAATATTTGTGATAGAAATAAAAGAAAAATAAGGCAATTGACACTTCAAATTACTTTCTGGAGCAAAGGCTTCTTAATGAAGGGCGATAAAGGCAACCTTCCCTCTCTGTGCGTCTAGGTGAGCCATAAATCAAGCGTTTTACGTCTGGAGCATCAAATATTTCTTCCGGCGTACAAATCTGAAATTCCCAAGACAAATCCATTTCATTAACCTGCCAGACGCCAGTGGCTTTAGAATACCTGCAAGCGTACTATCGCCTGGCATCAGTGAGCTTCGGCAGGCACATACACGCAGAAGTCTTCAATATAAATATTAACGGAAAGTTCCATAGGCGTACACCAATAGCAGTGAAGATAATTGGTTTAGACGTGAGGTTTTTCAATCAGGGATTAAGAATTGTTCATGCTGGTCCACGTGCCCGTATTAAAAAGTATGCTAACGCCTCGGTGCATGTGAGGAATCGGGAGCGGAAATGTAGTGGCCTTTCAAGATCTTTAGTAAAGAAGTTTTGAAATAATATTTAAAACGTTTCATGTGTGAACATTAGAAAAAGCATTCGTTGATGCTCGAAGCGAAGGAACTGACTATAGACTGTTTTCAAAGATGCAAATTTAAAATTTTATTTACTCACTCCTAAGATACGTTGATTCGATCGTGGGGCTTCAACGTCCCAAAGTGACACAGGCTATGAGGGACGCCGCAGTGAAGGGCTCCGAAATTTTGGCCACCTGATGTTCTTTAAGGTACACTGACATCGCACAGTACACGGACCTCTCTGATTCTGTCTGCACCAAATTAGGCCGCCGCGGCCAGGATCGAACCTGCTTCTTCTGGGTCAGCAGTTGAGTGTCATAACCGCTGAGCCACCGCGGCGACTAGTTGCACCTAAAATAAAGAAGGCTTCAAAGTAAACTCTGTCATCGAGAAACTCTCCAACATCCAGTCATTTTTAGCGTTTTATTTACACAAACTTGTGAATAACGCTAGAGATGACCTTAATTGTGCTTTGTGTCAACCCTGTCTGAGCAGAAAAATAGAACAGAATATTTTAGAATTCTCAGAAAGTGCATGTTAGTCAGAATGTTGCCAAATTAAAATGAAGCAGCTTGCTGAACTCTGGACCCAACAAAATTTTCTTCTGCCATCCCAGCCGAGCTATGAACTGGACCTTATTTTACCTATTTTCCAGATTTGGGTCGTGATGTAAACTCGCAAAAATCGTTTTGTATTGCAGCATGCATTGGGTATATACAATATTACTAGAGCCAGAATTTGTTTCTCTATATTTGTTTTGCACTCTTAAGGGTTCTTTTGTTTTTTTATGCGCTTTTTCAGACATATCTCATCCCTTAGGCAGAATTTTCCGTCTTTCCATATCTTTCTTGGCTTCCAACTATGATGTGTTGCAGCAACCTCTATGGATCCCCTATAAATACTGTACTGGAAGAGTAAAGCTCGATTTTTATCAAGACTGGCCTCAGTCGAATGTTAGCACAGTATTGCGTTAAACACACACACACACACACACACACACACACACACACACACACACACACACACACACACACACACACACACACACACACACACACACACACACACACACACACACACACACACACACACACACACACACACACACACACACACACACACACACACGCACACACACGCACGCACGCACACGCACACGCACGCACACGCACACGAAAACACACACACACACACACACACACATAGGGTGTCCCAGCTTACTTGGACCAAGATTTGGAAAGTACCTAAGCGTTCTTCAGAGCTGAAATCTCGCGGATGTAGCTAAGGTTTATCTAAAATTACTGTACCGTTTCTTTTGCTCGTCCTACTTAAATAATTAGCAGAGATAAATTAACTTTTTAAATATAGCTTGAAACGTTCAAGCATCAATAGGAATTTTGTGGAGCTCCACAAATATTGTGCAACCCAGGCACTTCCAACGAGATAGACTTAGCGTGGCCGTTTTAATGACGACGAAGCGACAGCCCGCGGAGTTTAAAAAATACTACGTGACAGCGCGCTCCACGCCACCGAACGCGCCGCAGTACAGCGCTCTCATCAGTGCTTTGTGAAAACATCGCTCGCTTCGCACCTGTCGTGCTACCCACGACGGGGCTTCGCGTTGTGCTTGGCTCCAAGATAAGCGCCAGTGAGTTCGGGCAGCGCCTCGGTCGGGGGGCAGTTACAAGAAAGCCGTCTCCCGTTTATGCGGCGATAATCGCGCTCTCACGCTAGCAGAATGCAAGATTTATCGCCAGCCGCCACCGGTAACGTCAGAGCCGAGCAAAGATAGAAGCCCTTTCTCGTAAGCGAAGAGAAGGCGCGGCGCTGGCGATGTTTTTTTTACAAATCACGGATGAGAGCCCTGTAACTGCGGCGCATTCGAGCGCGCGGAGTGCGCTGTCACGTAGCATTTTTTGAACTCTGCGGGCTTTCGTTTTCCTCGAATATTTAGTGTTTTAAGGGCGTCTCAGTCGCATTTATAAGTGTATACAGTCTGGTGTAAAGTGCATTCTTCTCAAACACACATATATACGCATGTCAGTGCGTGTATGTGTTGCTTTTTTGTGGGCGACATTAATAAAAGTGCCTGTAAAAATGGCCCTACACTCATTTTTTATTGCTTTAAAGGTTAAACATCTGTGCTGTTCACAAACATTTAAATAATAGCTTTGGTGGACCAAGTAATCTTGATACCAGGCTGATAAAAATTTCAGATAAAATGTTAAGCTGAACGAGATTTTTAATTATTTCATGTATGAAGCATTGAACAAACCTCCTGCGACCAAGAGAGGTTCTGAGCTAGACCTCCCCAGAACTTCCGAACTTCACCTTATTCATTCTGGGAAGGGCACTAGCGGCGGAATACAGAATTACGAATGTTAATGCAGAATTATAAACGTGTAATGGTGATAGCCACAGCTTGGGTTGATCAGGAACCAGATTATCAGTTGCGCGTTTAACCTGTGACCGAGAAGTAGAAGAGGTAGACAACGCTATCTTGAGTAGTTTGCTTGGTAGCGGTGTCCAGACGATTCTCACTGCCTCTTTTGATAATTGCTGGCTTCTAATGAGTTGAGATTATGCATAACGCTTCGCGCATCTCTTATTACAGTAAGCTGAGTGGATCCAATTGACGATTTAACGACTATACAAATAGCATTGTATGTTAAAATCCCAATTCTGTGTAGGTTTTGTGCGCAAGCTTCCGTTTCTTAATCTAAATGAAACCTCAGTCAGCCGCAGGCTGAGGTAATGAAGCATTGTGGGAGCCTTGCTAAACACTGCCTTCGTGTAACCGAACAATATTATCACAAAAAAAATTAACATATCTATCTGAGATGTATGGTTTTGAGAGACAGCATGCGTTTTTATCAGAAACGTCCTTGTAACGCCGTTTTTTGGTTAGCCCTCCATCCGAGCAGCTAAGGTGTACTTTGAAGCACTAATTCTGCGCAAGGTAAGACTAACGCTTTTTTTTTACTTTTTAAGAAATTGCTGGGCGAGGTGGTTAATCATGTTTTCTAAAAAAAAACTAGTGAAAACAAAGACGCAGTACAAGATGGAGGCATACGCACACTGTCGTTTTAGGTGTGCCGTGAGGGCTGTAGTATAGCGCTTAGAACCTGACACTGTTATCCTTTTGCTTTGCAAGGACTGCACGCAAACCTTGTGAAGAAGGATGTCACCACGCCAATATTAAGAGAGCAACAAAATTTGAAAAGTTATTACGCGGAAGGTTCTGATTTCACGGATATCGTTTGGAAAGTTAGAAACCAGAAAGCATGTTGAAATTCAGCTACAAGAGCTCGATGAGGACTACGGAAAACACGCAGTAGTGAATAGCATTTTTATGTCCTCCGACAGAAAGCATATCACGTACAAATTCATGCATCGGTTCTTCTTTCGCTCGTTGCAACACTCTTCTCACGTTCAAGCATCTATCATTGTTAGTCGTCCACTGCGATTCATTTATGGGAGACGAGTGATATAGAGGAATAGGAAAGAATAATACGCTGTTCTTATTTTAAGTCAGAATTTCTCTACGACTTCTCACGTTGTTTCGTCCGGCACTGCAGGAGATATTCTATTTTTTCAATACATAGATAACACCTTATCTCCTGGTAGTTCGAAGCACGAGGATAATTTAGCGTTCTGTAAAATTAGGGTGTTTACATGTTGTGTATGCGCAGAAATGCGTAACCACAAATTAGGCGCTCTGTTTTAGCCACATAACAGAAAGTTTTAGAGCAGGCACCCGCAGGAGCAGTTCACGTTTGCCATGGGCACTCACGAGTGAGCACGTATTTCATACTTTTAATTCACTCAACTCGAATTTCGATACAAACGTGAAAGAAACGCGAACAGTTAGAGAACTCTTCCACATTGTTAAGAGGTGTGAATAGCATAAAAACTTTCACTTAATAAACCTAATGTGCAGCGAAAGTGCCCATCTTCAGACTGGATGAGAGATGTAAAATCACAAGAAAGTTCAAAACAGCAGGAGTAGAAGGACCCGTGTTGGAACGCTTGCGTCATGTACTTTTTCTTGTGATTATATGATGTGTTAGCATTACGGCAGCCATGGTCTGTAAACTACTGAGCACAAAACGCCTCTCCAGTTTTGTTTATCTTTTTTTTAGGAATTGCATATTTCATCGTCTCACCGTATGCGCACTGTTGACGTCTTGTGTTTCTAGAGAGGGAAAAGGGTAGATCGGGAACTGTCCGCTTACAGAAAGAACTATGGGCCACTTTCCTTCACTTTTTCCTTTCCTTCCATTATACTTTTCTGCAGCTGTAGGGTGTCTAATCGAACATTCCCTGGTTAACTTCGCGGCTTTCGCTTTCACGTCTCTCTCCCACTCCCGCTTGTCGCTTTTTATTTCCTCGCTGTCAGACGTAATGCCTTCAATTTCAAGATTCTTTCAGTTTAGCAGGAAGGCTAATTTTATTGTTCGAGTGTAAATATATGGAAACGCTTTTGATACCACATTGCTCACCAAGTATCAAAGCTTGAATATTGCTTGCCGGTTTCATGTTGCAGCTCCTTTTCTGCAAGTGTCTACTAAAGGTTCCTATCTCCTTAGCAGTGCCTTCTACAACGTCTATAATGTGCTGTATAAGGCTCAAGCAACAACAGCGACCCTAACACAGATTCGTTACTAAAGGAATAAAAAAATCGGTACTTCAGCTAATATGCTAGCATTTCGCTAAAACCTCTGTTCTTGATTATGTGTGCAAAGCAAATTTGCACAAATCTCTCATCCCAACACCGCATCAATAAATCATCCTGTGGGCAGAATTCGAGACCACGATGATTAGCTTACCTAGAGACTCAACGTAGGCAATAGGCAGCTTTTGGGCCTTGCGAGCCCGACGTGAAAAAACGAGAGCACTCACTCCTACACGAGATTGAACACAAAAAAGCCAGCGCAAAAGTACGCAGTGCATGGAAGAGCTAAACGGTACCCCCTGCTGTCTCTTCTGTGTCTCGTTGTCCTTGTTGCGCTTTTTTTTTAAATTATGGTTGTGAATTGAACAAAAAGATGACAGTGGCTTAGCTCGGCTATGCCAGGATATATGTAGCGAGAGCAAGTGTTAAACTCTCCGGTTGGCCTTGTTCGCATATTCCACAACGTATGAAGCACAGGCATAAACGTCGAGTATGGCCAGTAGGTTCATGTTTGATTTCAGCACCGAGGCTATCCAAGGATTGCAGGGGTCGCGTCACTCTTACGCCTATTCTCTAGGCTAACGGCACGTAGTTCTTCGGTTTCTTGAGCCCGCCGCTGAAGCCTCTTAGTCGCATTCTATCGTTCATCACGGGCCGTCTTTAGTGAAGCAGGACTAAGGTCTCTCCTCCGGCTACTATCGCTGCTGCTAGCGGTTGACACATCGGACGCTAAACGTGCGTCTCGCGGCGGCATATTCACGGCGGCGTTTAGCCACTCGTTCGGCGCGCTGTTCGTTAGTTTCCTGGGCTATTCGTTTCCTCTTCACCTCGTTCCGCTGTCGATTCCAGGCCTCCTCCAGCTTATCAGAATTGTCGCCGTCCCTACTGTCGCCTCAACTGTGGTTGCGGCGCACGCCAGCTCTCCTTTTCGATCCTGTGACACCTTATCACGCATGCGACGCAGCTGTCGAAGCGAGCGGAGGCGAGCGCAACGACGAGGAACGCGGTGCCACGTCTTGCCAAACGGCGGCAGCGGCGAGCGGAACGGTGTGATGTCATGCCAGATGGCGCGGCGAGGCGCGCGTTGTGACGTCACGTGCCTCGATGGTGTACCGCCACGGTGAAATTGCGAGTTTGCGGCCAAAAAAGCTTTAGCTTTAAAACCCATTCATGGAAATTCACCTGTAATTGTGCCTGATGACGCCAGGACGCCCTCTGCGCGCAGCAGCCTTCAGTGTTTGCCCCCATCTGAAAGAAAGGCATAATAGATATCGCTACCTGCAGCAGACAGTATTGAATCCAAGATATTCAGTTTCTATGCTCTGAACGACGCCGCACCGTCTGTATTAAGGGAAATTTATAAGCTGACGCTAACCCAATGCTCCCTTCTTGAAGATCGTCGCATCTGTAATAAAGCATGTTCCAGTAAATGCAACCAGTATGATCGACCACTTATTTAGCTAACTCGAAAAAGTTCAGGTAATGTAAGGATTTGTAGCCTGCGATGATATAACGCAAAACGAAATAAAAAAATATTCTTAAATGCTCTTGTTCTGAACTCCATCCCTCGCCGCAAATACCGTCTCTAAGCCTTGTCTTCTCCGCAGCATGTTTTCATCCCAAGCGCGTCTTTAGCTCGCAAGCGCGTCTTTAGCTCGCAAAGTGCAATGCTAGAGATAAATAGATCAATATTTTTTCTTCCAGACTGACGCAACGGTGCAACGCCTCCGCTGAAGCATTATGATACATGCTGCCAGGTAATTTATAACCCTTCACTCAAAGACCATATGCAGTGGGTACTTTTATTTCGGAAGTGAGTAAACAATGAAGGCTGTAGGACCAAATGCGTAACCGCTAAAAGAAACATAGCATAAAAACTCGTTTCGTAAATCGACATCGAAGTGAAGAACCGGCCCTGTGGAAGACTAGTGCTTTATTTCGAGACATGATATGATTTTTTTCAGGCTATAACATAAAATGAAGTCTTATCTTCTGTGTTAAGGAAGAATACAATGTTTATGTTTTGTTGCCAGTTTTCACTTTGGCACCTGCAAGCATGTGCCAGGAGTGCTCAAGGCAACAGCGTCCTATTAACGTTCTGACCGCTTCGTGTCGCTATACATGGGGCGAAACTGATGATAAAGATAATCCAGCCAAGGAGCAATGACGAAGAACCCGGCAGTGACCTCTCCTAACAAAACTGACAGTGTACGCAGATAAAGAAATTCAGGTTTGAGGCAGCGCCCTGTGGCCACAAGGAGGGGAATAAGAAGACCATGTTTGATCGGCGTTCGCGGTACCCAAAGTGCTCTCAGGTGCCTAGGTCTACACAACACTGACGTTGGTTGTTTTACATGAGCATCAAGCTTGGGAGCAGTTCATATTCTTATTCCCACCGCTTTTCTTTCCGCTTTGGCTTCCATTTCAGCGTGAAACTATTATCATAGAGGTCCCTGCAGAGACCGAAGGATGAGTCATTGTTGCAAAACTTCAGCGGCAATGTTCAGTTAGACGCGAAGTGGATATATGAAGGGGTGTTTCCCTAGGCGGCCTGAATACAGAGAAAGATAGGTTGGGTGTCTTTGAAGAAACTTTTTTATATAAAATTTTGCGCAACTATGATAGAAGAGATCTTACAACATTATAGGGGACCAATCGAGCTGAAGGCATTTTCAATGTGATTACGTGGCCTGCTTCTTAAGCAGCGCCAAGAATGATATCATAACATTTATTACCGTTGAACACCTGACGCTATTCGCTACCCCTAACCGATAGTTCCGGATGGCCCCTGTTAATCAACGGGCATTGTAAGAGGTGAGTGACAATGAACGGTACTTAAATAAGATTTGAAATCTGCGAAAGCATTTTAGCCTTTTCGTATGTGTAAGAATTGCGTGTGGCAGAAGAAAACAACTAGAGAAATCCGGCGTTAAAGATAGTTAAACAGTACCCTCTCCTCCTTACTATTGCGATAAGTATTAGAGCCAACTAACGCCAACGAAACGAAACCAGAGACATGAAATGTAAGCTAAAAGAAATTATTTGAATATATCTAAACAGTAATTAGACGTTGACTTTTCACTAGCAGACTACTGTATTTTTTTTTGCATTGTTGGGCTTTGGTCAAGAATATTGCATAAAAGTGCTATGTAAAAAGTACGCAGCCTTTCGCCCCATGGCTTAAGCGATGCAGGAGGAAAGAGTTGTATATAGCACCCCCACTTCGCCCGCTCGATTTCATCACCCCCGTTATGTGCTCTAAAGTGCGCTCTTGCGTGAGGAACAAACCCGTAGACAATTATCCATAGAATCCAGTTCCTAATTAAAATCCCTGTAGCAGTATACCTTCGTACAGGACAACATAGAGACTTCAGTATTCCTTGGGATCACATAATAAGAAAAAGGAACAAAGGACAAATTGTACTTATTATTATAGACTGTTCTTGTTTTTGATATCTCTGGACGGTTTGTCGGAGGATGCAATAATGCAAATAAAGCTACCAAAAGTTTAGTGTTCTACTGGTATTTCAAGAAGACACGTTCCAAAAATCGAAGCTCTTGGGATGATTGAAGATTAAAAAAATATTATCGCCCAGTGTTTATCTCAGTTCTTTAGGTCTATCCAAAAAGTCCGAAGTAATGTTTGTCGTTAAGGAAGCTTAACGCCCCAAAGCGAATCAGGCTATGAGGGACGCTGAAGTGTAGGTGTCCGGAAATTCCAACCGCCTGGGGTTCTTTAACGTGCACTGACATCGCACACTACACGGGCCTCTAGAATTTCGCCTCCATCGAAGTTTGGAACCCCGTCGACGGGGTTCGAAATCGAACCCCGTCTTTCTGGTGAGCAGCCGAGTGCCATTACCACTGAGCCACCCCGGGCGCAAAAACACTTGATCTGTATCTGTGAGATACCGTATGGTATATGTAGGCTTTTAGAATGTATTGCAATGTAATAAGCCTTAATTTTCTGATGCAGGAAAATAAATCTTAACCTATGATCTCCAAACAATTTGAGCCTAATTATTCACTGCAACGCTGTGCGGTAACATCAAATGGTTAAAAAGCCTTTAGCAGTGGGAAAAAGCAGCGCTTCGCAAAATGGTAAGGCCTATTTTAGGAGTCAGTAGAACTTATGAAAAACGAAATGTTGTTTTAATGAACGGGATGGGACTAAGGGGCCATCTCCTTAAATGGCTCCAGCCAGTGCTCAAAGTAGAGCCTTCGGAGTGATGAGGGCTCAATAGGAAAGTTTTTTTACTCCGTTCAAAACTTTTTTCTGTCCGAACTTAAATTCGAAGCCACGCGTGCTCGTATACGTGCACATGGTCATCTCTTATTCCGAGGAACAGAAATTCAGTGTGCCTTACGATGTACTATAAGCCAGAAAAAAAAATTAAGGATGCGTGTGGGCTATAAAAACGTTACCTCGAAGCAGTGATGCAAGTCTATCGCCGGCAATAACTCAATGTTCGCCAGAACGAGCATGCTCGATCAGCTGATAGCATTAACACACAGCAGGATACTAAGTTAGGGGACAATTTTTTTTCTGTCCGAGAACACGCAGCCTTTAAGGTTTTATGGGCGATAATACATCGAGATGCCATGATCATTCAGGTGTATTGAAATGACCCAAGTCAGAAAATTTCGGCGACGAAGTTCATGATTTATTCCTCTTAAAAAGCAACAAGGTTGTTCAAGAAGGTCCCCTGCTTGTCACCATTCAGACTTTCAACCAGGCGAAGTACTTTACTCGTAGTGTTTACACAGGGAGCCGTGCGATGCATAGGAACGGACAAGACATGCCATAATACGCCTCAGTAAAGAAAAAGTCTGGGCGCGCTTATTCCTGTCCTTCATCTTTATGGTTGTCTCAACTGACTGTACTTTACTTCATGCCCAAGAAGGAAGCGGCCTTGAGCCAAACATATGAAGAAGCCGTACTTTCTCCGTGTTCGGCGTGATTTTTGAGCAGCGAGAGAGGTGATCATTTCACGAGGCACTTTTCAAGCGTATGCTTTTGAACGGAGGTCGTTTGAAGAAACGGTGCGACTGAATGTTGACATGAGATGGCAGGCGTCACTGTAGTAGTGAGGGGAAGGCGTATTTTTTGCATGTTTCGTTCGTATAGCAAATCACTTTTGTCGGCACCGCTTGCTTCGGGCAATTCGAATTTTATTGTCCTTACAAATGGCTAGGCTTCGTCTTGAATACAATCTTTTAAAGTTGAAATGCCAGTTTTCTGACCTTCGGGAGATATGTTTCAGTGTAAGAATAACAAGAGAGGAAATAAACACAAAGAGCACACACTAAGGCCTGAAGGGAGAATACAACGATGCCGGTGGATGTTGCCAAGACGCAGAGCGAACTTGAAGCTGTTCGAAGTTTAAAGAAATGAGGCCTGCCAGCTTCGCCCGATATTGAGGCTTAGCTGTCGAGACGCTGTCTTTAAGAGATCGCAGTCAGAGAATCGGTCCCTTGACAAGGTGTCCAAGTTCCCCTGGAGAAAGATGTCATGTTGTCCCCTTTTCTGACGCTAGGATACACCTTCGCGCATTATTAAATGAATAAAAAATTTAGCGGACCAGGAAGACGACGTAGAACGGGGCAAACATGCCTCGTTCCTTCGACTTGTGCCTAGTGTAGCACGAGTGCGCAAGGGTCTGAACATTAAACTGACATCTGGTTTAGTGAGGTTTTCTAAGACCGCAGAGTACATGCCATCGCCATTCATGTCAGCGGCGACATTCAAACTTTTTCTAAACAACTACAGCTGTTCTCAGTAAGTCAGTGATCCCGACTGCGTTCAGGGCCACGCCTGGACAGATTGATAAAACCATTTCTGCTTTACTAAAAAGTATTTATAAAAAAAAGCAATGAAGATAGACGTGGCGTAGCTCTATGTAGCGCCTAGGATATGCTCTCTAGTGCTCTAAATTTTACTTTTCCCACAGAGTGGAATGTCTTACTAGGTAACACCGTAGCAAAATTTGTGATGATAAACCTTGATATAAAGAAAACTATTAACTGGACATAAATATGCCTATTTTTTAATAACAGGGAAGGCTTCCTAGAGGCTGGAGCTTTGTACCATGCGTGAATTTCTAAAGTTCTTGAGCCATTCATGCTCTTTTTTGCGAAAAAAGGGGTTCCAAATATGTCCACATTTATTTATTTTTTCGATAGCAGAACATTACGCGTGTCTCAACACTAATTTTAGTGGCATCTGTGCGTTAACAATTAATTTTGAGATGTCGGCTCTTGTCACTGTACCAGATCTTGGACTATGACTTCTTTTCTGAAAACGCTTGATAACTATCCGCTGAATTATGCGGCACTGTGAGCAGTCGCTGGATGGTAGAGAAAATGATACGTGCAAAGTTTAGGACAGGAAATGGCGCTCAATGGGTGTGGGGACAAACATAGGTTAATCATATCGAAGTCAAAATCACAAAGAAATGGGCTTAGGGCATGGCATGAAATTCAAAGGCAAGATAACCGATTGTCGATAAGCGTAACAGGCTGAATTTCAAGAGAAAGCAAGCGTAGTAAGCGGCGGCGGAAAGTAAGATGGGCGGAGGAGATAAAAGTTTGCGCGGGTAAAGTGGCACCGGCTGGGCCCGGACAAGGTTAAGAGGAGGTAAGAAAGAAACCATGGTTTTGCAGTTTGCGCCGTCATGCTGATGAAGAATGGTTATGTGAGGAGCGCAGGCTTGGGTTATATAGGAATGTGGTCTTTTATAGCAAACAAGCGGAATGATCTAACCACCTGTCATTGGCTCTTCCATATTTCATAAATTCAAGGGTGCACTCTTCTTATAAGATGAATTATTGGAGGCACACTATCGGCGCTTGTGTTCTTCAACCAATCAATGAGATAACACTAGAAATGCCATGCAAGTAATCGCTCTCTTTCAAACATTCATCGATCGTGGGACTTCTTATACCTGTTCTGGGCCAGTGGTTCAGAGGTTAAGCGATGCGCCACTCACCGGACACACTGGATGTTTCAAACACAGCCCCCGGCGGGGCTTGTGAGGCACAGGCTGCTCCTGCAAGGTCGCCCGCAAGGCTACTTTTCATTATATAATTCTCCGGAAGGCTAACTCTAGACCAATGATCTGATGGGCAGTGCTACGGTGGCCGGCAGGCAACTTCGTTGAATTATTTGAATTAATTTCATTGGAGGCTACCATGGAGAATAGGTTGCCCACAACAAGGTGGGCAGGCCGCCACATGCTCACCATGGTAGGTGGGCCAACCGCTTTTTCTTGGCACGGATGGATAGACGCCGGCTTTTCTTGCGCATGGGACCGCTAAAGCTATCGCATTCAAAACCGTGGTTAAATGGCAATCGTTCTTCTCCCGAAGACTCAAAAAGCATACGGGTATTCAATGCGAGGTATCGCACCCATATTTCTTCGATTTTCGACGTTTTTTGCAGGCTTGGAGCGAAATGGCACACATGTCGGCCTGAAAAAAGCCGAGGAGAATGAAGGAAGCTTCAAAAGAATTTGTGTGCTTCCACGCGAGCACCCAGTTACAAAAGGAAGATATGGGCAAGCTGTTCGTCTTTTTCGTCTTGCAGTCTGGCAACCTTGTGCTCTATAAATACGCTTGGGAAAGCAGGCCCCTGTTTGAAAAAAGGCTGAGTTGTATATCTCACCAATTCATGGTTGCAAAACCCAAGGTATTCAATAACTTTTATGAAAAAAAAAACATAGTACGAGACGCTAAAACGACAGCACTTGCAAAGGCTGAACATAGTCTGGTGCTTATTGCGGTCCAATTGCTCTTTTTGTTTCGAAAAGTTTGAACGGCTGCAAGTTATGAATAAATAACGTGAAAACGGGAGCCTGAAGAGCTTTGAACTGCGTTTTTTTTAACATTCACTTTTCACATGTACGATTGCTTCAGAAATTTAAAAAGTGCCTTCACTTTCATCTGACAGCCTTCTGTTATGCAATAAAATCTGCCCCAGAGGATCAAAAATTAAAAACCGATTAAACAATTTTTAAAGATTGTTCTTCATTACATACCTTTATGCTATGCATTGTGTGCAATTTTTGACAAAATCGCATGAAAAATAACATTGACTTATCTTTCAGGGTTTATATATAAATACTGGGTAGGCTAAAACACAACACCCAGTGTAAACTGAGACAGGGTTGACGTGTTGCACAAAATCGCAACCGCTCACCAACTGTAAAGGGTGGTCAAAAGGGCTAGTTGGTAGCTAATATTTCAAAAAATAGCGCACCTTTAGACACGGAGCGCTGTGTCGTTATATCTGCCTCTGTCCGTGTCTAAAGGTGCGCTGTTTTTCCAAATATGACTAACTATACCGGCGATGTGCAAGGAGGTGAAGTGTTGCGTTCACACATGGGGCTACACAGCCTAAACAATTCTTAGAAAGAGTGGTCACACATGATACTCTGTAAAGCCCTCTCAAACAACCTCGGATGGTGGATACTGGTGAGCTGGATAACGGATGATGGATAACGGATAATAGTGAGCTGTGAAGCGTAAACGACACTTGAACCTGCCTTGACAATGATTCCGGCTTTATTAAAATTACTGCGTTTCTGCTTGCGTTCCCAAGGATACACTCAAGGAATAGGTTCTGCTGGATTCCCAAAATCCCGTATGAAATGCAAAGCTTGCTCCGGAATATCGGCGGGTAAGGGATCAAGAACGAAAAAAGTGCCTTTTTTCTCTACTGCTAACTGGATCTCTAACCAAAGGAGAGGCAGTGACGATGACAATGGCATCGAACAATGTCTTTTTGTTCCGACCTGGTCTCTGGAGACACGGCAGCCGGTGTTCCTGAAATCAGGTGTAACCGATTTCATCAAAGGTTACTACCCTCGTAGGCGCAACTGGTAATCTTGACTGCTCCTCTCTTTTTAGTTGAGCCAGGAATACAAACATCCCTAATTTTTGAAGCCAGCCAAAAGACGCCCTCATCCCTAGTAAAAAAAAAGAGAACTGCAGATCTTTGATACTACGAGGTGCCACTTACGGTGAGTAGTTTAAGATACTAATCTTAAACTAAAAATGAAGGACGCGAGGGGGACGTGAGAGAGATCGGTTTTGTAAAGGCTTGCCATAAAACCCGGTTCATTCGTTGAACTCGCAAAGAAGCCACCACGGCTCAGTCTTTTCCGGAGACGCTCCCGCTTACCCTACCGCACCCATTAATTTCAAATTGTTCCCTGTATTTTGATCGTTAGAGGCGTAGTGCACTCGGAGCCATCGACCTCGAATGCAAAACATCCGAGGACCAGGCCTTGACCCAGAGACCGCAAACGGTAAAAGTGGGTCAAAAGGAGGGTTCATAAGCCTGGAAATATGAGGGACACGCGGCCGCTGAACGCGGAAGAAGAGTACAAGAGAACTGGTGCTGGATGGTGGCGCTACTCTACTTCTCTAAACGGGAAAAATACACGAAACTTAGGGGGAGCAAACAGGGGTACAGCGGGCCATTTTGGGAATCCTGAAAGAACGCGGTGTTTACTGTGCTCGAAGAGTAAACAGTTGCTTTTGCGTGCCGCTCGGGGAGATTATTGTACGCTTTTTTTTCTCTCTGTGCTGCAAGCCGACCGAGACTGAGTGGAGTTGTAAATGAGAGAAAGAATGAATGGCGGGTATGCTTGCGATAGCGATAATCAGAGACCTATGCTCTTCATCTTTCGTAGAAAGATGATGGGCGGTTTAAACTATAATGCGCAATAAAAGTAGTCAATAAAAAAATTGACCTGGGGGCCTGATTGCTAGAATTTTGCGTTGTTTTTCAAGAATTGTTTTCAATTGAATTGTTGCTGCCTTTTGATAAATTCTTCACACATACGTTGTATACGAGCTCCTCGTGATTTTTCTAAACTTGACGCATCCTGCTGTATTATAACTTGAATAAAATAAAAACTAAAACAAGAAGAGCGTTTCAGGACAAGTAAACCGAAGAGAAGGTAAAGTTGGAAAAGTTCCTAGGGTCAAACTTTAAGCAGCACTTGGCATTCCATTTTTTTCGCGATTATTTTAATGCGATAACATTACTTAACACGGTCCTCAGCACGAATCTTGTGTGAAACTTCGAGTAACTCGGGTAAGCTTGGGCTAGTTCGGAGGAGCGTCCCGCCAGCTGCGGTGAATGGGAGGGTGACCTGGTGGGAGACCTTTGCCAAGCCTTGCATTGCAACGGGCCATGCAGAAATAAAATAAATATTGGCACAACTAGGTCTTGAATCCGCGGCACAATAAGATCAGCTTTGCTGGCCACTGCACGAGAGCACTATGCCGATCACGCATCATGTTAAACACCTGCACACTCTCGCGCTGTGCATGCACACTATTGTCGTCATCAGTTTCGAACCAGTTCCAACCAATCGCTTAGCCAACCAGCCTAAAAATATAATTTCGCAATTCTACTTGGTTTAACTACGTTAACGAGCTACCGTTCTTTTTTGCGAATAGTTGGAAAACTGGGTGCAAAAGACCGCTGTGACTCTCTTTTGTTGTGATTGTGCAAAAAACAAAAAAAGAACCTGGCATAAAAAAATAACTGCCGGAAGTGTGCGCAGTGTTTAAAGGCACCAACGAAGAATAATCATGAGTTGCGCATGTGTCGTTTGTTGTACAATTGGTTCATACTATGTAGCAATAAAAAGTGAGGATTTAGCAAAAGATAAGAAGAAAGCAGCATTTTGAACATTTAGGCTTTGAGGACTGCGCCAGTGCCTTTCTTACGCATGAAGTGCTTCCGTTCTCCCAAACACATTTTCTTCACGCCGGGCAAAATTATAGGATTTTGCGTTCTCTATTCCCCAGCCTTCTTTTTTTTTCACAACTGCACAAAGCAATATTGAATGAACAGCATGCTGAGTAGCTGCTTCGAAGCTAGATCTCATTGTGTCAAAATGATCATGACATGCAAACATTTTGAAACCAATAAAATTCGTTGCTTTTTTTAGCAAATAAGTATGCAGTAATTTATTTCATTTATATAGCGTTTTTTAAGAACTATTATACAACTCAAACTTATTCTTCCAGCGAACTACATGAATGAAAGCGCTGAAATAAAAACTACTCAAAAATCTTCACAATTTGTTTTTCCGACTGGACTCCTCACTTCAAAATCTGGGGCAGCGCTTAATGTTTTGTGTGCCGGAGCAGATAGGCAAGGAAATTGAGCTCGAAGAACAAGGTAGGATTAAAGACCACTGTTCGAATAAACCAAAGACAATGTCCAATTCGAACAAACCAATTTATTATAGCCGTCAGTCCCAGCGTCTTCGGAGTAAACGACTTTATACGCGGTCGGACGTGAGAAACAGCTGAGGGTGCTTAGCATCTCGCACCCAGCACAGGCCGCCACTGCAAACTGAAACTAGCAATGTTTCATGCTTGAACATTCTCCTGTGCGGGTAACCTAGAAATGCTCTTTGTTGGAATAACTAATGTGTATTAAATGGTTGTTCACAGTGGTTCTTGGGCAAGGTGGACAGATGTAGCATTTAAAGTGTTAAAGTTCGAGAGCGGACACGTAATATGCAATGTAGTTTTCGTGCTTAGCGAAAGCTAAATGTCGGATGCACCACCATTAAGGACGTAGCTGAAAACTTAGACAAATTATATAGCATTATTGAGCGTCCGCCGCAGGCATCGGAGTAGTGCCTATTAAGAGGTACAGCTGCAATCTATGATCAGATTACCGGCTACAAAAGGTAAAAATGATGAAATAGTCGAAAGGTTTTATGAAGACATGAAATCGACCAAAAGCAGAGTGCCCAGCACACTGTGCTGATGGGGGACTTCAAAGTGAAAGTAGGCACGAAGCAGGCGAGCGACATGGCAGTGGAGAACTACGACATAGGTTTCAGTCATAACAGAAGGGATTTATTGCTGATTTTTTTCGAAGGAAACAGCTGCAGATCATGAATACTTTGTTTCACAAACGGCAGAACTATACGGGAACTTAAAGGACCGCCAACGGTGAGACTAATAATGACATAGACTTCATACTGCGCGCGCTTCATGACGTATGGCGTAGTTGGGGATGTGGAGTGGCTAGGGACTGTGTGACATTCTCACCGGAGGATGGCAAGGTCTCGAATCAGCTTAGATATCCACAAAAAACGGACGAAATATGTAGAAAACAAGGTCGATAACCAGCTAGTGGTAAAAAGGTAAAATAGAGGAATTCAGGATGTTCTCAGAGAACAGGTAATCAGCGATACGTTAGGAATTTATTCTTCGTGTTCTTAAAATGCTGATAATGCATAAACATAATTGCAGAGCGCACAATACAAGAATGTGGTCGGGCACGTAGACTAGTTTTAATACAATCTTTTTCGACCAGCTCAATATTAACTCGCGTGTATTCCCTGATCCATTCTTCTTCATTGCGGTCAAAAAAATTATCGATGTAACGCTAAGAGCGTTACATCGATCATTTTTTCCCCAATGCTCCCCGCGTTATCCTAAATTTTTTTAGCTCTCTTCGTTAGCCTCCACGCATCTTTCTGATTGGTTAGTATGATAAAATAGATTCACTGCTATCATTCTAGAAATCAAGAAGAACAAATAAGCGTGGGCCGAGAACGTGATGGGAAGGCAAGGCACCCGATGGTGTTAAGGGAAACAGGGTGGATTTGCGGAGAAAGCAAGCGTGGCAGGGTGCATAAAAAATAAATTTAGCGGACTAAATTAGGAAGTTTTAGGGGTCTCAAGACCGCAGCTGGAGCGCGTCAGGATAATTGGAAGTATATCGGAGAGGCATTTTTCCCGCAGTAGAAGAACTCAGGGTGATAACAATGATGCCCATGAGCAAAAAAGTAAAGAAAGATGCGAAACCAGAAAATCAAGAAGTGTGGGTGGCTATGAAGGAAATACAAAAGAAAGCTATGACGTCACAGCATGGAAACTGTCTGTCTTTACACATTGTAAAAAGTGTGCGCTTCGTTGCGTGCCATGCCAGGGACGGTGAGCACTAAGAAGCAAATTTAAGCGGGATGGGCGGGAGAACAAGCTCAAGAAAAAGTAAAAACAAGAAACAAAAAGTGACGCAAGCATCGTCTGCACGCGCCATGCAGAACAAGTGATTGTCCGTGCAAGATTAACTCAGAGACCAAGGCGGAAGGATGCAATTTTTCTAGCTCTTAAGCAGCGCGCGTGATATAAAACAGCTTGGCGCCATCGTGTTCTTCGGGTTCGTTATTCAAAATGGAGCCAGCATCAAGTATCATAATATTTTTGAAGGGCCGTTTTCGTTGGCACGGAAGCGTGCTTCCTGAGTTAACAGAGAAGAAACAAAAGGAAGGTATAAGGTTGTAATTTGGCACGGATTTTTTTTGGTAATGAATGCATCATAACAACCGCTGCAAAGCAGAATGCCTCGTCATTAGCAACTTAAAAATGAAAAAAATATCGAATTCTTGCTTTTGAGGAAACACCTGCCATTCATTTCCTAAAAAGAGGTCTGGGTTTTTACGTAGAGTTCCAGCAGAAATATTGTTGTGGAACATTTTAATAGAGAATTTTCAACGACAGGCTGATGGTGTTGCACCTTGCTGTCAAGTGGAAGCTAAAACATTGGAAAGGTTATTCAGAGTCCTAAACTTCGTATTGCATATTTTCCTCGAGCTTTCTACAAACTATGCTGTCATCCTAACCAGGCGCTGAAGCGACTGCTCTCTGCCTGTTAGCGCATCTGAGAAACTGAGTTCCTCATTATGACGGCCGTCTTGCTGGGTGTAGCCCTGGAGAGAGAAATTTTTCAAGTTAAAGATGTTCTTGTTGGTGGAAAATTATAGCTATCTTTGACAAGCGTCATATATTTTTAGCTGTGTTAAGGTTAATATTACTTAACTGTAAAGGCAAAATAAGACTATTTTCATGAAATCCCTGGTACAGCTCTTCCTTTTTGTAGGCGTTCTTGCAGCTATTTACAATATTTATCAAGTGCCACCTCCAGCCACACAACCAAATTTAGATGACGCCTTAATACTTTGAAATTTATTTTACTCGGTGTATAGAAGAAAAATGTTATCTTGAAGAGAGACGAACTCCGGAGTATTATCAAAATCAGCTCAGAATATCAATAAAAACAACTGAAATCTAGAAGTGCGCGATGAGGGCCTCGTTGATAAGACTTTATGAAAAACAAGAACTGCACGAAAAGGACGCACCTTGTGCTTCCCTTCTCATGTCCCGTCCTTTTCGTGAAGTTTTATTTATTTAACAAAACTAAGCAAATAATTTGCTCTTTATCGCTTATATTTTTATAGTGTCGCTGTGGCTGAAAACACACCTAGGCCTTACACCTGGTGCGTTTTTGAAGTGTATAACCAAGATATTAAGGAAAGAAAGGCACGTTTTTGAGGGGAAACTATTGAGCAGTCACTAGTTACGCCAAGGCGGAAGGCAGGCGAGCAGGTCGTCAATCGAATGTGCAGTTTTTCAAGGAAGCGGGTGACTGGGAGCCAGGCAGGCACGGATGGATGGACGGACGGACGGACGGACGGACAGACAGACAGACGGACGGACGGACGGACGGACGGACGGACGGACGGACGGACGGACGGACGGACGGACGGACGGACGGACGGACAGACAGACAGACAGACAGACAGACAGACAGACAGACAGACAGACAGACAGACAGACAGACAGACAGACAGACAGACAGACAGACAGACAGACAGACAGACAGACAGACAGACAGACAGACAGACAGACAGACAGACGGACGGATGGACGGACAGGCGGATGGACGGACGGACGGACGGACGGACGGACGGACAGACAGACAGACAGACAGACAAACTGGTGAGATGAACTGCTAGTTAAATCAATACGAACAACCATGCATCCTGAACACAATTATGGTACGAGAGAGGTTATAGCTATAGAGAAGCACTAAGGCAGCTAATATAGTACGTATAATGTACATGCGGCGGGCCCTACACAAGAGTTTATCTGCACCGTCGCGGTCATACACGAAGGAAAACAGATGGATTGACTCTCGGTGAATACTAGGAAAGTTGTGTTGGCCGAGAATTGGCAGGCACATAATTTCTGATTCTGAACACGCCTGTCGAAGTTATACGAGGGAGAGAATAGCGCCGCTTGGCAGCAAAATTTTCGCAAACGCAGAAAATAGCTCATTCGAGAGTAAAATACAATTGGTATGGGTGCCCGGACAACAGGGAATAGGAGAGAACGAGGATGCGCATACAGCCGCCTGAGCGTCTCTTCCCCGAAGTTCCACTCAATTCCCAGACTCTATCAGGACTCCAAGGGGAGACTCCGCAAGGAAACTGCTGTTCAGAATTGGCAGCGAGATGCTGGAAGTGGTAAAGGAATGCGTCTACTTAGGGCAGGTAGTGACAGTTGACCCGGATCATAAGACGGATATAACTAGCAGGATAAGAATGCGGTGGAGCGCATAAGGCAGGTTCTCTCAGACCATGAATGGCACAGTGCCGATATCCCTCAGGGAAATTTTCCTCAGCGGTATCTTACCGGCACTCAGCTACGGGAGAGAAACTTGGAGGCTAAAGAAAGGGGTTAAGCTTAAGCTAAGGACAACAGAGCGAGCCATGAAAAAAAAGGTAGGTGTAACGCCAGAAACGGGCAGATTGAGTGGGGGAACAAACGCAGATTAATAACATCCTATTCGAAATAAAGAGGAAGAAATGGGCTTGAGCAGGGCACGTAAAGCGAAGGCAGGATAACCGCTTTTCTTTAAGGGTAACGGAGTGGATTTCAAGAGAAGGCAAGCGTAGCAAGGGGGAAGAACGTTAGGCTGGAGGATGCGATTAAAAAGTTTGCAGGCATAGGGTGAGCGCAGCGGGCAAATGACAGGGTCATTTGGAGAGACAGAGAAGGGACCTTTGCTCTGCAGTGGGTGTAGTAAGGCTGCTGCGGCTGATGATGTTGATGTCGAGACTCCTGTACAGAATCCGCTTACGAGTCATGCGGGCATCACAGCATATCGGCGCTTCAGTAGGCAGACGTTCCCAGAGCCCGCCAAGGGCCTGCACAGAACTGAGAACGGCAATTCGTAAGGCTGTAAGCAGGGCCATTTTTAAACATCGTAATTTTAAAACACATACACCCTATTTTTCGGTGTACTGTAAGTCTCGTGTCACGTTGCCAGACGCTTGTCTTATAGTATGGGCCTGCCTGAAAAATCAGTGAATATAGAGAATAAATCAGCCGAAGAGAAAGGGCTGGGAGGCGACCCTGTCCGACTGCTTGGACCTGGAGTCCCAGAGGGCTCGTTTGAAAGAGTGCGGGCAGCAGCTACCGCGAATGGTGTCCCGGCATAAGGACTGCCACTCAGGCAAGGGAGCAGTGAAATTCTCCACTAACCTCTAAACCCCACCTTTGTGTATCCAATAACGTTTTACCACCACCATCATAAAGTAAAGGCCGTTGATTTTCGATGTGAAAAACAGGAGAATTTTAAAGAACGACTGGCAAGAAACAACACAGAAGCAGAAATACAAATTCAGATAGAAGATATGAAAGAGCAAAGCGAAACCATAAACGTTATGTTCCCCCTCTTCCCCCTCCTCCTACCAGCTCTACGCAAGAAAATAAAACCAGAAAATGACGACGTTGGCAAGAAATACGGCAGCTAATTTTTGCAGTCATACAATGGTAAAAACGTTTCAAACAATTTACTACGCACGGTGACTCCTTTACACGGTCTGATTTCAATTCATTCTAGAGAGTGTAGAGAGCAATAGTTCTTCTTCTGCGGCTTAAGTTCACCTTACACCCATGAATAAGAATTCTCATTTTTTTACGTCGGATTTTATTGTAAAAATACAATCCGCACTTTAAATGACTCGTTTACACGGTCTGATTTTGTTTTATGCTAGAGAGTGTAGAGAGCAATAGTTTTTCGTCTGCGGCTTAAGTTCACCTTACACCCATGAACATGAATTTTCATTTTCTTACGTCGAATTTTATTGAAAAATACAATCCGCACTTCAAATGAGGTCGTAATCCGTATTCTTTTGACGACCTATTTTCGTTCATGTTTGTGTCGTTTACAAACCGTAGACTAGTAAAAAAAGAGACACACCTTTTCATCGCACCCTTCCAATCTGGAGGCCAATTCTCCTGTTCGCCATGTTAACCCAAACATACACTCGCGCAGCCTGCGGACTACTCCAAGCAAACATAGAGCTCAACCCCAATCTCCCCCGCCAGATGCGATGTCTGTATTTAGAAAGTTCTGATGCAGTGTTTACCGTCTCGGGCACATGTACATTTTCTTTGACTGAGTCTATGAAGGAAAACTAACTTCTTTGTTTGCTTCCTTTATCAGACTTGGGGCAATGAGTTTGGCGTGACAATGGAAAACTGACTGCTTTGTTTGCTTCCTTTATCAGACTTGGGGCAAACAACTGAACTTGAAGAGGCGAATTTTTGTTTTCAGGTAGTGCGGGGCATGCTGATTCGATATTTGTGCCGCCACGCTTTTCAACATAAGAATCGAGTGAAATATACGCTCAAATATTGTGTTCTATTGAGTGGTGTGAGACTCAGTGTTGAGCCAGGTAACCGGGGTGCAATTTTCTAGGTCTAGCGGCCAAAAAATATAAGCATTCTGCTTGTTTTATACCACAAGTGAGAAAATACAGTTTAGAGGCATTGCAAAATTTGCGAAGGTCATGCGTCGAGAACGAAGGTCTACAACACCAGCACACTCTTTTTGACTCTATGGTACATAATCCAACCGTTGAAATGGCATCGCGTTTGTGCTAATTGGCCATACACTTGGATATTGGTTCCTTCCAGGATTCCAGAGCGGTACAACTACTAGCCACAGTTCACGGATTTCGGGCGTACGTATATACGTCCCAGAAGCCTGTTGACCCTTTACGCATGCCCAACAGGGAGAGGAAGAGCAGGAGCACAGGTTCGGCACGGAGGAGCCAATCAGATGCGCGCGTCACACTTGACGTCACAGTCGGCGCAGCCAATAACAGAGCGCTGGCCCGCCGAGGCGACATCACAGGCTGCTATTCCACAGCTGCCACGTTGGGCGTAGAAGGGAAGCTCTGGAAATTCCCAAAAGAACTGAAGAATCTCGCCTCGTTTTGCATTCGCAGCTAGGCGTGTTTGAACACGTTGAGCCGTGGCGCTGGTTAACGCGTTCATTGGGAATACATCATCATTCTTCCTGGCACTACAGGCCACTTCGGAAGCATCTGTCCCTGTTTCGCTCGATGCGAATGCCTGCTCGTATGCCTTTGTCTCCCCGGAGCTCTAACTGCACGCCGTCTGCGAGGCATATGGCAAGTACGGAGTGTGAGACGGCGCCTTCCACATTGTCAAAAGCACTTCGCCATACTAAACAGCGTGAAGAACAGCGAGCTCGTATGCTACTGCCCGACATTCCTCGCTTAGCTATGCTGAACCGTCTGCTAATTTAATTTGTGATTAACTATTGAAGCCGAAATTAATTGGAATCATAATAAAACAAAAATCGAACCCATATGCTCAGTTGGCACCGCTTATTCAATAAGTAGTAATGTTACTTTCCTTGTGGCTCGTCCACACGGGTACCGTTTTAAAGGACAAGCCATTACTTTTAATGCCAGAAAAAAGCACGCTAAACGCTCACTGCATATACCTCCAAAGTGTGAGAAAACCCTCTCCGTCCATAATTGATAGTCATTCACCGAATAGTGCCCGCATTTCTAGAAAAATATTGATATATGAAGACACTATTTTTTATATACAAAATGGCTGCAATAAGTGGCTGATGGACGGGAGCTAGACGACCCCGTGAAGCTCTTGAATTCTTAAGTTTAGCTTACAGCTGGAGCTCTGCACTCGGAGACAAAATTGTACCAAGAAAAGCAATAATTTTTTTAGATATATCATCTTTCGCACTGTGCATTCCGCTTGCGTCCGCTAAAATTTTTGTACCTGGTATTGAAATTGCTAAACCACCGATGAAAACTACCTTTAGCATTTTAATGAATAGAATTGAAGGAAAGCATTGTGTTTATTGCTTAGCAGAAGGCGAGCCCATTTAGATCGGTGGCACCTAGAACTTAAACGCATCAGGGCATAGTGACATTTCGCTCACTTCGGCCGCAATAAGTTTGAGACCAGGGAATGTAATTAGATCGACGATACCATTTGAAGCGAAAGCTAGTGCAGCATTAAAGTAAGAGAAAAGTGGTATTGTGACTTATTCCCGCTGAATCAGTGATGATGCTTGTTATGTTCACTCGCATTTTTTCCGACTGATTTCTTAAAAACCATAAATCCATTATATTGTCTTTGGTTGTTGTAAATTATTATGCATGCAGTAATAAGCCTGATCTCAATGGGCTGCGAACGGTTACCGGTATTTGTGGTCGCCTTTGCTTACAGCTCAACAGACAAGTGTATGCCGTCTTCAAAAATGCAATGCATGTGGTGAAGCACAACTGAGGCCCGAAACTGGAGGTGAATTTTACAGGACAGCGGAAAAAAAGAAAAGAAGGTAATGCGTACACTGATCTTGTTTTCAGAAACACGCTCACGAAAGGAACGATGCTTGTGACGGCGAAACTGAGTCTCACAGAAAGTTCGCAATGATTTCGCGACTTGCAATAATCGCCCACTACACCTACCTATACATTGTTCTTCCGAGGCCACGTACACTGTAACTGGCAGCTGTCCGCTCTCTCGCATTTAAAAAATGCACTCTTGTATTACAACCCAAGTGCAAGTCGCCGACAGTTGTGGAGCCCTGCAGTAGCCGTTTAAAGAATTTCACAGCCACTGGGGAACACTTGTGCAGCCTTTCGAGTTTGCTGTTTCTTCCTAGTATATTGGTTTATACCAGGGGAACCAAACCTCTCTTTGTTGTGCATAAAATCTTTTCACCACCAACTTTTTTTAAGCCTGCTTCCTGCTTCGAGCGCCTGAAGTTTAAGAATCTCGTTGTGAGAGTACTATAAAAACCTGACATATTGTGCCGCTTATCTTTTTAAATTAGAAGGCCTCAAAGGCTTTGCTGAATATAGCTGACAGCTGAAATACGTGTAGACAAGAGTACCTAGAAGGGGAATAAAAAAAAATTGAGCGCGGTACGGGGACGCGAAAATTCTGGTATTTCATTGGTCGCGCACTGACTTGCGGAGTCTAGTTTAATTAAAGCTAACAAATGTAATGTTTCCTCAGACCTGAAGAACGTATGATGTTTAAAGAATTCTTTGTTTCGTTTCTTTATTTCGGTCGATAAAGAAGTCACTCCAATAAAGGGTTTAAAATGGGCGCTAAAGTGGCTGCTCGTCCCACCATTCAGCAACTGCAAAAAAAGAAAAAAGGTTGAAACGCAAGCTATTTCTCGTTATCCATCAACTAAACGAGACGGCTTGTGGCAGCTCCGGAGACTTTCGGTCATTGGCCCTCGCCAGCAGATATTTTGCAGGTTTTCCTTTCCATCTCAAATAGGGCTCACATGAATTTGTCGTGTCCTTATCTCCATTGCACAGGCGTCTTCATACCAGACATCTGCAGAATATTTGGACCGTCTTATCAAAATTTCCCTACATGACCCACATTTCAAAGAAAAACTGCAGGGCCGACGCTTTTTTCACTAAAACTGGGTGCTTTTTCTTCCCCTCGTCATTTAAAGGAACCTCACTCGAATCCCCTCTGCAGGTGCGGTGAAATGAAGCTCCTCTTCAAAGCAAACTTTATTCAAATGAGAAAGCAGACGATAAGAGTGCCCTGGCAGAAGGTGTTTACCAGCTGAACGATTTCTAGTCTCCATTCTTTTTTCTTGAAGAGTTCCTTGCACGACGTCCTGACCTGAAATTTCTGCGTCTCCATCTTTCGGATTTTCTCCCTAAGTGTTTGAAGTGCGGTCTTAAAACACCTCACGTACATTTTAGAAAAAAAAAACATCCAGAGAGTAGGAGGGACAGAGTCGGCACTTCAGGTATTCTCTCGTCTGTCAGCCTAAAAAGTATACGCTCTTTGTTAATTAGGCTGAAGCTTCGTTTTATCAGGGCGGACTTATTGCACTAACTGGTCCTCCAGCCTCAGGGCTCATTGTTGTAAGTGGAAGGAAAGTCCAGGCATAGCTGTAGGTAAGTATTGATCTACACTTTTCCTAATGAGATTATGCACACAATTACGAAATATGGAGAATGTCCAGTGTGTTTTTACTAGTCCGGACCAACTGCACGTAAAATGCTACACTCATTGCTTAACGTTCTCGAAACCACGCCTCAGACAGTTCTCAGGGAAACCTGCGGTGCGAATATTCGCTGAGTTCATATTCATATTCGGCCCGCGACGCCAATTTAGGTCGCGAGGAAAACAGACCCAGAAGTATAAACGGTGGGTACGTGGATAACGTCAGCCATAGCCTTCTTCTCTTCGGCCGGCCATCGTTTCTTAGTCATGCAAAAGCGATTTGCGCTCCACTCCGGTAACTGCTTCAAGTCAAACTTTCAGACTGGGTACGGAAATAGCGTCGTTAAAGGCCCACCCTTGGCAGTATAAAGCGCTTTCACAGCTTGCAAGGACTTGTGCTAGGTTATCTTGTTTTGGGCATGGAAATCTGCAATGCAGGATAGTCAGATAACAGTGCGAAAACAGTCATACGCTCGCCAAAACCGGCCAAGAGTTTCAAGACGTTACGTGCGTTCCTCGTACGTACAGTGGGCCAATTCTTTAACAGTACCGCGCGAGCGCCGACCAAACTGCTTGTCAGCGCCTTATCGCGGCACGGAGCGGCGAAGCCAGCGAGAATAATCGCGCGCGCACAAGTTTGCCCACACAGCGATTGTCGTCTGCTAGGCTCTTCCCGCGATGGCAACACAACCCCGGCCGTGTTGTTCTCCTCCCCCCGGTTGATGACAGCGGCGTGATGAAGCAGTAAACGACAGGCTGGGCAAATCTTTGTTAACGTTTTAGGCATGCCGCTAGCTTTTACTCAGCCGCAAAATGCACTACGAAGGCGTCCTTGGTGACAACGCAACTACGGTTGTGCATAAAGTGTGGTCGCCCCGTCGAATGTTTTTTTACTCGCTGTCTAGGAGCAAGAAAAATGCTCCCACGCATCCCGGAAGAAACGCGGCTGCGTATTGTTGCACTGGCGACAGCGGAAAAATCTCAAAGGGAGATAGCAAGGGAAGTTGGTGTGAGGAAGGCAACAGTTAATAGGATTATTCAGGCCTTCCGTGATGAAGGCCGCATTGGAGACGCACCCAGATGTTTAAACGGGAAGACAACACGAGAGCAAGATATGGCCATCGTTGCTGTACCTGCTGCGGATCCTTTCATGACGGCGGGCCAGATAAAGGACATTGTCGGCTTGGACACAAGTGACGAGCTTGCGCGAAAACGGCTACGTGAAGCAGGCCTCACGAACAGATGTGCGGCCCAAAAACCATTGCTTTCGGCCACCAGCAATGCAGAAAGGCTGCGGTTTGCGCACGAGCATCTGCAGTGGACAGTGGACGACTGGGGTCAAGTAGCATTCACTGACGAGTCGACGTTCTGCACTCAGTGGAACCAAAAGCAGAGAGTCTACCGTCCAGCCCTGTCAAGGTATGCAGAGCTCAGTTTGTGTGGGATTGTAAACGATGCCCATGGTGGACCTTCTACTCAGTTTCATGTTACCGTCAAATGCGCAAAAACGCTTACTGCCTTTGCCACAAATGAATTGAGCAGCTTTGTTTCTCCGATGTAGCCTACGTTATGCCTTGAAATTGCACCGACAATATGGTATTACATTCAGATATTAAAACTGGCTGGTTTTGTTTTTGTAGGTATGACCCGTGCTACACCCAAGCCGTAAAATCCAGCGGTCGCACGAGTGTCAACGTCTGGGGAGTCGTTACCAAGGACGGACTCGGGCACATTTGTCGGATTCCCGGTCGTTTCTGCTCGGAGGCATATATTGAAATTATTGACAACAAACTCCTTCCCCACGTGCTTGATGGACCTTTTAAGGACGGATGTTTTTACCTTCAACGAGACCTTTCTCCTATCCACACTTTCCGGTCTGTGAAGGCTCACCTAGAGCAAGTTGGTGTCATGACACTGCCATGGCCGCCGCAAGGGGCCGACCTCAACATAATTGAGAATGTGTGGGGAATAACGAAAAGAAACTTGTCAAGAATGGGCCTGCACCATGCGACTTCCGACGAGCTCTGGGAAGCCGTCAAGGGGGAATGGGAATTCCACGCGGCCGCCATCACATGGATGATGATGTGCCTCAATAAACAGTGGTTGTGCGTCAACATCCAACGAGGCGTCTTTATTCTTTATCGTAAAACGAAGCATTTGTCCTGTTTTGCTAGTTTTGTTCATGTTTTTCCAGGGTATGCGCAATCATGCGATAAATTCTGGCAAAAAAAATGCAATATAGTTACTCGTGCCCCTGCTATTTCGGTTCGGTCAAGAATAATAATAATAATATTAATTGGTATTTGGGGGAAAGGAAATGGCGCAGTATCTGTCTCATATATCGTTGGACACCTGAACCGCGCCGTAAGGGAAGGGATAAGAGAGGGAGTGAAAGAAGAAAGGAAGAATTAGGTGCCGTAGTGGAGGGCTCCGGAATAATCTCGACCACCTGGGGATCGTTAACGTGCACTGACATCGCACAGCACACGGGCGCCTTGGCGTTTTTCCTCCATAAAAACGCAGCCGCCGCGGTCGGGTTCGAACCCGGGAACTCCGGGTCAGTAGTCGAGCGCCCTAACCACTGAGCCACCGCGGCGGGTGTCAAGAATATGCGCACTCAGCAAACCGTGAGAGGGGTTGTGTCCCATTAGTGGGAAGAGCCTAGTCGATGACCGTCGCGACGGAAGAAACGTTGTGCGCAATCGGTTATTCTCGCTGGTTTCGTCGCTCTGTGCCGTGATAAGGCGCTGACAAGCAGTTTGGTCGACGCTCGCGCGGTACTGTTAAAGAATTGGCGAGGTGTACGTTCGCACGTATGCACTTGCGATGTGGTGCCGCTGCCTATACTCCATTTCATACATCAGATGCAACGCTGTGAAAGGTACGGAAGTAGTCCGGACGGGACAATAAAGCGAGGCGTGTTTTTCCGCGCTTGTTCTGTGCCAGAGCGGTCTATGACAATAGGATGCGACAGTGTGTTGCCGGCAATAAAAGTGCATTTTTTCAAGGTCATGGCAAATGTGTCATGTGGTAAGCCTACAGGCAAAACATTTAATATGTTTCGCTCACCACAAATAACGCGCTACTTTTTGGTCGCGAATGCAGGCAGCACAAACAAGAGCACTAGCTTTACAGCGTTGCACATGATGTTTAAAACGGAGCATAGCAACCCGGATTACTGCCCGAGCTTACCGCAGTTACTGGGGTAAGCTCCTAGGAGCGTCGCGTCATCTGCGAGAGAGGTTGCTCGGGAAGACTAGCATAAGCCGCAAAATCACTACCGGTGGCTGTGATAGAAACAGAAATCGGCCAGTGCAGGGGTGCACCTCTCAAGCGCTGCACAAAGACACTGGTAACGGTATGAGGGCTAGCCGCAATCTATGAGTGGTAAGTGGAGACTTACCATTTCTGCATATATGGACATTAACCCACTGAAGCTATCACGTCATGTCCTTAAAGCGGAGCTTAACTGCCCCCTCCAATTGAAGAATTACCACCTGCTTTCGCCCGTCTACTCTGTTTAACAACGTTGAAGCTAAGAGTTTTTAATAACTGGCTTACAGAAAGGTAATTTTTGCGGAATGGAGATCACGACGGCAAATTCCTGGACACGGCTAGATGTCTATTTTTAAAGAGAAGGACGATGCAAACGTAGGTTATCGAGATATTCCAGCTATCAAAAAACTTCTACCATCGCCCATATTATTATAAAAACTCGAATGAAAGTTTGAGTTTTGTTAACATTGTTCATTCGTTGTTATTGGATTCTTCTCTTTCTCTTTATTTTTTCTTCTTCAAGGTGAGAGCAGGTAACTCATGTTCATCGCGGTTGAACTGCGATGAGCACTTATTCGCTGTTAGATAAGACTAAGTTTTGTTGGTGATAACATATTTCTAGTCCCTTGGAAGCAAGTTTTAGACTGACTGCTGGGCTTAGGGTAGAGCTGATTCTAGGTGAAAATAAGCCTTTCGGCAGGTATTCGGAGTGAGTATCATTTAGACTAGGGAAGGAATAAATAAGATCTGTGTTTCTAAACGCATTCTCATGGTGTACACTATTGGTTGGCGCTTTGAAGCGAGATGAACTAGGAGCATCATGAACTTTCATCCCTTTTTAGATATGTTGGGTTCCCACATATTCTTTTTTCGGGGCTACGTTTGCTGTAAATGTCGCAGATATTTGCTTCTATTACATCCATATACTAACTGTAGCTGGTTGAGAATTTGCCTTCACCAGGAAAGGCATATTTCCCCTTCCGGTGGTTTTAGAAGGTGAGAGGGACATTCGTCCTCTGTTGTTCCTGATGTGCACTATTTTTAAGGCCCCGGTGCTCAGATATGCTGATGACAGCTTGCCTCTTTAATCCTTGAAGATTACACCCAGACGAAACCAAGGAAAAAAGGCTCTGGTCCACGAAAACACCACGACGATGGACGGGAGACATTGTGTTTACCATTCATTGCGGTGGAAAAGAAGACATTCAGGTCGCTTCACGATCTGACTAAAGAGAAGCCGCAATGCTACTAATGCCTAAACCACGTTATGGAGATTATAATTGAGCCACTCTTCGACCCGTGGAGATGATTTACTGTACGTCACAAGGCAGATGGGTTAGCCGCCGGCTCAAAAAAGGATGTCACAGAAAACAAGTATAACCATGGCACCTTAATTTCCATATTCGTTGCCATCAGTACGCGAATTATTATTCAATAGGCTCACCTTACGACATCCTCTGAAGGTTCAGCAAGCCGGAATCAATCACATCGTAGAAGAGCATATTATTTCAGTTCAAATGCATTACAAGGTAGGCACCCACTAACTAATTCAGCACCAGTGACTTGCTCGAATATTACTATTGTGAACCGATTTCTCACCTGCACATGGCAAGAAAGAGATTAGAGATAAACTCTTCTGAATTCGTACTTGTTTTGGGTTTGTTCTGGATTCTCCAAGTGTAAGAAACATATGTGGTTGTTTCGCTGTATGCTTCAGACGCTTTTTAAGAAATTTATGTAATACACAAGCGGCATTTCATAAAAAAAAAGCAGCCGGCAATACAATAACCACAAAAACGTCATTTTTCTGCCAGCGGAATGAAACATGCTGATTGCAACGTTTTCCTTGTGTCATGCAATAAGAGCTTCCCTTTCGGCTTATAAACATTATCAGCGTCAAAATGTGCAGAATGCTAACGAGTAGTCAAAGGACACCGCAAGGAAGTAACAAACTTGGAAAGAGAGAAAGAATATTTCTCTGTAACACTACCGGCGTCTTAAGTGTTAACTAAGATTCAGTCAACCACCTGGCGATGCCTTCAAACCTGCTCATTTCCTTCACCTCTTATTTGTTCTCCCGTCTATTGTGACCAACATCCGTCAAATTTTGTTAGGTACATAGAAACAGCCATAATTTGAGCCTGTCCGTAGGCCCCGCCTCTTACCGATTTAAGGCAGCTTGGTACCTCCGAGCGGTTGAAGGCCGGCGACCCAACTGAAAAGTCCCCAGGACCAAGAGCTCCGGACCATCTAGCACGGAGCACCTGCATTGGGTGCACATGCTGATGAAATAAATTTTTAGACTCCTAGGTCTGCACGGAACGGTGGCTGCGTACGCAAGAAAAAAAGCATATTAATCACCTGATACCCTTGCACATTCACACGGCCTGCGGAAAATGAGCATAGTTAGGCAGTTTTTACAACACGTTTCTAATGAAGCCTTCACAGACACCCGAGCAGCCACTTCTAAAGACCTGAAATGCGGGCGCGAACCGAAAGCTAAATGTGGAAGGATTAGTATTCACGGCGGCAAGATGTAAGTTCCGGCCGCTTTAGCCCCCATAATTTCGATGGGGGCTCCTCACTGCATCGCGTGCAGCTGAATCTCCTTGCTACAAGCGTGTACGGTAGATATAGGCTCCATGGGTATGAAAGAAACTACGTGAAGTTATCTAGGGCGACCGCAAACTGCGGAACAAAGTGCTTATTACGCTCGCGAACGTATACGCCGACGACGACGAAGCGAGCTGGTTTAATCCGCTGCAGTGTGTACTGTCTTGAAGCAAAGGTGCAAGCTCCGAGTTATCCTCAAAAGTTTACGAGCGGCAATCGTCCTCCGGCGTCTTTTCTTCAACACCACATTTCCGTGATAATTGCTTGTACACTGCTAATTAAACGGCGCGCTGTGGGGTCGATTATCGCATCAAACTGCGCAGTAAGAGTACTCCCAGAAGTTCCTTTTTGAATGAAGCCAATCTCCTCTTATCGATTTATAGGTTCGTGAATAGCTTCCTTCGAGCTGTAAGAGGAAAAGAATCGGGGTAAATTACAGAATGCACGCATAGTCTTACAACATAGCTGGCTAAAGTTTTTTTTGCGTTATGCTATCAGAAGCGCGTGTGCTGTAAAACCCACTTAGCTGCATTTCAAATCTCTGGAATGAAAGCCAGAAAAATCGTGCCTTGCATGCCGGTGCCTCATGGAGTGCATGTATAATGACCCACGCTGGGAATTTATTCATTGATTAAAAACCTCTATTGGAAATCGCCCGAGTATTAATCGGAGTGAAGCTTTGGGTCCTTACTCCAGGACGACTGTCTCCTGCAGCCTTTTCGACCTCTTCGATCAGGATCAGCTATTCATTCAGGTCCCAGCTTAGTAGCAAGAACTCCCACTGTTGTCGAAAAGTGCATATGTGTTATCCTAGACCCGGCTTGTTCTCACATTCCCACGCAACGTGGTGTAGGCAGGGATGCCAGTCTTCTCTCCGCACTGGTAAAGGTTTTCTTTGTGTACCGAATTAGAAGTGCATGCATGCGGTACTTCTCGGATATTTTTGATCATACCTCATATCATATCAGCGTTTTAATTGAGAAATAAAGCAGGCACAAACCGTGCTCACATTGTGCTTCAAACGTTGACGACGTACATGCATGCGCGTGTCTGCATGTGTGCGTACTAAAAGAAACAATAATGCCGCATTATTTTTTTCATATCAGAGCTCTCCTAGCCTGCACATTGTTTCCAATTCAACGACTAAAGAGGCAATAAATCCGCTTAATCGGCCGCATACCAACTCCAACCGAATGCACTGCAGTTGATAGCTTGTGGTTCTTAGTTCGCTATAAAAAATTCCACACCCATAATATGGGTGCAGATTGCGGTCCGAAAGATTCAACGCTTGTTTTCGAGCCCAGTCATCTTCTGTATTGCTCTGTTTTAATTATGAGACTCTTCGCATTCTTGGCTAAGCTCTCCGCTCCGCTGTCTTCGTAATTCGACGGCGATTTTCCATTGACAGCGAAATGGTGTTACTTCAGAATGCTCATATGTACGTCACAAACAACTGCCGCAATATTCGCCAAGTGGTGGCACGCTGCGTATTTTGGTTTTACGCTCTTTATTGGGTTATAAAATCTTTGTTTTTAGTAAATACAGCAAAAGTGATATCGCGTTACGAAAAGCTATCTGGCTAGCCAGACTTACAATTCTTCTTTAGTGCCTCTTTAATCTCGCAATAATATACTGCGCTTTAATGACCTCAGTTATGCTTAAGCCATCACAGTGAAGACCAAGCTTTAAAAATTAATGGATATAAGTGTGGAAATACATAACTCCGACGCAGCTGATTCCGTGCGATTTCGAGATCATGACCTGTGCAGTTGCCCGCCCGCCGTTCTCCGCTTGAAATTGAACTATCAGCACCAAAATTTCGCTCCTCGTCATTGGCTTGCTATCGCAGCAAATCATGAGGCCCGGTCTCTAAACACCCAAAGGGTGGAGTCGCCTCGAAGAGACACTTTAAGACAGCTGGCGTATATCAGTGACCAATAAGAGATGACCAAATGGTGATGTGGACAATAGAAAGGTTGCAGAAAATGGCCTCTGGTGTAGATATACTCATACAAATCAATCTTAAAACTTTTATGCAGGACACTTAATGATTTTTGAGGCGTCTCTATGTTGCCCTGAAGCTTTCGTGAAGGTTGTATGATGCCTCTAGCAACACAAATCCTGCTGTGCTGTGCGTCCTAAGTGCTGGTCCTTGGATAAGGTTTCATTTCCAACTGAACGTATTTCTTTCTTTTCTTCTGTCCTCCAACTCTGCCATGCGCTTCTCTGAAGATCGGATTACGCTGTGAGCCTGTTAAGTTCTCTAAGATTACGAAGTTTGAATAATCTGATTCCAACGAGCCATCGGGTGAAATCACACTGGTGGAAATCGGTACGGCATCGCTTTGCGCCAGCAAAGACGGTGAACTAGTGCACACGAAGGGATATTGAGCAATAAAGGCAATGTTTTGCATCCGCGAGCAATGTTTCGCCATATCTGAGCGGCGTTGTTATTGCGAGGCGAAACGTGTGTCACACCCCGAAACTGTTTGCTGGTCACCACGCGGCCTGGATATTGGCTTGTTGCTACGCGCGCTATTTGCTTTCCGAACGTAGCCGAGCGCATATCCCTTTCGTCGATGCTCAACTCTCGCTTCTGAGGAATCCTGCAGCCCAGCTACGCATCGCCCAGTGCTTTTATTCCGTCGAGCTCTGCTTGATGTTGACCTAGGCTTCATGTGTGTTCTGGAGCTAGGCAGAATGATTGTTTTTTGTGTCCGGAAAAGGAATATTGCTGGGGTTTTCTCATTTTTTAGTGTCCTAATTGTGCTGCCTATTTCGATGGCGTAAAGTTTGGTAGCAGTGGTAGTAGGCGCTGAGTACCTGTTATGAAGGACACCAAAACTGATGTTCGTGAACGGATTAAAAAAATGCAAACAAAAA
The DNA here is from genome assembly GCF_052857255.1 of Amblyomma americanum. Classification (NCBI taxonomy): domain Eukaryota; kingdom Metazoa; phylum Arthropoda; class Arachnida; order Ixodida; family Ixodidae; genus Amblyomma; species Amblyomma americanum. Next base: position 67,770,042 of record NC_135505.1, on the reverse strand, counting down.
ATTTCAAAGCATTTAACGCTTGCTTTGTAAAAGGGCATATGTGCAAGTATCGCTTGCATCGATGCATATTAAACATCACGCGTTTTGCACCCTATTCTGGCTATCCAATGTTAACAAAGAGTCTTGTAAATGAATCTGATGCAGTCATCAACAAAAATGCTTCTTTTTCCTTTCACATAGACTGGAAGAGATGAAAGGCGCAAGGGTGATTCAGGTGAAGTTACAAGCGGAGGCACAATATTTAGAACTGTGATTCGTTTCAAATTGGGAGCCAATCAATGTCCTGTAGATCGAATTTATGGCATGAAAGAATACATGATCGTTCTCTTCTCCACATACAACGAGGTGGTAATCGAGAGAAATCTCGAAAGGTCGGCGAAACATTTCCTTCTTCAATATCTTATGCGGCTTTTCACTGAGAGAACGTGCAGGAAATACATGTATTTTAAATTTGCTCGGTTGTTAACCCTACTGCGGCCAGCTTATCTACACAGCGAAAACATTAATCACCGTTCATTTAGATTCTCAAGAAAAATGTGTCAGCCCTCTGAACGACACTCTACGCTATTTCAATAGACCTGGAGAACGCAAAACGTAAGTTTTCCTTGAGCACCTAAGCAGTAGCGCAGCCGTAACAAACACAAATGACGTCATAGAGTTTGAACTTTGCTTCCGATTGAGATTTCGAACGCCAATATTGTTCGTTTTTTTTTCTTAAGATGAGCGAATTGGTTTTTGAGGTAGCGTGAACGTTAATGATTGCAGTGATGCTGAGCCACATTTCGCCACGACGTATGCTGTTTTCCTATTATTTTAGATAGCTGCACCTGACAAACGCGGTAAACTTATGTTACTTTTTTCAGATTTTGCTTTCTGCGCCACAGAGGCTGATGGATGTATTTTTACACTAAGCTTATAACGCTTGTCCTAAAATATAACCACCTGAGGAAGTCACCAAATAAAACTACTGAAACCTGAAAAATAATCTCGTTTTCTTAGCTGTACCGCTCTCCTCTCTGTAGGGATCTTGTGATGCCCAGGGGGCACGCCTTAATCTGGCACCCGGCACCACGTGGTTCCAAAACGAGCAATGACATAGTAGCACGGAGAAGACGAGCCGCTGGAGCGTGGCTGACTTGGTCATTTGCTCCTCGGCTTTCTGTGGTGTTCGTATACTTCTATCCGAGCTTTACTGCTCCGAGGAGCAAGAGCTTTTCGAGATTAGTTTAGCGACAGGACTTCATCGCCGCAGCTTCTTTCCAACGTCGATACCGGTCCTGCTGCAGCTGCATTGCGGGAAGCATGCAAGTGTTGATGCTGCGCTAGGGCGTGCGATGTAGAACTCCTGCTTAGTATTCTTTTTTTCGCTCCGGTTTTCCTGTGAACGGCGGAAGCATTTGCACAGCAAAATATTGGCACGCCGCTAAAGAAACACTCTCAAGCAAATCAAGGTTCGTGCCAGTGCTCGTGGTTAACATCCAAGTGTTGCAAAGTTTGGGCGTGTTGGTGAGACATTCCAAGCGCTCGTGTGTGTCACGTCTTCTTTCTTCGCCCTCGTCTGTTTGTGCACTCCAAATTTATTGAATCCAAGCGTGCTTCCGCGCTCTACACGCCCTACACACAGTCAACCTGTTTAGCATTAGTTTTTGTGCTTTCGAAAAACACCCATTATCCTAACAAGGCAAAAATCTGTCCATTTTAGTTGCCCCTCGCATGTCGCAATTTATAACCCATGCAGGATTGTGTGGGAGAGAACGAATGCATACATTGCTGGGCGTGAAGCAAGTGTCCCTCCTGGCTCCTTGATAAATGCGTACTACAATATAGCTTATGATCGTCTATGACTGCCTTTACATGGGTGTCGTGGAGGTTCCCACTCTTTAAGCTTTCGAGATCAGCAGCGCGCGTGAGCTTCGCAGGTGCATCATAACTATAACGCATCTTCAAAGCTTGTTTTGAGGGCACTTTAATTATGGCGTCGCTAAAATACCGGTGTATAATTCACGACGGTGGTAAGCCACCCCCAAAAAGCACAGGCGTGAGGGCGACACAGTGACCACCTTTGGCAGACTAGTGGAGCTGAATACGTGCTGTTTATTCTTAGGTGTTAAATTTACTCAGCATCGGGAATTGTTTCACTTGACATCATGCGATAAATGCGATTTTAAAAAAACAAGAAAATCAAGTTGATCTGTATCGCTTACAGCGCTATTGGAAATTTACGGCCTGATGGCATTAGCGGCGCGACGTCTGCGACTGCTTCAACATGCCTCCCCGGTCCCTTTCGTACTTTTGCTACGGCCAAAAATCAGTGCACTGAACAAAGCGGAATGTCATCGCGAAGCGCAGCCCAGAGAAGCAGATTTAAATACAGGAAAAATGTTTCTATGATAGATGTAAAACGAATAAAGCTATATGTAATTGCTGGAAATTAGCACGTATCCTAAAACAAATACTGCATGATAGTTATCGTGCTGAGCACGCAAGCAAGGAAGTACGAATATCGAAGCGACTGCAGAACAAAATAGCTCCGAGTGTGGTTTAAGCAAGACGGCAATATATAGCGCAACTCCTGCCCGCTGCAGTGATCTTAGAGTGTATTTATGCTTCTCACCCATCATTAAGGATTGATTGTAGGAGCCTTGCGGTTGTATATGCTGCCGGGGAAATAGGCAACAATGCTGGGTGTTGCGCATTACGTCGCTTGACATCCTTGATAAAATACTTGCTTTTTTGGACGTCAACTGCTGGCTGGCAGACGTGGTTTGCCGTCAGGTTTGTGCAGCGTGTAAACATGTTACGATACACATGCGCCACTAGTACCAAAGCCGCATTGCGTTAAACAAATCAAAGCTTGTACGACAAAGCAACCAACAAGTAAGGCGCACGCGGATTTGCCGTACTCGTCCAAGCGTTCGAGTTTATTACTGCAGTGCTCTTATTCGCGCGGCTACGACGGAAACAAGTAGGAAGCACTCGTATCGATAGACCTCTTCACTGTAGCACTTGCAAACGCCGCATTATGCTGAAGGTTTTAGAGTTTTTTTGGCCACCCTTCCGCACCTATAACCGCGATAGCTGCCTTCCACCTAGCAAAACGTGCGGCGATGGCCAATAGGTGGCGCTAGTGGCAGGCGGGGAAACTCCAGCACAGGCTCCCTATAGCCCAACATTATTCACTTTGCGGAAGAAACAAATTTTCCGTTTGCTAAAGTCATTCAACACGAAAAGTAGATTCAAACATTAGTAACCTAATGTAGTCAGGACAAGTATAAAATGTTAAGGAGTCATTTATTGGCTTCCGACCATCTTCTAAATTCATGACGCGTTAGTGGGGTTAGTATATTAAGCAAATTACGTTCAAAGCGCTGCGTTCTCTTCCTCACTGGCCTTAGTTGTTGTCTTTCCCGCCTCTTGTGTTTAAATCTGAGCCGGCTTTTCTTAGCATCATTTTTTCTCTGCGAAAAGTTCCGTCGGGGAGTTTTAGAGTTAGAGGAAAAATTGAGGAATTTGCACAATCCTTATTCTAGCACATCCGATATGTCACTTATGCCAGCTTCGCTGTCCAAGGAATATTTGTTCGAAAATAACACAGCACTGCAGAACGCGGGCGCCGAATGTCGAAGTTAGTGCCCCAAGTGGGAAGAGCGTCGTCCGTGTGGCTCTTAAAAGCATGTTCGAAGTCGTGGATTAATACTTAGCGCGAAGGCAAACTTGCGGGATTAGAATATGGTATCCACAGCGCGGTGCTTTCCGCTTATGCTATATATATCCAAAACAGATCAAGGTGCACCAGCCGGAATAGCCTGGAACGCGTTAAGAATTGAGAAGATACTACAAGAAAGGCATGATTATCTCTGCGAATGTAACGGATGTCTATCTTGTCCGACAGCACATATAACATAAATAAAAAGCAATTGGTCGTCACCACACAATCCTGGAAAGTACCGTATCCCTAATTTTTGTCTCAGAGAGAAAAAGCACTCCGACCAAACGCTCATGAGGGTACCGTCTTTTTGGCGCCGGCTCGGTCAATTTGTCAGGACTGACTGATTGGGAGAAAATATTCGCTTTTTTTGTGCTAATTTACTTCTAGCTACGTTCTCCAGTAGTCAGCAGTGCGTCTGTGTACGTACATGTGTGGCGCCTCTGAGCAGCAAGTGTAACTGGCTTACTGGATCAGTGGCCAAATCATTCGCGTTTTGAGTGGGCAGTGGCGTCCATGGACAAATTGAGGAAATTATGTGTGTTTTCTATTCGCAAAACCAGCGGTAGGTTAAGACTCTGTTGATTTTGAGGATTGTAAGGGCGTGTAGCTGGCTCCCTGGGGCAGTGGACACCTCCGTCACGCTTTGAGGTACGTACGCGGCGGTGGTGTCCACCAGCAAAAACCCTGCTTTCGCACAATATTTCGCGCTCAGCAACGCGAAACCGTAAGACATATTTTTAACCCCCTTTTCTCTTCCGAAGGAAATGAGGCGGCTCGGCGCTGAAGCGTTTGTTCTTTCAAGAGCATTTGGTTAGACTGCCTTTTTTTCTGTCTTCGCCTCCTTATCAAGCAGACTGCAGAAATGTTCAAGTTGTAATTTTTGTATTGCTTGCAGGAACTATAAGGCTCAAGACTTCACTGAAGTCAAACTTTACGTAGGGAATGCATGGTTTATGTTTTTTTTAAATATAGTTGAAAAAAAAGCGTTTGTTTCTGATTGTGCATATCCGTATTGCGTTCATAAGAGAGACCCTTCGTTGACGGTGAAAGAAGAAATCGGATTTATCGCCCACCACCTGCCAGTTATGATAAAGAGAAGTCTTTCGATGGGCTTAGAAAACAGGGGACCTCTCAAAAGGGTGAATAAATTTCCCTTTGTTCCGTTGGGCTCTTGAAATTGGTTTATGACTGAAGATCATTGCGGTTTAAAAGATGCGACTCAATAACGATCCTACCAAGTTCATTCAAACTAGCGTACCTGGGGTGTGAATTTACGTATTTTTTTTAGCCCAAAAAACTTAAAGATCGCCACAATGAATCCAGTTGTGTCATGTTACGGTAGTGTTCCTGAAAGCGGTCGTAATTTTTTTTTTCAGCGAAGAAGAGTCAAGCATAGAAATCAAGCATAACTTATTCAGGAAGAACAGGGTTTAAGATGTTGCACAAAACGTCTCATGCTTTTCTTTTATTTATCGTGTTCTCGCGCCACGTACTGAAAAACCTAAATATAGCCAATCCCACACAGATCTTTTCCACGGCGACGTATTTCGAGCTTTCCATAGACAGATTGGCGCCAACTCCTTTCCGTGTTTGCATCTGTAGAAACTCTCAAACTGTGAGTTGCTAAGGTAAGTGTGCCTTCAGAAGTCTTTTTTATCAAAAGCAAGACAAAGATAGAGGGTTTAATTAACATCGTGCAAATTTTTATGAGCCGCAAGAAATATATTTCTCTTCCTCCGAGTACTTCTACAAAAGGTGCGGAATAAAAATGGCTTCAGTAGAAATGCAGGCCTTGCATTAGGAATCTGAATGCTTATCACCAATCATTGCAGTTCCAGTGGCTTAAGTTGCAGCGTTACAAAGAAACCAGCAGCTCTGTATTATTTAATATTGCACTGAGTTCTATGACACACGTACTGTGGGGTGAGAAACCTTTACAAGCGTCATGTGTCAATGGCCCTACTAGTGGATAGATAGAGAGAGATAAATGGGAACAGGGAAGCTAGGGATATTAACCACAAGGGTATTCCGCTTGGCTACCCTGCATGGGGGGAAAGGGATAAGGGTACTGAAAGGGAAAAGAGGAGCGGCAAGGTTTATAATCTAAACTGGTCCCACAAGCCAATCGCTCTCAGTAGGGAAAACATTGCCTTCGAGGCCTTGGGCAGTCGATTGCTGTCGCCACGGTCTTATGATCTTACCCTCTGTTAAAGCGCGAGGATTGAGAAGTCCAGGGCACAACGCAGTGTTCATAGCATTTAAATCCTGAGCTGCCCTCGGCATGATGCTTCTGCAATGTCATTGCTGCTCGTCGCATATAGTGTGCCTGTGCAGCTGCAGAAACCCCATGCTCATTTATATGCTTTGGTAGTTACCTTTCCCGCTTGCGGGAATTTGCCCAACAGTAGGCACAGATGACATTGATTAAGGCCGCATTTAAACTTGATACGCGGAGATTTATAGACACGACTGCACACAACCAAACGCAGCCTGCCAACAGACTCATAGCCCGCCGTTGCGCTCGGACAAGTCATTTGATTAGCCCAACTATAAAATTCTAAAGTACAGCACACCTGCCAAATCGGATGGCAGGTGCCCCGTCGACCCATCAGGGTTCGGCCATATCACGTGGTCGACGGACGTAAGCGCATGCCTCCAGTCTGTTCTCCGATGATGGTTTGAATGCTCTCGCATTAAACATTATCCTTTTGATTCACCCACGCACCTAACTGACGAAAGTACGACTAAATAAGTTTGTAACTGCGCAGACAATGTTCAGTGTTATTACAGTGATCACAAGTTTATTTCTAGAATCTCGATGAAACACTCAATTCAGCGCCTCAAGTATCGCAACCTGCCCATCTTCCGAGCCTTCACGGCAGGAGTGAAAGATGTCATCGTCTTTAAATCCGTTCAGGCTACTACTCAATGCGCACTTTGTAAAACCTTTGAGCCCCATGTTGTCTTGAATTTCGTTCATGCATGGATGATCCACTGAAGAAGCAGCTCTATGAGTTGTTTTCAGAGGCGTTCAGTGGGTGGGAGGACGTAAAGTCGGTCAGCGATCCGTTCAGTAAGCAGCCCTTTGTTTCCAGCTAGTTTGCTTGACATTCACCATTGAGTTTTAGGAATTCGAAGTCTGTATGATACGCTAAACAATGTCGCGTAGCTACCTTTTCCTCTGGAAACTCTGTATAAAATCCGCAGCTCCCATTTTATTCAGTTTGTTTCTGGGGAGTTTCGGTATACATGAGAAAATACAGTAACAAGAATTTCTTTTCTACCAGCGAATGAGAGTACCGGCAAGAAAACCAAATTGCAGCCTGACAGAGCTCTGATATCGTCCCCCTCCGCGCCTCCAGTTTCGAACGGCCCTTCTGAATTGCCGCAACGCGCTCGAGAATAAATCTAGTGCGTCTTGCGTTATTTAGGAAGGCGACCCCGCTGTCTGCAAGCAGGAACGATGACCGCTGCGAGAGTTAATCTCTTACCTCGGGATCGCTTCGCACGCATATAATATATCGAGGCCCGTCACACCAAATTAAATTCTCTGCCACGTCGCCAAAGTTCACTGCAGTTCACTGCCCAGTTCGCATGGGTGCGTGCGTGCCTTACTTTTTTCGGGCCTTTTCATGTTTTCTCACTGCATGGTAATCATGTTTCCTTTCAGAAAAAGATAGCGCTGTCTCACTTCTCCTTCTTATTCACTCCGAAGAGAGGCTTTGCTTTTTTTTCGCGCGTCAGCCTTTTATGTGCACTCCATGATGTCCCTGAGGCCCGTCCTATTTCGTGAGTTTTCCACTTTAAAGTGAGTTATCGCCAGTGGACTCTATCTTGAACGCCTCAATGAATGAGACGTTTGAAACCGCTGCTTAAGACCACAAGAAAAGAAAAACCCTCAAAATCTCCTAGAAAGACCAAACCGCCGTTGTAATGAGAGAAGAGAATGGCTTGGAGCACAAAAGAAAAGAAAATACAACGAAATTAATATAAAGGAGAAGCTTTCGCTTAAGCAAAATATTTGTGACGCAATTCCGAAAGACATAAACTTCAGCGCAATTGCAGGAACCGCTAAATGTGGTGCTCAGCGCCTCGCCGAGCTCTCGTAGCCACCGCGGGAGTCTTGTAGGCTGTGTACATCAAATTTCCTCATAATAAACGGAGTCTAAACCTTCCGCTGGTTTTTGAAAAAACGCAAAGCGTATAACTGTCTGAATTTGATGGTGTATGCAACCGCCTGCACACGGTGCGATTCAGGTCTCCAACGACTTAGTGTTCCGGTTACAATTGCTTCACACAGGCTTCACACACAGACATTTCTGAAGCCCGCGGATTGCGGCTGGCGCTAATATAAGTAAATTCGCACACGACACGAGCGGCGTATATTTTACCGCACATGGTTTCCGTCTTTGAGAAAACTGGGTATTTTGAATATAACTTTGACCTTTGCGATCGCGGTAAGCGCTAACATCAGACAGCGAAAGAGTTGGCTTCATTTCAAAGTGAAAGTCAGATCAAATTACGTCCTGGATATTGAAGCCGTAGCTCGGGTTCTTCCCAAGTATTACTTCAAGACAATGCTTGGTTTTGTTTTAGATGAGCACGCAAGGCTTTCGTAGAAGTGCTCGTCTTGCGCTGGAAGAGTTTTGACGCGCAGAACAGACGTACACACCTGGAATAATACCACAGTTTTTGAAAATGTGCTGAATAGGATGCAATCATGAATTGGATTGCAAAACATTTATTTAGTCACAAGGCCAAAGGCAGATGATCTGTTCTAAGTGGCTATTAGTCTACGGCTGATACCCGAATAGCTGATTTAATGGCCCGGGTTTGAACGCCCGGGTCTGAGCTGACCAACACGGCCTCCGAGTCACTCGAGAGTAGGAACTTGTATTACAGTTTACGGTGGCGGCTCCTGCTTACAGTTTCACAATATGTGATCGTAAGTTGCTAGTTCGCCACATAGTGTACATTGCGGGTCGTAACCACTTTAGTGGATTTTTCATAGTAAGCAAAGAGCCATTAAAGGTCGCACCTGAGTCGCCTCTAGGTGGCCTCCTGCTCCTTGTACAAGGTTTTGTCTGTAGGCGGCAAGATCCTGTTTCCTGTTTTCAATTTATCAGTAATGTAAAATGATGTTTGGCCGTCCTTTGATAAACTCTCAGTAGTTATCACGTTCCCTGCTCGGCTGACGAATAATCGAGCTTTGTGTGTGCCGCTTCGTTACCAAAATTACCCGAGTGAGCATGGGACCCATATCCTGAGAATCTGTGGCGGTGGCCGCTGTACCTAGAGCTTTTTTTCTTACTCTGCTGCCTGTATGACGCTAGGCTAGGCTTGTGTAAAGGGCGTATGTTGAACGTGCTTGCACTAGGGTACGGTTAATTTTATTTATCGCAATTTTTCCAACTTTTTTAACTGCTTTTTAGCAAACATAGCGCGGCAAGGAAAGAATAATGTTCGTGCTTTTATAGCACCCCCTTCACATACCAATGTGAAACTCCAAATCTTTATGTCGACTTCAACTTTTCTAGTTCGTTCGTCACGTCTATCATTAGTGAAAAATTTACCTTCTAGAAATGATGCCAAAGCAGATTCTAAAACTTCCCCTGGAAAGTTCCTGCGACTGAGTAAGTAGTGTTGTTCCAAAACCCATGTTTGATAACAGTCTAATTAATTAGGTGGCTCACTGCTGCAACCAAGGAAGACGTGTAGAATGTAGTTGAGCTGCAGTATTATTAAGCGGATTCCATAGCGCACACAACGCTATCATTTGCTCTGTGGAATTAAGAGGGGAAGGTTCGAACAAAAGACACCTGTCAATTTTTCTTTCAATAAATGCACTATCTTGCAGGCAAAATATCAAATAACGACATTCAAATGGAATATGGAAGCGAACTTGAGGTACTTCATATGTTCACAGAAGAAAAAAAATGAATGCACAGCGAGAAGACAGTTTCAGTTCATACGGCATCTAATTGTATTCCTTCCTGAAGAAGTCTGCTTCACAACGCCATCCCCTCTGGAAATATGAACACAATTGTGTTCGTTACCAGGAAGGCAGATATTTCCCTAAAGTTTCTTTACGGAAGGGTCTTAACTTGTGCGCTTTAAAATATCTGGCTTTCCTTCCTTTCAGCCGTTTTAAGAAAATTTAATATGCTTAAGCTTCACCTTTAGAGTAGATCCAATAACGCTTCTTCGTTATTTCTTAGTATTTCAGTTTCCATATCATCACTGCACTTCCCAAAGACACCTCACTCTACACCTCACTCTCATACACACCACCACGCAATCACTTGGTGACCCTCTAATACGTTTGAACTAATGACATTTTGTGTCATGTTTCACTGAACATGTGAAACCTTCTGGGACAAGAATTTTGAAAGTTGTAAAACTGCAAGCCACTCTTATAAAAAATATTGCATGTAATGGTGTATTCTTCTGATGTGTAGTAAAATCTTTCTTTTAGAGTATTTCCATCTATCAGATCGAACAGTCAAGACCGCCATAGTAAAGAAATGGGGAACACTTTTGATGGCAGCAAGAAATTTAACAGATAAAAAATGCAAGGCTGCCATCGGATGATCTGCGGGTATATTGATTGTTATAGCTAAATCTTACATGATATGAAAAAAATTGCCTTCGGTTTCGTGCTCAAAAATGCTTTCGTCCAGAATTGTCGAGTATGTCTTATTGTGTCTTGTAATGTTTCTAATCACCCATGTTTGTGGAGCTTCATGCGTGACGTGTACTTGGCTGTTTGTTTGCTTCTCATTCTTTTCCTCCCTGAGTTCCAGTTTTCAGTTTCGAGGAAAGTTGTAAAATGATTTGTGTGCTTTTCTCTCCACCCATGTACCGTTCAGTGTATTTTGGTGTAGCGACACATGACGTACTTAAAAGAGTACGTAAAATGGCCTTCTAACCGTGTACAAAGACATTCTTTATAGCCTACATACCGAGATATTTCCGTTTATAGCATAGCCAGAAAAAAGGGTATTCTTGTGTCCATGGTAAATTGCCACCTTATGATGCCCCAGAAATGATTCAGCATTGCTTTATTGATTGCAACGATGCAATACTCTTTTCGGATATCTTGCAACGGACGTTGAAAGAAATTCTTTGTTGACACCAAATTCTGTACGATATCACACTGCACTGAACCCTTAGACATATTCTTGCTGATTGGACTAAACAGCGTCAGGAAAACGGGCATAATGAAAGGACGTTATGAATCTGTCGTTTTCTGCAAAAGTTCACTTCAGCATAATGGTTGTCCGTTTAAAGGAACTGTTCGTCTGTGGCGAGTTTGAACCGGAGTGACGTACACTTCTACTGCAGTTCTCTTTATTGCCTTCTTCTAGTGCGTCGTTGCTTATTTGTGTCGTATTGTGATATAGCAGTGATGCGCCCTATGTTGCGTATTTTCTAGTGCTTTGTTTAGGTACGTCTTATTATGCATTGCTTTTATTGGCGATTGTTCTCTTTTTGGCTTGTACATATTCCATGCGCACAGAACATTGTGTCGCTGTTGTAAATACCAAGTTAAAAAAACAGCCCTTTGTGGAATATGCATTGCGTGTCCGCCTGGCATGCAGAGGGCCTTGATTCGGACATCAATGTCGCCGAATTTATGTTTTCCTTGAAACTTCTGCGAATATCTTCGTCACGTTTCTGAAGCCTTCCTGTCATTTTAGGCCACGGTGGCCGCGTTTCGATCGAACGACCTGTACACGCTATTGCGCAAGACTTGAAAGGTTGTGTGTTTATAGAATGTACAATCTATGAAGAGATTGCTCGAACCTTTAGCGTACGTTAATTTCAGACAAATACGCTCTGCTAGCAATTCAAGAAATGAACGAATGATTCCCGTTCCACTCCATTTTTCTCCAGAGAGCCCTGCGAGATATCCGTCATTCATTGATACAGTCAGCTTACGCAGGCTAATACGGGAGTGGAAAATCTAATAAATACACATTCAAAACAAGATTCATTAAACAACTATGACATCGACACAAAACGCTAGAGTGCACAGGACGTAAAAGAAAAATAAATAGTAAATAAGAAAGCGCACGTTCTGAGGCAGAACTGAAATTGTAAGCTTGGGGTCTCACAAGTAAACATTTCACAAGAAAAACCGACACTGCATTTCCACAGGTCAATGTGTCACCGTCCACCCCCATGAATCATAAGATACCGGGAGAACTTTTTAGAGTCTTTTTAATTGGCATTCCCGGTCCCTGTGCTTTTCCCGAGGGAGATTAGGAAAACTTCGTCGCGTTTTGGGCGAGTTGTTCATAATGGATGGAAATTTCGCACACATAAACAAGGACAATAAAGGTAACACACTCAGGATGATCCTTTGTGTGTCCCCTTCCTTATCCATGTTTTTTTCTTTTAGAACTTAATTTTCTGCCTCAGGGCATAATGGGTGTTGGGAAGGTAGAAAGAGAAGAAAATTTGCATTCATTAGGAACGCTGGCCAGGCTATTTCCAGCGTCGCTTCGGTTGGACGACATGCTGGGGCAAGCTCCATTGTGATTCCTCTTCCATCACACTGTTTGGATTATCTTCAAGCTTACACAGTCTCCGAGCCGAATATAAACAAATTCACCGGCCGTCCACGAAGATCATGCGGGCTTTTTGCGTACAATAGAATGCAATGACACGCAACACGGGCGGCTTGCCAAGGAAACTGCTTGTTGGTGCCTTCATTATTCCTGTGTCTTGCTTTGTTAAAATGATGGCTTATGCGCATGTTCTCAGTCTATAGTAGAATGGAAAGTTGGGCGAGTTGGTATGCGCTCATTTTGGGTGGAAAATATAGCGCGAAAGGGACGGAAGACAAAGAAGGAGGAAACCACACGGACGAGCGGTGACTCACAACTATTTTTTATTCAGAAAAAAACAGACATATATATTTAAAAAGTCACATGACCTGACGTCACTCGCGCACATGCCCAGAAATACAACAGCCTAAGACTATATCATGAGTCAAGATTAAAACCTTACAGCGCGATTTCAGAACTCTGTGATTAACCGAAAAAACACGAGACAGCCAGAAAAAAACAAAGGTACTAAAAAAACAAAACACAAATCATGTGTTGTCAAGAAAAGCGACCTCTTTATCGACCATCAATAAGGAAGGCTGACTGGTGCATTCATTCCGTCTTTTCCGAATGTGATATGCCTCAATGAGCTCCCTTGTCGTCTTATCTCTATGGCGGAATAAAATACGTGTGCGCGCGACTAGAGGTCTGCATACTTTCTTATTTTCAATCTTGCATGCTTCGCAGTGCTCTCTTAGATGCGAATAGTTTGAATCTGATAGTGAACGAAGATGCTCCCTAAGTCGAATATTTATACATCGGCCGGTCTGTCCTATATATACTTTTTTACATGAAAGAGGAAGTTCATACACAACTGAACATGCGCACTCTACACACCTTGATCTATGGGAAACCAAACAACGAAATGGGCTAATTCTTGATATATTGTCATGGCGGTTCCCTATCATGCGACAAAGCCCCCCCCCCCCCCCCCCCCCCTACTTGTGTGGCGCAGAAAACACCACATTCACGTCAAATCTGCCCGCCACCTTTTTTAGATTATGAGCCGTTTGGTGCATATACGGAATAACAGCAAATTTTTTTCCTGTTATGTCCAATTTTGTATTCAAGAAATCTTTTCGCACTACCCTCACCAGCTTCTCGCAAGTTACTGAAATCACCCCCTGTGGAAACCCTGCGGCTTCTAATCTACTTACTTGTAGCATCAGACTGTCGGCTATGCAGTGATGGCATGAATTTGTGAGGCTTGAACATAAGGTAGTCATTGCAATTCCATTCTTTACTAGCTTTGAGTGCCCCGAGGTAAAAATTAACACCGGTTTTTGGGATCGGGGTGAATGCATCCAGCAGATGTCCTCTTCCCTAAAAAACAACTTCAAACTTAAAAACTGCAGTGCATTTTCTGACGGCAACTCGAAAGTGAAGGACAGTCCTTTACCACATTCTTGAAAAACCTTTAGAATGTCATTCACTCTTGTATTGAAACTGTCCCTGTCTACTAAAACTAAAAAATCATCAACAAATCTTGAAATATGCATTGCAAGACCCCCAATTTTGTTTTTTATTTCCTTGTCTACCTGGGAAAGATAAATGCTGCTTAGGGCTGGAGCAACCTTTGAACCTATGCATATGCCCTTTCTTTGAACGTATACATCTCCTCGCCATCCCACGTATGTTGATTGCAAATAGAAAGCCAAAATCTCAAGAAAAGCAGACACCGAAATGCTGCACCGACTCACAAACCTAGCTTCGTCATTTTCTTCATCTATGCACTTGCGTACCGCTTTTAACATGCCTTTATGCGGAAGAGAATAATAAAGGTCTTGTATGTCTATGCTGAAACCGGTACACCTTCCCGGATTTTCTTGCCTTAGGAACTTGACAAGAACATCGGCATTTTTCACAGCAAAAGGATCGTCAACTGTCAATCCTGAAATGTGTTCCTGTAGGTAACTAGAGATTAAATACTGCCAAGTGCCGCCTTCGGAAACTATAGCCCTAAATGGGACATCGACATGTTCAGTTGTGTATGAACTTCCTCTTTCATGTAAAAAAGTATATATAGGACAGACCGGCCGATGTATAAATATTCGACTTAGGGAGCATCTTCGTTCACTATCAGATTCAAACTATTCGCATCTAAGAGAGCACTGCGAAGCATGCAAGATTGAAAATAAGAAAGTATGCAGACCTCTAGTCGCGCGCACACGTATTTTATTCCGCCATAGAGATAAGACGACAAGGGAGCTCATTGAGGCATATCACATTCGGAAAAGACGGGATGAATGCACCAGTCAGCCTTCCTTATTAATGGTCGATAAAGAGGTCGCTTTTCTTGACAACACGTGTTTTGTGTTTTGTTTTTTTAGTACCTTTGTTTTTTTAGTACCTTTGTTTTTTTTCTGGCTGTCTCGTGTTTTTTCGGATAATCACAGAGTTCTGAAATCGCGCTGTAAGGTTTTAATCTTGACTCATGATATAGTCTTAGACTGTTGTATTTCTGGGCATGTGCGCGAGTGACGTCAGGTCATGTGACTTTTTAAATATATATGTCTGTTTTTTTCTGAATAAAAAATAGTTGTAAGTCAGCGCTCGTCCGTGTGGTTTCCTCCTTCTTTGTCTTCCGTCCCTTTCGCGCTGTTTTTTCCACCCAAAATGATTCTCAGTCTACTTGCATAATTCTTATGTTAAGAATTTTTTTTTTGCCCAATAATAAGGTGTGCTAAAGTGAACTTGCTTTGCGCACATATATTTTAATCGGGAGCTCAGCACAGCTAACTCTTCATCACAGTTTTTCCTGCGCTTTCAGTGATCTTCTCGCACTAATACGTTGTCATATCTCAGGCTACATAAATTAAAACCAGAAAACGTGCTGGAAAATGGTGTAAACATTCAGCGTCACCTTCGGCGACTTCGAAGCTGCTACTTGAGCTTTCGTTTATCTGAACACTGGGCTGTGAGATAAACTATAAATACACTGCATGAAGTGACTATTCGAAAGTATAAACATGGATGCAGTGGGTAACGTGATCTAAGAAAATAAACATTTCACAAGAATTCGTTCATCGCACAGAATCAATGTCTACTCCTGTTTGCGGGTTATGGGTTATGAGGGCTTAACGTCCTAAAGCGACTCAGGCTATGAGGGACGGCGTAGTGAATCCAGAAATTGCGGCCACATGGAGCTCTTTAACGTGCACTGACATCGAACAGTACACGGGCCTCTAGAATTTCGCCTCCGTCGAAATTCAGCAGCCACGGCCGGGACCAAACCCACATCTTTCGGGTCAGCAACGGTGCGCCATAACCACTGATCCACAGCTGCGGGTTACTCCTGTTTGCTGTCATGTCTTAATGCTGGAGTAGTTCCAGGCGATGTGGTCACTTCTCTACATCAGTGGAAAAACAGCATTTCCCGACACTTTCCTACTTGTGGGCTCGGAGCCACGACGTCAGTTGACTGCAGAACAAATCAGAAACGACGAATTTCATGTCTGCCGTACAACAGACAAAGTAAAGACAGTGGTGTAGTGAGGAAGTACTGAAGATTTCCGGCGGATAGTTTCCCAAGGAGCCAGAATCACATCCAAGGCAACCAAACCAGGCACCTTTTAGTGGAGCCATTATTCCCCCTCAAGGAGTGCTTGCCGGAAGCAATCTAAGCAAAGTAATGTAGTTTCGTCCGGCTGGTGGGTGCTCTGGTGGTGTGTCGTGCGTCTAGTTTATGAGAACGAGAACTTCACTTACGCTGCACTAAGCTGTTCCTCTGAGTGCAATGTTGTTTATTTCTTTTCGGAATGTGAACATTGGCTCCTGTTAGGTGGAGGTTAGTGTTTAACCAAAAATACAGTCTCAGCAGCTGTTGTGCAGGCGTGTTGTGGGCATATTTATAAGCATTAACGGGTAGTTTATATTGTAGCTCATAAAACATACGGGCACAGGCGGCAAACAATTTTCTGAACACAGTGACTTTAATTTGGGACGGCGAGGCGATAAATTTAGGAGCAACTTCCGGGTGCTGTGGTGGGTTGGGCTTGGCAGTTTTTGGAGAAAAAAATTATATTTTTAAAATGAAGTGCCCGGTTATTTAGGTATATTATTTTCTTTTGGTAATAAACACTACAAAGTTTTTTTTTTGTTTCGCTCGCCATCTGGAAAATATCTTATAAATAAACCGGAAAGTTATCCAGCTAGTGTTTAAAAATAGAATAAAATTGAGGCTGTCTGCATTGTAAAAAAAGTCAGGCACGTATATTTTTCTGGTGATAGTAAACCACATTTGCATCGGTGACAGTTTTATATCCAAAAATAAAAAAGATGCATATTTTGGTACAGTACTTGTGTGAAATAAACAAAAATTCTGGAGACATTAACGAAAGAGGACACGCGGGTAATTAATAAATTTTAGGATTTCATGTATTAGCAGTTATTTTACCAGGAAGAAACTTCAAAGATTTAAGACAAAAAGTGCGCAGAGTAAAGCAGCCATTCATGTGCCGGGCGTCGTCTCTGGTTCTTCCAAATGATGAACCTTTCGGACACGTATTCCGCTGCACACTGAACACATGCGCTTTCCAGTGGTGTTCTTGGAGAAGCCTGCACTTTTCTGATACTTGCCGCTCCGCCCAGTTGATATCAGAATAGACGACGTCCTAGTAGCTCGTCTGCAATCCTGTCAGCAATGTGAGCTAACTTGATTAGTCAGCGAATAGATTTGTTAAAGGATTCAAACGAGCGAAATAGTGTGTGGAATATTGACTGAATTTTTTAATTAAAAGTCGTATGGTTAAGCGCAAAGTACAGTCCTATGCGGTAATGAACCTATATCATACGCCACCTGGCCCAGCTCATTCTACTCTTAAGCTTTAAATGGGCCTCCTTCGACTAGACGGTTTATGCCAACCTGCAGTTTAATACTATCGTATGATCCAGAATCTCCTGCCATTTTATAACCAATTTACAGATGTATTTTTATGCCCCTCATTTAGCTAAACATTTTACCCGTGCTCATTATTCACTGCTGCTAAATTTTTCACAACGCCATTCCAAGTTGAAGTTCTTGATAAGTTTGCTCCCGCCGTACCACCTCTTAGCCGTCCTGGTCAGCTCTGTTGGTAGGTCGACTTCGGCAGACGCCCTTCGTCCCTGGGAAAAACCTCGGACCATAAGGAGTTTTTCTTTCAATGGCGAAGCTGTGGTGACATAATATTGTTTCTCTTTATAACCACATTGTTACGCTTGAGTGAAAACTAAATCAGCATGTACTCTGTTATAACAATTTTATTCCACTTTAATTATCCTTCTTAACATAGGAAAATCACAGCTTTTTTTTCCAACAGCTTTGCTGTTTCTTTTTTATATGAATTAGACTGCACTTACTGTCATTTTTAATAATAGTCCGGCCTAATGATGTCCTCTTTTATCTCTAGCCTTTTCAATCAGAATTTTTTTGATGCCAGGCCATAACCTCTTTATTTCGCGCAGCACATTTCAAAGCGCTTTCGTCTTGCACGACATCACTTGAGGATTCAGCAGCTTTTGTGGATATGCGCTGAGTGCAACTAAAAATAAAGTGGCGATCACATAGACCAAGTACTTACAGGGTACAAAGAGGCGATGTGAGTGAGAACAGAGAGAGGTTAATGTGATGGCAGTAGGTGAGGGACGAAATATGTTAAACGTAATGAAAGCAACTATTCGCGAAGAGTGATTGAGCCATAAAAAAAAGCTTGGAAAAACTAAATGAGAAAGAAAGGCACATCATCTAAATAAAAGTTCTTTTCTAAGAAAAGCAAACGAAGATGACACAGAAACTAAAGAATGAAGGTGCAGAGAATGCAAATTCTGCGCGGAATTCTGGGCACCCGCTCTATTGATGGGAAAGTTGGCCAGTCCTTGTCGTTCGCGCTTGCCGCCGTTCAGGCCACGAAGGCAGCGCTCCACAGTTTGTAATTGACAGCGGTGCATTGGCAGATATAAGAACACACACCGCTTCGTAATTTAAGGTACCCAGGCATCATTTTTCTATAATCTACTCTGGCCTCGAGGATGAAGGGCTGTTGAAAGATTGCAAGGCTGCAAGATTTGTTTCTTGCGTTTTGCTGCCCAGGACCAAGGCGATACCTTTGCAAAGAGCGCTTCCATTCCTGTCATTCGAGGAAGCCTGCCATTCCAACGATCAGTTCTAAAGCGTTGTGGAGGTTCTTCGTTTTATTTCCAGTTTTATATCTCTAATAAGCGTTGGAATCTCACTTGAGCCAATGAGCTTACGGTTTTTTATTACAACGGCTTTGAAATCAGTCGCGAAGGAAACGTTTGAATTATAACTCATATCGAAGCATACCAGCCTGCGGAAGAAAATATCGTTCAGCCGCGAGTGTTCTTCCTTAAAAGAAAGACTTAAATTATGTACGGACGCCATCATATCACCCCTTTAGGGCTTATTGTTTTCTATCCTTGCAACACAGCTTCATGTTTAGGTTTTATTTTAGGAAGCCTTTGAATATTGCCAACTCGAAGATTGGGTTTTATATCAGATAGCGAGCACACGACACAAAAAATTCCTGATGCGTCATAAGAAGCACAAAGAGCAACAGCTTATTTTTAGCCGGCCAGAATAAATAAGGGATTCTGCAAAATATTGATTCTAATAGTCAACTATACATTTATATACATCGTTACAGGAAAGAACAGATTGGATACTTTAAATTAAATCTGCTGCATTTCACTTTGACTCATAGCGAAGTAAGGAACTGGTGAGCATACTTATGTAGAGGACGATTCTCAACTGAGGTGTCGATTGTGCTCGTTGATTAGAGCAGTGTAGGACTAGCGTGGAAAGTGACCCGAGGGCCGGAAATATCGACTAGGCCTTCGGCGCAGTTTATCGCAACCGAAATATTTTGTGTTTACCTCGTCACACTGGAGTGTAATTAAGCTGGCAAAGTAGGGGACAGTGCCGAGAGCGCATCGCGTGTGGTGAGTTTGGCTTGGCCAAGGTTGCTTCATGATAGGTGCTATGACGAAGTATGTAACGGCTGGAAATATAACATCATTTGTAATCAGCAACTGAAACTAGACATAGTAGACTTGTCCACGAGTATTATGTCTCCTGGTTCAAGCTGGATATGCAATAAATTAGTCTTAACATTTTTGGCTAGTTTGGCTTATGTCGTAGGTTTCGGCCTCTCATTCGCATTACTATCCCCCCCCCCCCCCCCCCCGAGTAGGATTGTACGAACACTCAGAGCACGGAATGCGATAGGCGGGAAAGCGGACTCGACGGATAAGAGATGTCAACTCTGCTATAGCAGTGAAAGCTTGTGGCGCCTGCAAAAAATGGTTCTTGGACTTATAGTTGGCTATCATAGAACACTCCCGCCACGTAACGCTGCACTGGCACTTCGTCCTCACCTCTTGCGCTGCTGGTTGCCAAACTATTTCGTTTCGCCACAGTGTCGACAGGTCGTGCATCGATGCGGCTGTCTCTGCAAGGAGGATAAGGAAAGTGGAAAAGAGCGCTATGCCGCAGCGGAGAGCAAAGAGGAGTGGAAGGAAACGGAACAGAGAAACGCAGGGCGTCACCGTCGCGCTGTGAGTTCGCGTAGGAGAAAACGTCCTTGCCGAGTGCACCGTGGCTCGTAAGAGTCGGCGCTCTTGTGTACACAGCTGTTTCACCTAAGACTTAGCACAATATTTAAAAATGGGCTGTCTGAGTTATAACAGCAATTTTTTTCGGGATAGCATTGCCAGTAAAGGTATACATCAAAAACCAACTAAGAATTGCTAACTTGCAGGCTGCCTAACTAATATTATTTAGTTATCTTTTTATCTATAAGTGTTAGGTGCCTTAATTATTGAGAGGAGTGTAGCCTCCGTAAGTAATATAGATGTCAGTTTGTAGAATTTGGAAAACGTGGATACGTTCGTCGCTGTTACCCAACAAATTTTGGCTAAATCATGTTGAAACGCTTGCGCTTTCGAGAAGCTTGCAGGTAAACCAATCTCTTCGGCGCACTAACTCGTCGAAATAGCCAAAATTTGATGATCCGCCGCGCCAACGGTCACCGCGTTTTCGAAATTATAAAAAATGATATAAATATTACTTAAGAAGGGCCACAGGTATCTCCAGTAATTAAGTAGCCTAGAAGAATTAGTTAAAAATGTATCTATTCAATATTAGTTATACAGCCTGCAAGTTAGCACTTATTAGCTAGCAGAATTTTTAAAATAGGCTTTTTTTGAAGTTAGAAGAGCGCTTTTTTCTGCGTGGTATTGCCAGCAATATAGCAGATCAGAATGCAGATAAGACGTCCCAACAGCAGGCTGGTTGACTATTATTAGATAGTTTTTAGTTATTACTGTTAGGCTCGCTAATCATTAAGATACGCGTAGGTCACTGTAATTAATATCCGTATCAGTGTTTATAATTTCGAAAACGCGATTACTCTCGGCACCGTGGCCCAACAAATTTTGACTATTTCGACGAGTTATATGCACTGGAGAGGTCACTTTGCCTGCAAGCCTTGCGAAAGCGTATATATTTCCGCGCGATTTACCCTGAACTTTTGGCCCACAGCGCCGAGGGTAACAGCTTTTAAGGAAGTCCAACAACTTATATAGATATTGATTACGGTGAGCTACACGCCTCTAAATGATTAAGGAGGCTAACTGTAATAGTTAAAAGTGTTAAACAATATTGGCCAGCCTGCTAGTGAGCACATCTTAGCTTTATTCTTATATACTACACCGCTGACAGTGCTATGGCCGAAAAAGCTCTCTTGTAATTCAAAAACAGTGTTTTTAAAAATTATGTGAAACCTTAGGTGAAGCACCTGTTTACATGTGAGGGAAGCTTTCGGCTCGGAACACGACCAATCTACTCTGGTATCAGCCCTTAGAAGAAAGCCAACTCGGACAACTTGGCCACAGCTGGGCCTGTGAAGCTGTGCATACTTGTCCTCAGCCGCAAACTAGTCCATTCACACCCTACTGCGGTTACTTCTATTTCTTGAGTGGCAGTTCAGGGGCAGTGGAAGTTATGCCTTCCGTTATCGTTATGCAGGTCCTCCAGCAAAACAGCGGACGCTGCTAACTAGTTGTGCGATGAGTGTAAGGGACAGAATTTTATTTTAGTGTCAACAATTTGTATACGGCTGTGGACAACCTCCTTCCATTAAAAAAATGTTGCCTTGGAGCCTGCAGCGGAGTCACGTCCGGTTAAGGGTGACGGACGACTCAGTTGTTACCTCTGATATTAAGATAAGCATTTGGAAGAGGCATTTGACAAAAAGTAGCGAGAGATGCACAGGTCGCGCAGAATGCTGCTTTTTTTTCAGTAATGAAGCCATGAAAGAAGGTAGGGATTTAATGAATTCAGTGTTACATGAATAGTTGATGATCACATAACAAAACTAGCCTAGAAACGCAATTAGCAAAGAGCGCTCTGTTTTTTCTATATCAGCAAAACTGTGTATGAAAATTTACTGCGCAGCAATCTAATCGCAATGCAACATTTATGCATTAGCCTTGAGTTTATGATAATACATACATGTTGTCACAGTTCACAGGAAAAACTGGAAGGCAAAGTCATGGCACACCTTCACCACGAAGCGGTTCCGATTGATGAATGTCAATAAATTTTGGAATGCCGTTTGAAAAAGCCAATGTTTGTTGCGGCACAGCAGTGCCGTAAACGGCAATTTTTATATTCGAGAAATTGATATGGCTTCTGTTAAGTGTAAGCAACAGATCTAGATTAACTCCAGACACCTAATTCTAACAATTAAAAGTTAACTATTAGAAATTATTTGACCAGCTGATTAGGTAATCAATCGACCTGTTTTTCGTCAACATTGGTGTTACTATGACCCTTAAAAATAGTGTTACATCAAAAAGCCTATTTTTTACATCGCTTTCGGACTTCCCTTAACCACCTAAATGTAAGAAACATGACAACCTACACGTTGATGCTTTTTAGGATGGCTCTGGATATAACTGAAAGTCGGATATAACAGAAAAAATGACAATTTGTTTCGACGCCACACATTTAAAATTTAACATGTTTCGATTTTAAGGAAGCCGGCTACAACAAGCCACCACATAAAGTGGACTGACTTTGTGGCCAAATTTTGTCCAGAACCACTCCCGTGATCACATTCAGGCACAGTGTCCTTGCCGGAATAAAACTTCTTGATACCCATAACCAATTCCTCACTGATGCCGAAAAGATTTCATTCTCCCATATATTGCTAAACATCAGTCGTTTAACTAGCTGAAACGTTCATTTTAGTTCTTTTGAACTTTGTCAACATGTGCCCCAAGGAAATCAACAAAGAAACGAGCAAATTTCTTGGTTCGCAAATACAGATCACAGGCACCCAAGCGCTGCTGCTGTCTTACCTCAAGAACAAGATGAGTTAAGATGTATCCTTTATTTCAGTCATGACCCTGGCTTGTGCAGACGTCTCAACCATGTTTCGCAATGTGTTTGACGCGAAGGCTGCAAGGTTGTTGCTCCTGTGGCATCAATCCGCCTCACTGCGCCCACGATGCTTCTATCGATCCTTTGTTTACGAGGCCTGAGCAGGGGCGTGGGTGACGAGCATATTAAATTGAAGGCTTCGACATTGGAAGATTTCTCCTGGATTTAATTTTCCCGAAGAAGACGGCATTCACTTGTCTCAAGGGTAAATCGAGGATTTATTACCAAACGTGGCGCGCATTCTGTATGGATGCGTACTTCAAAGGCTACTGTCCGTTATTTTCTTCTGGCAAAAACTACACGTGTATATATGTACAACAGTGAGTGAAGAACTGTACATATATCTGTAAGCGTGCACGCTCGGAGAGCATCATTTGATGACGACAAATTTGAGCCTATTCTCCGAAAAATTCTTTTAAATAAATGTGTGAACATCTGATTGTCTTAACTTAAACGAGCCCTAATTGTTCGTGACAGGTTCAGTTCAATAAACGTTCCGATGCAAACACTGCACATATGAGAAAGGATCATACCATGGTTGATCGTCATTAGATTAAGCTTGTCTAGAAAATCTAGCGTCGAGATCGGGGTAGCTGATTCAAGTGGCGAGGTTACCTGAGTTTTGTCTCAAAACTTTCCCTCGTTGAGTTCGGCCACATCTTCTATTGCAGGCACGGCACAATTGACTAGTCAATTTTTGTTCATTTTGTTTTGTTTTTATATCCGTGAAAACTTTCCCTATACGAATGAAGCTGTCCACTCTGTTTCCAATATTCACTTGGAAAACAATAATAAAATGGTAGCCAATCCCAAAAAATTGCAGCCCCTCTTTTCTGGGGTCGTCTACAATTAACATAGACTTTAACTAGGATCATAACTCATCAACTTTCATTCAATTGCCGAAGTCCCCTTTGTACTTTGCTTCCTAACGTAGTGGCTACACATCGGCTCGAAGAAAGACGAAATCTTTCACACAGTTGCTAGCATGCGACATATGCAAATTAGTTCATTCGACCAAGCCATCAATAGCTCACATAGTTCTAAGCTCAGTTGCCGCGGCCATGATTTGCCTTTTAAAAGCGTCTCCTTACCTGTTTGGTGACTCACAGGAATGTAGAAAACTTGCATGGGCGTAACAGTTATGAAAAAAAAACTATGCATTTCAAGGCTTGTTATATTGTCGGCTCAATTTAAACGGTCACAGATATAAGGAAACTCGCCTGTTACGAACGAGTGTGGTGCTGCTATCAAAATACGCATTACGGCAATGGCATTTAGTCTCAGATACGAAGGGAAATACAACTTTGGCCTCACTGCTCCATTATAACGAACAAGGAGGAGCTGTAAAAAACTCCCTGAAGTTGAAAAGGTCGCGCTTCCAGCAAGCATGAAGATAAAAGAGCATCTTTCAGAACTCTCGACACCACACCGGAAGAACATGTCGACTCGAAAATGCAATAAAAAAGCGGAATTTAAACGGTAAGTCAGCGCCGGCCAAACACGCGCCGAAGAACTACGAGGGCTATCACTGTCAGCGTGTTAGTCGGCTGGAAAAATCATCCCACGTGTAAGAAGCATCATGGTAGGCGCAAGACAGGGCCATCGTTGAATACGAAGCTATGTCCATGGTCATAGCTCAACTAACAGCAGCAACTGGAGCAACCTAAATGCCTAGGTGGCCATGCTGGACATGTGGCATGCTTCCCGTACCCAGTCTACTCTTTCTTTCGCGCTGCTACCACATGCAGGTAGCGTCATACAGCTGACAGTGTAGGACACATCTTGTGACACGACCGCTGTGTTGCTTTCGTGACTGCATGGGCCTAAAATCGACTGATGAAGCTCTAGAAACCGCGCACGTGATCAGACGTATGCAGATCTGTGGCAATGCGTCAAGGATGCATAGATGGCCAGATGTTTCCTCAAATGACTACTTTCCTGCTGACGCCATTGCCGAAGCCTTCGAACGCCAACTCGAAGCACTCCTCTAACGCAAGAAGACTGATTAATGTGGCCGACCTGCCACTAGCTTCAGTAGATACTTGAACCACGATTAGTTATGCCCCTTCCAGAAAGCTGACTCTTGACAGCAGAGGTCTCAGCAAAGAGATGACCGCCCCGGAGAGTCTGAAAAGAGCTGCGGTAAGGTCCGCTTTGAAGAAGTAGACGCGCATAACGGAGTTTTAAAAAAACAGAGTTCGCTTTGTACGCACTTATTATTTTTGGCTTTTACGCGGACGGTCCACTCTGTACCAACATCGGATATAGCGAACGCAATACACGTCGCCGTCAGGTTCGTTACTATGGGCTCACTTTTATCGCCATATCTTAGAGCATACGCACTTTTGCACCTTCAAAGATATCCAGAAATTGTTCTGCATTGAGAGCCACAACCATACATAGCGTGTTAAGTGCGATAGAGGGGTCTTCAATTTCATGCTTTAGTTGCCGTTTTAAAAATGACTGAAGAGTAGGCATAAATAAAAGATTTGCAAATTCTAATCAACCCTTAGGAGGCTAAACGCGATAATTTAGGATTCTCCGCAGCAAGTCTTCTTTCGAACCTCCGCATTCGCTGCACGCTCAGGAGCTCGATGTTCTGCTGGGTCCCGACGCCTAAGACTTCAGCCTCTCTCTTTCTAGCGCTCTATCGACTTGGCGTTTACGCCGCATTGCTGCACTCTGATGTGCTAGTCTTCTGGCAGCTTGTTTAGCGCGCGACGCGCGTTTACGCTCGACTGCCACGTTTAGAGGCCCGTCGATGGCCAGTCTACCACGAAACCACGAAGGAACCTGTCCTCCGCTTGCAGAAACTACGGCAGCCGCCGAAGGCACAGCGTCCATCTCAAGCGACCGTTGACACGGCTTACATGCGCTCATTCGCCAATTCTCTACCCCCACAGCTACGTCACGCAACATATCGCATGACTCTACATGCCAACCACAGAGCAGTGAAAACTTTCCCCACGATCTGACTGCTGTGCAGCTGGCACTCCTCCGACTCCTCATCCGTCACCTGCCTTGACGTCTGGTGAAGGTGTCTCTTCTGTCATTGGTTGATTGCGGCGTCACGACAACTGCCAATCTGTCATGAAAAAACCCGACAAAAATCGCGGCTTTTCCTCCGAGTGTCAGCTATAACGCTGTCGCGTTAAAATTAAAGCACAACACTAACAATGTGCGAACCTGACCACACAGGTCTACCTCAGCGTTGGTTTACAGCGCCACATACACAACGAAGCAGTGAGGAAATTGTTGGGCCAAGTATACCAAAGAGGCTGTAGCTTCTTCTTGTGCCACTAATGCAATACCGGTAGGGATCAGCCCATTTTAACTGTAGCTTTCACACCCTCTGGAAGTAGTCTGCATTTTGAAAGATCAAGCACCTAGCGCCTAAGAAAGTTCTCACTCAAGCGAACTACCTTGAGTGAGAAACGAACTCGCCGACGAACACGATTCGCCTATGCTCATAAAACCGTTCATATGCGCCATTTCTGTCGACTAGTCTAGAATCAGACAGTGGATGCCTGGATTAAAAAATCCATGAGCTCCGGACTCATCGCCGACTCTACCAGCGTCTTCGAAACCTCGGTAAAATTCATGATGAGTAGTAAACCTAGAACATCAGCTAATAAAATGACGGAGCAAATATATTGGGGGCTGGTGTGGATTGGAAGCCTTTTCGTTTAACCAAAGGCAGATTGATTTTTTTCACTTGGGATTTAATTTCTATGCTATGGTAATGCAAGAGATCACAAATGTCTGTTTTTTTTCTAATTAAATTTCGTCTCTATTGATGTACCCGATCTGAATAGGACCCTAAGAGGCAGGGCAAAAATAGTTGCGATCAGGTGACCTGGTGGGTGAACTCTGAAGGCAAGCATACCTTATAGTCGGAAGTTGCTCGTTTCTACTAAATGAATTTCACACATTTTAAGCCACCTTCCCTTCTTTCTTTCACAGTCTCATTTATTTCCAAAGTTTTCTTTCTGGTGTAAAATAGGAGGTGATGGTCCACCTGCTGCAGCATTCATGAGTAAAGAGAAACTAAAACTTGTCATAACCAATTAAAAGCCTCCATCAGCATGTCAGAAATGTTTTCGTGCATAGTGCACGGCCTGCTATTAGGTACATAACCGCTTTTTGGAGATTGTATTTCTCTGTTTAGATACAAACCTGCTGCAGCATTCATGAGTAAAGAGAAACTAAAACTTGTCATAACCAATTAAAACCCTCCATCAGCATGTCAGAAATGTTTTCGTGCATAGTGCACGGCCTGCTATTAGGTACATAACCGCTTTTTGGAGATTGTATTTCTCTGTTTAGATACAAACCTTGCTCATAGAAGCGAAAGCTCAAATAACGCTCTCTGCTCAGTACAACATAAGGGCTGACTGAACTGTTGGGTATTGTCTGAAAGAACTTCTGTTATTGTGAATGCCTCAACGAGATGTGACGCTTGAAGATGTTTTGCCAAACTAAAAGAAAGCCGCAAAATTGGCGACTGCGACGGTTCACACTGCACGTAACCTCGAAAGATTCTTCAGCGTGGGCTTCCCTATATTAATACAAAGCCGAAACAATGCCACTGAGATTGCTCTGGCTTTACTGCATTGCACGTAGCCTTATACCGTCTGCTGGATACAGATATTAAGGTCTTCCACGAACATGCTGTGCAGTAAGCGCACAAAAAGCAAGGCAATCTTGAATACGTCTTCAGTTGAGAAATTTTTTTTTATTTTCTGCGGAGGGAAGACATTGTATTGTTACTAAACTAAAACAGGCGGGAAATGAAGTGCGTTTGCCTTCAAACTACCTTACTTCTGTTTCCTGAACGGTGTATTGACGTCTCAGAAGAGATATATTCTACTGCTTTCTTTGTATCATGTTTCGCCTCGCGTAGGCTGTGTCTTTCTCATTTTAAATCTCTTCAGTAACAATGGGGCTATCCTGCTTAAAATTCTAGCCCATTCTTCGAAGCTTCTGTGGTCGCATTTGGATGTGGAATTTTTTGATCTCCTTCCGGCCGTAAGCTTTTCCATTTCCTTTCATGTAAGATGTCGCATGCTCCGAAAGCAATTCCACAGTTTTTAGTAGGTGTCCTTCTTATGTGTTTCTTGAATTTCACGTTATCATGGATATCATAATGCGGAAATCATTGCACGAGGACAGTAAACAGGTGTTGACATACGGATTGAAACTATCGAAGGACAGATCTTAAGCTCTAAATCAAAATCATAAGCCCGGCCGGCCAATGTCCTAATGTACGATATTTAGAAAAAAAAACAAAAAAAACTAGCCGCTTAGCTTTTTAAATTTTTAGATGTTAAGGGCAATGATATAATTCCCTCTTTCTCCCATTCCTACCATTACCTCGAAATAGGTCTTATTGTGGACCCTATGCGTACCGTAATCCGACAGAAAGCACACACTATTGAACAACCACCGACCATGTAAAGGTGAATGGAAGGTAAGAGCATCCTATTTTAAACAGGGTTGTGGCGACTGTCGTCGTGTTAGACTTTTTTAATTTTATATTTTAATGCGCAAGCCTTACTACCGCATTAGAAAAAATTTCAGTCGGCAACAATCGATGTTGCGGCCGAGAGATTCTCCCCAAAAGTTGGCGTTTCAAAAGCCGTGGTCTAGCCACCGAAGTGCCGAGTGCGATGGCGGCGGACGCAATACATACGAGCATTAGTCACAACATTTTCCCCTCTCGCTCATGATACGCCATTTGCTTCTACGGCATAACTGAACAACCTCCGAGTGGCGCCAATTTTCCCGTCTTTCGTTTCAAAATTGTGACGCAGCCGTTCGTCGCTGAGGCTTCCGGGTGATCTTTCACGATTTCTCGTTGCACAATAGCTTACAGCTGCTAGTCGAGTTGGAGGCTATGTAGCTTGCGACGGGCATTCCAAGCGACTGCATATAAACTCGTGCTGAGGCGTTAATGCTCTTTTATTCGCAGTGTGTGAGCAGTATTATGTGCCCTACGTATTTTTTTAAGTAATGCGTCAAACATAGCGATGTCATCCATAAAATTCTCCAATTTTTTAAAACAATTTTTAATCCTGATTACTTAACCTGACATCATCACCCCTCTTATTTAGTCACCAATATTCCAATCGCGTTTTGGGGACTTCTACCGCTGGTCCAATTAAATGATAATTGCTTTCACTAAAACCCAGAAGATCAGGGATAATGTCCGTGCCTGCATCAACACCTGCTTAAAATCAGCTGCTGGGCGCGTTGGTATTTCACGTTTTCATTCACGCAGCGCAAAGACGATGACGTTTGGACGTTTGGACAGATAACTGTCGGCAGTTGGAAAGAAGCGCTCTCTCTGAAGCACAGTACATGCGCTAAAATGTCGCACTTTTCTACCCTTTTTCTACCCTTCGAGGAAAGATTGAGCGTTCTGTAGAAGCAAGTCCAAAATTCGACTTATTACGGGCACCTGTTATGTGAAAAAAAGCAGACGTCTTCGTAAACGCAGAAAAAAAGAAGTGGTTTTTCAGCAAATAATCGTCGACGTACGCCATAGAGAATTATCAATAAACAACTAATACGGCGGCCTAGATATAACTGCCCTTTTTGACTGCTAAATATTCATTTCTATGTGCATAATTACACGCATATAGTGTTCGCATCGTGCTCTGGCACTCAGTGCAGAGAGAAACCTAACGATAACATGCTTACGCGTATTGCTGTCATCGTGAAATTTGTGAGCAAGAGGAAAGAATAAAGAGAAGAAAAAAACCTTCAACTCACCTACATCTCGAAGTACGAGTACAACAAGCGAAACTAGACTTGGCGAGCAAGTGATTAGATTGAACTTTAACTGTAGGTGTCGCAGCTGAGCGGATATCTAAAATATCGTCCTGTGCAACGAAGACGGCACGTGCGAACACATCAGGGACGAAAAAAAAATAAAAAAACGTCTACATGGTTCTCCACAAAAGTGCTTTGTGATGATGATACTCTTTCGCTAGGACATCAAATCATATGACCGCAGTGACACAGGAAGCGTTTGTAACAACGTTTGATGCACCAAAAGGAATTATTGTGTGGACCAGGATTCGTAAAGATGCAAGCAATCAGAGATAGCTAGCAAAAACTGAAATTTTCAATAACCGCCGATATTCAGAGTCGTCAATTTGAAGGACACAAAGTCCGCGATAACTTTCTCAGTAGGTCGCCTAGTCACACTTCACAATTACGGACTGCTTTCCACTGTATTATCTTTAAAAAAACGCCTACAGTGCGCCATAGGTTTCGTATAACACTTCATGAGCTGCTTGAAATGGTGACCTTGGAGACGAATGGGACGAGAAAGCTCACGTCCACGGTCATGTGTCAGACCGTCACCAGCCTCCTCCCCAAAAATTATATTAGCACGGAGGTTTTCAAAAATGCGCAAGGATTTGTAGGAACCATCTCCTAGGGACCACATGGCAACAGAGCATAGAACAAGTTATTCTTTTTTCTTTTTTTAGAGAAAGGTCTATGATCCATCCCTGTAGTTTCTCACAGCACTACAAAACCTTCGATGAGTACACTCATACACATGGTGTGGACTTGTCCACATTACAACACAGACAACGCAAACACCCCAGAGACGTGGGAGTCTCTCCTGTGTACTTCCAAGCCAGCAGACCAACGCTGGCTTATCCAGCGCGCGGTGGAGGCCGCGGCATCCCAAAGGATCCCCGCCGACCTCCTCTAAGTCAGCGCAACCGGTCCTTTGACTGGTCCCCTGTTTTTGGGCGCAATAAAAGAGTTTACCTACCTACACAGGTAACGTTGCGACGTTGCTGAATGTAATGTCAGTATAAAATAGGCATACGGGCATATAGGATAGCTCTCTATAAAAGGCGCATGTGCCAAGCGCTATTTCACATCGAGCCATAACTTACGCTTAGCCGGCGCATAGCCGGCGCATACGCTTAGTGTGAGTCTTATGTGAGGGAGCAGGGCCCCTCACATAAGACTGGATTCGTAGTTCCTGCCTCTTTCAGTACGTTCTCAGGCCGTAAATGGAGCACCAAGCTTTCGCTTAGTGCCATCTATCCTGTCAAAAACATATTGTCGTGACATTTGCTTTATCTTTTATTTAGAGTGACGAATCTACCCTATTTTGTCCTAAAGAAAACCGTCGGCTTGTATACAAAAAATACTTCTCACTTTAGAAAACAGATGGCGCCACAGAAACGAGGTCACCGTTGCGACTCAGTTGCCATACGCTGAATGTGTGAATATAAAAAATGACGTATTGCCCCGCAACATGCTTTCGTTTAGCGCGCATAACCAAGCTTACGCCTATGGTACGTACAAATCCTCGATTTATAGTCTTTTCTAGTCATATTTGTGCACGCCGCGAACAGACAACAGCCAGACGGCTAGGCGCGGAGAAACACATTTAACGCATTCTCCAGATTGGCTAAGGAGGTCTCTGCCTTTGGTGGCGCTGCAAGTTATCTCGGGCATGGAGTGTAGCGTTACACCGGAATTTGAAATCACAACAAAATGGTCTGTATATAAAGGAAGCAAAGACACTGGCACATCCCAAGAGCCGCAGTAAAAAGACAGGGTCCACATGCTCCGCATCGACCGCAGCCGACAGTGCGCACTAGCGATTTTGACAACACACTTATCCATGAGGTTACTCCAGCAAGGAGTGGACTGGACACAAGAATATAAGGAGGCTTTGGGATCGCTTTGAAACCTTTCGTTAAGGAACAGAGGGAGTCGGCTCCCCAGAAATTCATAATCTGAGGCTTAAGTGAGTGCTAAACAAATCTTGACTATATACACTCAGAAAGTTGAGACCATGACTTTTTGTCTTGGCTCTCAAATTTCTCTCTGCCTATGCCTTCCAGTATGCCTTTGTCAAGCATTTTACTTAGCTTATTGATTAATTTTAACAAATACCGAACATAAGATGGGGGCATTGGTTGAAGTTCAGTGTGCAGAACCGGAGTGCGGAACTTCCTAGAAAATACCCTTCTCTACAAGCCTTACTACAGCCTATGTTAGAGAGCCAGTTTTTTACTTTCTTTAGATTTCTGTTCTCAGGTGGTGACCTGGAGACACAGATATTAATATGCGAATATTTAAGGTGCTGGCAAAAACGTGTTGTACTTTATGCAGAAATTGGCTTCGCATCGTAATTATGCAAATCGGCCAACCTATAGAAAACACCAAACTGCGAAAACCTCTCAGATGGGCAGGAAGGAATGTAATAACTAGTTTACAACGTGTCTTAGCATCTGATGGAGAGCACCGAGAGCTGCTCCTAAAACGGCAACTTTGTTATCTCTTACCAAACCTGACTCCAGCTGCTCGGCGAGCGGGTGACCTTTCGTTCCTTAAATGGCTCTGCGCCAGCAACAATACCGCGGCGCTAGGACTGCTCGCAGAGGCTGCTGGCCACAACATACGACCTTTTAACGCGACAGCGTTAAGGACCCCGTGTCGCAGAAAAGCCGGTGTCGTAGACGTCGGCAGCGCTGCCTGTGGGCGAATAATCCTAGAAGCATTACTAAATAAAGCCTAGTAGGAAATTGGTCGAGTTGGAAAATCGAACCAGGGCCTCCGGAGTGCGAGACGAGCGCACTAACCAATCCGCCACGCCAGCTCTTTTTTTTTGTCTTCATTGACGGTGTTGCAAGTTTTCAACAGATCACAAACATGTTCTGCGTTACACTCAAACATCAAGAGCGCACATGCGTTTCACTTAGGTGAGAAAATGAAGACTGTTTCAAGGAACACAACTCTCCCATCAACTCAATAACTTCATGTTCAAAACATAGCTCCTTGTACACTTCACGCAGCTTAAATATATTTTCTTTGAAGTAATCACGGACAGACCACGCATCTTCATCCCAGTGTCGTACAGCCATCCTGCTCCGCCAAATGCTGTACAGGCCAAGAAGGAGAATTACATCGTATTTATAAAGATACGGCTCAACGTCTAGGAATCGTATCCTATAGGGCGTCAAGGCAAGAATTTCTTTATTTTACACTGGAGCACGTCCCAAAATAGCAGCGCATACCAGCAATCAATAAAGACGTGTTCTGTTGACTCTGGTTTGTGACACAAGCAGTCAGCACCGCATGGTAAAAAAACAATCCCTTCTCCTCCATCCATGTTTTAACCGGTGACGTACCAGTGTGCAGCTTGATGAAAACGTCTTCACACCAATTGTACCACCATATTCCTTACTCTTTTTAAAACATTTCGTCCTTGGCCACCACTATCCGGAGATCGATATATTGGCATGCAGACGACACAGTCAAGCAAATCTATTACCAGTTTCTTACGCTTGATATTTGAAAGCTATTCCAAACTGAACCGAGCATTTAGAATCCGGAAAGAAAAAATCACTTCCCTCAAAAATCTACTTGCACTGTATCGCACCCCGTCTACAGTGCAAATAACATAGTTTGGCAATGCCGAAGAAAGCCTCACTTAAATAAAAGTCTGCAGAAAAGAGTATACGCCAGCTCGGTGGCTTGGAATGAACAAAGGAGTGTCTAGTGAAGACGGTGTTGTCTTAAAAGGGCGCTTTTCCTTCACTTACGGCGCGGTTTGGGTGTCCACCGAGATATGTGAGACAGGCGTCATTTTCTTCCCTTAAAACAAATTTAATTTTCAATTTTTTTGCCTTTGGGCGCGGTTTGAATGTCCATGAAGATATGTTTCCTTTCCTTAAATTGTCCGGGAAAGGTGTCGCGCCGAACGTACGATGGCGTTCCGTGGAATCCTTGGGACGCTGCAATACGCTGTCGCGTCTGGATCTTAAAGACGAGGCTTGAGCTCCCTTCAATTTTTTTCCTAATTCAAGTACCTTACTGGCAATGCTCGTTCCTTGTTAGTGCCACCTCATAGAATGACCTCGACCTTTACTTCCTCCTACCCAGGTTTTGCTGTTAAGATACTGATTAGTCGCACTATATACATCTGAATATGCAAAATCTGAGAAGCAAAATTTGCCAACCAAGCCTTCAAACACATTTTTGTAACGCTTTAGTTTTTGTGCATTTTCTTGTTTTTTAGCTTTTTAGCATGTTGAAGCGCATGAGTTCATGGTCTTGAATAGGCGTATAGCCGGAAAGACTTCTGAAGAAAACAAACCAAGATGCCTACATGATGGAGTGGATGCGTTAACAAGATCTACATGCAACAGTGGCAGAAGGGCTAACAAGCATACCATGACGAAAGTAGTGTCCTAATTCACGGAAAACAACCTCCAGCTTCTCCAAGCCGGCAAAGAGGGCGGATTTGTGGTCTACATCGAGGAAGACTTTGGTCTCGGAGCCGGTGAAGCTATTGCCAAGAACTTTGTTCCTGTGAAAGCCAGTGCCACGAGAGTGAAAGGCAAGGCAGCCCAGATGTGGTTGGACCTGAAATTAGACAGGCAAGCGAGTAGCATCAGGAACAGTAAAAAG
Organism: Amblyomma americanum; assembly: GCF_052857255.1. NCBI lineage: Eukaryota > Metazoa > Arthropoda > Arachnida > Ixodida > Ixodidae > Amblyomma > Amblyomma americanum. The sequence goes on along the minus strand of NC_135505.1, from coordinate 67,735,823 downwards.
AATGCGCTTACAGTATTTTTTACTTCGAAAACGCATAAACCGTCAGTGCCTTGTAGATCTGTAGTTAGCGAGACGGACATTTGGCAGCGTAATCTAAGCAGATACCTGCAAAAGCACCTCAGACATCTTTCTGTATTTGATCGTTTTAATAATAAGAGTTCTAAAGATGTTATTAGTTTTATAGAAGGAAATGCTTCCATTGGTTAAGTGTTTTCTGTCGATGTAAATATTTCTTTTATTCTGTGCCCCGCAGTGAGTTGCTTCAAGCTGCAAGAGTTGCTATAGAAGAGAGCGGTGCTGTTCAATTTCAGAACTCGTCAGGGGTTTCAATAGATAATTTTATGAGCATACTTTAATGCTACCTCAGTATGACATATGTCTCTTAGGGCAACAAATTTTATCGCCAAAGACAAGGAATCTGCATTGGATCCTGCGTAGCGCCTGTACTTACTAACATTTTTCTAACATCTATTGACAGCGCCCTTGAACTGAGTCTAACGGGGAAGGGGGTTGTAAATGTTTTAGGCAGGGTGAAGATTTCCTGGTAGTTTGTAAAAAAAACAGAATGAGTTGACGGACACAGATGCTCTGAGCTCTGTGTTAAATACTTTAAAGAAATGGGAGGGGAACTGAGGTTCACGCATGAACTGCATGTACGGGGTTCTTTACAGTTTTTAGACAAACATCACTGTGGGTGAGTGTCTTGCATGTTGGAAATATGTACCGTGAGCACAGAAGGCGCTACTACCGTATGCTTCGGCTCAGTCGAAAACTATGAAACGTGCCATTGGCAAGCTTTGCCTTGAATATGCTCCCATAAAATTGTGCTGTCATACTATGCAAGGAAGCTATGATAAGGAGGCGACAGATTACTTTCGGCAGGGTTTCCAGACACAGTCATCACAGCGGTTGCTGAAGTCCTCTTACAGAAGATAAAAACCATTAAGTTACAGCAGCCATATGTCAGCAGAGAAACGGCTGTCAAACCCGAGGTAGTGCCGTATGGGAACAAAGTAGCCCACCACATGAAAAAAGTGGCCAACTAACATGGCGTGCCGGTTGCTTTCTCGGTCACAAGCAAGCTGGCACAGATCTGCACGCGCATTGCGAGCAAAGACAAGAGTGGTTGCCGCGTCAGACATGCAAAGAAGTTCACGAATTGCTTCATCGGGGTGGTTTACCAGATACCGCTGTCATTCGGGTCATTCGCTGTCATTGTCTATGTGGGCCAAACAGGGTGGTGCATCAAAGAAGGGGCAGGTGAGCACGCGCGCTCACTGAAAGACCTAAGTGGTGCACGTCTTCCTCAGCACGGCGCTGAGTGTGCTGAGTGTCCTCGAGCGGCAGAACATTTGCTGCAGGCTAGATGCCAGTCCTGCAAAAAGTGCCAACCACGGTTTCATGGGATAAAGATTTTAGGTAAAAGCAAAGATACTAGGGCAAGGAAACTACTGGAGTCATTTCACATAGGGAAGGGAGGTGTTTATTGTGTTAGCGATACGTCTGTGAATCTGTACAAATCGGAGATGGTATATCTTGAACGGTTCTGTTGATTGTGGTGTGTGTGAACTGGTATCTGCACGTGCTCTGGTTTTTTCCTTATATTTGCTGCGCTACCAGTGAATAAAGTTAGATGAAGTTTAGCGCCGGTCCTCTGTGCCCCTTTATTGTGCTCGTCTTGGTTGCGCTATAATTCTTTTAAAGTTGAAGCAGCAATTATTTGTTTTTATTCTGCTGGCTCACATTAAAAAAAATCATGAAGCTCGAGCAACGAAAAAAAAGTCCAAGAAACCTAGTAATATTTATCTCAACAGTGCGGACTGCGCCATAAACATTCTGTCCATAGCAATCTCAGTTCCCTTCTTTGTCTTCTCGAACCTCCATTATGGCACTATGCAACTACTATTCCACTACAGCTCTTTGATATGCTCACAACATCGCATAAACATAGGGCGAAGATCTTTATGTAACATAAGAAAGAGGTATATGGTGGCTGTAAAATTTTTCAAGTGAAACAAAAATCAAACAACAAAATAATGACTGTAAAAACTGGAAACAGATAACGTGCATCTCAACTGTTCCAGCATTGAGCTCCCACAACGCGCAAGAAATGACCCCACTCAGAAAGCGCCTGCATTGTTTTTCAGCCATCAAGGAATATCGACTTCTGTCTAAGCTTTTTACTTCAAAAAAGGGACCACCAAAATAATGAAAGAAAGGTGAGCTTAACATATATTAGATACCAGTGCCATTTGACTCTCAGGGGCATCTTCGATAGACTGACTTGAAATGCAACAAGAGTCGGTTGACTGCCTTTCAGAGAAATAAAAAGAACAAAACTGCGTTGTTCAGGTTCAGCTGTCTGAGCTTCCCTTCGAAGTGGAGACGCTTCACCTATGACTTATGCGAAATACCAAAGAGCACCAGACCAAAACCTTTAATCCTTCTGTATTAGTAAATCTACAAAAAGCAACTGAAGTTCTCGTTCAGGCTTGTTTACGTTCGACAAGAGTAGATCTTGACATTTGGGCACTGAACGGGAGTACATTTTCTTAGAATCTGATATGTTCGAAGTAAACATCGATTAGTCGTAGGGCTTAGAAATTGACGCGCGTAGCTAGAAGACCTTGTTTTTATAAGAGGATGTGAGATTTAGCCGCGTTTGCTTAGTGAACCGGTGCGTTTGTTAGCTTCACATTTTTCGCTGTTCGCTCCGCAGGAAACTTGCACAACAGCTGAAAGGCAGCGCCCAGAAATACAAGGCACAAAGTGTTGGCTGTTAACGCTCTTTACATCGGCGTCTCAAGTCACCGCATCTTCGCTTAGTACAAACACTCCAGTGCACAAAAAAGTTTGAGCGGACCGATTGCTTTCTTCACAGGGTCATTGAAGTCCATGCTGCGTTTTCTGCACTTTCAGTCGTCTTTTCTTATACAGCAGTCAACTGCCAAAGAAAACTTGCCCGGATAAATTTTACTCCGCATTCAGAGTCTCAAATTCGTGCCTTGATTAAAATTTGCCGGTATAATATACAGTCCAGCCCGGGAGAAATCGATATTTGAGCAGGGAGGAACCGGAAGGCGTCGTTAATTTTGTTCGCCACCGAGCAATGCTGCGTAAAGAATATTCTTCGGAAGATACTCCCTAATTTCACCAAGATACGAGCAATTATCATCAACTGCATTATTTTCGACGTAGATTAGAGTCAAGCCTGTAACGGCTCTCCAACGCGAAAAAAATACAGGCATGGACGTCGGGCTTTTTATTCTTTTCTGCGCATGCTTTCAATTTCCACTAGATAACGAAGTTCAAGATGCAGCTTTAAGGTCAGAGTGCTGGTTGCCTGATCTTTAACAGAGTTATATTTAATTAGACTGCAGCACCCCCGTATTCATTCGGAAGACTACTGACCATTGTTTTTGCAATAATGTTGTGCAAGAAAGGAATAAATCCTAGACAAATAGTTACCTTCTACTATGTTTTGCCATTATAACGACGAAAATGAGACTGTGAACTATTTGGTACTTAATTAAACGTTTTGTTAATCGCCCTTTTGTCAAGCAGACTAGAAGCTTTTGTAACAGCATATGTTCTAGACATAAGACGTAGATCCAAAAACCCAATTAAGACCATTGCGCACGACTGCAAAAAAACTTTTCCAAAAATTAATTTGCTAAATAAAGTTGCTCAAAGCCTACTTTCGCTTATAATTTTTTTTGAATAGCTCTAAATATAAGCAACTTTTGAGAAACGCACAAATACATCTGACGAGAAATTCCGAGACTGCTTAGTGGAAGCACAAGAAGCCCTGAAGGAAAAAAAAATTATTAGTTATCAAGTCAAGAATACCGTTAAAGATAAGATGCAGCAAAAGTAAAGCCAAACGTGGAGGACGAGGAACAAACATTTTATTGAAATAGCATGCTGACGTCCTAGCGGGTGAAGCCCCTATTCCAGAACCCCACTGGCTCTAGCGGCTCGTTCAGCTGGGTCCAAGGTTGCCTGCTGGCTTCCCAGGTCCTGCCGGGCGAGTCGCGCCCCCCACGACCTTTCTAGTTCGTTACGTGTGACGAGGGGTGAGTTTCCCTCTGCTGGTCTTTGTTTGAAAAGCCAAGTGATGTGTTTGAGGGTTGGTGTGTCGCCGCACCAAGGGCAGCAGTCATCATATTGGGACGGGTGTATTTTGCTTAGTGTGTGTATGTTGGGATATGTGTTGGTTTGCAGGCGTCTCCAGTCCCTGGGTTGCCAACGTGTGAGTTTAGGGTGGGGTAGCGCCATTGTCTACCTGGCGCGTCTTTGGCTGTCGAGGACATCTTGCGGCAGCGTAGGTGTGAGGTATTCCTCCCGGGTAGATGTGTCCGCTGCTCGGAAAATTAGTCCTCGAACCAGGCGGTCCGCCAGTTCGTTTCCCTGTACAACTTCGTGAGCGGGACACCATTTGGTGATGTGATCTTGTCGAAGCTTTGTTTTTAGTATGTCTAGGACGCTCCGAGGGAGGATGCCCCTGAGAAACAGTCGGCAAGCTTCTTGCGAATCCGTGAAAACACGTGAAGATTGCTTCTTGCCCTCTGCCTCTCGTATGGCTAGTGGCTATGGCTGCCGCTTCGGGCACGGCCGTGCTCTTGGTGCGGACCGTAGCCCACATGATTGCTCAATTGGTTCCCTCTAGTGACGACCGCAGAAAATGCTCTCAGCCTCAAGGGGTAGGGAGTTGCGTCTGTGTAGAGAGTGTTTGGGCCGTTGCGTAACCGTTAGAGTGCCACCGCTCTCGCTCGTCTGCGGCTGGCGTTAAACATGGAGTGCATGTTCTTTGGTATTGGGTCTACGTGTATGCGTTCCCTGTCTTGTCTGTATATTTCGTGCGTCTCCTCTCCGCAGAATTGGGGTGCCAACGGTTAGTGAAGTTTCTGTAGTAGAACTATACCTTGGGTTGTCGAGTTGAATCTCTCTCTCGGTGCGATCAAGATTGCCACGGCGTGTTCTACGTATGTATTGTAAATACCCAGACTCTCCAGACGCTCTGTGCCAGTGCAGTCAGGGAGGCCCAGTGTAGGTTTTTAGGCAGTGCGTATGAATACGTTGGTCTGCTCTGCATGACATCTGCGTGAAAGCTGGTATGGCCGAGAGTACGTAATGCGGCAGATGACGAAGGCTTGCACCAGTCTCCTACTGTCGTCCTCCTTCATGCCGTCCTTACTGCGCGCCTTTCTTCTTATGAGTCTCGATAAAGTCCTGGCCGTGTGTTTTAGTTCGTTTAGCGTTGACGATACGCTGCCCGTCTCCTGAATTAGCATGCCTAGCACCCTGAGCTCCTGCACGTGTTTGACCTGGCTTCCGTTGATCTCCAGATTGAGGATGGTGGAGCTCATCTGCTGGATGTGTTTAGGTCTAATTTGTATAAATTCCGATTTTCCGGTGCGCATCTCATGTCTGCGCTCCTCGCGTTTTCGTCAATTGTGTTTATTGTACTTTGTAGAGCGTGTTGTCTGTTCCCGTAGGACCCCTTGGTCGCCCAATGGGTGATGGCTTCCGCGTAGATGGCTACTCGAAGTTCTGGGTCTTCCTCCAACGCTAGACCCAATTTCCTCGTCCCTATGTTGAAAAGTAGTGAGGAGAGAATAGAGCCCTGTGGAGTGCCCTTGTTGGCCATGTGAATCTTGCCCGATCTTAGGTGGCCCAACCCACTGGACTCCATTCTGTGTTTGAGAAAACTGTGCACGTAACTGTAGACCCTCTCCCCACAGCCGACCTATTGTGGGCCGGTGAGTATCGCGTTATGTGATATGGTGTAAAAGGCTTTCTGCAGGTCCAAGGCAAGCAGGATTCCGTTCTTGCTTCTGGGTGCTGGGCTCAGAACCTTCTCCCGAAGGAGGAGGAAGACATCCTGCGTGGACACCCCAAGTCGGAAACCGTACATCGAATTTGGTAGGAATTCGTTATCCTCTAAGTATCTCCCACTCTGTGTTTCGATAACTTTTTCGAAAAGTTTGCCAAAGCAGGAGGTTAACGAGATTGGTTGGAGGTTCTGTAGCAATTTCAATTTCCCCGGCATGGGTAATAAAATGATCGCAGCATCTTTCCATTCAGGAGGTATGCACCCTCATATCTTCCAAACTGTGTCTTTGAAGAGCTGCGTTAGTTTCTCTAAATCTTCGGTGCCCAGGTTTCTGATTATGGCGTTTGTCATACGATCCGGTCCAGGCACTGTGTTCCTCTTGAAAGAGAGCGCTGCAGCGTATATTTCTGCAAGCGATATCGGTTCATAAAGGGTGGGGTTAGTCGGTCCCGTATAACTTGGTGTGGTGGTTGGGGTCACCCTTTCTCCCGCGTACGTGTTTTGAAGCTCGTTCAGTAGCTCCTCCTATGAGCCTGCGTAGATGTTAGCTATGCGCCTCAGGGCGAGCGTCGTTTCTCTCCGCGTGGTTGCAGGGTTGAGCATACTGCGAAGAATTGCGCGCGTTTTCTTCGTGCTTACAGTGCCGCAGAGAGAGTTGCAGAAATTTCTCCAGTTTGTAGCGCACAGTTCTTGCGAGTATGCATCAGCTGCCTCCGTGAGTTGTGCTACGCACTCTCTAAGCATTCGGTTTTGCCGCTTTTTCTTCCATCTTTTGGTAAGGTTTCTTCTTGCTGCCCAAAGTTGGCTCATATGGTTATCGACCACTGGGTTTTCCTTTGTAGTTCGAATTTGTCTGGTGGCTTGTTCCGCTGCGTCCCGTAAATACCCCGTGAAATCACGTATCGTGTTGAATTTCGGGGCCTCATTTGCATTAACAAAATTTATTCCAGTCTGTCAGACGGGCCGTGCCGATCGGATGTCTTATTTTTGCCGTTTGAATGGAGACACTGAGAATGTAATGGCCACTCCCCCAATGTCCGTCTAGGTTAGTCCGAGTGACTCCTCGTTAATGGAATACGAAAGTGAGGTCAGGGGCCGTATCTCTTGAAACGCTAGTTCCCAGTTTGTTGGGGCGAGTCAGGCTGCGTGACGAGGATCAGATCGTGAGTCTCAGTTGCCTTCATAGGCTGGTACCTTTGGCCGTGCCCGGTCTGTAACCTCACTCTGTGTGCCAGGCGTTGAACTCACCTAGCAATACTACTCTCCTTGTTTCGCGGTGTTCATGATGTGTAAGATAATTGGCGTGAAGTCCGCCTTGTGGTTTCGTGGTGAGCTGTATACATTTGCTACAATGTTCTGCCGGGAGACTCCTGGCATTGTTGGAAACGACGCAGCTGACGCTGCAGCTCGAGCGGCTCACGGCAGTGCCTAGCGTTGTCCAGATACCGTTACCAAGAGCCGACGCAGCAAGACATCTGCGAATTCTTGGCCGAAGAGAGCTTTTAGCGTCATGGTGCTCTACTAGCAACTCCACATACCGTCTGCACCACCTAGACCCCTTACTCCGACTCAGTCATCCGTCCGGCCTCTCCCGCTTCGATGCTACGATGTTGTGTCGCCTGTGACGGAGTGGCGTTCACAAATACCTACTCCCACTTAATCGCAATGGCAGACTCTCCTGCGTGTGAGATGTGTGGGTACGTCGAGACAATAGAACACCTTCTTTGAAACTGCCCTCGGTTTCAGCGTGAGCGTGCACTCCTGGCTGCAACACTCCGCCGTTTAGATCCTCGGCCCTTTACTGAAGCCAAGATGTCTTTTGAGTAAGCCGTCATCGCAGAGGACAGGTTTGAAGGCACTTTTTAAGTTCTTGAAGGATTCAGGACTGAGTGCAAGATTGTGAACAATCAGTGTGTGCCCTGTGTACCTTGCAAGTAACGGCCAACGGACACGTAGAAAAGTGATCATATCCCTTAGTTCTCTCTCTTTTCTCTCTCCCTCCGTTTCCCTTCCCACGTGTAGGGTAGCATACAAGGCGCCGCCTAGTTAACCTCCCTGCCTTTCCGTCTTTCTTTCTGTCTCTCTTCGGGTGACCTCGCTTTACCGGCCATACCGTAGCTATTTGATGTGATATTTGAATGCCCGGTATAGTTCCGACGCTCACCTTAAGCCCCTTCCAAGCCAATATTCCGTCCCCTTGTGATGGGCGTTTTTGTGCAGTGTGTATAATCTTATTGAGCGTTTCGGTTTCCCTCCTTCTTGCAAGCATATAAGACCTTGTGCAATTTCCGCTACATCCACTAATTGTGCCAGTGCAGCTTCTTTGTTATGCAGGGAACGAGAGTTCCACTGCCACAACTCGAGATTCTCTTGATATTGCTTGAGAATTCCTATCTCCTATCATAACTCGAGATTATTTCTTATCACAACCCTACATTCTCTTGATATTGCTTGAGATTTACTATCTCCGTAAACAGAAGTTTGAGCTGGGTTTCTATGTTGGTTGGTTTTGTGTGTTCTGGCTTTGGGTCGTAGTTGCTAGATGTTGTTTGAGTTCTGCGAGTTCGGCCTGTAGTTCAGCGAGACTGGATTTAAGTTCCTTATTTTCTGCAATTTTTCTCTGATATTCCTTACTTTGCATTATTGGGGTGGTCGTGGGAGCCACGACCCTTGCCGAGCTTACCTGCGTGTTCGTAGGTGGCGTCGACTTATGTCCCACCGATCTGTGGTGGGCCGAGTGGGTAGCTGCGTTCCGCTCGCTTGATGTTTCGCACTGTTGTTTGTCGGTTAAGGCCTGGACCTAGAGCTCGATCTCCGTCGGGATGTAGGCGGAGTCTTGGAGCGTGCTCGGACTCTTCTTCGATCGTAGGGTGACGGAATCCTGTATCGGCTTGGCGATCGCGACTTCGCTTGGTTGCAAAGTTCCGATTCGTCTCCCTCATATGTAAACCAGCGGATCACCCTACACTTTGTGCTGGGCTAGAGCCTTCTCGGTTGCCTGGCGGGTTTTCTCGGCTGTCTGGGTCGCTGTGTACAGCTGAAGTCACCTGTGACGTGTTCCCTCCCTCATGAGGCACACTTTGGCGCACGCATATGTCCGTCAAACGGGTCTCTCGTACCACATATGCGGCAGACGCTAGTGTCCGGTTGGGCGCAAAAATCTGTACGGTGCCCCTTGTTGTAGTAGGTCTTGCACACCTGCACTGCTGCTCTATACGGGCGGCATGCTAGTTTACCCCCGCAGTAATACACAAAGCGCGGGAGAGTCGGCCCACAGAAGGTAATCGCTGCACTCACCGTTTCCCACATCGTGCGTGAATGTGTTATTTCCACCCCTTGCGTTCTCATTCGCAAGTTGGCCATGAGCGTTTCAGTGGGTGTGCTGAGTAGTATCCCGTGCACCACTCCCCTGAGGTCTTCTTCGCCAGTCGCCGCGAACACGTTTACGTCATGTTTACGACCACTTAGTTTGAGCGTGGTTATGTGACGAATTCGCTCTGCCTCTTCTTGTTTCGAGGTGGTTAAGATAACTATGCTTTATCCCGGCTTTATCCGTAACAGAAATTGCTAACCTGGTACGGTGTGTTGGCAGGCGGATGAGAGTGCCTCAGTGATCTCCGTTGTGATGATTGTTCGTAGCGGTAGGCGCTTGTGGGGTCGAATCACTATTTTGAGGTCGTCTTTCGGAAACAGCGGGTCTTTGATCCCCTTCCCTTTCCTTCGGGTTTCCGGTTTGCGTTCCTCGGGTCTTCTTAGTAACTGTTTCTTCTCTCTCGCTTGTTGTTTTCTTTGTCGCAAAGTGAGGACGGTGTGCCAGTCGTCCTCGGTGGTAGTTCTTTCAGTAGTTTTAGTGTGAGTTGCCGTTGCCTTGGTGCAGTCGGTATTGTTCGTCGAAGGTCCGGTAAGGTCCATGTCCTCTTCCGTCGTAGCAGAGGAACGCCTGTCGGCGTTCTTTGTGTCGAGCGCAGACGCCTGGGCCATTGTCAGCGTCTGCTTGGCCGGCATCGCCGGCGCAGCTGCCAGCGTCTCCAACCTATCGGTAGGCTTGGCGCGCCTGCCACGTAATTGAGGGCGTCTTCTGATGTGGCGGTGTAAGTAACAGCTTCCGGGCACAAACCTGGTGTCCACGGATTCCGGGTGTTCTTCACGAGTCAAATGGAGTGGAACTTTTCAGGGTGTTTAAGGCGGAACACACCAGTGAATACGGAACTGCCCAAGCGGCAAAAACCAGCGAAAGGGAGCGCGCCACGCCCCTCCACCCCCCCCCCCCCCCCCAAGCGTGGAACTTGTGCTAGCAGGTACCTTATATTCCCCTACGGCGTGGTTTAGGTATTCACTGAGATGTGAGACAATTACAGCGCCATTTCTTTTCCCCTAGAACAATTAAAGATCCCCAAGCTGTCAAATATTTGAAAAATGAAGGATGCCAGTAAGTATGTGATTTTTAGTTAATTATAGGATGTATTTTGCTGGCGCTAAATACATTTTTTGGCGAATATATTTATTTCTACACGAATATTTGGCGCGAAGGCAGCCTAGTTGATAGCGCTTTGAAATTCTTGCCTGTTAAAGGCAGGTAATACGCAGGTCTTGATCAGCAAAAAATATTCTCACAAGCAGAGCCGATATTCTTTGTTGGTAGTGTAATTGCATGTAGGAAAAAGTGCGTTCTGTCAAGAGTTCCGTCATAGACTTCACAGATATAAAAATATTAAAAATCCGGGCCAAATGTGGCGGCCGGCATGTATGATGTTCCTAGAAAAAGTTGGTGGCGAAAGAGTCCTGTAAAAGATAAAAACGACGCCGGCAACGTTTTTTTTTCTTTTTTATTGCGTCGATTTCAGGCCTGCTCCCGGATTGGTGCCTACCACGCGACTCCTCCATTTCCGTGATTTTCTCACCTACAGGAAGCTCTGGAACAGTCCATCGGAAATCAATCTCTGTGGGGTCGGCGTTACACGCTTTGGAAATTCCTTTCGTGCAGAGCGTCCACTCTTGAGAAGCATTTGATTGCCCCCACCTTTTCCTTAATGAGTGAGTTTGCCTAACTCATCCATCTCGTTGTGCCGAGTTCATTTTTTTGTCTTTTAAAAATATGACGCTTAAGGAGCGAGGTCTCAAAAAATTCCGCTTTTTTACTCCTAATAAATTTTACTCCCATTACTCACAGTTCTTTGTTTCTTAATTTTCGCCTTCTGTTTTGGTTAAAACTGTGTTACACTTCTTTTATTGGTATTCCTTAAATGGCTGAAACCAGCATCTTGTGTTAGCTTGACGTTCTTTATCTACGCCCTAGGCACTGCAAAATGTAAAAAAAGATACGGACGAAATCGAATTATCACTTCTTCCACCACTTTTTGACAGTTTATAGAACGAATTCTTATGGGCCAGAGGAAACAAGTCTTTTTCTTTTCTGTGTTTCCTTTAACCAATTATTATTTTCCCTTTCACTTAAAGTGTCCTTGTTTGCTCTGATACAAAGGAAGCCTTTAGTGAGCGCAGCTTCCAGACTTGCTATCTTTATGTGTGTGTCGGAGTCGCCACAAAATGATATGGCTCTGCAACATGCAGGTTCTCCAATAACAATTGGCCAGCACTTCATTCGCATACTAGTATTTGTGAACTCGCACGTTCTTTACATATAACGTGACTCGCTGAAACACCGGGGTGCTGCTTGCTGTTCAAAACTGCCACGCAAGCCAGTTAGCATTTATCTGTTTACATGGCCGAGCAATGCACAGGCGCAACGCTCACGGATTCGTCCCTTCTGGTCGCATATAATGTCAGCCTGTTTCTTCTGGACACCTAATATAATATTAAAGGTGAGGAAATTAATTAGAACGCCGAAGTGAAACCAGTCGACGTTATCTTTTTAAAACATGCAGGTAAAGAGATTCAGAAGTTGTATTTATTTCTTACCTTCAGAGGGTTTGCCCGAGAATCTTCTTTTCTTTCTTCTTTTCTTCCTTTCTTTCCTTCCTTCCTTCTTTCTTTCCTTCTTCCTTTGTTTCCTTCCTTCTACCTCTCCTTCTTCCTTTCTTTCTTCGTTTCGTTATTTCTTTCTTTCTTTCGTTATTTCCTTCGTTCTTTATTTATTTGTTTTTACTTCAGACACTTCAAAATGTTTGCGAAAACTGCTGCAAAATCTGCGAAGCCTGGGGCAAAATCTGCTGTAAAATCCGCAAAATTCTGTAAACGCTATCGGCGTCTACTAGTTGTTTAATCCACTACCGTTAAAAAAAGGCTAATGAGCTGTTGAAGCCTTTGGTAGAGATAAAACTGAACAAATAACAGCGCAGCTCTTTCGCGCTCCTTAGAGAAAATGTCAACTTCGTTCCTTAAGGTTTACGAACAACAAACATATGTCTCACGCGGCCTTACCTTTTCATTGGGAGGTGCCTTCCGCTTTATAACGCTTTTTGTCTACACTAGAATGGCGTGCAAAATTCATCAGTGCCTACGGTGTGCGAATGGTACCTTACTGATCCTGTTAAGAACGTTGCCTCGGGCCTAGAAAGCGGTCTTGCGTGCTGCATTGAAATGTCTTAAAGCGTACGCTATTGTCAGACTTGCGAATTCAAAAAGAAAAGTCCGAACAGCCGACAGGTGTGTTTTCAGGAAGTTTTCGCTCCGCTGCTTAGGAAAAGCGCTGCTCTTGACGCTCAAGCCGGAACGAGACGTGGATCCTTGTGAAACTGACAACATTCACACCGTGACTACATTTTCGTGGTGTTTACATGCAAAACTGGTTGCAAGCCAGTAGAACTACGGCTTTCAATTTACACGGCCGTGACATCGTGCGCTTCACTGCACTTATACCGTATGCAGAGTGAGAGTCTGCTTTTTGTCCTTCCACAGTACATGCGGCAATCAGCTTTCTTGTTACTTGCATTGAAGCCAAAGGGTAAGAAATATGATGATCTACATCACTGGATGTTAAACTTCTATATGCCAGGATATGAAGGACCGTCTCTGAGACAAAATCTCGCGTTGAGAATTCCTATTCGCTTTCAACATAAGAAAAATGATGTAAAAATTACAATGAATATTCTTTTTTTCGCTGTTTCATTTTTGTAGCACTGACATTTCCTGTATACAGAAGGTTGATGTCGTCAGAAGCAGCTTTTATTTTATGTGCAGTGCGCACTTCTCCTTCCTTCTGCCCGTTTCACTTTCTGAAGATTCCCATCTGGAAATGGGTTCCAAATGACACTAACAGCGTAATCAGGGTTCGTAAAAATAAAAGTTCTAAATGAAAGTAGTTTTGTACTACTTGAAGCATACCGAAGAGTCCTCTTCAGGTATAGTAATTGCGCGTGTCGCGTGGCTCGATATAATATAAATGTGGGGTTCGAATGAAATTTTTCACATATATGCAGGCCAACGTACTTATATTCACAGGAACATGTCAATACATTTACATTAGCGGTGCAGTCAAACATGAGTTGCTATTTCAATGCAGGCAATAGAAAATGCAACACATTTGTGGTAGTTCTGAGTCATCTGCCATTTGTGGTAACATTACATTAGGAGATCCAGTACTACACTGAGTTGGACCTAACCGATGTTAGAGTTCACCACAGTGTAGATTATGCAGTCATCAGCATAAAGCCTAATATTTGCAGTTTGCTCATCTAGAGTATCATTTACAAAAATTTAGAATAATAGCATTGTGGAACACCTGCGAGAGGCGATTATATATTTCTAGATTTTTTATTAAAAGCAGCGTGTTCGTGGCGATGCGTGAAGTATGCTTCTACCCAACTACGTAGTCGGCTGTTTTTCAAAATACCCCATGTAAAAAATTAAGACGAAGATTCATTTTTGTCTACGTCCTCGCAATCATTATTCAGCAAGCTAATTAAGCTGACCCTTCAGCTACGACGCTCTGGGTGAACTTTGTATGTTGTTTATTCTCTTGAGATGCAATACTATCTAGAGAGCTATCTGTTTTCTATATAACATTGAAGTGGAATCGCTGAATAAAGTGTTTAAACAGAGCCCCAAAGGCAAACATATATGAAATAAAACCGTTCAAATTAGGAGCACGCAAGGAGGCGAACTTGATGGTCTATAAAGAAAAAAAATAGTTTCTCCCACCTACCAGAACGAAAAGAAGAGATATGATCAAATAAATAAAAAACGACCACTGTAATTTTATTTAACACTCAGTTGCGAAAAAGTACAACCTAGCCAAAGTGACTAGGTTGCCCATGACGCCGTGGTGGAATCTCGGCGGAGGTACAACAAGCAATCCAAGGATAGCGCTGGAAATATGACAAAATGCGCCTGCCCAAAAAGCTGCTTAACCAGTCAGACAGCCGACCACGTACTTCATTCGGCGGACCACCATACGTTTCTAGTCTGATACAATGGGGTATCTTTTCTTCTACACTGTTCCAAATTACGTCAGCTAAAAATAGTTCCTCACACAACTTACCAATCTATTCTAAAAAAAAAACACACTACAAAAAACAACATTTGGTCATAGCTTCCTTGGTCTCGTAGACGTGGCAGTTTTGGGGCTTAGAGCAATGTCATTTGGCAATGCAGTCAAAGTGAAGAACATGCTGCTCATTGATTTGAGTTCTATCAGCTTTCTCTATGGTTTTTCGTTTTAAAAAGAGAAGGAAAAAAAGTGCTGCACAAAAATGCAGAATTTAGAAAGTTGGAAAGGGGCCTGGGAAGCGGCGTTTTATAGGTGGAATAAAGCTTGTCGAAAAGCCTCATTTACTCTCCGCTACTAAACAAGAAAAGTTTTTCATGACTCCTCGGACGGCAACGAATAGCTGCGCCGAAGACAGCAGCTCGTAAGTGCAGCAAGGGCTTATGGCCATAAGCATACCATTGAACAATGTGATTGCTGCAACGCTGTCTCTAATGGGGAATGATAATGACGGTTATAAGGCAAAAAGCACTTCGATATATTTCTTTCTTTGTTTCACTGAACAAGAAAGGGCCATTCTTGTGCCGGAACTTTTTTGACTTCTTGGCACTCCAAACGAGTTACAAAGTAGAGGTTTCCTTTCTGGCTTTGTTGGCCGCTTCCGCTAGATGCTTTAATATATCGTGTCTGAAACATCCGAAGATAGCATAATGCTTAACACTACTATGAGGGATACGGTCAGCCGCTTTGAACCCTTACAGGTAGACACAAGGTGCTTAAGTTATCTTTTTGAGAGCTTTAACGGAAAATCACCAGAACTTACCAGTGCTCGGTAAGTTGTTGAGCTCAGCGAACACCTCGTTGCAGCTGATACGATTGGTAGGTTTTTCCTCGAGCGGCACATCTAATAGCTGCAACACGAGAGGAAACTATGCGCCCGTTATGTTTTGAGACATTACAATCTAGCCTTGCTCAAATTTCCTCCTCCCAAATCTCACTTTGCAGTGTGGGGCCTCGTTGGCCCAGTGAGAAAACATCGTAGAAAGACCTCTCTTGACTCACCCTTGTGTTTAGTAGCTTTGACATTCAGCTAGGAATTCCAGGCTCGCCGGATAGAGTGCCGTCTGCGGAGACCGTATTTATTCATTAACAAAATACAGAAACGTTCCTATGCTCTCCAATGTCAGCAGATGTTAAAGAAACGCGGAAAGCTTAATTAAAACAGGAAAGCTAACCTACGGCGTCCCAAAGAGTCCGTCGGTCACTTCGGATGCAATCATGTTATGCCACACCACATAATACAGTTATATAATAAAAAGAGCACTCTCTTTAAGGAATACCATGCTGCACGAAGATTCCACAAATGCAATATCGTACGAGCTGACTTAGACAGATGATAATATTATTAGGATCATCTTGGTTTCCTATACATCAACGCAAATAGAGGTAACTTCTTTGTCTTAAATAATGTTGGCAAGTTTTAAATGTAAACTTTGTATACCATGCTACGAAATGCGCCCTTCTGCGGTTTTCTTCAAAAAGCTTTTACAGTTGTTCGTCTTTTGCACTTATTACAAAGCCGCCGAACTATAACAATTGCTTCGATATTTGACGCTCCTGAATCGCAAAGTTATAATCCCGTAAGACCCCCCCCCCCCCCCCCCCCTGCAGAAGCAAATTGAGTAGCTAAAGCGGGTATGTACCAGCAAACAGGCAGTTTTATTCCAACAAAACAATCCAGCGCAGCTTAATAAATGCAACAGAATGTGATTGCGTGGCATTCAAATAAGCCTTCGGGTGATACCTGTCTACGTGTATACTTATGAATCAGGTTACCCATATGTATATTTCGGGCCTCCTGCCACAACGATTGTTTTTCAATGATTACCGGCGTTTCCATTTTCCAGGTTTCATGACAGTGCTGCCCGATGCTAAAACGTTTGACTGCGAGATGTGTTTTCTGCCGTAGAACGCCGGTGGCGAACTCGCACTTTATATCCTATATTGATACTAACTGAGGGCTCAGGCAATAGATATAAATGTTCCTTGAGTTCCTTGAGAATGAGGGCTCTTCAGATCTTAACCCCAGTCCCAGGTCACAGGGTCCGTCAACAGTTCGAACTTGCGCCTTAAAGCCAAGCAAGGAGAGAGTAAAGCCAAGAAACGTTTGCTGGTGTACCAGCTTTCCCCCAGTTAATTCTTCTTTTTACGTTACAAATGGAAGGCCCAGCAGCGAGGGATTCAAATATTGCTTATCGAAAATGGCATGAGAGAACTTTAAAAAAAAAGACTACTCGTCCCCAAAACATCAAGCCTTGAAGTCCAAAGCGCTGTTTTTACACATATGCACTAAAAGAGGAGTCAAAGCTGAAGTTTGAGCTGGTTAACACTACTCAACATTAAAACCCTAATTCAAAATTTTAACTGCTAAATGCACAAATATGTGCTTCTTCTGGAAACCGAATTTTCTAGCAGCAAGAAGTTTTTTGCGCTCTTTGTTAAATTATTCTGACAAAGAAAAATTCTGTCACCTTTTCCTCCAAATTTTATGGCAAAGAAGAAAAAGTACAGTACCAACTCAACAGTTTCAACAATAGGCCATGGACTGTTCAATCTCTACACCTTCCATGGATCGCAGTGAGGTTAGCAGGTGCTTTGACGCGCATTCGCATTCGGCTTTGACATGTTCTGTTGACGGAGCTATAGAGTGACCTCTTCGCTTGCCCAGCTTCTAAGAAAGGTGTTCTCCAATACAACCTACTCTTCATGGTTCCCGTGAAGCCTTGAAGTTCTGCGGAAGCTCTCAGAAGAAACTAGTAATGCTTTGGTGATATTTTATATTTTGAACATGCGTTTTATTACTCTTATGCTGCTTTTGCAATGAAATGAGTGGTTGTCTTCGACTTAAGCTGTTGTCTGGAAAGACCGTGCAGCAGAAAACTGCAGCAAGTTGGATGACTGGAAATAAAGAATATTTGTTTTGTTATATGTGGTTTTTAGAGAAAGAATAGAAGAAATTTCACCAAAACTTTTTTACTTTCGAGTTGATTAAACATTCATAAAAATTTAGGGTGATGAATTCAAGGACACAATATATGTGATGAATTCTAATATCATATCTCCAATCTCCACCAGAGAATAAGTATGTAATTGACACAGTTATCTATCCATTTCTGTATCTTTGAATGCCCCAGAAGAACGTATGTTTAGCGTATGAACAGCGTATGTCTTTCTCTCCTTTCATTTAAACGCTAAGTATCAGCAAAAGCGGAAGAGATAGCTCGAAAAATGAAGCGAAAAAAACTTTCAATTGTCACCCGCGGTTTTGAATGTGAAATTTTGGCGAGATAGAACGAACGTATCACGAGGGCTGACGCTCAGAGTACCTCAGACGCAAAAAAAATGAATAAGAGATGTGCAGCTGTTTTCGTTCAAGATCTCACTGGCTAAAATTGTCTCATGAACCTGGAATTAATGCGCTGCAGTCTTGAAGATTATTCGTTCCTCTTTCAAGTTCATATTCCCTGTAAGTCCTTGTTTTCAGTGGCTGGCACATGGGAAAAAATTAGTGAAGACAAGAAGCAATCTCTAGGTGTGGCACCTGGTCAAAGGGTTCCTCCGCGCTACGTTTTCAACAAACTGCGGTATATTGCCTGATTAATGGCCTGCTTGTTTTTGTTAGCGTAGAGTTGACACTCAAATAACAACTAAATAACAGCTAAATAACGCATTAACATTTGGAGATGACGTGCGCAACGTAAAACTGTATTAGGCGTTTCATAGAAAAAAGATTTAAGTTGATACCGCCTAGATCGTTTTCCTCTCCTCGTGTTTTGAGTAACGCCACGAAGGAGCATCATGCAAGCTATCAACTGAACCAATTCACTGTGCTATTCATTGATATCTTCATGTTGCGACGCGTATTTAGAGCAGCAAATTGCTCATACAGGGAAAACAACACTGAGAATACTTAAGTGCATTCAATGCCAAGAGTGCAAGGTATCTCGTGTACATTAATGTAAACCACAGTTCTTTGGTCTGTTGGAGCGATACAGAAAGTCTGAATGCCGTTTTCAGACCTTTGTGCTCAGGCTTAAGACGCGGACTTTTATGATGTGCAAGCCACAGCAGACAATTATGCCCTTTTGTACTTTCTGCAGGTGACTTTTGGCAACTGCGTTAGCTTTATATCAGACAACTCTATAAATGCCTAAAACTGCGATAAAAGCTGTACACAGGAAAAATTGTACTCAAACTAGATATTATACGCCACTTTTACTCAGCACACTAAGGGTGTCAAAGTCGTTAGGTGCGGAAAAGCAGCGCGACAGACCACCACTTTCTCTGTCTCTCTTTGTTCCTGCTTCTACAGTGTGATAATTTGCTACCTTCCGAAAATGTTCATGTCATGATAGGGACGTATGGAAGCATGCGCAAAGATAAATCGTTATGTTGCCTACCATAAAGTTGAACTCACACGATCTGTTCACCGATGCTCATGAAAGCGTGTGCGAAAGTGGGTTTAAACGTGTGTGGATTTTCTTTGAGTGCTTCATCTTGTCTGACTTTTATAGTGCAGGTACCTTCCCAAACAAAAATAAACACACACTGCTACCCTGATAAATCCTCTCTTGACTACAATCCCAAACTCAACATTATTTCAAAGCTCCAAGCAGTTTGAAAAGGTCTGTTTGCTTAAAGTCACCCACGTAGAGGGCAGGAAAAAACCTTTTACTTATATCCATGCATTTCAGCGAAGAAGTTTCGACTGCAGTGGTGGCCTAGCGGTTTCAGCATCCGCCTCGCAGGCGGCAGGTAGGGGGTTCGATCACCAGTCTCGCCTGTTACCCACCGGTTATACAAAGGGTACAAGCCTTCCGCTGCCTCGTACTCGGTTGCTCTAAGGTAAAATGCTTGGGAAATGTGACTTTGACCCCATCTTGAGTAGAAGAAAAAGCCTTGTGCCTTGTGCGCTTTTTGGCCACAGATGCCCTTGCATCATAAAAAATTCATTAACATCAGCAATGATTTACATATCATGATTCGCGCCTTCATAGACGCTATACACAAGCCTACGTAGGAATTGTGCTGACGTAGGTAACAGAAGACAGCATTTGCATGCACAAAAACATAAAACCTTCATTGACAATCCGGTCAGCACAGAAAAAAAAGAAAAGTTCCATGAAAATTGAAAAGTTCCATCAGTACCTTACCTGTACTCACCTACAAAGCAGAAACGTGGAGGCTAACGAAAAGCGTTCAGCTTAAGTAAAGGACAACGCAAAGAGCTATGGAAAGAAAAATTATAGGTGTAACGTTAAGAGAACAAAACCAGGCAGATTGGATGAGGGAACAATAGGTGGTTAATGACACGCTAATCGAAATCAAGAGGAAGATATGGGCTTCAGGAGGGCATGTAGTACGAAGGCGAGATAACCGCTGGTCCTTAAGGGTAACGGAGTGGATTGCAAGAGAAGGCAAGCTTAGCAGAGGGCGGCAGAAAGTTAGGGGGCGGACGAGATTAAGTATTTTTAGGGCATATAGTGGACGCAGCTTGAAAATTACAGGGTTAATAGGAGACGCCTTTGCCCTGGTGCCGGCGTATTGTGCTGTGTTTTGTTTTATGGCACATAGGCAACTAAGGCCATCATGCGCCAAGCACGAGGTATAGGAAAAGTGTTTGCTGAATTTTATAGAAATGTGGAAAATCATCTATGGTGTGGAGGGCCCCAAAAGTTTTTACTGCCCAGTGAACATATATAAACATTTTTAGAATTGGCTGCTAGTAAAAGCTTTCAATACGGTTGAGTGACCTCTGCAGCTATCCTTGGCTGGGCAAGGATCTCGAGGCTCCCAACAACCAACATGAAGACATCAGCCTTCTCAGGGGTGAGAAAGTGACTGAGGTGGTCTTAAAATTCGAACAGCCCAGTCGGCTGAATATTTAGATTCTTGAGAAATCCCGTTTCCTTAAACAAAACTAAAAACGCACGTCATATCAACAATCTCATTATCTCCTAAAAGCAGTGCAGGTTAAAAAAGAATGTATTCTTTATAGAATTGAGTAAAGCACTTTTTACTTTGTTTTTCGAGATTTTCAGCAGAAAATGAAATATGCGTAACCGCAAGTTCATTTCCGCATTCTTCGCAGACAGGTGAATCTTGTTTTTTGATTAGAAAATTGTGCGTGAGGTGTGTGTGCCCTATCCGAAAACGGCAGATAATCATTTCCTTCAAACGTTCCTGGTGGGTACAGGACCTCCGTTCACCTAAATCCGGTTTCATCATGTGCAGATTGATTTTTACTTCGTTGTACCACGTGTACTGCCATTTCTTTCTTAAGTTACGATTGACTAAGTTAATAAAATTTTTGAATGGTATATTTACTTTCGTGATTTGCTTGTCCCGAGCTTGAGTAGCACAGAAGTCTTTCGTTGCCTTGGATCCCTAGGTGATTAGGCACCCAGTAGAGTTTTGTTTTGTCCTGGAGCTGTGGATGTGACTATAATGTGTATATCACCAAGTGTAGAAGTGATTGCATTTATTTGGTGGAGAGCAGTAAGTAAACGTAAGGAGTCTGTGTAAATAATACTGTTTGATAGGTTCTCGTATACTCTTTGTGCAATGGCAACACAAACGGGCGAACATTCGGCAGTGAAGATTGTTGCACAGAGCGGAAGCCTTACGATTTCACTGTAATTGCCTTTTACCACAGCACTTCCAACCACCGACATAAGCACCCGTCTTGAGCCATCTGCATAAAAAGCTGTGGAAGTACTGTATTTTTCCTCCAGTGCAAGAAATTATTTTATTATATGTTGTTGTGCAGTTTGTTTTTTCCAGAACTGTGTGAGAGTGAAACCGCAGATTTCAGGGAAGTTGTACCATGGCGGAAGTGAATCTCGTCTTCCGGCAATGCCAGGTAATGTGTCTTGTATATCGAGATTTTGGCGCAGCTCTTCCAAACGCAAGAGCAGTGGCATGGTGCATTGTGGGTTTGTTATTAAGCTGTATTCTAGATGAGCACTTTGTGACTATTTGGTGACATATGTTTTTAGGTAGTGAATGGATTTATAGAATGTATGAGCACGTGAGCATCGTTCTTCTGTTAGTAAGTGACCGTTCGTTTCTACATACAGATTGTTTATGGGTGATGTTCTGTATGCACCAAAGGAAAGATGCAAACCTAAATTATGTATCGGATCCTGTCGTTTAAGGTTAGATGGTCTCGCTGATCTATACTCTTTACATCCATAACGTACGGTAGAGCGTACGACAGAGCGGTAAATTTGCAAGAGACATGTCCTGCCGGCCCCGCAGTGTTTTCGCGGCAGCACTTTAAGGGACCGAGAGGCTTTCTTTTTCAAAGCGTTTATGTGAGGCAGGAAAGTGAGCTTTTTGTGAAATGTTATACCTGAAATTTATGTTCATTTTTTTACGGGCAACTCTATTTCGTTCAGGTATAATGTGGGATCTGCCTGTATGCCTGATTTAGGTCAGAAGAGGAGGCCCACTGTTTTCTCCGGAGAAAAGCGAAAGCCATTTCTGTCTGCCCCATGTTGGTAGATTATTTACTGTTATTTGTATTTGACTTCCACAAGTCGATATGTTAGAGGATGTACAAGCTATCTGGAGATCGTCTACACAGACAGAATACGTAACGGGCCTTGGAATTTTATTTCTTAATAGAAATAATTTTGACAATAAAGAGCCTTGTACTGAAGATACATCCTTGAGGCACTTCTATTTCTTGAATAAAATTTCTAGAAAGGGTTGAGCCTAGGCGGACGTTAAATGAACGGTTAGATAAAAAGTCTTTAGGCAGTTCGACATCCTGCCGCGGATACCCAGTTCAGCCATGCCCCGAATAATCCCAACACTCCATGTTGTGTCATTAGCATTTTCTAAATCGTAAAAGCAATACAGTTTTGTTTGTGTATGGAATTTTCTCGGATAATGTTTTCAAGACAAACTATGTGATCGGTGGTGAAACAAGGCTTTTTAAAACCACATTTGTGGACATCGAAAATCTCCCGGTGTTCTAACACAAAGCTTAGTCTGATGTTCAATACACATTCGAAGGATTTTGCTAGATATCTGTACTGGGCTATGGGCTTATTTATAGCTGCTAGGAAAGGTAGGCGGTTTACCTTATTTTAAAAATGGAACAATAATAGCCTTCTTCTAGGCTTCCGGTATTTTCGCTGATACCCAAACTCTGTTATAAAACCTTAAATGTGCCTTTACAGCCGGTTCAAAGAGACGCTAACTTTTCATACTGCATGTCGTCAGGGCCGGGTGCACTTTCCTTACCGGCGGATAGTGCTTTATTAATTTCTTTGAACTGTAAGTAAATTATTATCAGATTCATTTGTGCTGCCACGTGTTGGCAGTCTTTGTTTCGCAGCTGTGTTTTTGCATTTGTGGAATGATTATGTGTAGTGAAATGAACAGGAGACTGCAGAAAAATATTCACCCAAAGTGCCTGTTTTCTATATTTGTGTGTATACCAGGTCCTGACACAAAGGGAACTGTGAGTGAGGCGTAGCTGCCATTTATCTTTTTTACCATCTCCCACATTTTTTTTTTATGTAGTTGAGCTGTTTATAAAGGACACGTAACCTTGCAATGAAGTTTTGTCTGCATAGCGACAAATGTATCGGGCTTTTGCTCTGGAGTTTTTGTAGTGTATGAAATTCTCCTTCGTTGGGTACCTACAGAAAATTCACTAGGTTTTGGTTATTTCTTATTTGCATCTCGGCATTCTTTTGTATACCAAGTTTTGCGATTCTGTTCTACCACTCCAGACGACCGAGGAATTGCTAGGCGCGCAGCGGTTGAAATAGAGTTTGTGATAGATTCATTTAGTTCGTCTATGCTGAGATCATCTGAGACTATTTTATCTAAGATGGCCCTTTCTCTAAAAAGCGTGGAGTCGGCTAAATTTAACTTCCACCGTCGTATTTTTGTTGGGGCGACTTGCGTTGGGGATGTTAGGCTTGTTAATACAGGGAGGTGATCGCTGCCGTACGGGTGATCGATGACATCCCATTTAAAATCGCAAAAGAGAAAGGGTGAACTGAAAGACAAGTCCATGGATCTCATTTTCCCCGTGCTCGGAGAGCAGTATGCATCTTTGCCGCTGTTTAGGAGGCAAACATTATTACTTAGACTAAAATCTTCTAAAATACGAACTCTTGCATTATTGTGTGCACTTCCCCTAAAAGCGGAGTTGGCGTTAAAATCCCCAACTAGCAGGTTTGGCTTTGGTGGCTGTTCAAAAATCGTTTCTAAGTCATGAAGTGTCACTTTTACGTGTGGCTCAAGGTATATGTCACATATTGTGATTGCCATAAAAAGAATGACAGTGACTGCAACAGCTTCGTATTTAGTTTGAAGTTTGACTTCACGCGTTGCAACACCAGTGTAGAATACAATAGATACACATCCACACAGTTTACTTCCTTGCTCTCGGTCACACCGAAAGATATAATACATGTTTAAAATGTTCTTTGTTTAGAGCCTAAGTTCGTTTCCTGTAAGCATAAAGCCACTGGGGAGATTGTGTTTAAAAGTTTTTTTTTGCCACTGTAGTTATTTAGTAGTCCTCGGTAATTCCACTGTATAAGGCACGCCATGTTGGATGATTTCTGAGAATGTAGTAAAAATTTAAGATACCGGTTTTAGGGGCGCCAATACTGGGGTCTTCTCTGTTATTTTTCGTTCAAGGGAGCTGTGGCGACGCCGCAGCGGAGGCGAGTCCTGTGTTGTGTCCATCGCCTCACTAGAGGCTCTGGACGCCCGCGGTGAACCTGTAGGTGTGCAGTTTGTGGACGTCGCCCGACTGGGGGAAGCCTAGCGAGTGGCCGGCTGAGGGCCGGCGGGCCCTTTTTCAGAGGTGGCAGGGCAGCCTTCGCTGCGTCTGCTGAGGCGGGAATGGCCCTGCCTCAGGCTTTCTCTGGGCGGTGGCCAAACCCTGGCGTGGTGTGCCGCCCCTGCGATCCACATCGGCGAAATTTGTTTAGCTTTGAACTGGAAAGGTGAGGGGAGTCTTTTTCGTGCTTCTTAATTGATATGCTACGTTTTACGTTGTCTTTGTTGTTATTATTTCTTTTTCTCTCTTCCTTGTTGGGCACGAGCTCGTGTACGCGGGGTAATCTCCTTCGCAGTTCGCGCAAGTGGTGCAGCGTTGCAGTCCATGGATTCATGATCATTTGACAAACATTTGTCAAATGTTTGCCGGCCGCGACAGCTCTGTTAGCCATGGCCGAATATTTGACACTTAAATCATCGTCTGGGATTTGGAATGTATGGCCTTATAGTTATTCTAAGATACCCTACTCCTATGGATTGGGGAGGCTGCTGGAGGCAATGGCCAGGACTGTGTTTTGTGGGTAGTTCCCTGTCATCTTTTCTGATTTTTATGCGGTGGTCATCGGTAACGTTCTGGTCTTTCAGACCATCGAGCATTTCTTGTTCTCAGAGGTTGAGAAAGTTCTGTTCAGATATTACGCCTTTGACTGTGTTTAGTGATCCGTGAGCAGTTACGGATACAGGCGTGTTTCCAAAGGACACTAAGGTTGGGAGTTTTGAGTATTGTGCTTTGTCTCGGACTTGCAGACGGAGGTCGCCAGTGGCTAGCTTTGTCACCTTGTAGCCAAGGCACAGGGCATCAGTAAGAGATTTAGAAATAATGAATGGAGGCCCTTTTCTTGCTGGTTGATTTGCATCTTCGCTATATATGACATGATACCTACGGAAATGTTCTTTAGTTTTTCGGGTGCACTATATGTTCGGTCCGCACTCTTTTTAGACCGCAATCATTTTGTGAGGGAGGTGGAGCCATACAGTGTGTTACATGCTCGGGCACGATGCCCAACACGGAGCCCAACAAGGGGACGGGACAGGAACTTGCAAGTCCTGCGCACGCCAGCTGTACACCACTGCTATGACCAAATATGACGCAACTCAGGGTGGCTGAGCACACAAGGTTAACCCTCGCCCCCAAGAAAGAGGAAAAAATGTAAGAAGTGAATAGGAGGCAGGAAAGTTGTGAGAAAGAAGATAGGAAAGGGATAGATGGAGGGGAGGGCAGGAAAAGGTGACTGCTGATTTCCCCCGGTCGGGTCAGGCAGGAGGTGCCGTCTACAGGAAGCTGGGGTCAAAATTGTGTGTTGTCTCCGCCGAGGGGCCTTAAAGGTCCAAACGCCCGGCATCGGCTCAACCTCTTTTCACCAGACATGGCGATGCCAAGCACGGCGAACCGCGGGTGCTCGGGTCCGTGGTGATGCACTGTTCACCGTCATCCCCCTGCGGGGATGTCCCTGCGGATGCTCGGGAACCCGTGGTAGCGTCTCTAACCAAGGTCTGCATGAAGCATATGCCGCTGCGAGGAGCTGCGGGCGTACTCAGATTGATGATTATGAATTGTTTCATTCAGACCCCATCACATAAAATATTAAAAGAAATGCTTGTTACCGGTAGAACCATAGTATATCTTTCACTGTGCTCTTCTTCGCAATGCACAATATTGCTACGGTTGTGCTTGTGCTTGGAACGCTCGTGCTTGGTGCGCTCGCGCTTGGAACGCGAAGAGGACGAAGTGCGTTTCTGCTGCTGGGCTTCGCGTGCCCGGTTGTTCGGCTGCGTGGCTGTAAGCTGTTTCCCTGTAAATATATTTTTCCCTTTTGGTGTGCACATCTTCACGTTACATTATTGGTGTGAGGTGCTGGGTACAGCCACAGCAAGCACGGAACTTCGCAGCGGTCGTCAGCTCGCCGGCTCTTCAACCATGACCAGCGAAGGGGCCGCTCCGTCGGCGTCCGCCAACCCGGCGTTCATCATTGCCCATCCGAGAGATCCTGGGACCTTCAACGGAACGGACGGCGTCGACGTGGAGGACTGGCTCGCAATGTACGAGCGCGTGAGCACACACAACAGGTGGGACCCGACCCTAAAGTTGGCCAACGTCATCTTCTACCTGACGGGCACTGCCAGGGTATGGTTCGAGACCCACGAGGATGAACTCACCAGCTGGGATCTCTGCAAGCGCAAGCTTTGTGACCTGTTTGGTAAGCAATTCGGGCGTCAGCTCGCTGCGAAGAAGGAGCTCGCATGCCGTGCACAAACGTCCACAGAGTCCTATGTATCATACATTCAGGACATATTAGCTCTCTGCATGAAAGTCGACGCCACTATGTCAGAGTGCGACAAAGTAGGTCACGTGCTCAAAGGCATCGCAGATGACGCCTTTAACCTTCTTGTATACAAGGACTGCGGATCGGTTGACGCAATCATCAAGGAATGCCGCCGGTTCGAACAAGCGAAGAGCCGCCGAATTTCTCCGCAGTTCACGCGGTTGCCGAATACGACTGCGACGTCGTCCTGTGTAGACTCGACTCCACCGAGCCGTCTGCCGACATCTGAGAGCCTGACACGACTTGTGCGCCAAGAAGTAGAGGCAATGTCCCCCGTTGCGTTTCATCCACCCGCAACAGACAGTACTCCAGCAGTATCCCTTATACAGGCTGTCGTTCGCAAAGAATTTGCCAATCTTGGGATTCAACCTGTTTGCTCAGTTAGTGCCCCATATGCTCGCCGCATGTCCCCGGAGCTCGGTTCTGAACGTGCATACTACCCTCGACGCAGCCGCTATCCAGATGAATGGAGAACACCTGATGACAGGCCCATCTGCTTTAACTGCTCCCAAGTTGGCCACATATCTCGACACTGCCGAAGCCGTCCGTCCTCGACCTACAGCCGCTACCCGCCGGGTTCTGCATATTCCCGCCGCTCTCCCTCGCCCTCGGAAACGACCTCTTCTGGCCACAACGCTCAGACCCCGCTTACCAACCGTTCGTCGTCACCTCAGCGCCGTCGATCTCCATCGCCCCGACCTCGCCGCCTTTCGTCGCCGGCCCCATATGCCCGCTCCCGGTCTGAAAACTGATGGCTGCAGCGTCTGGGGGTGACGCTGTTCTGACGACCCGACCAGAAAACCCTCCTTTAACTCTTCATGCTCATCGGAACATCCTTAACGTCGACGTGGACGGGGTCCCTGTTACCGCTCTGATCGACACTGGAGCGCACGTCTCAGTCATGAATGCTCGTCTTCGCCGTCGCCTAAGGAAAGTGCTCACTCCTGCCCCCTCAACTGTGGTCCGTGTTGCAGATGGCGGTATGTCTATTGTCGTCGGAATGTGTACTGCTCGTGTTTCAATAGCCGGCCGCCATACTTCTGTGCTCTTCACTGTCCTCGAACACTGCCCTCATGACATCATTCTCGGCCTTGACTTTCTCACCGACCATTCCGCCCTTATAGATTGCGCCACAAGCATCGTTCAACTCTCTCTACCTGTTCCTTCAGAGCCACCGGATCCAATTGTTCACCGACTGTGCACCGCCGACTTTGTCCGCCTGGACCCCGATGCCGCCACTTATGTCCGTTTCTCCTCGGTCCCGCCAGTTCCCGATGGTGACTACATCATTACTCCGGTTCCTGATGTGCCCTTTACACGCAGTGTTGCCCTTGCGCATACAGTTGTCACCATGTCGGCAAATCAAGCGTCCCTTCCGGTTCTCAACTTTGCCTCTTACGTTTAGCCGCTCCCACAAGGTATGACGCTCGCCACGCTGTGCCCTGCTGCCGAATGCGTCGTATCGGCGGTGAGAAGCGTCCCACCCTCGTCGAACTGCCGCGACTCTGACGTCCCACCACCTGATGAATATGCAAAAATGATTGCTGCTGACCTCTCACCAGGGCAAGCTCACGACCTTCGGTATCTTCTGTCGTCTTTTCGCGACATCTTTGACTTCGATGACCGCCCTTTGGCTCGAACATCTGTGGTCACGCATCGCATCAACACCGGTGACGCAGCTCCTATTCACAGACGACCCTACAGAGTGTCCAGTACAGAACGCACCATCATACAGCAAGAGGTGGACAAGATGCTCAGTAAAGACATCATAGAGCCCTCGTCGAGCCCTTGGGCCTCACCAGTTGTGCTGGTTAAAAAGAAGGACGGCAGCTGGCGCTTTTGCGTTGATTACCGGCACCTAAACAACATAACAAAAAAAGACGTCTATCCACTCCCAAGAATAGACGATGCTTTGGACCGCCTTCACGGAGCCAAATTTTTCTCTTCAATTGACCTTCGGTCCGGGTATTGGCAAATCTCTGTTGATGACAATGACCGCGAAAAGACGGCATTCGTCACACCGGACGGCTTATATCAGTTTAAAGTTATGCCATTCGGTCTCTGTAATGCGCCAGCTACCTTCGAAAGAATGATGGACTCCTTGCTTCGCGGCTTTAAATGGTCCACATGTCTATGTTACCTCGACGATGTTGTGGTTTTTTCGCCCACGTTTACCACACACCTCGAAAGACTGGCGAGCATTCTTTCTGTCTTCCGTCGAGCCGGGCTACAGCTCAATTCGTCGAAATGTCAATTCGGTCGCCGCCAACTCACCATTCTCGGACATCTAGTCGACGCTTCTGGTGTCCGCCCGGATCCTGCTAAAGTTAAAGCCGTCAAGGACTTCCCTATTCCCCAGTCGTCTACGGATGTGCGCAGCTTCGTCGGCCTCTGCTCGTACTTCCGCCGTTTCATCAAAAATTTTGCCGGCACCGCTCGCCCCCTGACCGACCTTCTAAAGAAAGACACCCCTTTTACCTGGGGCCCTGCCCAAGAGGAGGCCTTTTCTTCGCTAGTCGACTTACTCACCTCCCCACCTATTCTGGCCCATTTTGATCCGTCGGCTCCGACTGAAGTTCGCACAGACGCCTGCGGTTATGGGATTGGCGCCGTGCTAGCCCAACGTCACCAAGGGCAAGAACGCGTTATTGCATATGCCAGCCGCCTCCTTTCTACAGCTGAGCGGAATTACTCAATTACAGAGCGCGAGTGTCTAGCTCTTGTTTGGGCCGTAGCTAAGTTCCGACCGTACCTGTTTGGCCGTCCATTCTCCGTAGTGACCGATCACCACGCCCTTTGTTGGCTGTCTTCACTGAAAGACCCCACAGGCCGGCTCGGACGTTGGACGTTGCGCCTCCAAGAGTATTCTTACACTGTTCATTACAAGTCAGGGCGTCTCCATCAAGACGCCGACTGCCTGTCTCGGCACCCTGTAGAGCCGCCAGATCCTGGAGACAACGACCTCGGCCCGTGCCTCTTCGCTATCTCCGATCTGGTTAACATCGCGGACGAGCAGCGACAAGACTCTTCCTTGCGTATTCTCATTGATCGCCTCAACTGTGCCAGCCGAGATCCTTCATTGCAACTGTTCGTCATTCAGGATGGCGTCCTATACCGCCGCAACCTTCGTCCTGACGGACCTCCGCTCCTGCTAGTTGTTCCCCAGCGTCTCCGTTCATCTGTCCTAGCGGAACTACACGACCTACCGACCGCAGGCCACCTCGGCGTCTCCCGCACATACGATCGGGTCCGCTGCCGCTTCTTTTGGCCTGGTCTGTACCGCTCTGTTCGGCGTTACGTTGCCTCCTGCGACCTCTGTCAACGCAGGAAGAGACCATCAACGTTGCCTGCTGGCCTTCTACAGCCTATTGACGTACCTCTCGAACCATTCTACCGTGTTGGACTCGACCTTCTCGGACCTTTCCCGACGTCCTGCTCCGGCAACCGTTGGATTGCTGTCGCGACCGACTATGCGACCCGGTACGCTATCACGCGTGCGTTACCAACAAGTTGCGCAACCGATGTCGCCGACTTCCTATTGCAGAACGTAATCCTTCACCACGGCGCTCCACACCAATTGCTGAGGGACCGCGGCCGCTACTTTTTGTCCCGAGTAGTTGACGATATCCTTCGGTCCTGTGGCACGCAGCATAAGCTCACTACAGCTTACCATCCCTAGACGAACGGGCTTACCGAGCGCCTCAACAGGACTCTGACCGATATGCTATCCATGTATGTCTCGCCCGACCACCGCGATTGGGACGTTGCCTTGCCTTATGTAACATTTGCTTATAATTCGTCGCGGCATGATACCACCGGCTATTCTCCTTTCTACCGTCTGTTTGGTCGGCATCCTGCGCTGCCATTGGATACATTACTACCGAGTTCTACTGCCTCGACCACAGAGTATGCACGTGACGCCATCTCCCGAGCAACTATGGCCCGTGAAATCGCCCGAGACCGGCTCACCGCATCTCAGACCTACCAGAAGTCAGTTTACGACCGCCGGCATCGCCCAGTACACTACCCGCCGGGCTCACTCGTCCTCCTTTGGTCTCCTTCTCGCCATGTCGGTCTCTCTGAGAAACTTCTACGTCAGTACAGTGGCCCTTATCGAGTTCTCCGTCAGGTGACCGACGTGACCTACGAGATTACACCTCTTCATGCTCCGACGTCGTCCACTAGCCCTTTGACTGACGTCGTTCATGTAGTCCGTCTCAAACCGTACCACACGCCTGCTACATCATCCACTTAGCACCGGGACGGTGCTTTTGCCGCCGGGAGTTATGCTACGGTTGTGCTTGTGCTTGGAACGCTCGTGCTTGGTGCGCTCGCGCTTGGAACGCGAAGAGGACGAAGTGCGTTTCTGCTGCTGGGCTTCGCGTGCCCGGTTGTTCGGCTGCGTGGCTGTAAGCTGTTTCCCTGTAAATATATTTTTCCCTTTTGGTGTGCACATCTTCACGTTACAATATATACGCGCCTCCAGCGTGCCGGAGGGAAGGGCTGCAGAAATGGGCCAACTTTATTGGTATGAAAAAATAAACTAAAGAGCGTATTTTGGCCGTCAACGACACGCTTACGCAAATATTTCGATTGCAATTTACTTTCCTAACCAGATAATATTGCCCATTCAGAGTTTATACGTTGGAAGTTTACATAATAGAGAGAAAGGGGGAGTTCAGTATATCATTTATGCATTACAGCTGGAAAGACGCTGTACAAGATGCCTCTGGATTAAATTCGACCGCCTTAGATCCTTCACTTTTCATCCCTATTCAACGACAAGAAATTTTGCAGTCCACACCGCGAAGTAGGCTTGAAATGCCAACCGCAATAGGCAATAAATCACCGCAGAGGGTGCAGATTCTTGAAATCTTTATTTGGGATCTTGCATCGACCAATAGAAGCAGCCGCTTATAACGTACTCTGGGCACCCTAGGCTCATTAATGGGAAGTAGGGAAACCGTTGAGAGCATTCTTGAGAAAAACTAAATGATATATGTCTTAGCTAAATTTTTGTTCTATAAATTCACTCTTCATGCCTACAGACTCCTGCGCACCTATTTTATAGAAAAGCGAAACTACGTAAGCAATACACCGGACTTTGCCCACGTTCGGTTATTTCAATGCACAGGGGCGGACAAAAGTAAACGGAGCACGCTATTTGCTTCCAATATTTTTTAGGCGTTGACTAATTGAAATTGCCAGCAATGTTTTGTGCATGCTGGTAGAGGACGCCAGTGCGCTTTATCAAGGAAGAACAATATTTCTTCAGTTCCTTTAGGTAAGACATGTTTGCACTTAAAATGAAATAGAGTGCTCCGTTTACTGATGTTTGCACCTGTACATACATATGCAGTAAAAATCTAAACTGGGTAATATTGCGCAAAAGCGCAAAGTATGATCACCAAATGTTTGCATTTGAATTTCCACTACTGCTCAATAAATTCATCGATACGAATATTAACATAGACAGCATTAGCTACACTGACCTCCTCGACTTCTTCCTCCGTGATTCTTTCCTTCCTTAATGTGTATTCATTACAAATGTCCAAACGTTTCTTTGCACAATGTCTTACAAGCGCTGGTGTAGTTTCAATTATTGTTGTTTTGATGTGCATTTTATTTTCCTAAGCGGACTGCTTTTTCGTGCTCACGTTTAAGTCAAGTTTGCCTTTTATTTTTTCTTCTTCTTCATTTGGTTGTTTTCTATCCTGGCAGAAGTGCAGTCGCAAGCCACTGATCACTTGCAGTAAAGTGTGTGGGGACTTGGTCAAGCGTTAATCGCTTTTATTTCCACTACGTACATCAAGGTACGGTAATGGCTGTAAAATTATTATTGTTACTATTATTATTAAAATTTTGATCATTTATTATTATTATTATTATTAATTTTACTATTAGTAGTAGTAGCAGTAGTAGTAGTATTATAAATTCCAGGGAGGACTGGACTATTTTAGTGTTGCCTGACCAAGTAGCACTCGAAGATACTACTGGAGGGCGTGACCAGTCCGTATTTCAAGAACCTCGAGAATAGCCCTAGAGTAGTCGGAAGCTTGCGCAATATTCGCCTCCTAGTGTCTATAAACTGTCTTCGACATCGGGCCTTGCTGACACACACACAGGAAACCCGACTGAGAATTAAGTATTCACAAGACCGGAGAACAGCGCTACACCTGGCTCACCCGAACAGACTGATGTCTTCTCTCCGCTGAAGCCGAACTTCCCTCTTCTTGACTGGGCTCCCAGAATCTTCCGCTGCCTGGTGTGTTGCAGCGAGGGAGCCCGGTTCATTAAAGAACTGAGGTTCGCTCATCAGAGGGAGTTGCCGTGAAAACGATGGGCCACTCATTTTGTAACATGTTATTGTAGCGTAAGCTACACTGGCCAAGGTTGAGCAGTTTCGCGTGGCTGCTGGAGAGCCGTGCTGCACATGCGCGAGGAGCAGTGACGTCAGACGGCAAACAGCTGGCGTGCCGGAGCCGCCGCCGCCGCGCGCGCCTCGCCGGTTGTTGTTGTTGCCAGGAAGAGAGGAAAGGAAAGTGCACAGGCCTGCTCACTGGCTCAAGCCGAGCCACAATCGCTACCACGTGCAGATAGTAGGAAAGTTGAAAGATGGCATTGAAAGACAGGACAGTACAGGCGCGCTAAAGACAAGGCCGATCCCGGAGTAGTGCAATACCGGGCCAACCGGTGGCGGCAGTGAAGCATCCTTCAAACTCTCCGCCACATTTCCAAAACTAAGTCCATTGTACCCGTAAGAGATACTCTACGGGGTCCGGATATTCGCATCTACACATCCTCTGGAAACCGCATCACGTGAACAACACGTGACTGGTCATGCGCCCAACCGCGTGACCAGCCACGTGACCCGCCACGGCGCCGCGCCGCCGGCAGCTGCTCCGCGTCACATGACGGCCCACGTGTTCAACCACCCACACACTCACTGAATAAAATGAACCCTGTGTCGAGGCCGGGAATCGAGCCAGGGCTTTTGGCGCTTGAGGCGGAGACGCTACCACTCCGCCACAACGGCTCAAGGCTTAGCCGTGAAGAAAGGCGCATAACAAAGCTAGGCCATCACCGATGTTTTCTTTTCCTGCGTGACTTGTCTCTGTCATAGATGCCAATGATTTGGCCATAACCGCTTCGGGACGCTTTTTGCTTCCCCTCTCAACTGCGTTCTGGAAACGTACGTCTCCCTCCCGAAGTCCCCGGTTTTAGCTTTTTTCGACACTTCGAGCCTCCTGCGATATTTTAACCGAATTCAGACCCAATTTCGACAACCTGCATGATTAGATTGCGTCGCCATTTCGCTTCCCGAAATAATGGCCACTGCCACTAGTAGGAGTTTTATTTCCTGCCAACTTCCCACAGTTCTTCGCCCAGGGCCCACAAAACGCGTTCACAAAAGTTTTCTTTTTATCGGCCCGGATCCGCCCCCGAGTGATGTCCGCGTACTCAGCAGCCAAACTTGTGCATAAAATGCTGTCTCCACATCTATTGGCCCTGCCTAAACTTGATATCTAAAAAGCGGAAAAAACTAAGGAAGCAGCAGAAACCAAGCACGCTGACTCCATACCAATTATAATCGCAGCTATTATTGTGAAAATAGAGGAAGATGGCACAAACATTATTCAACCTGGCACTCTTCGTAATATATAACTATTTTATATACGCGCTTATCAATTCTATTTAATAAAGGAAAATAAGCACACCCATGCAGTTTATTCACTTTTGAGCTCAGCTGCTGATTAGAAGTGTACGGAATCAAATCACAGCTGTGACGGCCGCATTTCGGTTATGAGGAGATGAAAATAATGCCCATAGGCTATGCGATTGCAGTATTATTCCGGCCTCAGAACCACACCCATTTGTTAAAAGGGGACAAAATTGATATTATAATGACGGTCTCCTTTATGAAAATGTACATCGAACCAAAAACTACCCGATTACAAGATTTGAGAACAGAGGCGAGTAGGATAACTCAAGTTTAAATAGGTGTTGCATAATTGTTTGACAGCAGGTTTATGTTTTAAAGTTATGATTATCCTTTCCTGCAATATTGAAAAAACTGATGCCTCTCAAGCCTCTTTTCATCAGTGTCTTAATCGGAATCCCTTAGGTGATACTGCGTTTCTCCGTAAAGTTCTTAGCAGCGTGTTAATTGCAAAATAATTTTATTTGTCAGCTTCGTACTGTTATTTACATATATATATATATATATATATATATATATATATATATATATATATATATATATATATATATATATATATATATATATTTATATATAGATATATATATATATATATATATATATATATATATATATATATATATATACAATAGGTGTACAGTATACAGTGACAACCATATACTCTGTCTTGTAGGCCATTCTTCAGGTTTGAATATTCATTTTTGAAAGGATTAAAAATTATGCCGAGGTGTCTCTTCCTTGACAGGGTTGTTGCACTTGACATGAGCTGTACACAACAATGCTGAACTATCAGTGCCGAGAATGTCGCGAACAGGCTGTGAGGGCGGTGAACTGCCAAAGTGCTTATTCGCTGACGCGAAACTAAGGCTTAAAGTTTTGTTTCTCTTTGGACTGTCCTGCTAGCAGTATTTACCCCCGATGGCAAACTCTTCTAGGAAACCGGTTCTGGAGAAAAATAGCATTATAACCCAGAAAGATGCTCCAAATTTTCTATTTCAACTGGAGCTTTCTTTCGACCATCTCATTGATTTGCATATATAGAACACGGTCCCGCCTATTTAGGTGTAAGTTTTTAGAAATTTGCAATCAAATTCCTGTGATTTTCTGAGACATAATTACAAACTGAATCGGCGTGTACTGAAGGCGCGCGAGGAGGAAATTGTGAAGAAAAACCTTTTCCATGAACGTCTAAACTTTGAGAGAAATAAGACAAAGATTATGCTTACAAAAATATCTAAATTGATTCAAATGTCTGGAGAACGATGTAGAAATCCTTTCTCGCTCTTGCGTGCATTAAAACCATGTAACAGGTTCAAGGAGTTTTTGTTTATCGCACTTTAACAAATTTGAGATTATTATCCTCTACTCCCCGCCTACTAGGTTAACCAGCTTGCACCAACAGCGTTGAGGTAGTTACCATAAATGTATCTATAAACAGTACCCTCCTTAGATTGTTTCCCGTATGACGGAAACGCAAGGCCTTAGTGCGGTCAACAAGTCTAATAAAATTAAGAAAATCGACGACATGTTTCTGTGGCTGCGAGTGAATAGAATGTAAGTTCACCACTACGAGTTCAACATTGAGTTGAACACAAAAAGGTTTCCTTTCATAATTTTATGCAACAAACCTTGAGTTTTACGAGCGAGACGTTTTGATTTTTGAACGCCGCTAAGCACCATGCACATTTCCTCAATTTTTTGTTGGCAGATCAGACCGGTTAATTTCACAAATTACTATAATATTCATTGCAGACGACAGTGCTGTGGGGAAAATTTTGTAGTTACTAGTGCGCTCAGAATGATAACCGTATTATTCATTTTTATATTTGAAACGCAGTTTCAGTAACATCTGCGGATTCGAAGAAGTGCATGTGAACACAGGTCATTCACCTTTGACAATACCTATACAGAGTTCGCCGCTGCAGCCTTCGCAGTGGGCAAATAAATGGGGAGGTTAAGCAATACAAAAAAAATTCTTTATAGGAACCAAAAGCATTCTTTTGTAACGCAATTTCTGAAGGCCGTGATTCTTGTCTCTGCAAGTGGTAGAAATTTAAAAATATAACGCAGTGGATGAGTGGCTGGCTCTTTTGGAACCCGGATTGAGCAAGATTTTAATACAACCTTTGTCCGCAAAGTTTCGAGACTGAGTCTATTAAAAAACGTGTTTAAATTGAAATAATTTGTGCAGCACCTCTTCGAAACAGTCTTCCTTGCAGTCTATACACACCCTTCAATGCTTCTTGAGGTCTTAGAAACAGTTAGAAAACGCTCCTTTTGGCATGGCTGTAAGCTCCTGTGTCGTCGCGTCTTGAGTAGCCTCCATGCTCCCCGTCCAGCGACCTTTAGGGCTCTCTTCGCACGAGGAAAGGGGAAAAAATGGGGTGAGGTCAGGCGAGTATGGCGGATGGGGAACTACAGCAATGCTGTGCTTGGCGAGAAATTTTGTCACGCTGAAAGCAGTGCGCGCCCTTGCTTTATTTTTGAGAAGGCTTCATTGTTCAGATGCCCATAAATCCGGGCAACGGAGTCGCAGTACATCACGCACGTCTTGGGGCACGCGGATGTGAAACTCCTGAATCACCGTCTGCCCTTTTGGGGCGAACTCGTTGTGTATGAAACCTCTGGCATCGAAAAAAAACTATCAGCATCGTCTTTGCTTTGGTCTTCTGTCGCCGCACCTTTCTAGATGCCGGAAAGCTTCTCGACCGCCATTCGCGCTCTTCCCCTTTGCTTGAGGATCACTTTGAAAACACCATGTTTCGTCTTCAGCAATGATGCTGTCGACGAATGCAGCATCCTTTTCTACCCCGGAGGGCAAATCAGCGCTCACTGGTGCCCGCATGTCCTTATGGTCCTGTGTGAGGGAGTGCGGCCGAAGTCTGGCATTCAGCTTTCCTTTCCCCGAGTTCTCACGCAAAATTTGGTTGCAAGTTGGCTTACTAATGTCGAGAGCATCTGATAGCTTGCGGACTGTAACGGTGACATTTTGCTGTATGATTTTCCTGATCCGAGCCACGTTGTTATCATTTCGTGAGGTTGCAGGGCGCCCC
Organism: Amblyomma americanum; assembly: GCF_052857255.1. Lineage (NCBI taxonomy): Eukaryota > Metazoa > Arthropoda > Arachnida > Ixodida > Ixodidae > Amblyomma > Amblyomma americanum. Next base: position 67,698,631 of record NC_135505.1, on the reverse strand, counting down.
TGCCTTGTATCGTCTTGCACCGACGTTCTCCTTGAAACGAACCTCTTGTGCCACTCGTAAACCCGCGCCCGCGATAATATATTGTTGCTTTAAGCGTTACGAAGGAGCTCATACGTCTGTGGGCTGTCTTGCCAAGCGTCACACCGAATTTTATGTTTACACGCTGTTCGAGGTGGACGTCCATCTCGCCACATTCACAGACAGTCGAATGCGCAGACGACTAATGACAACGAATTTTTCAACATGTAGTGCCATCTATTGGTTTCCACAGATATTAACATAAATAGCTAAGTTTAGCCCGAAAAGATGGCGCTACACATACTCACAAACATTTGTTTTGGGGAATAATTTCTAGAGAAGAAAATGAATCAGTCTTGAATTGTTGTAGACAAATGTTGTAAATAAGCCAGTGAAGGAAGGAGTTGCGGTGGGTCTATGTTGCGGAGGTAGCAAATAAGAAATTATACTATCAAGAGCTGTATTAACATTATTTTGTCCAATCAGCCTAGCAGCCATCCATATGAACCAAACTGTCTTGTTGATACCCTGCCTCCTCACTGATGTTCAAACTATTTGTTAGCTCTGTAACTACGCTTGGATGCAGCTCTTACTCTTTAATTCCTGAAGGAAAGTACAAGAAAGCCGTATGATAAAAGAATTGTTTCTTTCTTCGAAAATTTTTAAAAAAACGAGTGCATTTCTTCGGAACATTTTACTTTTCTGAAACAAGAGTAACATCAGGAGGAATGAAGGAAGCCAGCAGCCACCGAAACCAAAGAGCGTAGGTGATGTATTTTTGTAGTTTTATCAACGAGAAACTAATAAATTTTAAATATTCCTTCCTTTCGATTCAATTCAGCAAAGTACAAAAATGACTACACGTGTCTCGAGAATTCGCACTTGTCATCACGGTTGTGGTGAATTTTTTCGAGAAGAGATGAAAGCTCCTCCAGAGCTAACCTTAAAATTCTAATTTGATCAAATGTGCTAAGTTCTTCTAATATTATTCCTCACAGTCTCCAACAGGTGAAAATATTGAATGTCAAGTTTGCATTAAGTTCGATCAAGTTTATAAATTCATCAGTAGAGAGGTTTTTCTAACCCTCAACATCCGCCCGACTATTCCCACTGCAGGGCAAAGGCCTCTTCATGTCTCTCCAATTAACCTTGTGCTTTGCCAGATGCGCCCACCCTATTCCTGCAAACTTCTTAATCTTATCCGGCCACCTAACCATCTGCCGCCCACTGCAACGCTTACCTTCAGTTAGAATCCACTCCGTTACGCTTAACGACCAGTGGTTATCGTGCCTTCGAATTGCATGTCCTGCCCATTTCTTCCTCTTGATTTCGACTAGGATATCGTTAACCCGCGATTCTTCCGTCACCCACTCTGCCCACTTCCGGTCTCTTAACGTTACGCCTATCATTTTTCTTTGCATAGCTCGCTGCGTCGTCCGTAACTTCAGCAGAACCCCTTTCTTTAACGTCTACGTTTCTGCCCTTATGTGAGTACCGGTAAGATATAGCAGGTTTGTACTTTCCTCTTGTAAGTTACTGGTAAACTGCCATTCATGATTAGAGAGAACGTACCATATGCGCTCTGGTTATTTACCTAGAAATTATTATAATTACTCGTATCGACCTTTCATGATCCAGATCGGCTATTACTAACTTCCCTCAGTAGCCGTATTCGCTTACCGCTTCTTCTTGCACCTTGCTACCAACACTGAACTGCTGTTCACTGACGAGACTTTTGAGCATTACTTTTGATCTATACATAATAATGTTTAGACCCACCGTTCTGCTCTAGCTTTCGAACTCATTCATAGTAATTTACAGTCCACTTTGCGCATATTTCGTATGGTGTCAATTGCTATGCATGTCTCTCTCCCCTTCACGTTGCTTGCCTGTTAAAAGAGGCTGCGCACTCTAGTCAAGTCACTTCCTTCTAAAGCGACTTTTACCGGCCGTTCCTCCGTTACTAATAAAAATAAGGAATTTTATTATTATTATTATTATTATTATTATTATTATTATTATTATTATTATTATTATTATTATTATTATTATTATTATGATCATCTCCTGAGTGACTTAGAAAGCCCATTTCATCACGAAATCACAGATTACTTAGGCATTCTGCATTTATTCTTATCTCAACTGTCCCCAATCCACGCCTGGGAACACCTCCTGTAATGAGGCGCTGAATATGTTGGCGAGATCGTGTCTCCCTGCCCGACACCCATCCTCATTGGGATTTTATTTCTGGCTTTATGGAGGACTGCGGTAGCTGAGCAGTTGTTATAGACATCTTCCAATATTTTCAAACAAGAATCTTCTACACTATGATTTTGCACTGCCTGCATGACTGCTGTGGTTTCCCCTGAGTTAAATGCTTGGTCGGAACCAATGTAGGCTACGTGTAGCAATTGGTTATATAATGCGCATTTCTCTATAATGTCATTTATAGCGTGAAAGTGGTTTATTGTCAAGATATTCCTTTAGGAATGCCTCGAAATCATATTGTGCGAAAAAAATTAGGCCAAGATTTACTGATTGGACGACAAATCATTGTGCGCCTGAAGACGAGTCAGTGGATGTTTGAATACTAACTGAAAGATCATAATCGTCCTCATCTCTTCAAGTGCATAAGAAGAAAAAGTGCGGCACGTTTTGAATTTTCTCTGTGGCAAATGCGCGTGATTAAGACCGAGGGATCCAGCGTGCCGTTATCACTTTTCCTGCGATGTTCCCAGTTATCGAACAGCTATTGGCCGGTGAAATCTGTAGTGACCTTTAGTTAAAACAATTTTAGTTTTATTCACTGAAATTAAACTTTTTTCTCAGTAAATACTTAAACAAGCCTGCTCTAAAATTCACGCAGAATTCTTCGTTCCTTTTGTCTTTCATTTTCGATCGACAGAAATGACGCCCTGCAGCTCTGCTTCCTTTCCTCGTTCTGCACGTATTTCTTAAATTTTCAATAGAGATAACAGAATAGAGGCTTGAGGCATTATATTGCGGGAAGTTTTGAAATTGCCTTTTTTCATAAATTATACTCTGACCCCACATCCTACTCAGCACCTCTAATTAGGCATGCAATGCGCAAATTTTATTGAATGGGCCACATTAAAAAAATCGAACCTCCATTTGCGCGAAGAGATGCAGTGAGCTTTTCGTTTCTTCAACTGACGATAAGAGGATGGATTGCCCTCCCCCATTCTGTAGTTAACACTATATACTGATCGCAACCAATTTCTTTCAGTAGTAAAATATAGTGGCACAGAGTAGGTGTGTAAGCTTTAACTTTTACAGGTTTGTTTTGCATTCTTGAGGCTTTTGTGTTTTTTTTTCCTGTCTTTAAAAGTGTTAGAGTAAGTTGTATTCCGTGCTTGCATGCTTTAATCCAGGGTTATTGTATTTTTTACTGTTGACTGCGGAAGTTTTTGTTCTATTTGTTACATTTTGTTCTCTAAATTTCATGCATGATGTCGTCCTCCCCACAAGTTATGTCCACATTGGCCTTTAGATAAATAAATGAAAAAAACATATGTCGAAGCAGAACGAAGGAAGCGCAGTGCTTCTTGCGTGCAATGCCTTTTTAAATAACAACACAGCGTCTTTTCGCATGACCAGTGGATCAATCCTTTACCTGTCAATTCTTAAACCTTAAAGTTGAATATTTTTGCAAAAACTAGTTAATCTTAATATCAAGGCGAACCTTCAGAAAGTTTACTTCCCTGAACACTCCAGGCCTATATAAGCGAACAATCTCTTTCGTGTATTCTCATGTGTGCAAGGGTCAAGTTGTGCTTTGTATAGAGTATTTAATAGTGCACTTGGGGAGGCCAGTGCCTTTTCAGAAAACGCTGCCTGTTGAACTGTCTTCTGTGGCCTAAAAATAATCAGCGTGAACGCTCATTTCAAAGAAATTCCTTTTTCTTACTAATTTTCAAATCATATTGCTTATATGCTCGGAAGTTAAATGCGCACATTAGACTTGACTGCAGTTTTTTAAACCGATAAAGAGAGATAAGATATGGGAAAGAGAAGACGCCAGACCAGAATAGCGCTTTCTGGCCTCTCACTCCGAAGTGTGGAAGGGGAGGAAAGCAAGACCATCTGATGTGGGGAGCGAAGCTAATATTTGAAAAATACATAATAGAGTTTAATCTGCGTGATGTACAATATCTAATGCACACTTCAACGGAAGGAGGAGGAAGCACGCATGTCACATAGAGACTTGCCATCTTTCGCAAGAACAGGACCTCAAGGCATAAGGCAGACGACGGCGGACATATGCAAGCAGACATGCATCAAAAATCAAATTTCTTTTCTGACAGACAGGCGATCAGCATCCCGAAAGTACTTCTAAAGATTTGGTGCAAATTGTAGGGTTTGTTTTTTCTCTATCTGTCAATTCTTTAAGTTCAATATTCTTATTTTTCAACGTACAAAAGATTGCTTAGTGCCGTAGAGTGTATATTAGTTCTTCCTTTTTTTGCATGCTATGTCAAATTGAAAAAAAAAATATGGCGGATATTGCAGCTTCCAAAGAACCAACTCATCGTCTTTGCGTGTGTGTCGGTACACAATTGGACACTGCGGGGCCAGAGCTAGGCACTTTTACGGGCGGAAGATTTTCGGCAAACACCTTCTTCGCTGCCCGCTGAAAATTTTTCGTCAACCGCTCTCGACAATAAAGACCCAGGGTTGTGGGTAAGTTGTTCCTAACTACGGCACAAGAGATATAGCCTGACCTGGAGCACTGACCTTCAAGTGAGGTCAGCCTCATGTCCTTTCAAGATTGCAGCGTTACGAGGACAGTGCTTTCTCTAGGAACACTTTACGGAGAATAAAAAGAGGTGCATAAGGCGAAACACAAGAGATAAAGTCTTACCAGTATCATTGACCTTCAAGGGAGGCCAACCACAGATCTTTTTCAGCTTGCAGCTTTACAAAGACATTACTTTCTCTAGGGTCACTTTAAGTAGAATGAAAGAGAGAATAAAGCCAAATACTTTCTCCGAGAGCAATACCTTTCATTTTACCATCGGTGTCTTTTCATTTTACTTGTTACATCTGAGGCCAGCTGGTGCCTTCGGCGAGCGCATTGTTGTCTGCTTTTTTTGCCCGAACGCGAGTGTGGCTGCACGATCTGCTGCGAGCACGCAACTCCCACACGTGTTGCAAGGATCACCATGCAGTTTTTTCATTACAAAGCAGATACTTAAATATTTATGACAGAACTACTCTGCATTCACTACAATACTTCGACACCGGGAAAAACAGAAATTCAGGTGCTTCCAAAAAATATTTTACAGCGGGAGTGCCCTAAGCTCCAATACAGCCGATTGGGTCAGTTTTGTAGGGAAGTCCCTCAAGTAGGAGTATATTTGTAATAAGGGAGTAATTACTGAATAGCACCCCCATAAGTGTAGCCATACACGGCTACACAGGAAAGTTATGCAGCTCTCTCAGAATCTTCTAAGTTGAAAAAGGAAAAATTCGGCAGAGACACTTAAGACTGCTTGCGTGTCGGAATGCGAAATCATAACTGTCCTTGAGTGTTTTGTTTACGTGTAATGTTTACATGCATTAAACTTCTTTTCTTCGAGTTTATGAGTTTGCTATTGGTTGCGCTCCACCCACCCACGCACGTATGGCGCCACCCGGAAAGCTGTACGACAAACGGTTGTATCACAACTTTGATACAAAAGTCTGGAAAGGCATATAATTCAAGATGAGTATGCCGTCGTCTCAAATCCCTGACACAAGGTAGCCTCCAATTTGATAAGCACATAAAACATACATGCAACAACAAAATGTGTGACACCACCCTGTCAGCTGTACCGCAAACTGAACTGCTGCTTCACAGTTTTGGTACGAATGTCGGGAAAACCGGCGCCACATGGAGGTCGGCTATTGCCGAAACATATATATATATATATATATATATATATATATATATATATATATATATATATATATATATATATATATATATATATATATATTTGATGCCATAGGTAGCATAAGAGGGCTCTCGCACAGTTTCCGCCCTCGCCGTTAGATGACGTTCTACGTCACGCTCGCGGTATTACAGGACGTGCTACGTCCGCCGCTATGGTCGAGGGTGGCGCTGGTGAACACTCTCAAGGCTCGCTTACACCCAGTAAACATAAATACCTACGAGAGCAGCAGATTGGACAGCCGTCGCCGTATCTCAGTTGGTAAGAGCACCGGACGCGATATTCGGAGGTCGTGGGTTCGGATCCCACCGGCGGCATGGTTGTTTTTCCTGCTGATTTATAAGTAATTTTCTTTAAGCGATTTATTAATCTAAGTATTATTATCCCACGGATAAGCATAACACATAAAAAAAATAACGTTCTCCTATGCACCTTGGTTTCTGGGACTGTTGGCTCCCTTCATAAATTTGTCAAACAGGCCCCTCATTTCCTTTAACTTGTCTGCTAATAGTTTAAAGAGGGTCTCGGTTCTGGCAGTCTTGATTCCACAGGTAGCATAAGAGGGCTCTCGCACAGTTTCCGCCCTCGCTGTTAGATGACGTTCTACGTCACGCTCGCGGTATTACAGGACGTGCTACGTCCGCCGCTATGGTCGAGGGTGGCGCTGGTGAACACTCTCAAGGCTCGCTTACACCCAGTAAACATAAATACCCACGAGAGCAGCAGATTGGACAGCCGTCGCCGTAGCTCAGTTGGTAAGAGCACCGGACGCGATATTCGGAGGTCGTGGGCTCGGATCCCACCGGCGGCATGGTTGTTTTTTCTGCTGCTTTATAAGTAATTTTATTTAAGCGATTTACTAACCTAAGTTTTATTATCCCACTGATAAGCATAACACATTAAAAAAAATTAACGTTCCCCTATGCACCTTGGTTTCGATGACTGTTGGCTCCCTTCATAAATTTGTCAAACGGGCCCCTCATTTCCTTTAACTTGTCTGCTAATAGCTTAAAGAGGGTCTCGGTTCTGGCAGTCTTGATTCCACAGGTAGCATAAGAGGGCTCTCGCACAGTTTCCGCCCTCGCCGTTAGATGACGTTCTACGTCACGCTCGCGGTATTACAGGACGTGCTACGTCCGCCGCTATGGTCGAGGGTGGCGCTGGTGAACACTCTCAAGGCTCGCTTACACCCAGTAAACATAATTACCCACGAGAGCAGCAGATTTGACAGCCGTCGCCGTAGCTCAGTTGGTAAGAGCAGCGGACGCGATATTCGGAGGTCGTGGGTTCGGATCCCACCGGCGGCATGGTTGTTTTTTCTGCTGCTTTATAAGTAATTTTCTTTAAGCGATTTATTAATCTAAGTATTATTATCCCACTGATAAGCATAACACATAAAAAAAATTAACGTTCCCCTATGCACCTTGGTTTCTGTGACTGTTGGCTCCCTTCATAAATTTGTCAAACGGGGCCTTCATTTCCTTTAACTTGTCTGCTAATAGCTGCTAAGCGCCTCATAATGCTGGCGTAATAGGACTCCTATTTTCACTCCAAAATACCTAGTTGATAGTCAAGGACCTAATTTTAGACCATGTCCTTTCTTACGTCGATTGCTCGCTTGGGCAGTCAGCTCCCTATTCCCCGGGAATGCGTAGATTGTTCAGTGAAGCTTTTTAGATTCGCGAAGTTTTAGTGCGCAAGTCCATAATCAATTTTCAGCGAATACTGTTAGCCAGGCAGCTGTAGCGTAATAATAACTGCGAAGCGGAGGTTACCCGGGGTGTCAGAAAAAAGATTGATAAAAGATGCAGCTGCATGCTCTCAATCACAATGTGGTTAAATTTTCTACCAACTTGGCCCAGCAAAGAAGGACAGCAAACTTTGAAATTAGCATCTGTGGCTTCAAAAGGTCGGTGGTTATAAGTTCTATGTGCCTCTCGCCAGCATGGTGGGGAAGATGAGAACCAAGAAATGGTGTGCTAGAGGAGCGGCACTCGCCGGCGTGTTTGCGTTCTGCTTTAGTCGATTTTGATGTAAGAAAAATATGTTGCCTGATATAAGCATATTTCAAGCGACAACTGTTGCTATTGCATCGCCGGGTCTCGCAGTGTATGAGTAGCGTATCCGCAGTGAGCAGGAATTAAGGAGGGAAGGCGTAACTTGAGAGGCTGCATGGTGAGCGCGGGTGTGCACCACTTCGTTTTTCGCATTGCCGCTGTTTAGCATCTCGCATAGAGTAATCACGTGAGGCGCATTGTTTGGCTCTTTGTGCTGCCCCTCGAAGATAATAAAAACGAGAATGCCTCGTCAGATATCGATTACGTTGCGAGGATAGATATGGATGGTTCGAAGGTAGCGGCAGAGCATCAGGCTGCAGACGCCGCGAGTGAGCGGAAGATAAGAATACGCGAACGTTCGGCAAGTCGAACACAAGAGGAACGCGCTGTGGACGCTACTCGCTAACGTTTCGAAGATCCCGTCCATGGCGACAGATTCCTCCGACTAAAGAGCATCTATAGTAGTGCTCCCGTAACGTAAACATGCCGAACCATGTTACTATAATGAGTGGCGTCAAGATTGTGTTCATCGTTTCGCGAAAAAGCTAGGCGTTGCCAAATCGTATCTCTAGGCTAACTTTTTGGTTTAGTTATGCGGCTTTAGGAGGAAAGGAGACTGGCATTGATATTTTAAATACAGGGATACGCATTTAAACAAAACATGTTAATTTAAATTCAGTTCACTTCAATATTATTCAACATCAAGAAGATGGGTGCGCCGACAAAAAGCCAGAAAAAAGGCTTGAAAAATTACATATAATCATAATAATATTACTTACATATGCATAAACAATCATATCCATTGGAGTAATAGGAATTAAATATAAAAATAGGGCATCAAACAGCGCGTGAACACAAAGAGTAACCATAACAAGAAAGCGAGTACAAACCATAAGGCACAATGTAGTTGGCAGTGCTTAAGTAGGCACACGTCAGGTACATTATTTAGGAAGCAAGGAGAGTGTAGCGCAACATGTGGCGACCATAACTGTTTCGTGTTTTAGGCGAAATCTGTATGAAACCAGTGCGAGTAGAATACTTCTGTTCTTTCGCTTTTAAAGGGGATAGCTGTGTCATGAATGAGCTGTTTTAAAATACCAGTCTGATACCTCCTTAACTGTAAGGTGCCATATAGGCGGAGAACGGGGGTGAAGCCAAGTGCAGCAAGGATCGGTTCCGTATGTTAAGGAAAACTGCAAACAATTCAGTTCTGAAGTAGATGCAGCCGTTCATTATTATTAAATGATGTGGTACCCCACATCAAGTAACAATAATATAGAAAATACGAAAACAGTGCATTGTACAACATCTACCTAATATGCTGCGGTAATAAATATTGCATTCGAGACAAGACGCCAACAAGCTTCAACAAGTCCCGACCATTTCGACGTGCTCATCCCATCAAATGTTTTCATTAAAGAGCGACCCTAAGCTCATTACCGCATGAACTATGAATTAGCAATGATCCAGAGTCTAGAGAAAGTGGTGAGTAAGAAACCAGCTTATTGCGAGGCGTAAAGGGTAGAGCCCTGGTTTTTTTTTAAGTGTTTGTTATTAGCGAATTGCAGTCAGGCCATTCGTGAAGTAGGCGTAGATGATCTATAGCTTACTGTTAAAGATCTCATATGTGCGCGGCTTTGAAGAATGGTGTGGTGTCATCTGCGAAAATTACAAAACCTGGAACCTTGGGATCTTACTTATGCAGATGATGTCATTGATATAAAGAAGGAAAAGCAACTGTCCAAAACTGCTAGCCTGCGGAAGGCCAGATGAGAGGAGTTTGAAATTTGATAACTCGTTGTTTAGTGTCACTTGTTGCACACGGCGAACGATTTGGGATGTAACCATTTAAAAAAATTTCCAGCGGAAACTCTAGTGTTCGAGATTCACCAATATTGTTTTGCGATTGATTTCATTCAAAACTCTTCAAAAGTCAACAGAAATGCCCAGTATAAGAAGTTTCTGTTCAAAAAACTGTAAACTTAGTTTTCTTCGAGAGGGGGGGGGGAGGAGGGGGTTAAAAGGCTGTCTCAGTCGAAACGTTGTACATAAAGCCATTGACAAGGCATTAGTATGTTATATTTATAACAAAAACTGGACATTCCCGTATACAAACTTTTTTAGAGAACTTCGAAAAAATGGCATGAATAGGTGCTTGACAATAATTTGACCACTGATTTTGGTCTGCAACTTTGTATAAAACGGCTGCCTTGGCAATATTCATTACATTGGGAAACACTGCATGCTCGAGGCAGCAATTAACGATGTATTCTAGGACAGGGCGAATTGCATCGACCACCTGTTTTACCCGCCCAATTTTAAGGTCATCTATGAGTCACGTAAGCATATCAGCTATGTAAGCATGTCGCGAAGAAAAAGGCGTTTGCCTGGAACATATTGCATAGGCAAGCCAGAATTTAGCAAGCGCCCAATTAACCTTTGCAATCTGGGAGGCACGTACCATATTGCTCTTTCAGCGATCACAATCAGTGGTCGGTGTTGAGTATCCAATATTTTCTTTCGCCATAGATGAAGTACTGGAATTTGCTACATGCGAACGTCACTGCCAAGGCTCCTTTCTTGATTTGCGAGTAACGTTGCTAAACTGGAGTAAGCGTTCGGGACGCGTATGCCACGGGATGCCAGTTATCGCCATGACACTGGAGTAGGGCCGAGCCCAAACCAGTCTGCGATGCGTCTGACGCCAATTTTGTTTCTGTGCCAGGGTCGAGGATTGCAAGCAGTGGCTGTTCGCTCAGGCATATTCAGAATTCTAGCCACTATTGCGTGTGGCAGGAAATCCACTCAAAGACCGTATCATGCTTGATCAGACTGCCCGATTGCTATGTCTTTAATGCCAGGGAAGGTATATATTTGTAAAAATAATTTCCTGCTCCGAGTAGATGTTGCACTCTACACTTGTCTGATGGAACCGGTATCTCAGTTAAGGATTTGACCAGTGCTTGTTTGGGCATTATAGATTTTTCAGAGATATATCACACAAAACTTCAATTAATTCGACTCCAACTTTGCACTTCTCTGGATTGAGTGCAACTCCGGCCCACCTTGCTGCTTCAAGTACCAATTTTAAGCGCTCATCGCACAGCTTCCTCGACGTTCCACACACAGAAATGTCATCCACGTACATGTGGACACCAGGGAGAGACTAAGATTTCGCTGAGCATCTTTTAAAAGAATTCAGACGCGGAAGAGATACCAAATGGCAGCCTCAAGAACCAGTACCTTCAAAAGGAGTTGCGAAAGTACAAATACTTGGTCTTGTCGTCAAGCAGGTTTTGATGGAAACCAGCCTTTTGCGTGAAGACGGCTGTATACGTTCGCGAATGACAATTCTGCTTGTATGTCTTCCCGCCGTGGCCTCTCGTAATGCTCCCTGTTTATGCTCGCTTTCATCCTTCTTTTATCCATGCAGATTCTTAGCCTTCCGTCTTTTTTTTGACAATAACTAAAAGGCTTACCCAGTCCGTCGATTCATTGCCCTTGGTTATGACGCCAGCCTCTTCTATTCGTGTCAGCTCGTCGCGCAGTGGTTCCCACAATGCCAAGGGTACACGCCGAGCGGCTTGAACAGCTGGGTCGGAGCCTTCTCGGAGCACCATCTTGAACAGGCATTGCACGCAGCCGGTGTCTCGAAGGATATCCCTGTATTCTGCGAGCAGTTTCTCAGAGCTGCTCGTTATCACCGAATCCACTTTCCGGGAAACCAACCCTAGCCGATCAGTCGCTTGAAGAACAAGTAGCGCATAGCATCCTTTCTTGACCACGAAAAATTTCAAGTTACAGCAGCGGTCGCCGATGGCCACTTGGTGGTTGACAATGCCCAATTGCTTGACTGCACAACCGCTGTAAGATCCTAGGGTAGAACCGCTGTGCTTGTGCGCCGGAGTAGGCTTTATGTTTTTGTAGACAGAATAGGGCAGTAGGCTTGCTTGGGATTCCTATAAACTTTCAGCAAAACAGTTGCATTTCCAATGTTTGCCCTAACAATGCAGTTCCGCCGACTTTCGACGCTGTCCACTCAAACGTCCAGTATATCGAAGGCATCATCATAATTCCTCCGTTCACTGAATGTCGCTGCTTTTCTACAGCCTGCTTCAAAGTGGTTCTTTCCCTGGCAGACTATACGAGACTTCCGATAGGCAGGGCAGTTGCATGGCTTATGTTCTTTGCCACACTTAGACCACTTGAGTTTGATCTGGAGCATTGTTTTTCCTTGAGTTCTTTTTACAGGATCGACTTGTTTTTCTTTCTGGACCCAGGCTTCATTCAGAAGTACTGCTGTCTCGGCTGCTTTGCATATTTGTTCCGCTTTGGCCTCCGTAAGTTGATTACACTAGAGAAGTTTCGCCCCTAGGTTGTCATCACTGATTCCAATTACCATCTGAACGCGGATCATGGAGTCTGTCAGTCCAGAAGAGGAAGACGAAGAAGTTGTTCGATCGCCTGTCGCCTCAGCTCTGCTTATTTACCTAATTTTCTCTATTTTACCTAGTTTTATTTGAATATTCGAGGACGGCAGCATCTTCAAGGCGGTACTGTCCCTACGGGAAGGGTACGGCTGCTCCGGCGCCGGCAAGCCTAAAGGGACCACGCCATTCAAAGGAGGCTGGCTCGGAAGAGGCGGCCATGGCTTCCCAGGCTGTGGAGCGACCAGAACATGGACACGACCACTCGTCCAGCGAGACCTCATCGCTTAGTGGGGCTGAGTCAACAATCGTGGACGGCGACGAGTCAGTGGCCGATATGGCTGACGTGGACAACGAGGGCTTCAAATTGGTGAGTCATCACAAGCAACGAATGGTAGAGATCCCGGTAGTGGTTGAGCCCACAGAAAAGGGGGTTGATCCCATCTTACTTTTCGCGGCCATTCAATCGCTGCTGGGATCAGCTCCGATTCGAAGTCGGCTCACCATGCACGGGGCTCTTCAGCTGGATGTCTCGACGGAAGAGCAGGTTGACAAGCTCCTGCAGAGCTCTCAGATTTTGGACATCAAAGTTAACGTGCGGTTGCCCATTCCTACATGAAGAACGCATGTGTTATTAAGGGTGTACCAAAGTGGTATTCAGAACGCGACCTACTTGATTATCTGAAACCAAAAGGTGTAATGCACGTGAAACGACTTGTGCGTCGTGTGGAGTCTCCAGGAAAAGAATGGGCTGCAAAACCTACCAACTCTATCGTGTTGACGTTTGCTCCCAACTCAGAGCGCCCCGAAAAAATTGATCTGGGATTCACAAAGCACGCAGTAGCAGATTTCACTGAAGCTCCTCCACGGTGTTTTATATGCCAACGGTTTGCGCACGTGGCCAAAGTTTGCACAAAGGATCGACGCTGTAAGCGGTGCGGAGGTGACCACGACTTTAAAACCTGCAAGACAGATTTGGCTCGCGCCAATTGTGGTGGCGATCATCCGGAAAGTTTCGAAGGTTGCCCCTACCGTGTGAGCGCTCTGCACCGTCGGATATTTTATTGCTAGCAGCTGGTCCAAAAATCCCACCGACTGAGACGCCTGTCCCAGGATTAGACGAGTTCCCAGTGTTGGAGTCTGATGTTGCGTTGCCCAACAATGTCCTTAAGAGACCAGAGTCCAGCAAGACGGCAAGGCCCAGTGCGCGCTAGTCGGCTGTTCGACCTCCAGCAAAAAGTGCCCATGTTCCTGAGCGGCCGGATCTCAGCCAGACTCCACGGCAAGGGAACCCTCACATGCACAGTGACAAAAAACCAGCTACTGCGGCCAAGATTGTGTCCCCGTCGGCATCTTTTGTCGAAGTTGTGAGTGCGTTGAGCAAAATAAGGAGCTCAAAAATTAAGGTATGTCTGACCTTCTTCATGTTTTGTTTGGGGCCCTGCGTTCACATGTTCCAGCGATGGCGCCTGGTAACCTGAAGATCTTACTACAGCTGGTGCTTTCTTTTGAGTCCCTAATTACAACCTTCGCAGCAAACTTCCTTGCGATCTAAAATGGATGATGTTAAACCTCGTGGATCTCATATGCACCGAAAAGTGTCGTTTATATTGCAGTGGAACTGCGCTGGGATTTCAAGTCGCTTAGCTGAACTAAAACTTTTCTTGAAAGAGACTTGTGTTCCAGTATTGGCCCTGTCAGAAGCTGGCCTGCCAAGCGGGAGATGTTTGACTGTATATGTCTCCCATAAAAACTGCAGCATAAAGTCATTTCCTGCAGGAAGTGCTGCGCTTTACATAAGAAGGGAAATTCCACATGTTTCTCTAAGCGTTGCCGATCTTTGCACGCATGACATTGAGGTAGCGGCTGTGAGAATACAGCTCGGCTCTCGAACCCTTTCTATTGCATCCGTGTACGTGTCTCCGCGAAAGAAGGTAGCATTGCATTTGTTTCTACAGCAGCTCTGCGACCTCTGCCCAGCTCCTAGAATCATCTGCTTTGATTTCAACGCCCATCAAGCCGTTAGGGGTGACAGGAACACGGATTCTCGTGGACGCAAACTCGTAGAGGTTATTGACAGTTTGGACCTGTGTGTTGCCAATGACGGAAGCCCCACTTTCTTCCGGTTCCAGCCTCAGCGACAGCTATAATCCTGACACTGCATTCACCTGACGACCGCGTGAGTTGGTCAACAGCGCCTGACCGCATGGGTAGTGATCACTATCCGATTTTTTTTTTTGCTGCCGACTTTCGTATGCATGGTCCTAAAATTACCAATGTGGTCAGCTGGGACAAGAACACAGAGCACCTAGAACGTATTTCTGGTGATGTTGTTGACAAACTGATTTCTAGTAAGCTAGCAGCAACTACGGCGGTCAAGTTGCCTGATTATTTTCCGGCCTTAGATTTATAACTCAGGAACCTTTGCGCAGCGAGAAGAAGGGCGGAGCGCCAACTCGTGCGGAAAGGGACGACAGACAACTGAAGACGACCTTAAATACGCTGAATTCTGCTATTAGACGGCACACGAACAAGCTGTACAGGTCGCAATGGGCCTCATTCTGCGCTAGTTTGACTGCGTTCTCACCGATGACGAAAATATAGCGAGTTATTGGCAGCCTTGCTGGAGAATCTCGCCCTTCGAAGCCTTTTGAACTTCTTGCAATACTCAAGAAAAAACCTATGGCGTGCTTGGCAGAGGAAATTGCAGACGCACTCGTACGCGCTGATTCTGGAATAGACATATATACACCACCTGCTTCCTCCACGTCAATCAAGGACATCACGTTCACGCTTCGTGAGCTTCAGACTGCGCTCAGTGGCCTGCGGCGCCGGTGTGCACCAGGTCCTGACGGCATCACCAATCAAATGCTGAATAATCTGCCATTGCATCTCAGAAAGGAGCTCCTCAACTTCCTCAGTCGAGTTTGGGAGACTGGCAATGTTCCTCCGTCATGGAAGGTGGCACATGTAGTTCCAATACTGAAGACTACCAAAGACATGACAGACCTTACCTCGTATCGCCCTGTGTCATTGACCTCATTTGTAGCTAAGTTGATGGAGAAGCTGGTAAATGAAAGCTTATCGTGGTGGCTTGAGGACAGCAAGCATTCCCAACATGTATGACAGGATTCCGCCGAGGTCTTAGAGCCCAAGATAGCGTCTTAGACTTCGTCACTCACACTGAACACCAGAGAGCTTTCGGCCTTTTCACCATAGCCATTTTTCTTTACGTTGCGAAAGC
Organism: Amblyomma americanum; assembly: GCF_052857255.1. Lineage (NCBI taxonomy): Eukaryota > Metazoa > Arthropoda > Arachnida > Ixodida > Ixodidae > Amblyomma > Amblyomma americanum. Next base: position 67,682,931 of record NC_135505.1, on the reverse strand, counting down.
TTACGACAGTGTGCTTCAGAGCTCAATTCTAAACAGTTTGCAAGGCATGGGTATACAGTGCCATATGTTAAGATTCATTTATAATTGATCGCGCGGTTCGTGTACGGTTAGGGAGTACGTTAAGCACTGAAAGTGTTCTATCACGAGGTGTGCCTCAAGGAAGTGTTCTTTCCCCCACGCTCTTTAACGCCGTAATGGCTGGCCTTCCCGATTCGTTAAAAAAAAGTTGCAGGCAAGTGCGTTTGTCACTTTATGCTGACGACATCTGTATTTGGATTACTGGCTACCAACACAAGCGATTAGCCCTGATAACTCGACAGGCTCTACTTTCGGCACAAGCTTACCTTCAAGGTGTTGGCTTGTCTCTGTCAGTAGAAAAATCCGGCTTTGTTCTGTTTCCAGGTGTAGGAAGACGTCAAGCGCGGTTGAAGATAGACCTCGGTCACTCTTGCATCCGTCAATTCAACCACATGCGTTTCCTGGGCGTCATTATAGACTCCCGTCTACAGAGGGGAAAATCTGTAGACGCGATTGTTTCATCTATATCTTCTCGTCTCAATGTGATCCGTAGAATTGCACGTGAGCAATGGGGAAACCATCCTTCTTCAATGGTCAAACTTCATGAAGCGCTGGTGGTCAGTCGCATAATGTATCAATTACCTTTAATTTCCCCCTCGGCATCACAACTTGAACGTCTCGAAGTTGTCCACAGAAAGGGCCTAAGAGCCATTGGAGTTCCTCAGGCGGCTGCGAATAAGGCAGTGCTTCATGAGTCTCTATTGAAACCTCTTAGCCTTATCGCTTCTCAGAGACTACTAATGGATCTTGACCGCCTAGGAGAGACGGTAGCTGGGCGATCCCTTCTCGAGCGGCTCTGCAAGAGATATAAGTCGAAGGCTTACTTGGCACTCAATACTCTTAGTTCTTCAGGCATTAATGTCCGAAGGCAAAGGAAACGGTTGAAACGGCTTTACTCTACATTTTCAATGGGCGCCCTCTCACCTAGGTGTCAACGGTAACGGCAGACACTCTCGCCCATAAAGCTCTCTCAAGGATTCCATCAAAAGTACCTCAAGATGGAAAATATCTCTGCAGAAAAAGGGTGCTGGATCACTTCAGTACCCTGTGGAGTGCGTCCTACAAGCCATGTGTGACCAAGGGACTGATAAGACCTCAGGCGAACCTTCTACATCGAATTCGCACGGCCTCTGCTAGCACTCCTGCATCGATGCATAAGACCGGCATAGCATCGTCTCCGCTCTCCTCTTTATGTGGTGTGTGCGGGGATATTGAACATATTATGTACTGCCCAGATTACAACGCGGAAAGGCATGTGATGTTCGCTTCTTTCAAGAAGACAGGAACCCGTCAAAGCACAGTTCAGGACATTGTCTACCCGAGCGGGAACCAGACATGCTGAAGGGAGGCTGCACGCCTTCTTTTAACATTTCTGCAGGACACGAATCTTGTTTCTAAATGGTGACAGCAGGAACTAACTATGGCCTACTGTGTTTGAATGTGTGCGTAGATGGTGTCTACCTGAGTGGACTACGTTATACTGTGAGTGAATGTGTGTACAGATTGTGGCACTACAATGGCCTATGTTCTGCTGTAACTGAATATGCGCATAGATGGTGACTTCTGGAGTGGACTGTGATTTGGATTGTGTGGATTGATTGTGTGCATAGATGGTGACTGCGGGAGAGAAGTTGTGCTATTATAAGAGACGGTGCGCATAGCGGGGTAGATGCGACATTGTTAATATAGAAGGGACGCTGCGGTGGAGCAATTGCCTGCAGATTAAGCAAGGCTAACCCCACCTGTAGCATTCAACACCTCAACTCAGCTCTGTGAGTCCCTCAATGTTGCAGTGCAGTGCCAGTTTTCTTGCGTCACGTGAAAACTGCTTGTAGGTTGTCGAAATTTTCACTACCGTTTTATAGTCTGCTGCACTTTTGTTTTCGTTGAAAGTAAAACATTCGATACCGTCTTCACCGGCTATAGTCCAGAGCATTGCAGTCTTTGCAGTAGCTCTCAGTGGCTTGTCGTCTGGCTAGAGCTCTAGCTTCTGCTTCAGAGGCTGCCAATTTTTCGAGACGTCTCCTTTGATGCGAAGTCTATCCGGCGGCTTTAGATGATCTACGCTTGCAGCTTGGCATCGAAGCCTTCTCTCGCTTCAGGGCGTTGCCGAGTTGGGAAGGCCACTTCTGACACCATGTTTCGTCGCTCTGTTGGTGATGTAATGACAGGCCGACATAAGTAAGGCGCAGTCGCATTTATTTCGTTCTCGCTTATAGAAGCCATGCCTGCCCGAATGTCGAGGGAAACGATAAGGAGGCGCACTTTGCGAGTGTGACATGAGTGACGCCGCTCAGGGCGGCCGATGTCTTATCACAATGCGATACAATCTACGTCCCGTGATCTGTTGTTGCGAAGAGCCAACAGGCAATTCTTGATTTCAGAGGCAACTGTTGGCATCAAGCTTGCAGTGAAAGGGCTCTTACGTTAGGGCATTTCACATTCTGCGGGCCATGATTGTAACCTTCCAGGCACACGAATGTATTCATTAAATTAATCTGCAAGTTTTTCTCACTTCGTCGTTCCTTGTCTAATAAGATATCCAGCATATCCGTTTGCTTGCTTATAAAGGGTCAATTAAATTGATATCGATTACAGTACTTCGCTCATCACCATTACTTTATAAGTAAGCAAAGCGGAAGGCTAACTCAACTCGGTTTAAAATGCGTAATTTTAACGTCCGATATTCCGATTCATCCTGGCGATCAGGAAATTTAAAATCGGAGTTCAGTTTTGATATTATTGGCATTGAATTTTTTAATATAATGTGGAGAGACAACAAAAATAGCAGGTAATTGCGGTGTTTTTATTACCAAATCCTCCTCTTGCTCAGTTCAATTACGCAAAAAATGTCACCCTTGCTGTGCAGTCAAACAGCTGAGACCTCACTGTCGTATCTCTTAAATTCTAAAGATAAATACCAGTTAACATCAACAAATCACCCCACATGAAGAGATTAGATTCCACGTGCTGAAGCAAATTGGTTTCTGTCCTATTGGTAATCATCTGGAGACGAAACTCTTAAGGAGTGTGTTACAGTGCACCTTAATGATGTAAAATTTATTGAGACTTGGCAGCAGCGACGTGCCCCGTGCGCACTGTGTTAACAGTTGTACGCTCTTGTCACAGGCACAAACCGCTTGGCTGCACTCAGCGCCCGCACCGGACCAAGCCAGCTCTCCACGCCGGACTTCAGATTGTTACGCCGGATTTTCCGCAAGTTGTACCAGGAGGCGTGACCGTCAGCTGCGCAGAACTACTGCGCTGCCCTACGCCAGTGCCAGGAGCTACAAAAGGAGCCACATCAGCGCAGCTAGCCTCACTTGGCAGCAGCGACGTGCCCCGTGCGCACTGTGTTAACAGTTGTACGCTCTTGTCACAGGTTAGTGTTATCGCCGTATCGATTCCTTGACTTATCTTCTGTATTGTGTGTCGTCGCTGCTGCCTGATTTTGGACTTGTGCTTGTGTGTTGTCTCAAGCTGCAGTGCTTTATTATCTTGTTGCACCCGAAAGGCTGCTTGCTTTCAAATGTCTAAAGAGTTAAATAAGCTGAAGGAAGAAATGAGGGCTGAATTAGTTAAACTTAAAGACGAAGTAAAACTTGAACTGAAGGCCTTTCGAGAGGCTATGGAAAGAGATTTGCGAAACAAAATTCTTGAGCTAAAAACCGAGCAAAAAAGCTTGACCGAGAGCCTTGAGTTCGCGCATGGGACAATAGAGGACATCAAAAAACAACTGGATGATGAGGTTTCCAAAAACGTGCAACTATCAACTGATAATGAGGCGCTGTGTGCCAGATGCGCATCTCTCGAAAGTAAATTGCAAAATGCAGAAAGCAGGCTTACTCATGCTGAACAATATTCAACGAATTGTAACATTGAAATACAAGGAATAGCAGAGACTGAAGGCGAATCCCTGAGTGACATTCTCTCTAAAATTGGCAACACCATCTCAGAACCGATAGAAGAAGCTGACATTGAAGTCTGCCATCGCGTGCCGACGCGAACTGCTGGGAAATCGCACATCCTCGTCCAATTCAAATCCCGCTGGAAGCGAGACATTGTCCTGACGAAGGCGAAAAAAACACGGCTTACAAGCAAAGACATCGGCCTAGACAAATCAGATGCAATATATGTTAATGAGCACCTCTGTCCCGCATTGAAGAAACTACTTGCAATGGCTGTGAAAAAAAATATGAGTGAAACTGGAAATCGGTGTGGTCCTACAACGGGAAAATCTTTGCCAAGCAGGCAGATAACACGCCCACTGTGCATGTGACAGGTGAGGACGTTGTCGACAAGATTTTTTCTACTCAAGCGGGCAACACAGCTCTTGATGCCGATAACGTGTGATTGCCGACATCGTGCTCATCTGGCTATCTGCTTCGTGTTTTCAAGCATTGAAAGATGGATTATCAGGAGCTTACTCTGCCATCTGATGTGAAGTTTGATTATTTATCATGCGAATCAGTTATGCATATCAATGCAAGTTCAGTGAACCGTAAAGAAGATGACATTGTCCTTTTATTACAGCAATTTTGCTCTCAATTTTCTGTCCTAATGCTGTCGGAAACTTGGTATACAAACAGCAGCAAAATGTTGGAACTAGATGGTTACAATAACTTCTTTCTTAATCGTAAGAACAGCAGGGGTGGTGGCGTCGCAATTCTAGTTGCAAAGCACAAGAAGTGTGAAATTTTGCCGGAATTCAGTAAGACCACTGTGGATTATGAAATCTTAACGCTCAAAACTAAACAAGAAATAATTTCTGTCTTGTATCATCCACCAACTGGGAATGTTACACGCTTCTTAGAATTTTATGAAGACTTCTTGGAATTTATTTGTAAAAACAACCTTAGGCTCATCAGTGGAGGTGATTTTAACATAAACATGTTAGCGGAAAATAACTGTGTTCGTAACTTTAGCACAAAACTGGTTTCATCTGGTTTCATAAATGTGATTAAAACACCAAATCGAATTACATGTTCTACATCATCCATGCTAGATCTCATTGTTACGAATCTTGACACTGAAATTCACAATGCAGGCACAGTTGCCTGCGACGTTAGTGATCACTGTCCTACTTTCTTAACATATCGCATTGATTCACTGGACAGGAATGTGAAAAGGGAAACATTTTTTGTTCAGCGCATTACCGAAGGAAAGCTAATCTCGTTCAAGAATGAAATCATGAACCAAGATTGGTCTGCCGTGCTAAAAAATGTGGATGCGAATGACGCGTATAACGAATTCATAAATCGTTTTGTGTGCATCTATGCTAAACATTTCCCTTTGCAAACTATCGTGCCAACAAAAAAGATTAAGAAACCATGGGTCACTCGAGAACACTTACAAATGATCAAAAATAAAAATCGTCACTTTCATTCTTTCTTGCGTGCACGTTCAAAAGAAACTCTAAAGGAGTTTAAAATATTGCGGAATAAGGTAAACGCTGAGCTTCGGAGAGCCAAATCTTTATACTATGAGCAGTTATTTGCAGACTGCGCTCGACAACGCCCGGATGCTGCATGGAAAGCAATAAACACTGTTTTGGGTCGTAAAAGTAAAAGTTCCCTTGTTTTAACACATGAAGGTGGTGAATTGAGCGGTAAAGCGCTTGCGGATTACCTTAACAATCATTTTGTGAGTATTGCAAATCCTTGTGACTATCCTCGAGATGCAACTGGAATCTCCACTAGTACAATGAAAACAATATACCTTCAGCCTACTGATGAGCAGGAGATTTATAACACTTTCATGTTGCTCCGAATCAGTAAGGCGCTTGATATTGAAAACATTCAAATCATGCCGATAAAGTATGTATTGACCTTACTTACATCCGTACTTGCTTACATATTTAATTTAATACTGGATTCGGGCGTCTTTCCTGAAAAAATGAAATGTGCCAGGGTTTCTGTAATCTTCAAGGGCGGCGACCCAAACTTGGCAACAAACTGTCGCCCAATTTCAGTCCTCCCTGTATTTTCTAAGGTACTAGAAAAAATCATTTTTGCTCGTATAACTAACTTCTTTAACAAAGAAAACATAATAACAAATGCACAGTTCGGTTTTAGGAAGGACAGATCAACGGAAACTGCTTTACTAACATTAAAAGAAAATATTTTACGAAACATAGAAAGTAATGTGTTCTCGTTGGCTGTTTTTATAGATTTCAGCAGGGCTTTTGACTGTCTTTACCATAACATTCTTCTATCCAAAATACAAGCTTACGGGATCCGCGGCACGTGTCTAGCTTTGCTGAAATGCTACCTCAGCAACAGGTTTCAGAGAGTGTTTGTCAAAAACTGCAGCTCATCCCTTTTTCCGATAAAGAGTGGCGTACCCCAGGGAAGTGTGTTGGGTCCGCTGTTGTTCAATACATACGTTAATGACTTGGTGAATATTGATAATACAGTAAAACTAGTGATATATGCTGATGATAGTACTATTCTTATTTCTGGCCCAAATGCTGATGGTTTAATCATGCAATGTAATGAATTTTTAGCTAAGCTATCCACATGGTCCAAGTTAAACAGACTTCAAATCAATTTCACTAAAACTAAAGCTATTATATTCCGCGCTAAAAACAAATTAGTTGAAATAAATCACACTATAACCTATGAGCACCAAGAAATTGAAATCGTTGACAACCATAAAATATTAGGTGTGCATTTTTCCTCACATCTCACCTGGGATGCTCACATTGATCACCTTCGTAAAAAACTTTCCTCGATTACAGGAGTTATATCGCGCTGTCGTACTGTACTTCCACCCAAGATAAACCTTCATGTATATCATGCTTTGTTTAACTCTCATTTAAGATACTGCAGTCTAGTTTGGTGCACAACCACAAAAACCAATTTAAATAAACTCCTGGTTTTACAGAAAAAAAACATCCGTTACATAGCAAATATTGAGCCCATAGAAACTACAAAGGGTGCATTTGAATCATTCAATATCATAAGTGTAGGCAAGTTGTATGAATTTCGCCTATTACAGTCAATCTACTTTTCCTCCCCTGAAGTTACTAACCTTCTAAAGCCCTTGGCATCCTTAGAGCGACGAAATATTAGCGTGCAAACAAGAAATGTTGATGCATGGGCAATTCCTCATTTTCGTACATTTTATAAATATCAGTCACTTACCCATAACCTCCCTACAATACTAAACAAATATAGACACACAGTGGGCTTGAACAAAAAACAATTACATTCCTGTTTTGTGCAGTTGTGATCCATTAATTTTTGTTTGTTGTTTCCGCGTATGTGCTTTTCAGTTGTTTTATTTTGGTTTCAGTTCATTACTGGTAGCTTTATGTGATTGACATCATTATTACCTGTCACAGTAACTGTTTTATTATTTCCCTATTACTGTCTACCTATGTACTATTCATCTATTATGTTTCCATTCTTTACGCTGCTGCCTTGTAATGGTCTCTTGGGCCTCGTCAAGCTTTTGTGTAGCTTTTAGCCCAAGAGACCATCCAGTTGTCTTCTGGAAAATAAAGGTGTACTTGTACTTGTACTTGCACTTGTTTTCTTCGCTCCAACTCACATAATTTCCTCCTGAAAACTGCGACCACATTAAATATACTCAGCCCGGTTTTCAACTGATACCACCACTTAAAGTGACACAAAACAGTATTCCGAATGCACCATTGCGTGTTTTAGGAACACGCCCGCTCCAGGCGAACGTTCATCTTAACAGTACTGTATTCAGCCTTCCCAGAAGCGATAATGTCTGACTGTCTAGGTATTGTATTTCTCAGTGCTCACGAACGCGCGCGTTCTGTCTCCTTGATTAACCTCTGAAATATTTTCGATAATAAATCGAGTACTTTATTCCCAAACCTAAATTTTCTTCTAGATTAACTACCTTTCTCCTATTATCTTAGCTAAGAATCCAGACGCCCAAGAAACAGGCCATTGCTTTTGTGTGAAACGGGTATTTGCATTTGCTTTCAATGCATGACTTTGCAGTGATCAATGTTGCCCTCCAGAAAAGACTTGGTTCACAAATTCATGGCACAAAAAAAAGCACTTCGACAGAACTGCCTGAAAACTATGAAGTTGTCTCTCGTTTTAAACCTCTCTTTTCTTATCCTTGGAAACTTGCGAAAATATTTTCCGACCCTGAATTATCCCGGAATCGAAACTGTCCCCGCTAAAGAAAGTTGCGCCAAATGATTCAATCGTGTGTTCATGGCGATTGCAACAAGAAAGTTGAAACAACAATTTTCAAAAAAGACGAAAGGAGTTCAAGATGTTTTTATCACTTTTTAAGATAAGAGTATATAAGCTTTATATAAGTTGTTTTTGCCGCTCAACATGCTGTGATTAAACTCTTTGTCGTCTTGAAAAAGCTCGTAAATAAACCATACAATACTTTAGTCCAGTATCCGCTAAGATATTACCGCTAAGTATACGCAAAGAAATATTACTGCACATTAAAGCGACAAAAGCCCATCGATATGGAGTGAGTGTTGAATCTGCGGAGCTAGACGACAAATAACTAAAATTGTTATGCTTGCATCCAAACATGTTTTCGCTGTGTCAAGCACATATAACAAAATAAAGAAAGGCAACGAAAGGGGTATAAATCTTATAAGATACTCTTGTATGTCACGCTCAAGATTAAATTTTAATAAATGCAATTGCTACACGGATATTCTTCTCGACTTTTTTCAATAATTTAAGCAAGACACGGCTATCGGTCCGGTCGGCGCAGTGTAATTGGGGAAGATGTGAAAAGCAAACGCTTATTCAAGAAATCGGTGTCCGCTCTGCAGTCATCCTTCAGTCAATTTCATTACGTGGTGTTGAGGCGGCAGCAGTTTCAGGAATGCTCGAATTTTCATCTGGGTTTTTTTCAGGAAACGCCATTTACCACGAAGGCTGTGTTTTTCACGCCATTCGAACGTTAATGAACTTCACAAACCCAATCCTTTTAACCGCGGAGTTCTTGGAAACATCAGAGTTGATGGCCAGCATAAAAAATAGTTGCAAAATATGTCATCACATTGAGCCTCGAAGTTTACTTTCCACACTAAACTCTTTTACCAATGCTTTCTGAATTCGCTCCAAGCGCGTCGTCAAATGCGCCTCTTCCCGCACTCAGATTGCTGGGTGGGAGGCAGTTTCAAAGACAGTCTAACAAATGTTTTTTGTCTCAAGTGACACATTTTAGAATGCCTTGCCTTCTACTGGTCTCTTTTGCTCAAAGTTCTTTGAATTAATATTCTTTTCACTGCAACGCATAAGGCCTCTCAAAATGAAGAAACCAGCAACTTGTTTTACGTTGTTTTTTTCCACTGCTAGTTCGCGGCTTTCCAAACATTCCATGTCGTTTTTCCGTCCGCGATGAAATAACTACGAGCGCACACGAACTAAAGGAAAAGAACACTCAACCGAAACTACCCCGGTATTATTCCTTCGCAGCCAGTATCAGCAGAGAACCTGGCAACATGATGGCAGCGTCATGCACTCTGCGTATTCATGCCAATGTCAGCCTGCTTACTCTATGCGTGCCTATTAGCACGAGCAATGCCGCGAAACGGACAGGATATCATTAACGCCACTTTTTGCATGTTTGATTGTTTAATACTGCGGGAGCTTAATAGCCCGTTCGTACTGATATTCGTGGTTTTTAAACTATGCAATCTACAAAATAATTCCAATCTTTTTTTGTGCATTTTCTTTGGGAAACTTGAGGTTACTTTTAGAAAAATATTTTTTTTCTTGCATGTCTTGGCAACTTTCTAGCGCTTCTAGGCTCCTTGTCCATGTGAAAATTTTAGTCTCTATTTTTGTCCAGACGAAATGCAATTAGTTCCTTAGGAAGGGAAAGCCGCAGTGACTGCTTCGGTTCTCGGTGGATGCGTCCACCGCATACTGACAGAAGTGAGAAAAAATGAGGGAGTGATGAAGAAGCAGGAACTGTAGTTTAGGTGCCTCGATATTTTTGGACCACGTGATGAATTTAACGTGAAACTATATTGCGCAGCGCATGTGTGCCCTGAATTTCGCTCGCATTCAAACGTAGTGCGGGCGGCGTTTAAACTGCGTCCTCAAGCTCGAAACCCGAACCCCGAAACCCGAGCTCGAAACCCGAATTTGAATCCTACCGGTAGTGAAATTTCTTTCTGCTCAATACGATACGATCCGCGAACTACAGAATTTTCGGGGTAAGTTCGGTTTCAGGCTATACCTGAGATTCGCCAACAATTTCTGACGATGTCCCCCCTAATTAGTTGAAAAGGCAAGCGAAAACTATTTAATGTCAAAGGGCTTCCTTCTGTTTGACAGCTTGGTGAATGATTCTTCAACGTAAAAAGTCTTTGAACTGGAAAGAATATGGGTAAGCAAGCCGCATGCTCGTATTTAGGCTTGCTTAGATGGCGAAAGTTCGTAAATAGTGCATTTTGTCTCCAGAGGGTGTTTGTGACAGCGTAATTAGTAACCTAAACATAGGTATCTTAAATGGCATAAAGGTCGATGGTTTTAAATAGCGGAGAAAAACTAGTACGCTTTCTCCTTGGGACTATAACGGAACGTTCCATACTGTGAGCTCCCTATATAAGTACTGTTTCAATAAAGCTCGATTGAAAACCATACAAAAACTAATGTAGTCGATATGGACTGCACTGCATCCTCATTTAAAAACACCGAAAATTCAAACCTGATGCCACGGACACTATGACATCGCATGGAGACCATGCCAAATATATGGAAGGATGATGAATTTTATTGAATTTTTATGTCATAAGGACTAAGTTCTCGAATAATTACGTATGAGCTGCTCATAGTCTCAACGGAGACGTAGTCTGCATGTGAAATAAATCAAGAACGTATCGGCAGGCTAAATGCTAAAGCACCTTAAACGTAGCAATGCATTTAAAAGCTATATTTACACCGCTGCTTGTCCACACATTTATGGTTTTCCTTCTGGTCTATTATCCATCCGCACCATGAGAAAACGACTGTCCAACTGCTCCAAGCGCAGACAAGAGGCGATGACGAAAATGTATATCAAAAATATTTAAAAATACGCGCGTCTTGGCAGCAATGTCCTCAGTAGCAATTGCTGCAGCGACAAATACCCCCCCCCCCCCTCCCCCTTAATAAAGCCAAATATTCAGAAAGAGACAAGTTGCTGCAAGCACGTCAGCCCAAGCGATATCTTAGACCAACTGATATCCCGATCCCCTATTGTAATACGGCATCCAGGTCATACAAGCTCATTATTAATTACAAATACCCTTGGCCGCGGGGGTCATTGCAGGTGCTTGCTGATGTACTAGTTAGCTTGCGATATGGGCGACATCAACTACAACAACGTTGGTAAAAGCAACCTCCAAGATCGTGCGCAGCGAATCACAACGCGGAGAGCTGATATTTACAGAAAAGAGACCACACAAGGCATGAATTTTGTTTTCTTATGAATGCTGAATGTCCTCACACATGACCAAACACTGAGTCGTTTAAAATTCAGTAGTTTCTTGTGCTTTTGGAATGCACAGAGGGTCTTGCTTTGTCAAGTGTTCTTTGTTGCTTACAAGCACAAGTTCCTAGCTTCCCTCGCGCGTGCTTGTGGTGTCCGTGTTCCTCTACGTTTGATTGGGAGAGTTTTTATGTGTCTTGTTGGTTCGTCGCATACAATATACCTATACAAGCGCTACTTCAAAGCTAGCGTCCTCACTCCTTGCATCCGCCAGATCTTCCACGTAGAACGTATGGCGCAAATTGAAAATAAATAAAATAGTTAACAATGAAATACCTGGAGAAGCCGATTGCAGTGGACGATTTTAAGCGGATGTGTCCTACACGATGATTAATTCTTGGATGGTAATAAACGACTTAGGGAAACCAGCGTGTAAAAAGTTTTTAGTATTCGCCTTTCTTCTGTTCTTGTCTATGCATGAGCGGAAACTTTGAACAGGGCCCATTCATACCTGGAGTGTGGTAATCTAGGCGCATCGCGGATTAGTTCTCAAATCCCGATGCAGGTCTTCAGCCACTAGCTGAGTTGGCGCGCTTAACAAAAATCATTACACGCATTACGCCGAGCAAGGACCAGTTTTGTGTGTGATTCACATTTTCACCGCTGCGATGCATTCTCTTTACACCCTAGTCCTACAATGCCCCCCCCCCCCCCCCCACGCCTCCGCACACTGTACGCCCTGTCGTCATGTTATTATTCCAATTAATCTTTATACACTTACCGTGAAAAAGAAGGAGCCAAGAAAAAGAGCTGTAAAAAACAGCTCAAGAGCGATCATGTCCCGTTACTTACTGCCGTTACATCATGTTGGAGGGAGTGCGCCATATTTAAGGTACGTAAGAACAAATGAAGATATCCAAAATGTCAACAAAAAATTATGGTCATATTCTTTTGTAGTATACGTAGAATCAAGAAGGAAGTATTTAAATAAGAATTTACATGGCCCAGGGTCAAAATGGTTCACAATGCAGCGGGTACATTCCTGCACAGAGAGCGGACATAATCCTTAATTTGTTGCGCACAGCGCGCACATAATAAAATAGAACCGAATTCATAAACCCCAATTTCCAATCCTTCCGGCCCACCAAAAGGTTCTATTTTTGTTGTTTGGATAATACCGAGAGGGAGCAAAATGTCAGAAGCGCCGCACGGCAAGTCTAGGACCACGGTTCAAATCTATGATGTCCCCTGCCACAAAGAAGCAGCTTCGCAAGTATGTGAAAGACTGCTGCGGCAAGGGCTGTGTATTTCAGTATAAATTTTAGCTGCAGTGGTTTCCAGACTTACCGGAAAACATCTGTGGCAATGATGGAAATAGAAAAAACCACACAGGCCTAGAGGCTGCCACTTCCTTATTTATATCACAGGGAATTCGGAAGAGCGTGGTACTCATTGTGCTGCTCTAACAAAGCTGCAAACAAATATCGGTGCAAGTTTCGGTCTATGCACATAAACAGTTTTCTATTAAATGCAAAACGCGCCGCCGAAACATTACGACAGCGTGTTCTATGCGCCACGTAGAGCACGCTTCCGGCTTCCAGGCTCAGCCTACCGGATCATTTTCCGACTCCGGATTTAAAACTCAGGAACCTCTGCGCAGCGCGCAGAAGGGCGGAGCGACAACTGTTGCGGAAGAAGGACGACAGAGCCTTGAAGACAACTTTCAACAGGCTCAACTCTGCCATTAGACGTCATGCGAAGAAGCTCTGTAGGTCCCAGTGGGCATCCTTTTGCGCTAGTTTGACTGTTTTTTCACCGATAACGAGAATTTGGCGTGTCGTTGGCAGTCTTGCTGGTGGCTCTCGTCCGAGTAAACCTTTCGAGGCGCTTGCATTGCGCACGCAGAAACATCTCGTGTGCTTGGCAGAGGAATTTGTGGATGCATTTGTAAATTCCAGACCAGGCATTCATTCCTGCGCTCTGCCTGCTACGTCTCCGTCTGTTATCGACGCCCCATTCACCCTTCGAGAACTACAGACAGCGCTCCGCAGCCTGCGGCGTCGCTGTGCACCAGGTCCTGACGGCATTACCAATCAAATGTTACAGATGCTGCCTCTGGAACACCGGAAGATGCTCCTAACCTATCTCAATCGAGTGTGGGAATCTGATGACGTTCCCCCTTCATGGAAGGTGACTTGTGTAGTCCCACTGCTGAAGGCCAGCAAAGAGATGACAGACGCGGCCTCGTATCGTCCTGTATCGCTGACGTCGTGTGTGGCTAAGCTCATTGAGAAGATGGCAAGTAAGCGTTTGTCTTGGTGGCTTGAGGATAGAAGGGAACTACCAACATGCATGACTGGATTCCGCACAGGTTTATGCGCGCAAGATAGCGTCCTGGACTTGATAAGCCACATTGAACATCAGAGTGCTTTTGGACTTTCAACGCTAGCTATTTTCCTAGACGTATCAAAGGCTTATGATAGCGTCCTCCAGAGCTCAATACTGGATAGTCTGCAGGTCGTAGGCGTACAGGGCTATCTTCTGCGATTTATTCACTCATTTCTCAGTGATCGTAAATTTAGAGTGCGGTTAGGCAGTACAATGAACTCCGAAAGGGCGGTATCGCGAGGGGTACCCCAGGGTAGTGTCCTGTCCCCAACGCTCTTTAATGTTGTCATGGCTGGTCTTCCCGCAAAAGTGCAAAAACATTGTAGGCATGTCCATATGTCGATATATGCAGACGACATTTGTCTTTGGTTAACCGGATATCAATACAAACGCTTAGCTCTATTAGCGCGACAGGCAGTGCTTTCAGTTAAACGTTACCTTCAAGGCGTTGGGTTGACTCTCTCGGTGGAAAAATCTGGCTTCGTCCTGTTTCCACGTAGGGGACGACGGTATGCGCGGCTTAGCATAGACCTTGATCAGTCTTGCCTTCGTCACGTTAACCACATACGTTTTTTGGGCGTCACTATTGACTCACGTCTACAGTGGCGACGAGCTGTGGACTCGATTGTGGCTTCACTATCTTCGCGTCTCAATGTGCTTCGTTAGAGTTGCTAGTGAGCAATGGGGAAACCATCCTGCTTCAATGACCAGGCTTCACGATGCCCTTGTGACAAGTCGCATAATGTACCAGCTCCTTTTAATTTCCCCCTCGGTATCGCAGCTGGAACGCCTTGAGGTTTTGCACAGAATGGGACTAAGGAGGGCTCTCGGCGTTCCGCAGGCTGCTCCAAACAATGCAGTACTGTACGAGTCTCAGTCGGAACCTCTTCGGCTAGCCGCTTCACAAAGACTTTTGCTGCAAATTGGCCGCCTCAGAGAGACTGTTGCCGGGAGAGCGCTTCTACAGCGCCTTCGAAAGAGATCTGAGTCCCGGGCGTACTTGGCTTTAAATACTCTTCGTTCTCTGGGTCTCGACCTTCGAGATCGACCTAAGACGTTGAAGCCACCTTGGTCTTTTCCAAGCCTCGATTGTTCCTTGACAATTCCCCACGTTCGCGCTAAGCGGAATTCTCCTTTAGCGGCAATGCGTTCGCTCGTACTGGAACATCTTGAGACCGAATATGCCAGTCATCTTCAAATTTTTACAGACGGCTCGGTGGACAAGGTCAGAGGATCTAGTGCAGCTGCTTTTCATATTCCGTCTTTGAAGTATGATTGGTCTGTTCGTTTTACTAAAGTCGTGTCCTCTACAATGGCCGAAGGCGTTGCCATTGAGGCAGCTCTAAAGAAGCTACGGTGTTGTACGCCTCAACCTACTGTCATAATTACGGATTCAAAATCTGCCCTTCAAAGGTTAGAGTACGGGTTCCCCACTGATGCCTTGAGTCTTAGATCTCTACGTTTCGTGCAGAATCTACATAGCAAAGGCTTCTCTATAGGTTTTCAGTGGGTGCCCTCGCACATAGGTGTCTTAGGCAACGAGATAGCAGACAACCTCGCCATACAGCTCTCTCCGGGGTTCCAGTACATGGAGTCTCTCATGAAGTCAAGAAAATGTTCAGAGATGTGGTGTTGTGCCACTTCAGTTCTTTGTGGAGCTCTCCTCATCCGCCATGTGTGACCAAGGGTCTCAAAAGGTACCAAGCCACTTTGCTGCGCCGCGTTCGCACGGATTCTGCTCGTACGCCGGCGTGGATGTATAAGACTGGCCTAGCGTTGTCACCATTGTGTTCAACGTGTGGTGTGTGTGGTGACAGAGAATATTACCTCTTGTGCTGTACTTTGTACAACGCGCAACGGACTGTGTTATTCGGATCCCTCAAGAAGGCAGGAGTTCTTCACAGCTCTCTTCAGGACATTGTTTTCCCGCGCGGGAAACTGTCGAGTAGAAGGGATGCTTCTCGCCTTCTTCTACTTTACCTGCAGGACACGGATTTGGCCTCCACATGGTGACCTCAGGAGTGTCTATTTGGGTTTTTGCGGACAGCGTTTCTCTGATTTCTATTTAAGTGTCGCTACGGTGGAGCAATTGCCGGCAGCAACTGCAAGGCTAATCCCAGCGGTAGTTTACAACCACTCAACTCAACCACTCAACTCCAGTTTTTCTCACATGCATTGTAGGGACCATATTGGTGGCATGTGCTAACGTATTTGTAAACTGCTTCATAATTTTATCTAGATAGTGCGAGACAAAAGTTTGATTGCCGAAACGTGTTTTGTGTTAGTATGGCCGGGACAGTCAACACGAGGAGCTGCCGTTTACTTCGTCCTTGACTTTTCACAGCGGCAAAAATGCTGATAGGATTCTTTGCTTCTTATGCACGCACACAAAATTCTTTAGTTTTAGCTTTGCTGCGACTACAAACGCTGCATTCTACGTCAAAGCCCTGTATTCTGTTTTCCCACATTCTTTGGTTCCTTGCCGTAGACGCTTTTGGCTAATATTTACGCTGAGCGAGTCGGATATTTCCTTCACCTTTCTGTTTGCATATATCTCTCAGCCCTTTAAGTTACAATAGAGCCTCATGTACTGCGACGCGACTTCTAAGGAAAGCTTACGTCAGTTTGAAAAATTATGCAGTTTCTGTCTTGTCGATTTTGGCCGAGCAGGCCATATTGTTACGGTAGACAGTCGCGAAATGAAGAGGACGTTGTTCTGACTGGGGCAGTTGACGACGACGAGGACGCTGCAGTTAGCGATTGAGTGACTTGGGTTTTGTTGTGTCTCCTGTGTGCGGCTTATCGTTCCTGCTGTTGAACTAACCCGGTAACAATATAATAGAAAGGCAAGCCACGGTCTTTCATACCGAGCATCAAATGCTGCCTTTCGGGCCTGGTGGGTTGAATGCTCCATCGTAATAGCAGAAGCCCACGTGTGTCCGTTGTGTGCTTGGTATGCGCACACACCAAACAGGCCTCCACTTGTAAGAATAGGCTTTTTTTGAAGAATAAAAAGCAATTTGCAACCCTTTACATTTGCAATGACACCGTCCTGAAAGCATTGGCGTAAAATCTTTTACAACTGGGCACAATAAAACAGGCTTCCGGTATCATATTCCCAACAGCAAATTAACTACCTGTCTGCACAGCGAAACGCGTCGGTATGAAAAATAACTCACGTGCACCGCATTCGGGCACTAACGACGAGAGGACATCAAGATATGCTTAGAGAACCGTAGAGCCAGCATTTAAATGCGTCTCCTGGATTTGCCATCTGCAAGTGTTCTCTAAAAAAAGCATCTCACCAAGGAAAAAAACAACAGCATGCTGCTACGAAGAAGTAGGGCGCAGTAATGCGCACTTTTATAAAAATTAGGTTGATAATGCCAAGAAGAAGAAATGTGGCCTCGATTATCTGCCACGATTAGCACCGTAAGGCGTACGGCTCCCTGCAAAGGTATGGCAACTTGGCAGCACATTGTTTAAGGTGTGGCAGGAAGCAACTCCAGACGGATTCTCCCCCACAAAGATGCCGGGTAAATTTCGAAAAAAACGACCATTTTGGCAAAATCTGGAAACACTCTAAGAAGGGATATAATCGAGGCCTTCATAATGAAGTCTGGTTTGGAAGGCGACTGCTTAAGCGTTCCATCGGTAGCATTGAAGAAGAACGAAATGCAGCTTCTATTCCAAGACAGAAATTGCTGCAGAGAGATTTCGAAGGCCCTTGAAGACGCAGGACAAATAATCGGCTGCGCGCTACCCCTGCAAAGCACCAACAAGAATCCGGTTGCTAAAATCAACAGAGTTTGAAGCTATCGCATTGCCACGAAGCAACATGTTATTGTAATTCTCTAAGTCGCCTATCAGTACCCACGTGTGGTTTTTTCGTTTTCTTTTTTCCTTTCTGCCTCAATAAACTTGCAGTTTGAGTGTGCACTTAACTGTGTTGCCTGTGTGTTTTCGTTACTATTTCACAGTCGTCTTTTAGTAATTTTCTTGCGCTAAAAAGTGCTTGTGAGTTCACAGATAGCTCCTGTGATACCAAGGTTATTGTTCTCGCGTTCCCTAAGGCCTTTTTTGTAGACACAGTTCTACGGGAGACTGCGAATCTCTCGATCAGTGAGCTGATGTGCCGTGCCACGGTGGGCAGGTAGCAACTTCACGGAGTTCATTTCGACTAACTTCAATGCCACCTGCCATAAGTGGAAGGCTAAACACAAACCGGTGGGCACGTTCCCATCGGTGCACTGCGCTAGGCGAGCCACCTGCGCTAACACTATAGCATTTTTGTTGAGGCCATTTACCAGATAGGCCCCGTAAGGATTTAGTAAAGCATATAAGTTGTAATAACCTGTGATATATCAGAGCAGCGGGGCAAAGGTCAGACGTATCTTCTGAAAAAAGAGTTTTAAAAGCTAAAAATAATTTTGGGCCATTATGTTCTGGCATGAAGGTTTAAATCTTGATTGGAGTGATATACAATGCGTGAGAGTTTCATACCACCCATGCTGAGTGCAAAGCATGGTTTTGGGGAAACATGGCTTATCGATGCTCTCAACCGACACAAAAAGCTAGCTAGCTCGAAGCTTAGCTTTCTCTGACGGCCCAAAGAGCCGCCAGTCTCTTCGTGTGGCTGCTATAACGAATAAAAGCAACGTAAGTTTTTGTGAATACGAGGATAAGTCGGAGAGTGCTGTTTGCTCTGTAGTGTCTATAGATGCACTTTGTGATGGATGAAGACCTGGAGATTTGGGTTTGGTAGGCGTGTTGCTGAAGCCATAGTGCATTTTGGAAGGCGCTGGAGTGAATTTTTTATGTTTCAGTGCTAGGAAGTAATGAAGAAAAGTTGTTGCTATAGACTTCAGGTCTGTTTACAGGCTTTCTGTTCTATAAGGGAAGCAGATTAGAGGTGGTATGGAGGCAGGAAATAGAGCTCTGCAGGGTTAGGCCTATTCATTCTGTCACTTAGTAGGCAGGGCAGAAACATCGCAAGTAGAAATAAACAGTCTACTTACGCGTTTATCACAACAACAGAAGTAGAGAAAAAGGAGTAATTATATATTACAACACATGACTGCATGGCATTACCGAAATTTCGTGGAAGTTTAAGATCCAATTATCGCATAAGCCCACTTCGACGCTCAAAAAAGCAGGCAGTGAATAAGAATTACTTGTCAATCCACATACGGAGTGCTTCGCAGAACCTTTTTGAGACTTTCATGTCATACATTCGGAGAGGAAATTGGCTTTTTCGATTGATCAAGATGTAAGACTTTGGATTCTTGTGTGCTTCATGCTAAAATTTGGTTTTAAGGTGTTTCGGGAAAATTTTGTGACAGACTTCTCATTTCTCACGTGTATCACTGCGTCGAGGTACAAACACACATATTCACAATAAAATGAGCATTTGGTATAAAGCTTACACCTTTACTGCTTTCTGTTTTTCTTTTTTTGTATTTCAGGAAATTTTCCAACAGCTAATTTTGTCAGCCCGCACTATGCAGTATATGGGTCACGAAATGAGATAATTTTGTTAAGACAATAAAAAAACGCGGGTTTCTAAGATTACAGGAGAAAACTGCCGGCCCCAATGGCGCTCGACAGTTTATCATTAGAAGCACAGCAGCGGTGGCCAAGTAGTTGAGCATCAGCCCCGCATGCGGGAGGTGCGGGGTTCAATCCCCAGTGCCGACGGGTACCCACCGGTGATACAATGGGTACAAGCTTTCCCCCGGTCTGGTGCTCGGCTAGAAGGGCTGATATGCTTAGAAAATGGGTCTTCGACCCCACCTTCAGTAATCTAAACATATGTGCCATGGCGCTCCGTGGTCAAGACGCGCTTGCGCCACAAAAATTTATCATCATCTCCATTTTCTCATTCGAAGCTTGCTTGGCTTCCTATTTCACTGCGGCTCTCTTGTTTTCCTGTTTCGCAAAAGTTCCATCCGTGGAACTGTCGGCAGACGTTTGTCTCTTTTATGTTACGTTCACTGTCTAAGTGAATAATATAGGTCTTACGCGGGTTTTTCGTACAGATAATTCTTGAGGAGGCAGTTGTAGGCTTTTATATCTTTCCGTAAACAATTTCTCTCTTTGGACTTCAACTACTGCAGTGATCGAAGGTTTCTACAAAGGGGAATCAAGTCCAGTTTAGAATTCTTTTTCTCGGCGTTTTTTCTGGTCTCACAATGACAGTTCTCGCTGAGCTTCTCGTATAACGTATTTGTTTGGGGTGAACTGTCTCCACTAACGTCCGAAGACCCGTTAGTGCTCAGACGCCGTAGCTTCCTAATGTATCGCAATGAGGAAGCTCTCAATTCGAAGAGTATTCCTGCTGTATTGACCTGTGTCTAACACCGTTGAAACTTAGCAGTACTCTTCATTTTAAAGACTTACAGTGTTTGTATTGCCTGCGAACTTGTCGCGCTGTTCTTTGGTAGCGTCAACGGTTGTCACAAGTTTTCTTAAATTTCCGTTCCTGCTCATCCGACAAAATCCTTAAAACACTTCTCAGCAATTACTGCTCTGTTCATGAAGTCATGAGGAACGCAGAACTCTCCAATTCAGGAAAACGCTTCCAAGGAAAAATGTCAGGAGCACAATGGATATTTTTTGCGCAATTTCTCGTAAACTGTTTCTATTCAACGGATTCCCAGCAATGCAGCACAATGTATCTCTGAAGTCAATATAGAAATTGTATCAGGTTTGGTTTTTTCATTTGGTTTATCAGTTTGTAAGCTTTGGTTTCACACCCAAATGCAGATTATTTTGAAGAATAATGGAAAAAAACATTGCTCCCGGGTACTCCGTAACATCTTCTTTGGTGAGAAATGCCGAAAATTCAAAAGGCGCCCTCTGCTTGTAGTCTTTTCTGTTCTTGCGCGTGGAAGTGCTCACGAATAGCTTCGCCAAGTTGCGTTAAGTGTCAAATTTCAGTGCAATATATATATATAATGAAGTACGCGATGACTGCGCAGATCTCTTATTCAATCAATAAATCAATCAATCAATCAAATTATTTAGCATTTCTTTCAATACAGAAATAAATGCAAGGATAAGAACTAAAAGCTGCTTCTCGAGCAGCTTGACAACGGTTCTTACCCCTTGTTTTCTCTTGACAACGGATAACAGCAGAAATAATACAAAACTGCGATTAAAAAATGTACGAAGATAAGAGCATGCAGTATACATAGAAATTTTAAACACAAAATATATAGAAACACAAAATACATAATATACATAGTATTTCCAAACACAAAATGCCGCATATTAGTAAAAAGTAATAATACCGGTTCAATGTAACTGATAGACATGGATTCAATAAGACGAATACTAATACTTAATCACCAATATTTTGCACACTGAAGAACATCTAACGGCGAAATTGACATATGGCTATACAGGACTACAAACATTTCCTGCTACATTTGCAGGCATAGAAGCGCAGACCACAGTTTTACGACACACAGCTGTAATGCAGCCACCATTGAAAATACGTGTGCAAAAGGTTGCAATAATAAAACAAGATTTCAAAACATTGATGTTACCTTCCTAAATTGTGAGTGAAAAAACGCTTAAGGTGTTGTTTCGATTGTGTGTGGATGTCCGTGTTTGAATTATGATAGTTGTTAAGTAAAGTAGGCATAATGTATTGTAGTCTGTTCTGACCATGATTCGTGCGGGAAAACGGCACCAACCATACTTCTCTTGTTCTTATATTGTACGGTACCTCGGGTGGTTTTGTTAAATTGCATAATCGTAGAAAAGGCATCCGATTAAATTTCAGGGAATATTTGTATTTTAATAGGGCCTTCAGCTCGTACATATGTGTCACAGGAACAACACCAAGTAAGGGGAACAGATCACTTGTGTGAGCGTCGTAAGGAGCATCTGCTATGTGACGGAGAGCTCTTTTTTGTAAAAGGAGTTTGTTGATGTTCGTTAGTGATGTAGTTCCCCATACAAGATTACAATAGTTTAGGTGAGGATTGAAAATAGCATTATAAAGTAGCAGCTTTATTTTGAGTGGAAGAACTTGTCTAAATCGGCAAAGTATCCCGCAAGCCTTGGCCAGACATTTAATCACACAGTCTACATGGATATCCCAGATCAAGTTCTCGTGAAAGGTGACACCGAGCGTTTTCACTTCTTTTGTTATTTCTATCTTCTCAGATCCTAAATAGAGATTAAGATAACGGTCAACAAATTTTTGTGATGGCGAGAAAATGACAGCCTTTGTTTTTTTATTGTTTATTGCTAAAGAATTAATTTTGCTCCATTCTGACAATTTATTCAGGGTAATATTTCCTAATTTCTCGAGTTCCGTCGTATCGTCACATTGAATGAAAAAGCTCGTGCCATCTGCATAAATTACCAAAGAGGCTTCTGGGGATACCCTTGTTAAATCCCTTTGAGATAACTGGCAGCACCAAAACTGGGCGGTAGTTCGAAAGCTCATTTTTGTTTCCAGATTTGTACAGGACAGTTACTTTAGCCCTCTGCATGTTCACTGGAAAGACACCAGTGGCTAGACAAACATTGAAAATATGGGCAATAACATCTTCCAGGAGGTCGACAACAAACTTAATAGGCCTGATTTCCAGCCCGTCTATATCTCGTGCTTTGCTGTTTTTGCAGGACATAAAAACTGAGTGAGTTTCCTGTGGTGTAATAGGTTCAAAAAAAGCAGAGTTTGCATTAGGTGCACCTAAAAAGAGTTTTGCATTTTCATTATGGTTGCTATTTGCAAGAGTTGTGAAGTATTCTTTAAAATGAGATGCTAATTGCATACCAGTTAATTGCTGATCGTTGATCGGGATTTGCAGACTATCATTCTGTTTAGTACCTGGTTTCAATAAATGATTTATTTCATGCCATAAGAGGTCACTGCGGCCAAATGCCTCATTAAAAACATGTTCGTAGTAATCTTTCTTAGATTTCCGCAAGAACTTTGTGATTTTATTTCAGTATTTTTTAAAAGCAGAAAAGTCTGCGGGATTTCTAGTTTTCACGAAATGAAAGTACATTTCATCTTTTTCGCGTATCATTTCGAGACACTCATCAGTGAGCCATGGTTTGCGAATTTTTTTTTGAACTCTTTACTCTTTTCACATGAAAAAAACTATCGTAAACATTCTTAAGGACAGTCTTAAACGTGTCATATGCTAGATTTCCATCTGTGCATTCATATGCAGAGGTCCAGTTTGTGCATTCCACCCGACTTCGAAAAAGATTGAGAGTTTTCAGGTTAATATTTCGTGAAAGAAAAGACATTGGGGGATTGGCACAGTTTTTCAAAACACCATTTTGTTTGCAGATCAGATAAATTGGCAAATGATCACTTAGCTGTGCAGCAACGACACCTGATTTGGCGCACTCCGTTGTTTTGTTTGTGATAAGCAAGTCAAGAAGACTTTCAGAACAGGAGGTGATGCGTGTGGGTTCTGTTATGACGTTAGTGCAGTGAAAGGAATGTAGAAGTGTTTGAAACTCATGGGAGCTGGAAGTGTCTTCAAGCAAATTTATGTTACAGTCGCCACCAATAATGAGATTCAATTGATTGGAACATGTAAAGCTTAATAACTTAGCTAGAAACGTGAAAAAGAGGTCAGGTTTACTGTCCGGTGGGCGGTATATAACGGAAAAAACATTGTTTTGGCTTTTTAGTGTAATACTTCATAATCAGCTGTCACGGCGGAGAATTCGGAGAGCATATTCAGCGTGGCCCGGCTAGGTGGACTGAAAACAGTTCAGTGGTTCACATGCAATGGACGGGAAAACGGGCGGACTACGCCGGTTCGTTTAACGCTTCAATGCATAACAAGTAAATACCGCCCTGAAAAGTATTTTATCCGAATTGGCTTTTCCTGCTACTGAAGAAAGTCATATGAATGAGTTGAGTTTTCTTGCCACTTCAACTACGGTTTTGTAAATTTTTCAGTCTATAGTTCCTCTGAGCACTCAGTCTCCGGACTTTTTTTGGCGGCGAAGTAAACTCCTAAAATATGATCAAAATAGTGGTTCAGTTTAAACAAACATCATCTTACATCATGGCAGAATGTTTACTCGCAGAGATCGCTTCACGTTTTCTCTTAATGTTCAGAACACGCCCAGCTTCTCTCTTTTAAACAGAATGCAAAGCATCGCATACAATCAGTTTCTTAAATCGCGCCCCGGCTGGTAGGCTGCTGTTCGCTTAGCGCAGGCGTGCCCTTTTGCCTTTGCTTTTAGAAATTTACTGCTCTTGCAGGACATCAGGTTGCGCAACCATCGTGACGGGAAACTCAAGCCCTGACGTCAAGAAGCACTCGCGCCACCTGAGTGCTTCGCTCGTCGGTGGCGTTCCTTCAAATTCGTCTCTGGGCCTCCGTCCTTCTGTTTCGTAATGCCTTGAGGATGTGCCGCCTCTTGATGCGTTCCACACGACGAGCTTCACTGAAAACACTGCAGGGCCGCAGAAAGGACAGAAATCGTCCGCCACTTGCAGAAAAGTAGGTTCGGCTTGCCAGTAGGGTACACAGCAGAAAGAAAGCCGGTGGACAGCCAAACTGCAGCCAAAAAGACGAAAACCAAGTAAGCTTTTATAGGAAAATTTGCAATGCCTGCTTTTGTTTTTAAGCTTTTTCCATCGTATTCTTAACAACGCTGTTACGCTGCAGGCAAAGCTGAACAAAAAAGCACTTTAGCGGCACAAGTATAACCCCCTCCCCCCTCCCGCCCCTACACCACCGTCCCAAAATGGGGGTGCGAGCTGTACCTGGTAAAGGTCACGAACGTTTGGTTTGAAGTAGAGCACATCTGCACTGCTTGTGTGATCTTGCTCATGGTCTGTCTGTAAGCAGCATGAGCAGCTGGCGAAAACAGTTCCTCGTTTGCGGCCGTTGGTTACAGAAGACCCGCACGGGAAAAAAATAACTTGCCTGCTTTGACAAGATTAGGTTGCGCCGGATTGCGTAAATGTGCAACCCTCATTACTCTCCAGCTCTGAATCTTAAATTGGGCGCTGTAATGGGACTGGAAATTTTCTTCTGGCCCTGTTATATGTGTATAAGCCCTCTGAACATTCTATAGCTATTATTTTTTCTTTGAACAGATAGGTTGTCTTCCTTCCGCCCTCTAAGATGCGGGAATTACTCTCAGTAACCTGGCACGATTGCGAAAAAGTTCTTATGAAATGGGAAGCATGCGGAAGTGCACTAATTTACTCTGGGGTCTCACAGAACCTCGTTTGCTATTGTTACTGTGTCCCCGTCGCATCTCTAGATAGTGGCTCTTCTAGAAGCTAGCTCTAAACGGCACCGTAAAGTAGGGGGTCGCTTTTTGTGCCCGTTGCCTACTGCACGCATGCGAACATTTTCTTTAAACACAAGAAACCGAAATGCACTTGTCGAGAAAATATTTTTGCTGTGAATTTGTAAACGTTTCGTGAGCTCACTTATTCTCGCAATGAGTACATTGTGCCCATGGTTCCTTTGCTGGTGCTTTGCGACCTTGTCGCAATGGTCGATATTTAGGCAATGAATTATCAGGACAGAGTGGCGTTTACAGGAACGCAAATAGCACCAGTGTGCTGTGCGACGTCAGCGCACGGTCCCCACGAGGTCTAGATAAATCTACTGCGCTCAACTACAGCGCCGCTCAGAGCACATGCAGCCCTTCGTGACGTTAAATTCTGCAATATAGCATAAAATATAAAAAAGTTGACAGTATTAGTATGCCAATCAAGTGAGCTTGTAAGCCTTCTCTTTTTAAAATGAACTGGAGTTTCATAATTGATTTTCTGTTAAATGTTTATTTTGTAGGTAACATCTTGACCATTTGAAAACAGCAAATAGTGAATATAACCTCTGAGAAGGGTGTAAAAGAGAGGTAAGGCAGGATTTCAACCGTTCCAGCATTCAGCACCAGAAACAGACAACGCAGGAGGGCATTTTGTAATTTCGCTTAAAACACAGGGTAACAGCATGAACTTAGCAAAAGAACAGGACATGTTTAATGCAATGATCACTGCAAGCGCGTTATGCTTTTAGTTCTCTTACCGCTTCAATGAGCGGGAGTGTTCTGAAGCAATCGCTTTCGCTTCTTTCGGGTACTGGCTCTAAGACGACGGCAAAGATAAGAAAAGAATGAAAGTTTGGAGACAGCGTGGCAATGTACCGACAAGGATACCTTTTTTCGACAGCTTCGCTGAGAAGAAATCAAACGAACAAATCAAAAAATTACTTCTACGCCGCCAAAAAATGCTGGACAACGTGCGCTTAGTGAGAACCAAGACAATCTTCCCAGTTGCAACTCCTCTGAGTGAAATTGCGAATAAACATTATTTTCCGAAGCTTTTTGGATGTTTACATAAGAACTCTACTCTAGCTCCTTCGCAGAAAAAGTAAAAAAGATAAAATTGTCGCTTTGGTGGCTGTGTGGCTATGACGCTGAAAGACGAGGGTTCTATCTCGGCCGCAGCGGTCAATCTGCGATGGGCGAAAAGTTCTAGTGGCCCGTGTACTGTGCGCTGTCAGTGCACGTTAAAGAACACTAGGTGGTCGAAATTTTCCGATCCCTTCATTACGACGTCCCCACTAGTCTCAGTCGCTTTGGGAAGCTAAACGCTACAAACCCATCAAAAAAGGTAAAATTGTGGGAACCAAATGGATTCGAGCTTCCTATAGAGAAATTAATGGTCGCGCTAGTCGTTTGACCAGGTATTGTCTTCCAATGGCTTGGAACTATGACAGGCACATTTCCAGTTTTCTCATCCAAATGCTTAATACCCTTAAAAACGCACGTGGCAAAAATGTTATCTCAAAAAATGATCCACGCTGCGACTAGGTGATGGAAACTGTCTGGATTCCTTACAAGCACACGTGACGAAGCTCGGAAATTCGGTGTGCAGCCTTTCCTATTGCATAACTGATGATCGGCCTTACAATGTAGCATAAATAGAAAAGAGAAAACTGCAACACGTGGTCGCAACGCGAAAAGAACTGAAACCCCATGGCCCGGGGAAATAAATGTTGCCAAAATTATCAAGAGCGTGAAATAACGTACTTTTGATATGCCTAGGAAATTAGGAGAAATTCGCAGGGTGTATATGTAATGTGCTTTTCTTTTTGCGAAATAAATGAGCGCCCAATAGGCCTTAACTGGGCTCATTACGTGGGATTTTTTTGTCTCATTGAAGAGCAAGCATTTCTTTTATATAGCCAAAGACTTCGCAGAATGTAGAACTAGTGCATGCTGATAGAATTCTGAGCTCATCGAAGGTACATGGAGTAAAGAATGGCTAGCCTATGGGGAGCGGATCTTGAACAGACATTTCTCGCAAAAAATACCATGCATTACGCATTCAATGACGGCGGCGAAAACTATAGAGCACAGCGCACTGTATTGCAGAGAAAGAATAAGTAAATGAGCTGGAAAGTATAGTTGTTTTATGCTAGAGATGTCAGACTACGTCGGCGATCCAAAATGGCTCAATAAGCCATCATGAACGATCGCAGCACTAATTCACAGAGCATCGGAGAGAACAAAATAGCGATATTTGCTCCACCTGCACGTAACTCACTCTTTTTACCCTTCTGAAGGGTAAAACGTCATAATGATTGTGACTTTTGCATAACTTAAAGGATAGCTTTCCGTTACGATACGCCCAAAAAAATGAGCGGAAGCGTCTTCAACAAAGGCTTTAGAGAGAGGGAGTCTTTGTAATTTACATACCTCCTATGCTATCACAAAAAAAGATCTGGTTTCAAGAAGTCGATAAAATCAACGTGCCTCTCGTGCTTTTCTATGCCCTGCAGGCCTATCGCGCGTTCGTCGATAACCGATTATAGACTTGTTCCCAGATGATTGTTACCGTTACAAAGAATGTGCTTATTTTGCTTTCAACACGAAGGCTATCTCTCCCGAAAATGAAGTCCATGTAACGATACAGTTCGAGACAGGCGTTTATACGCTTATTCGTTTCCTGATGTTTTAACCGGGCATTCTCCGTGACTGTGTGTCAGAATGAAAATGTACAACCTTTCCAATCTTGCGCCTGACGCCATTTTTTCAAAATGCTTGGCCAATTGAATCTTTTTTCTGCTGTCATAGTTTTATAATTAATCGGCCCAGTGCCACAGACGTCATGGATGCAGTCAGCATGCATTCTATGGAGCAAAAATAGGAATACATGAAAATGAATTTTAAATATTTCATTTAATATTCTGTGGAAGCTCGTTAATATGCTTGCAACCTTTCCAACACAACATTTGTAAGGATTGCGCATACGTCTCCTACATCGTTTATTCCATTATCGTGATAGCTGAGTACACGGTCACTACCTCCCACCCCTTCTACTGCCTGAATAATTGCTCTTTAGCGTGATTAGCTGGGTCACGAATGATTAGTGGCCAATCGCCAGGAAATAATGCGCAAGAACACATATGAACAGCTTATGAAATTCGAGCTGCCTTGCGGCTAGTAATAATTCTGTAAGGACGTCTGGGAAAACTGGGATGAGATGGTAAAACGGGGGATGAACGTCCACAGCTGTTTGTTATCAGTTTTCTTGGTCGAAACAGCACGCCTAAGCAATTTTTTTGAGAAGTCGGAAATTGCTGCTAGACAAGGCTAACACAAAGATTTCAAAATAATGATGGCACGAGGCAGAGAAGCGTGTACGTGTCTGAGAAAGCTATATTAATAAATGAAAAGAGAAATGTGTCAACATGCATGCCTGAAACGAACACGCTTTTGCTCTCCCTAGCATCACTAATGCCAGTGATTCATGTAGAAGCGTCCACTAGAACCGAAATGACCTGCGGCTTCTTCCGGCAGCGCATTTCCACTCCATGTCCTTCTTTTCTCTGTCTCACACTTTCTACCTATCCAGAATAGTCCCTCCACTAGGCGTATAAAGACGAGGAATTATGCGCCAGAAGTCGTCCCGCAACGAAAGCAGCGTGGCGACGAGAACGAGAGATCGCGCTGGACAGATAATCCGTCGACTACAGAAATCATATAACACAACGCGAAAGTGAAGGGCACCTGGGAGTGCGAGCAAGCAGGTCAAGAGTAATAATGAGCCAAAGTCTAGAGGGAACGCGGGAAGTCGGTCGATGATGCCTTGGTTCGACTGTCTCTTGCCGGCTCTTCCTTGGAAACTCGTGTTAGTGTCACATTCTGGACATTCCACACATAGACGAAAGCATCTAAATAAAGAGAAGGATGCAGCGTGACTTCCTGCCTGTCCTACTATTTCTGCCAGCCACGGAATCTGGGGAAGCAAGAAAGCACTCACAACCAATGACGCCAGCTTCGCGGCCTTCAGCAAGACAACGTCCTCTGGCGCCTAGTGAGGGCAACTTCCGGTCTCCGTTATCCGTTCTAAATAGCCTAACAGTGTGTGACCCTCGCTTCTCTCAATGCATATTTATGAAAAGCAGTGAGTAGCCTGACTCCACTGACAAAACGAGATCAAAGATCAAAATTAAACAAGTGGGTGCAGTCAGAGCGTGGGTAAAAATACTGCATAAGTGTGACACTACCCCGAGCAGCAGTGATGTGTACAATACCGTTTCGCCCAATCCGTCGGCTGCTATGCGTTGCGTGCGCGTAGCTAGGTCGAACCATGTCAGGCGTAGGGTTTAAGGCGGTAGACGAGAGATTTGTTGCTAAACGTGAAGGCCGCTAAGCCGCTGGCAGGACATCGATTATCTTTTAGGTTTCTACTTTTGCTCGCTTTCTGAAGGACCGTGAAAGGCTGAATTTGAGAATTCACCTGCTGCTGGGATAGGAGCGATAAGAGTTTTTTGGGTACCTTGCCACCTGAATCTCAGAAATGAGTGCCGTGTATCATTAATACCTTTCACGAATCTGTTTGTGTGGGCTATATTTGATCTAAAAACTTGAAAGTGCTTGCTGCCTCACACAAAGCCCTATCTACTTCCCACTTTCTTCGTAGACGTGATGCTGTGCCCTTTGAAGTTTTTGTGGAACGTTTTGTAGTAAGGGAATGATTACGTAATGCTATCACTGGTCACAAATTTTCATTCAAACATCCACAAGAAAAATAATTATTCAACCGCAAGAGGAGATTAACACCACCGCGGTGACTGATATGGTAAGGTCCCTTCTACTGTATCAGTAACTTATTATGATCCGTGGGTAGCAGGATAAGAACCCTGTCGCCCGGATTCAGATTTCTGTGACTGGCTTTCTTGTCATAGTATCGCTTATATCGTTCGCGCGCCCTTTCCAGGCCTTGATGTGCCAGCTTGCATGTTTCCTCCAACTCTCGATGAGGACGAGGCAAAGAGGCAGAGAGAGGAAGGGCGCAAGCACGCGCAGACGCTCGTGAGGCAGAAGAGCGCGAGGATAAAAGAACTCGCGGGGCTGAAGAACAGGAGAAAAGAAGGTTCGGTTTCGATTCCGGCCGCGGCGGCTGAATTTCGATAGAGGGAAAATTCTAGAGCCCCGTGTACTGTAAAATGCCAGTGCACATCAAAGATTCCCATTTGGTCGAAATTTCCGGAGCTCTTCAATACTGTGCCCCTCTTAGCCTGAATCGCTGTCGGACGTTAAAGCTCCCATAAACGACAATCAAGAAGAGATTACTTAATTATATTGGCAGATTACAGCCAAACACGCCTGAGAAAAAGAAATCTGATGTTCAAAGCCCTCTAGGTGCCATGCCTTGTAAGGTGCTTGGCGCACGTTGAGGAAATATAATTTTTGTTTCAGTAATACGGAAAAGAATAGAGACTCCATTTATTGCGCACGCCATATTAGGCGGCTCGAGATGAAATTACACTACGCTAAAGTTTTTCCACCCCATTAAATTTTTTGAAAACCTTCTTTCTCGCTTCGCGGCCAACTCCACTGTTGATGATCAAACGCATTGTAACGATCCATGCAGCAAAACGTAAGAGCCCTTAACACCCCAGTACCGAAAGGGAGAACATAATATTTATTAGTGAACAACACCAGCGCTGCTATACTAATGACTTATGCCCAAATTCACATTTTCCACCAAGAAGCACGTGACCATAAGGCAAAATTGACTGAAAATTTGCAACTTGAATATCGCAGAAAACTGAAGGACACAATTTTCAGTAATCATAACCGACGTGCTCGGCGAAACCTTTATAAGCCACGTGCCAAGACCCCCTGTAGAGTGCTATAGGCTGCAAGCTTGTGCAGGGAAACAAGGCGAAAAGGCGATTTTCATATTAATCATGCCACTGGTTCAAGTTGCTAGCAAGACTTGATTGGCTTGCTTTTGAACTAAAATGATATTCTTTGAAGTACTTCGGTAACGAAAACCAGCAATACAGACCCTGCTGGTGAAAGGGATTACTTTCAGGTTGAAAACCATTTTTTCGAGCTCTGGAGAATACACTCGAGAATCCGGTTCGCTCATATCCTGCTTCCATAAGTTTCGGCTTTGCTTTTTTCCTCCGATATAAAGAGGACCCACTCACACTATACATATTTGTTTTGGTTCCTGCTATGCGGAAAGTAAGAAGGTTTGGTTTGGTTTATGGGGGTTTAACGTCCCAAAGCGACATAGGGTATGAGAGACGCCGTAGTAAAGTGCTCCATAGATTTCCACCACCTGGGGTTATTTAACGTTCACTGACATCGCACTGTAAAATGGCCTCTAGAATTTCGCCTCCATCAAAATTCGACCGCCGCGGCCGGGATCGAACCCGCGTCTTTCGGGCCAGCAGCCGCGCGTCATAACCACTCAGCCACCGCGGCGGCCGGAAAGTAAGAAGGCTCACTGTGTAGTAAGTTTCAAAAAAAGTCACTGCGCTTTTTTTTTTCTCTACCAGTCGCGGTGGCTCAGTGGTTAGCGCGTTCGGCTACTTCTCCGGAGTACCCGGGTTCGAACCTGACCGCTGCGGCCGCGTTTCGATGGAGGCGAAACGCTACGGCCCCCGTCTGCTATGCGATCTGAGTGCAAGTTAAAGGTACCCAGGTGGTAAAAATCATTCCGGAGCTCTCCACTACGGCGCCTGTTTCTTCCTTTCCTCTTTCAAACCCTCCTTCATTCTTTCCCTTACGGCGTGGTTCAATTGTTTGCCCAGATGTGAAACTGACACTGCGTCATTTCCTTTCCCTAAAAGCCAGTTTTCATTTCTTTTCTGTGTGGAAGCTCCTCAGCAGGTGTCCAGGTAAATTGAGGTTACCACTGTTATAAGCCTTGGATCTTTGTTTCCTCTGTAACAAAAGCAATCTTATTCTGAAATTGAATGTGAGCCACCACCTGAAGAGGAAATTCGTGCGAATTCGGTTTTGGTTCATGGGTTATGGGGGTTTAACGTCCCAAAGCGACTCAGACTATGAGAGACGCGGTAGTGAAGGGTTCCGGAAATTTCAACCACCAGGGGATCTTTAACGTGCACCGACATCGCACAGTACACGGGCCTCAAGGATTTTGGTTCCATCGAAATTCGACCGCCGCGGCCAGGATCGAACCCGCGTCTTTCGGGCCAACAGCCGAGCGCCATAACCACTGAGCCACCGCGGTGGCCGCGAATTCAGTAATTCCAACTAAAATGACACTGTAGCTGATTTGAACTCCGATACGCACACGATCATATAATTTTCCCCTGCAAGTGCAAGCATAAGACTCAATTTAATATGAGTATCACACAGCCACTTCGGGGCTCTGCCTGCAGTAATTAATTCTAATCCACCAGCCAATCACTCAATTTAGAAAGACGAAAGTTAATTTGTATTTTTCTATCAGCCGATAAACATAAAAAATAAAACTGTACTTTGATAACACACCAGTAATCACGTTCCGGGTTCGAACCCGACCGCGCCGGCTGCGTTTTTGTGGAGGAAAAACGCTAACACGCCCGTGTGCTGTGCGATGTCAGTGCACGTTAAAGATCCCCAGGTGGTCTAAATTATTCCGGAGCCCTCCACTACAGCACCTTTCTTCCTTTCTTCTTTCACTCCCTCTCTTATCCCTTCTCTTACGGCGCGGTTCAGGTTTCCAAAGATATATGAGACAGATACTGCGCCATTTCCTTTCCCCCAAAACCAATTATTATTATCACGTTTCGGGCTAGTCTTCATAAAACAGATTTTAGCGGAGAACAAAACTCCGCCACGCCGTACCAACAGAAGTTATTGACAAGGTGGTTAACCTGCAGCTTATTGCTATGTTTGTATAAGAGGTATGTATAATTTTGATGGACGATATATGTCAGTGCATCTCTAAGGTTCGAAAGCAGCAGAAACGAGAGCGCATCCTACTCGGCTGGGACGCGTTCCGTCAGGAAATTGGCTCGGTTGGTCTCCGCTCAATGCAAGCAAGTGCCTGTTGTTCCGGGCACCACCAACCGAAGTAAATAAGCGTATACGTACAAGCACTTTCATTCACGTTTTGCATCTGATGCGTTAAACAGCATTTGTGCTTGCATGACGCGTAATGGTATTTGTCACCCCCCGTTAGCAGACCACACCGCTCCATTCTTTGCCCATTGTCTAGAGTTTAGACAAGGAAGCATCACGTAGCAGTTTTGAAACCTGAACATAAAACATATTAGCGGCCCATCGGGTGTTTTATTGTAAAATCTCTGCTCTTCTCTGAGGCCCAATTTGGTTGGCCTGGAATGAGAAATAAATGAAAAGGAGGAACTTATGAAAGCTGTGTTTGGCTTCATTAGGTGGACTAGGCATTTTAATTTTCATGTGCTAGCACATACGAAACTTGGTCAACAAAAAACGCCATACTTTTCTATAATTTCTTGTCGCAGGCGCCTCTGTCGTTCCATTTCGCCATTTCCGCGATAAATTAAGAAAACATTTGACCATCGTTGTCCTGCCGCCAAGTTCTATGACGTGAAAGTAGCTAATGGTTCAAATTATTCAAGCGCTGACCAATCGTTCTCAAGTCCCCTGTAGCGGAGCCGGAACGTCATCTTAGAACGACTGATGGGCGCTAGAAGAAAATCCACCATGAACATACCCGACCAGACGGGTTTTCGTGAAACACTGGATTTAATCTGAAATAGGTTATTATATGCATGCATAAGAAAGCCCCGTTCCTGATTCTGGTTTCAGGATACGTGTATCGCCGTGAAATCAGTGAGACTTAAACTCAATGAGCTGTCGCTTTTAGAACCCAAGACAGGGTATTCGTTAGACGCTGATACAGAGCGAAAGAATTTAAAACCAAGGACAAAGGAAGCATCGCACGATGACGACCAAAACATTCCAGAGCAGGGCTTGTGCTATTGTAATCAAGCTTTCCAGATTTGGATTTTTCTGTTTGACTCCCCAGAGATGGGACATGAAGAACACCTTTCATTTTAGCTGACATCCCCGACGCTGGCTTTTTTTAACACAATGACGGGAACTTCACTCTCTCTGTTTTTGAGATATAGTGTACTCCCCCTTAACGCAACGCGGTCGTCTTTATCACTTCTTTCCGGTGTCCTTCATCTTGGTTTTCTGTCTAATAAGACACCTGCTAATAAACGAGTTCTTGTTGAAGAACTAGTGATAAAATGTTTAGGTTTTCTAGCACAAGCATTGCGTGTGGCCACGGTAAAAGACACTTGGAAAGCACATTTTAGCATGGCAAAAGAAATCTGCTACAAATCAGCAAAATTGCATCGCACAAAATCAAACACGGGCATTGCGTTGTCCTGCCCGCGGATAGATTATCACTGCAGCATTCCATACTGCACCTGGATTTCTTAACTTTGTGACACAAGTTATAACTCCGCCACGGAGTTCAAAAATCTGCAGAAATTAATTAATTCACTGCCGAAGGTCGGTGCCGTGGAACATTACTTATCGTCTTGCAACTCGTTTGTTCTCTTCTCATATTTAAAAACCTCTCAACCATCCAATAAACTAGGGTTGTATACAAGCGCTTTGAAAAAAAAAAAACTTTTACTTTCCGAGCCCGCGGTTCCAACATGACGTCACGACAGAACCCATTTGTTTTGCCGTTCGATCTTGTAGTCGGAGCTTGTTTGCTAAACACATACTTTTCTCTCAGCTCCGCAACAAGTCGGGGTCTGCATCCCTACTTTCGAATACTGAGGTTATACCGCAACATCTCAGTGACGTCGGCAGCTGTCGTTGTGCTCAATATACAGGTCGCGATTTCCTTCTCAGTGAAAAAGCTTTCTTGAACACAGTGAAATGGGATGTTGCACTCTAACTTTCATAACAAAATTACCTTTCCATGCCCAAACACTACACAAAAAGAAAATCATTCAAAGCGACAGCAGGGTGGAAGTTCTTTGCACCTACGGCCGCATTTCGCACGATTGGAGCAAATTAACAGCTGCGTTTAACCCATGCTTTCATTCATCTAGATCGCCATATAGCGCATCTTTCTTGAAAGTTTATTTCCCAATGACAGCCCTATACAAGACTTTCATCCAGTCTGAATGATGTTCGGTTCGCACCACCCTTGGCTAATGTATCATAAGCGAAAAGTGTTGTGAACGGAACGGAAAATCTAGGAACAAATGCTACACATAAAGGAGCTGCATGTACACATATGCTAACCCTGACACGTCTGTTGACAAATGTGTGCTATTTTTCTCAAGTTTCTACTTTCGTCCTTCATCGCTTCCGTGGAAGGTTGATTCCTTCATGCACACCAAGCGTGCAGCTAAACGAGCCAGTATTGACAAGTCACCCATTCACTGAAGCATATTAAGCAGAAAGTGTCTAAGCAGCGCTCCAGGTGATTTCTTTGGACTTCGTAAGAGTACTGCCGGTTTCGCTCTAAGGCCTTCACCTAAATGAAATGCAAAAATATCACTGGCTAATTTTCGTTCACCAAAATTCCTGATTTTAGAGCGTTTACTTATCGGGCCTGATAACTGGGCGTTTTGTTCTCTATAATTATGAATGAAAAATTTGATTTAACGATGTGGCCCACACCTCCGAATCAGAGTCCGCGCGAAGCAAAGGTTCATTTCGCAAATTATTCTTCAGCCGCTTTGCCTTCAGCAGCTGCGACCCGTTAAAACAAAGTATATAATCTGCTCAAACTTCCTCTCACGTGTCCCAGAATGAAAAGCGAGGGCAAGAAGTCTGGGTGTAACAAAAGCGATGTGCTTCGTTCTCCTTTTGCAGCCATGAATATGCGAAAAGGATAGCTGACCACAAATGAGAAACTAATCACGCCCTGTGCTTTATCATTGTCTTCGTAGAGTCCCTCCGCAAGACCCAGTACCTGTTTTCTACCGAGACGATGTGTGCGTGCAATCTACAGGTCTGCATTCTTACACATCATAAATTTGTTCTTTTTTGTTTGCTGTCGCATGCGATTTTAGTCCGGAGAATTTTCCGCGAGTACGCCAGCACGGTGCAACAGACAAGAAAATTTCAATGCTGGTAGCAAAAATTGCACAGCTGCGCCAGAAGAAAGCACATATAGCTGAAAGGCGGAAGGAAAGTTCAGAAGAATAGAAAGAGACGCCTGCAGGCGGTAAGACAGCAAGGTCAATATATATTACGAAATGTAAACTTGCCGCTAGCACACCAATATGAAAGGCGGCACTAGACACTTCCACAACTAACATAACTTATTCAGAGCAGTATACATCATGGTTAAAATTGCCGAAAAAGTCGGCAAGATATTACAGAGTAGAACTCTAGAGGGTTCTCTATTAAAATTGGGGAAATTAAGACAAAACATTAAACGGGATGCTCCGTTCATCGACATTCTTGTTAAAGGAACATAATCGGTTGTGTCCCTTCACAGGATATATTAGGGTACCAGTGCCCTTCTACTCCTGAGAAAAGAGCAAGAGCGAAGACGGAAGAGCTAGGAAACAGCTGTCGTCTATATTAGTGCCAACGTGCCTTCTGACCGTCTGTGTTTATGCATAAAGAGCCCCAGTACCCAAACTTCCATATTATCAGAGACGCAGCACTGTCTGCAACCAAGCACATTCACCAGATCGGACGTGGTGGAAGCGCATCGGTGCACTACAATGGCAGGCAGAATTACATGCGTGGGGTAGTGACGCTGCCCCTCTAGCGTAGGTGTCGTTTAGGGACACCTACAGAAGAAAAATTGAAGAAACGTTTCTGTTACACAGTGGGCTGGCATATGGTAGGCTGCAAGGACTCATGCAGTTAGCCCAAATGCCCGCCCCCCCCCCCCCCCCCCCCCCCCACCTCGTAGACTATCTTATTTCTATATATCGGTATTGCCATAATTCTCCTTTGCCGCTCCGATTTCATTGGCTAGGGTGTCAAACAAGAAAAATTCTGCCGGAACATAGAATCGTTGCACAATATTTCTGCGTCACATATCATGTTGCAACCGCGGTTTTTGGCTCCGAATCTCCTATCTTTAGCGCCAAGGCTTGTAATTTTCTTGCAGGGTCATGATTCGCTAAGCAATCGGGAATAGGTGTTTATGTAGCAAAAGTTTGGTTTGGGTTGGTTTATGAGGGTTTAACGTCCCAAAGCGACTCAGGCTATGAGGGACGCCCTAGTGAAGGGCTCCGGAAATTTCGACCACCTGGGGTTCTTTAACGTGCACTGACATCGCACAGTACACGGGCCTCTAGAATTTCGCCTCCATCGAAATTCGACCGCCGCGGCCGGGATCGAACCCGTGTCTTTCGGGCCAGCAGCCGAGCGCCATAACCACTCAACCTCCGCGGCGGCTTATGTAGCAAAAGTGAAGACACTGATCTATCTATGCCTATCAGCCTAGTAGGCGAGTTGAAAATGCTTTAGTGTTGCATTCATGGGATTCATATTTAGGATGTGGACGTGATGTAACACCCTCTCATTCAACTCCCTCTTTAAAGCGTAGTTACCGCGATTTTTGCACGAGTTACATGTTACTTGAGGCTTTATCTGTTTTTGTTAAGGACACGTGCAAATTTTGTCATTCCTGAACCACCCTTCTCACAAGTTTTGGTAGTACACACGTGGTATGCTTGCGGCGCGTCAGAAATGAACGACAACAAAATAGGACGTGCATCATTATTTTTCATGCTTCGTCGTGTTTGTTTAAGTCGCAACGGAAGGTGGGTAAGATTCAATGCTTATATCGTGATGCATGCTGCACTATGTTTTTCATGGCCCATTTCGCAAAATCACGATAACCATTGATCATGGTACCTAATTAGACAACACGCATGTTCAACACACTGAAATAAAAACTAGAAAGACCGGAAAGGAGGTGGTTTGCAAATGGTCATGAGACGTTTACAAAACCAAACGTGCACCTGCAAGAAATTACAGGTATCTTTATCATTTCCTTTACCTCTGCATGTGACCTTGGTAACTGCATTAGAACCGTATAAAAAGTTTTATTAGGTGATGTGGTTCTATCACGACTAAACCGAAAAGCAACAACGCGCTTTTTCAGGCCCCGGCGTTGAATCTCTTTACGTGCTTCCGACAACTTGCACAAAAATCTAGCGTATCGATCTTATGTTTACTCCATGCATTTATTGTCTGTAGGCTGAGGTGTTTACTGTTTACCGCCGAATCCAAAGAAGTGTGTAAATACAAGGAAAGTAACTTATCAGAGCTAAAGCACTATTGGGATCAGTAAACCCCGAGCAAATTCTTTCGATGTGTGTGGGTTTGCTTGCGGTGTTTGTGGGTTTATGAAAAGTGCATTGAACAAATAAAACATTGGCGGTAGTTTAGCTCTGGTAAAACCTGGAGTGACGCGATAGCTACAGCGGGCCAATTCGAACTCGTTCAGTTGAACTGCAAAGTAAGTCTTTCACCACACCGATTCGCTGGGCGCTCCTTCTTCATCTTCGTCCCACTTGACACCGCGCATGCGCACAGCTGTTGCAGCTCGATTGCAGCGAAGGGGGGCCAGGAAGGGAATGGAGAACAGGATGATTTTACTGTGAATGTGTGGCAGGTACGTAGTACGTCACATGGCCTCATCACGTCATAACTGCCTCGCCCAATGACCATATGTCACACGTTTCAACGCTGTCCAGACGAGTCGGCGAGGTATATGTCAGACCTGAACACCGAACATTTTCTGTGATGAATCTCCTGTTTGCTGCAATGCAGGTGGGTAGAAGTGGAGGAAGCAGGTGCGACAGGTGTCTGGTCAGGTTACCTGATGGCGTCCCACCTGTCTTGACCAATCAGGAATTTTTCTAACTCAACACAACGCCACTGTTTCAGGATTTTGGAACCGACCTCGACGCGGATTTCTTCCCCAAAAAAGTTTCTAATGTTTCAACATTAACAGGCATTGCTGCAGGAGCTTGGCTTAGCAGCAATTGCTTCAAGTGCTTGAATAGGCAGAATACTCGATATTCTTTCAGAGTGCAGCCAAGTAGCAGCAATTGTTACTAGTACTTTATTAGGTGCGATACCTGGTATTCTTTCAAAGTGTAAGATAGAACCGCAAAAAAATGATCTACGCTGGGAGAAGCCAACAGCACCTCTTCCCATTGTCTTACGCTGGCTGAGAGCGATAAATAGGCAATTGTTTGGTTTTTATTTATCATTTTTTTTCTAAAAAAATATTTTTCTTTGGCTGTGATAGCAATGCAATTCCTTATAATTTATTACTACCCTTGCAGATCTAATTTTCTTCCGTGCCCCGACTGATCCTTTATTTCTCGTTTTCTTCTGCCTCCGGGCTGGAGTTGCTCTAAAGACAGTTTCTTGCGTCCCTATCTAGAGCAGCTACATCTCTTTCGAAGCACAGCACTATTAAAGCAGGAAAAATAACGAGGCATGGAATCTATAGCAACCAACCCTTTCAATACGGCCCGCACTGTGCAGCCCAGCAACTGTGAAATAAACTGTCTCACAATCGCAAACAACCGCGCCGTAACCCTCCTTGCTCTTTAAGAATATGTTCCTTTTTTTGCGAACAAAGCATTACTCTCTATAAAATTGTGGAACATGCTTAGAGCATTTTGTGCATGGTTTCATAAAAATCCGCCTATTACTACGATAACAGTATGTTCATAGAATGCAGCTGTCAGTTCGGTTTTGTTCTTATGTTTTTGAAATCTGTATGTGCACCTGAGCTGGGGAAATCTTTGGATGTTCATTTTTTTAAGCACAATAATAGAGCCGTTGGAAAAAAAAATAATATGGCCTTTTTAGTTCTTTCCTTCTTTTGTAGCCACTGTATTGCTCGCGAAGTGCGGAGTGTTTCAGCAGGGACTACAGGTGTATGCTAGCAGCTCGCTTAAATTTCTCAGCTTTCATTTCCCATTCTGGCTATTGTCTCAGTGGAAAACCCATCAATTACATTAGAGTGAAATTATTACAATATACTTTGGACTGTTTTCCAGAGTTCCCTATGAGTAATGCTTTTTGGTAGACAGCCATGGCATAGGTAATTGGCTCACAGCACCAACATCTATTATGCTAAGAAAAGTAAACGTTGATTTCTTTTAGTGTTTCTTAACTCTCTCCCTGCACGAAAAGAGCTTTAGTTCCTCGTCCCTGTAAATACATTACCGTAGGTTTATAAGGGAAATCATTACGTTCTTTGAAATGTATAAACAAGCAATGACAGGGAAAGTTTACTATAAGCTTGGGCTGTGCGTTTGTTTTTGCCAAAGCACTCCTACTGTATTAAATTCCAGTTTGTTAGAAATTTCTGACAGCAAATATTACGCAAATAGAAGGTACGAGTGGAGATTTGTGTTTATCGAGTGATTACATCCCAAGTATTAAACGCACGTCTCGCCAACATGATCAAAGTTGATAATAAATACATATTTTAACCACGCAACTAAACAGTCAGCTGAGAACAGGACACCGGAGAAGGCTTTTAAAATATTATTCCTATACATATCACCAACTATCCGGCGTGTGTGTGCGTTGTTCATAATTATTAAACTAAAATATTAAAAGGTGGAATAAAAAAATACTTAAAGCAATGCATGTGCCAAGAAAGTGGTGTTGACAGTGCGAACAGCAGAAAAATTCGCTGTTCAATAGTGAGAGTCGTTTGTTCAATATTGTTCAATAGTGAGTGCCTTACAGGTTGCGGTCAGAAGAGAAGGACGGAGGAAAACAAGAAAAAAATGAAATTCAGGGTCTTGGTTAATCGTGGTCTTTCTCGCGATATCTGAGTTCCTTTGGCGTGTATCGCTGACCTCTTTCAGTCTGATGCTCTATTTTTGGAGCATTCTGGAAGTCTCATATCACCCTGTTAAACGTTTGAAGAAAGGAAAGGTACACCAGAAAAATTTCTAAGCAAGCTATCCCACTGCAGTCAGAAGTAGTGATGGCAGCAGCTTTAATTCTCCTTGCCATTTTGTATTCCGCTCTTGAAGTCAGCCCCCTGCTATTTACTGTTTGTGACCACATACTACACATTTTGCACAACCTCCACACACCAGTTCGCAACGCATTATGGCTCAAGATGATGTGCAGAATATTCTCTGTAAATCACAGTGTGAAGCAAGTGCCTTCCCATCCACGTACTTGGTTTATGCAGACGGCAATGCTCATCCATCCACACAAAAAAAAACCTTTATGCCACACAACTATTCTTTTAATGAGATAGGGAAGCAACAAGTTTACAGATGACAGTCCAAAGAAGACGCCCAGTGAAGTTAGTACCTTTAGGATTGCGAAAAGTTTTTGAAAGATACTTCCGAAGCAGATTATATGATGCGGCTCGCGAGGCTCCCGACTTTGTCGCGTAGTTATTGTATGCGACGTTATAGTTCCTGAGAAGAGGGAGCAGTGTGTTGTTGAGTAGTATCAGTTGCCGTGCAGTTTTGGCGCAGATAGGCTCTTCGTGAAGTCTTGTATCCTCTGCGATTGCCAAACGTCGGTTCCGTTTCACGGTGCACTGGGTGAGATCGTTTTCGTCCGCTTGCTCCTCGCAGACATTACGCGAAGTACTCACCTGATGGGTTTTGAAAATGGTTTCGTATCTAAGCAGGAAAGCGCTCAAAGTGCATTTTTCTTCAACGACCTCACGCTCCAGGTATAAAGCAATGATATCCGTTTTCGATGGGACACAATCCA
Organism: Amblyomma americanum; assembly: GCF_052857255.1. Lineage (NCBI taxonomy): Eukaryota > Metazoa > Arthropoda > Arachnida > Ixodida > Ixodidae > Amblyomma > Amblyomma americanum. The sequence continues at coordinate 67,641,048 of NC_135505.1, read as the reverse complement.
TCTCGGAAGGATTCTCTATTTAGTCATGGTGAAAGTTGACTTTCCTTTTACTATCTTACTAAGCTGAAAACTTCATGCTGGTAGTTATTGAGAACTTTCATAAGTACAAAACGCGTATGTAGCACATATTTAATTTAGGGGTTTTACGGGCTGATGAAAAATGAGATTTTTTAAATAATCCTCAGAGCGGGTGCTCAGGGGACCACTCGTGTCAGTCTGCGAACTTGCTGTTGCTATTAAGGCCACGCCGAAGTCACATTTGAATAGCGAAAGGGCTATAGTGAATTTTTTCAACATTACGGCTAAAAATGTTTTTCTCCTCGAGGAAAAAAATTTCGCCCTCGCGAAGTTTGTTGCGCCTGACGTTAGAAATTTTCTACATATCAGAATGCGTTATTTTTTCATATTAAAAGCGCCTTCTTTCCTTCTCCTTTTCAAAGGCTGAGTGCAGGATTACAGCGCCAGCTGTGCACTATTTTGGAAAGAGAAAATTGGAAACGCTCTCATTATAAGCACATTTACTTTAATTCTACTTATTAATTGTAGTCTTTAATTAGCCTTTCTAAAGTTTCCATTTCCATCCTGACAGAGTAAGCGCGTAGGACCCTACGTTCTTCAATTAAAGCAGATAAATTTGGTTATCATCCTGAAAGCTTCGTAATAAGAACATCGTTACTGCCTCGTTTTTATAATCGTTAGTGAGCTACACAGATATTCTAAACTTTGGCTACATAGACTGCTAGCTGACACTGCTGCCTGAATTACGCAATGCGTATTGAGTGGTGGCTCTTGTATTCACCTTCTGATATTCCTGGAAGTAATCTGCCGCAAGATCTGCTCGTAAGCTGTATCTGAGTAAAACAATGAAGTAACTCAGGATTTAAACTTTCGCATTTTTTATCAGGTAGGGCATACTCTTAAAACTTCCATTCAATTTCGGACACACTAAGCGTATATAATGGCAGCTGATGGGCAAATTACCATATATCAGGCATTTTGGTGCTGGTCAGGAAGTCTTATTAATCAGCCTTTGTGTTCTCAAAATTGTTTTTTGTGCACAGACTTTTCGCTTACACGCGTCACTAGGCGAAGCAAGTTGATGACGGACACAAATGCAACACTATCCATAAAGTCTTGCAGCAGATACTAACTCTCAAATCAAAAGGAAAAGAAAATTTTGAAGGCAATTCGACAAAAAATGTGTTAAAAAACCGAAGCCAACTTCTTACATCTAGAGATGGAACGAAATTTTTAAAGCAATTTCAATAAAGGTGAAAGCGATAAATACGAAAGCGTTCTTTGTCATATCAACACCAAGCACTATTTCTACAAGGATCATCTGCAGCAACCAAACCTAAATTTCGTGCGGCGCTTCTATTGCTCAAGGCCCTCAGTCTCTGGAAAGACTACTACAACTGAGGCCTTCGAAGTCAAGGAAAAGAAAACGGTCTTCTAGCTTGCTTTCGAGAACATGATTTCGTTGCATGATTTCACCACAGCGCTTCGGTATTTCTTCACCGTAGTTCTTCAGCGAAACGTCCCTACGGCCGCAGAAAACTTGCGCTGCGTGGCAAGGAAGCAGTCACAATGTGCTCTATCCCTCTTTTCATGACGAAGCAAATCAAGTTTGTTCTCTTCAAAATGGGAAGGAAAAGGGATAAATACAAAGTTCCTTTTTTGATAAGGAGACCCGCCCGTGAAGCGTAGTTTCTTGCCTTAATACTTTAACTCTTATTTCCAGTTCATGCCCCACCATATTATGTGTGCCGCTTACGAGAAATAACACCATCCTGCATCCACGTAGCCCAAACCTCCAGGAAACCTATATTTTCAACGTATTTAACATATCAGCAAATGTCTACCTGATTGGTGTTAGCGGCATCACAACATTTTAAGGCAAAATAAGGCCTCTTTCTGCTCACCATGTGGCATGAAGATTCTCACGCATCGGTGAAAAGAATATGAAGAATGTGGTGTTAGCGGCATCACAACATTTTAAGCCAAAATAAGGCCTCTTTCTGCTCACCATGTGGCATGAAGATTCTCACGCATCGGTGAAAAGAATATGAAGAATGAGGCGAAGCACTGTTTCTGTTCATCTGCGACATAATGACATCGAGTTTATTGCGGCTGTGTGAGCTTTGATGCGTTTCAATAAACCCTGTCGTTGAACTTGGTAGTCTAAAACGTGGGACCATTTTCCTTCGCGCCATACAGTCGCAGAAGGGGAACCCTTTCGTCTCTGCCTAGAATGCACAACTTAGGCAAGATAAGCACTACAAATAACGCGTGAAACTTTCCGCGAACCGATAGACATGAGGTGTTATGAATGCTCAAGCACACAGCGCAATATGTTTAAAATGGGAGCGCAAAACTGAGAATCTCTACGACACTCATCATCTTATCTGAGTTTTGCAATACTAGGAAGAAACGTGGCTGATATACCAATGTCGCTATCAAAAACAGAAACACAAACTATTCAATATATCGGGACACGAAGACTTCGGATAACCTCAGAAATTCATTTCATTGTTGAGGAGCGCAAAACCTTATGGAAGGACGCGTTTTAGGGCATTTTTCAAGTCATATTTCAGTGATTCCGCTTATATTGCGCCAATGTTCTGAGAACAAATATTGAAAGTGGAAGTTAATAATGGCTTGCACACTTTCGCGCCTTTTGTTATTTCAATGTTTTTTATATTCACTGTCAATTTCTGAGGCGCATTAGTGATATACTCTGTAAGTGCGAATGATATCCAGCTTCTCACAGAAAATTATTAGCGCGTGCAGTGCATTCCGAATATATGACATTGTCGTATGTCTTCTTGAAGATTAATTAAAGTTGGTGGTGGTTTAGCACTGGTTAAACCTGGAGTGACGCCATAGCTACAGCTGCCCGTGTGGACCTTGCCCAGTTGGACTGCAAAGTCAGTCTTGTTGTTCTTTAGCCGCTCCGTTTCACTGGGCGTTCCTTCTTCATCTTCGTCCCACTTGACACGACGAATGCGCACAAGTGCTGCAGCTCGGTTTCGCAGGCGCCCCACACCGCCGGCAGCAGCATTTGCTCCGCACCATGTGACTGGTAACGTGACCGCGTGACCATGGCGGCGTAGCCAGCCCGTGGCTGCGCCGCCACGGTCACGTGCCACCGCTGCGCTGAAGGCTCGAAATGCTACCGTAATGTATCTACCGCTGGAAAAAAACATCTGACTCTCAAACCTGACTCGAACAGCTAACTGGTGAAGCAGTTATACGGTGCCCGAAAAATACGAGAATATTTGTGGTCACGTGACGCTTAGGGTCGCAACGCAACACAAATTTGAGCGCATTCTTTGCACGTCATCTCACCATGGCATTGTTGTTTACAGATATGTCCTCCAATTCCTCAAAATGCCCTCCGAGTGCTCAAATTTTTTTATACGCTCCACGAACAAAATATTCGTGGCGGCGATTTTTAACTCACTGTTTGCTTTGCATGTCTTAAGCCTGTCGTTTCTTCTGAATGTTTTCAAGCGGGCGTTTTTTGTAAAAGTTTCATGTTGCGTCCATGAAAAGGCGTACTGAATTGTTAATTTGCAGCGCGTTGCAGCCCGTGCTTTTGTTAAAGCGCCTCGTCTTTCAGGTTTAGGTCTATGGGCATTTAATGTCTCAAAGCGGCTCAGGCTGAGGGACGCCGTAGTGAAGGGCTCCGGAAATTGCGACCACCCGGACGGCGCTTCGTTTGGAGAGCCACCTGCCATAACGGAGATTACATGAATTGGCAAGGCGAAAATTTGGGCGAGTTGGTAAGTATTCATTATTTTGCTTACAGCGCGATCAGAACGGGACACGACATTAAAGGATAGCACAAACATTTTGCTCTGCAAAAATAGAAAAAAAAACTGGCGGTGCTTTAGCTCTCGTTAAAGCTGGGGTGACGCGATAGCTACCGCTGGCCGAGTAGAACTTGCTCAGTTCAATTGCAAAGACAGTCTTTCGCAACTCCATTTCGCTGGACGTTCCTTCTTCATCTTCGCCCCACTTGACACGGCGCATGCGCACAGCTGTGGCAGCTAGGTTTCGCTGGAGCGCCGCGCCGCCTGCAGCAGCAGCTGCTCCACATCACGTGGCTGGTCACGTCACCAACCAGGTGAACAACCACGTGATCAGCCACGGCGCTGCGCTGCCGGCAGCTGCTCCGCAACACGAGACCAACTACGTGACAGCGTGGCGGTGCAGCCACGCTGTAGGCTCGAAATGCTACCGTAATGTACCTATCGCTACAAAATCACTAAGTGGCAAGCCGTTTGCACGTGAAGGCGACAAGTACGCTGCGACGAGACTTCGCTATAGAGTGAAGAGGATTAGCAGTGTCGAGCAGTTCCGTCATTCTGAGTGTGTCGGGCGTGGGCGTGAATCTAGTTTTGTGGCCGAAGGCCGCTGGCTTGGTGGTTGTGCTACACACGGGTTGCGCCATCCAACGAATTCGTGAGTACAACGGAACTGACGTCCTTGCGCGAATCCAACGCAACTGGCGTCCTTACGGCGACAGCGAAGCCTCCGGCGGGATTGACAGCAGCGACGGCAAGGCTTCATAAAAATTGGAGAACATGAAAGCGAAGCCCAGAAGCGTGGTGGTGTCACCTGAATGGCAAAAGATTGTGTCAGGTGTTGGTTCGGTAGGGCTTTAACATAGTTAAACCGAGAACAAGTGCGAAAGTATAAGTTAAGTCTGATTGGCTCATGGTTTTGCATTTCTGGGTTGTCGGCATGTCTGGCGACGATATCGGGCTCAAATTAAGCACTGATCGATGTTAAGCTGGTGTGATCTGTTTGTGCAGCAGATGGAAGTATATGAAGAAGACTTCGTGCAGTGCACATCGCAAAAGCGTGTTGCAGTTTAACACGCAGCACGATTGGCTGATAGTCATCTGGTGCACAGCCCAGCGATGCGGATCTGATCGCCCCGACGTGGGTTCGAATCCCAGTGGCGGCTAAATTTATTGTTGATTTCACACACAAACACCTTAACGTGGCGTCGCTGTTTCTAGGCAAAGGCTCAAGACCGTAAGATTCGTTGGCAAGATTCATGCATGGCGGGATTTAGGAGAGCGTGTGAGTGCTTTCGGAGGAAGGAACATTACCGACTGGCGGGAAGAGCTGCCCCGGTGTGAACCTCGCACCGTATTGGCGGACATTGCATGTGACTTGTATTTAACGACGCATGCTGCAAGGACCAGATTTTTGGATTGAGACGTTTGTGTGAACTTTCAACCTGTAACCTGGTGCTGAATTTATTAGGTTCTGGGCAACGCAGCGAGCTATGAAAAGACAATGATAGGCGTAACGTTAAGAGGCAGGAATAGGGCAGCGTAGGTAAATTAATATACACGAGTTAATGATATCCTAGTAGAAATCAAGAAAAAATGCGCTTGGAGAGTGCATGTATTGCAAAGGCAAGATAACCGACGGTGGTTAAAAGTAAAGGTCTGGATTTCAAGAGAAGGCAAGCGTAGCGGGGGGCGGCACAATTATACCCGGCACACTAGCAAATTTAATGTCATCCCAACCGAGTGTGATTTGATGCATCTAATGTCATTCGGCCTCTTTCGGTGCTACACGGTAAAAAATTATGCCTTTCGAAAATGACGGCAGTGACGATCAGGGAAACAAATAGTACAACACAAACACATCAGTGCGCATAAAAGATGATTTAAATTGTTTTGTAGTGTTTTAAAAGCGGATGAGAACAGTTCTGTGCAGTATTATAAACTTAACATATTATTTCCGGCCATTCTGCAGCACTTTAGCCTTTAAAAACCAAGCCAAGTACAAGTCAACCAAAATTCCAATAAAAGTAAACAAAAAATGGCTGACATGGCGGCGCGCGGAGTCGCGCCGAGCGTGGAAATGGCTTCCAAAATGTGAAGGGCTCAGATAAATCTTTAGGTACTTCCGAGCCAAACGAACATGGAACGACAACCAGCAAGGAACACGAAACCCAGAATGATCAATGGTCGCGGGAAAGGCCTTGCTCCACGCTCGGCCGTTGCCGTTGGCTGCTGCTGGGACCGAGAGTAACAGCTATCCACGACAGCTTCTAGTGTGAACAGGTTCGCACCAAAATTAACATTTTTAGCAGAATAAAATAAGTACAATTTCTAACTTTGGGACTGCGCACACAATTTTTTCTCGTCACCTGTTTCTGCTGCTCATATGGTGTCTAGAATACACTTTCGGTTCGACATCGAATGCGGATGAGTTCTCTAAACTCATTCGATGGCGAATGTAATTCGAACCTAATGGCAATAAATATTCCCGTGTCGCAGCCGATTAATGGCATTAGGTACTATTGTCATTCGATCACAATGACATTAGATGTGCTAGCGTGACTGGGGTATTAGGCGGGCGGATGAGATTGAAAAGTTTGAGGGAATAGGGTGGGTGCAGCTTGCCGAGGACAAGGTAAACTGGAGAGATAGGTGAGAGCCTTTTGCCGTGCAGTGCACGTAGTGAGAATGACGATATTAGCGATCATAATTATAAAGAAATAATAACGCACAGAATGACAGGATGTACGAGGAGACACGAACAAGCGCTAACCATTCACTGGGGATATAAAAGTGATCAGAATCATAGATATATATCTCTTTGGTCCTGGTATGTTTCGCGGCCAGGTGTTGAGAGTCCGAGTGTACGATCAGACACAGGAAAACCTACGTCACTTGTAGGCAAGGAGTGGTATACATGATTACGCACTTATGTGGAAATTTCTGCATCAGTAAACCGGGCAGATGTATAAATGTACGCCTTAAAGTGCACAGGAACAAATTCCACGTTGGCGTGGTCGAGCATTTGAAGACGGATTGCAAAGCTTTTGACAATGACCACCTTTTCAGCCACTCTTTAAGGGCACAGTTGTTCTGCATTTTCACTATGAACAACTAAAAACAGAGATCGTGGAAGCTTCCGAGAGTGTGCGAACTGCAAGTAGTGTGTCAACGGACTCCCCATAACTTTATCTAGGAAGAAACTTGATTTTTGGTGGGCGAGTGTCTAGTGCCACCACGGATATCGTGTTAATGATGTTGTCATCGTTCCTTTTTTTTTGCATTCATCTGACGTGCATATATCTCAGCTCCGACAAGTGCAAAAAATACCCAGTTGAAATTTACCGCTTTTCGTTTGTCTTGTCTTCATTCATGCGGTATATTTCATTTCCAATATAAACTACCATCATGCCGAAATTTATTCTGTTCTGATGATGAATCACCTAACTGCTGTCAGGGAAGTATTTATAGATTCCAACAAATAAAAAGAACATTTGGAGTATCATAACTCGCACAGTCGACAGAATATGTTTATGCTGAGCCGACAAAACTTAGCGATGGACAAGTGACAACGAAAAATTGGCAGTGGCTTAACTTGGCTAACCTTGGAATGCAGCGAAAAGCAAGTATGCTTGCTAAGCGTCTAAGGCTCGTCCATGGCAGCTCCGCTACACGCTCAAGGCTGCCCAGTTGAAATTAAGCGCTTATCCATGTCCTCACGTGGCTACGAAGTTGTATCACATGGTCTTACGACACCCCATCGAATGCGATCACGTGGCTTCACAGGTTCTTAAGGTCAAAGGTCAACTAGAAGGTCACCAAATGTCAAAGGTGAACTAAAGGTCACGGGTCCAAGTCAGGGGTGAATGTGTAGATACCATAACTGTACCATATATGGTCACACACGGCTATCCTTGGTTGGACTGAAGGTCGTTTAAAGTCGTGCTGCCTACCCAAATACTGCTTTACCTAGCACAGTCAAGCTTTTCCAGATAAAGGCATCAAAACCCTATGAGGTCTGCCGTACTATAAAAACCTGTGCATCAGTGGTGTCTGCAAGATGCGATTGCCCAGCTGGTGCCTGTTGAGTGTGCAGCAACTGTGTTGCTGCATTAAAGCTAGTGTTGGTTTTCTGAGGGCAATTAAGTCTGCTTACATGCAGGAATGCGAAAGCGTGTGTTCTGAGGACTGGAAACGTTTTTGTAGCGATAGCTACACTACGCCAGCTATATCGCGGGGTCAGCGTGGCTTCGAGCTGCGCCGTGGCACCACCTCTCCGCCAGTTGTGCGCGTGCGCGTAGTGACATCAGAACACGCAGCTGGTGTGCGCGCCGCACGTTACATTACGCTAGCTTTTCTAGCCGTCAGCGTGGTGGTGCCGTGGCCACTGTGGCAGCTGCCGGCAGCGCGGCGCACCGGCGAAGCCGAATAGTGGAGGAGTGGAGAAAGGGAGAGGGGGAGAGAGTGAGTACACGTCCAGGGACGAAGATGAAGGAACGCCCAGAGAAACGCAGTGGCGAAAGACTTGCTTTGCAAATCGGCTGAGCGAGTTCCACTCGGCCAGCTGTAGCTATCGCGTCACTCCAGGTTTAACAAGTGCTAAACCACTGCCATTTTGATGAAATGAAAGGGCGCAGTAGCTATCAGATCTCGAAAACACGATGGAGACCTCAACCCAGCGAAAACATGTGTTTTAAGGAAATAAAACGTTTTTGACGGAAGGAAAGGGCGCAGTAGCTGTCATATCTCGACATCTCGTAGGACACCGCAACTCAGCAAAGCATGTGTTTCGAGGAAACGTTTTTAAAGAAATGAAATAGCGCAGCACCTTTCAGATCTCCACATCTTGGTGGTCACCTCAGCCATACACGGCTATCCTTGGTTGGGCTGAAGGTTGTTCAAGGTGGCTGCGCTGCCTACCCTAAGGCTGCTTTACCTAGCGTCGTGAAGCTTTTCACTTCAATAGTGTGTTGAATGGAGCGACTTTTATGCCGTTATGGCGACCGTTGAGAGGCAGGTGACGCACTGGTCGCCACATCAGAGCGCGTGAGTCATAACTTAAATGAGTTTCGTCACGCGGAATTCAAGGTCTGAGCCAGTGGCAGATATCTGCGCGAAAAGGGAAGACGACAGGCCAATGGGAGATGAGCTAGGTAAGGCGGAGCAGTTCATTGTAAAGGATTGGGCCCAAGACAAAACAAATGAGACCTGGCAGCAAATCTGTGAAGTAACTTATTCTTCGATAACAGGTCAAGCTTAAGACCCGGATGTTTAGGTTATGGGCAGCGAGGTGAAGCGTGTCGATTTAGCGGCGGTAACAACCACATGTAACAGTACTGACAGGCGTCCATCGAAGCATAAACAATGCGTCCTCAGACATCTCACTAGAGAAGAATGAATGCAGATTCCAAGCATTCCAAGCGAGAATTCCAAGATTCCAAGCCAGAATTGCAAATTGCACATGACTCGAGGTGAGCTAGCTCTTTGAGAGGCGTTTGGCGCTAAGAGAAAGAAACAACAAACAGGGGTGATTCTTCTCATATGCCCGTACTGGCTGGTGGTCAAATTGCCACTTCATCCTCTCACATCCAGCATGTTTGCACTAATTTGCTATCTTAGACGGTTTAGTTGATGGCACTATAATATCTACGTTTTGACGCGTCTACGCGGGGCGTTTTTTTTCGCTTTTGTAGCATTTATGCAAATTTGTCCGTCCTGAAACACACACTACCGCCTGTGAGCAGCTTTAGGAAGGACACGGCAGACGCGGACATTGTCAGCGACAGACAAAATATTTCTACGTAGATTTCTTGAAGCTTATTAAGGACTTTTTATTCTTCTGGACATTGTCTCCCCAATGCATGCACATCATTTTTAGACAAAAGCATTTTTGAACCGGAAACTATCTATGAACGCAATGTTTTCATATAACGCAAGATTTCACTATAACAATCAAATTATCCACAGTCTACCCTATGGCAGTCTTGATTTGTTTTCTGTTGACGGTTTTACTTTCGTCAAAGCCGTTCCTCATTTATTTTTAACGGCAGTCTTAACTGCTCGATGCGACCAATGCGAACACTATAAAAGGAAGATTTTGCTACATACCAGAAGAATAGACGATTACATTTAATATAACTTTATAAGTATCACAATTTTATAATTTTCAATTTTTTTGTCCGACATTTCTGGACATGGCTAGTTGAAGGTGATTCATGATCGTCGCAACTTTTCCCGCACAATTCCGGAGTAAACACACAATGCGTCTGCATTTTAAGTATCGTTGTTCCCTTCTGAATTTCATCTATTTCACCCTTTTTTCTTCTTTTTGGCTGGGCAAATTTTGCATAAGCACCCTCAGAAGGAATGCCAAAGAGAAAAGAAAGGGCGCTGGAAACCTTTTGCCGCTTATAAATTGCAACATTGCATGAATTACTGTGAGTATACGTTGAACAAAGCAATTATAACTTATATGAGTTCGAGCGAAGAGGGATGTAAGCCGCATGCCGACACGTAGCAGCGCCAGTGCAATTTGCGCTTCGCTATTCCCCTGAACATGTCTTCCGTTGTGCTTCCGCTTGCACACAAGCTTGAGAAAGTTTCGAGAACGGCACCGCGGTTTTCTGGCCCTGGCGAAACTTGCTAAATCCTCTGGAGCTGGCCTAATCGCTACGTCTAACAACAGTCATTCGCAATCAGGACTGTACCGGTTCTCTTACATGACACCGTCCTGCCAAGCGCGGTATCCAGAAGGTGGCATCCTGAAATCTGGCTTCATTGCCCGGCGCACCAATTCTCTTCGAACGTAGGAAGTTAATGAGCGAGTGAGTGATTAAGGAACTGAACAAACGAGTCAGGTGGCCTGCGAGCTTTCGCGTGATTGTGTGAATTGGAAACATCTTGTGTGGCTGCATTCAGCTCAAATGACCTTCTCAGCCATTAATTAGTATGCGCCGCTGTATGCTTAGCAAGAGTTGCAGGATAGTTTTTCACGGGCTTCTCTATTTCTCGAAGTTCAATCTGTATGATGATTTCTTTGAGCAGCAGCTTAAGTGTGCTGAAAATAGTAATTTAATTTTCCGAAGGAAAAAAACACGTCTCCTGCTTTCATTCGAGCTAGTTCCCCAAGAAGCACTTCGATTGATACCGCATGAGTTCACCTTAAAATGAATTCTGCTTCTCAACCACCGTAGCATTGGGCACCTTGTGTAGGCAGCTGAATTTGCTAATGTCTTATTTCTTGTTAAAAGACCATCGCCAGTCTCCGCTTAATGTATGTACCGCATAAAGAAGAAACGAGGTGCATTTGTGTGAGTTCTTCTTAACGGGTCTAAGCCAAACTGAACGAGAGTGAACGAAGTCTTAAGCCTTCAAACATTTGTAGGCTGCCAATTTGTGTGACCCAAAAGTGATCTGTCCTGTCGGTTACGGCTTCAGTTACTCCAAGTCCTACCTCCAAAAAAAAAAGAGACTTGAAGATAGCCCGAATTGCTCGCACTCAAACATTCCGGAATTCCGGAGACGATTAACTACATTCTTGGCGAGGGAACTCACTAATCAGTTGCGACGAGAGATCTGGAAGCTACTGTAAGATGACTGAACCCTCGCTCTCTACCCGATGAAAAAATCTGAGGCCTCAGGGCAAAACTCACTGAAAGTTAGTGCACTACGAAGGGCATTCTCAGGTTTTATGTGTGACAGGCCCGTATGCGCGCCTTCACACTTCACCTAAGGATTGACTTAAACTTCAGTGGTTGCAATAGGCATACATTGTACAAAGTGCACAGCTGTGCGTTTTAAGTGCGAATAATATTAAAATAAATGAAGCTACAGAGCATCCTCAGAAGATAAAAACATTGTCAAAGATCGACGCACACATGCACTCCCGCACAAGCGCGGCTGTATCTCCACGATTGATTTCTTTTATGATTATCCCCCCCCCCCCCCGACCCCCGTCCAGCATACAGCTTATCTATTTAGTTTTCGACTGAAAAGCCTCTGTTTTGTTCACTGCGCCCAGCGGAAATCTTTCTGTTGCATTGTTACTATGTACTTGAATTTTATACGTTTGTCTACTACTATGCTGCACCTACGCGGGAAAAGAGCACATCAAAATAATTTATTTAGTGCACTCACGAATGCACGTAATGCGCAGGAACACACATTTCTGAAAAAAGATAGGGGTGACAAGAGAGACCGAAAAGCACATATGCTGACACCGATGGTATCGGAATAGCCACAAACTAGCGGCTCTTAAAAGACATAGTTATGCATGCAAATAAAAACACGCACTTAAGCAAATTGAGTCGAACGTGCGCCTCAGCGATGCTCACAGCGCACAAGCCTAACCTTCCTGAACAAAAGTTTTCTATCAAAGACAACTGTTCAATACTGTAAGACGTTTTCGTTAGCGTACTGATGTGAATAAGCAACCCGTACAACGCGTAGCACAACGTTGGTCTTAATGTTTGTTCCGCGTTCGCGCCGCGCTGTTGAGAAAACCGTAGACCAGCAACAGCTTGCCTTTTTAACAATAAATAGCAGGAAGCTACAAACCTAGAGAGGAGGGATTTCCATGTTATTGATTGTTATGGCACTATTTTAGGATATGCGGGAAAACTGCATTAATAAATGAGTTTACATAGAGAAAATGCATTTGTGCAAAATTTTGATCAACAAACACGTTTGCGCAGTTGCTTTGCTGAGTCGTAATTCCTCATATGCAGGTACGTTGTTATTTGAAATGCTGTGCCTGCCTCACGAAGCATGAAACAGCAACATCAATTGTCTATACATGCTCTGAAGCTTCGAACTTCCATCTCCATAGGTTCTCTCTCTGTACACAGGCTCTGTTGTGATGTCATCTGGTCTGCCTCCTGTGCCTGGTTCTCGAACCGTTTGAAGTCATTCTTTTTTATTCCAAATTCGCCTAATCTTTTGTACCGTAATCACTCAATGTGACTTTTCTTTTATATTATTTTGCTTTATTTTCAGATAATTTTCACTAAGAAGGTCTGCCAGTTCTCTAATTATGATACTTGTTGTTCTAAACAGCTTTACTACCCTACTGGTTTGGTTAACGGGGTTTAACGTCTTAAAGCAACTCAGGCTATGAGGGCCGCCGTAGTGAAGGTCACAGGAAATTTCGACCATCCGAGGTTCTTTAACGTGCACTGACATCGCACAGCACACGGACCTCCAGAATTTCACCTCCATAGAAATTCGACCGCAGCGGCCGGGGTCGAACCAGAGTCCCTCGTGCAAGAAGCCGAGTGCTATAACCACTAAGCCACCGCGGCGACTACCTTACTTACAGGGGTAGTTAGAATAGCCAAGCACTGCAAGGGCTTGAATAAACTTCAAGAACCTGTTTCTGAGCTTTTGTTCTGTACAGCATCTCGTTATTTCGGAAAAACAGCGAGCACTAGGAAAAAATCGTGGATTATTTACTACTTGGTTTTATTTCCTTCCCGACGTGACAATTACAGTGTGATTATCTAGTCCGACCGTGCGCATATTTCACGTTCAGAGGCTGCAGGTGAACCTTCTGTGCGTGGATTTGTTTGCTTATCTCTCCTTCTGCATCGGATGGCAATTTTCGCAGATATTTTCCTTTCTAAGTCCCGTTACACTCGCCTCCCCACTTACCGTTTGCAGAGAAAATGAAGGTAGTTTTGGCGGAATGTCATTGCCTATGCGTAAATCTATACAGCTGCGCCTTCTCAAGCGTTCTATTATGCAGGAAGAAAGAAAAATGGACCGTCGTACCTAGTCTTTTACGCGGTTGGTTACAATCAGCCATTTTCTCGTTGTTCTTAGGTCCGTGAACAATCCAGGAATAAACTAAGGCCCCTTAGGATAAAAACTTCAATTACATTTTTCCTGGCATGTTTTGATAATCCCTTCTGAGCTACGGCATGAACATAGGTACCTCTAAGCAAATGTTTGAAACGCCTTTTAACTTTGCCGATTTTAAATTGTATATTTTTGCCTCGCTGAAGCGCTCTCGTTAATAATAATAATAATAATTGGTTTTTGGGGGAATGGAAATGGCGCAGTATCTGTCTCATATATCGTTGGACACCTGAACCACGCCGTAAGGGATGGGATAAAGGAGGGAATGAAAGAAGAAAGGAAGAAGAGGTGCCGTAGTGGAGCGCTCGTGAATAATTTAGACCACCTGGGGATCTTTAACGTGCACTGACATCGCACAGCACACGGGCGCTTTAGCGTTTTTCCTCCATAAAAACGCAGCCACCGCGGTCGGGTTCGAACCCGGGAACTCCGGATTAGTAGTCGAGCGCCCTAACCACTGAGCCATCGCGGCGGGGCACGCTCTCGTTTGCGAGTTCACGTTTCAAATCGAGCAGGCGGGTTTTTAAAACAGCATATATTTTACACACAGTTATCGCTTGTTAAGGAAAACATATGGGGCGTTGGCTAATGTATATATTCCACAGTAAGCTTCATCAATTTAATGCTGTGAGAGCGGTCATGATTCTTGTTTCGTACTAAAATAACGCACAGAGCTAGTACAAAAAATAAACTCCCTTATAATCAATGCAAGGCTTGACATTTTGAAATAGGACCGCTGGACTGTACTGATAACGATTTAATGCAAGACAACAGCAAGGTGGCTGCCACGGTAAGTTTCCACAAGGCGGCTAGCACTGTCACTCTCTACCTGCCAGCGGCGGCATGTGGCGCGTGAAATGCTGCGGTCAGATATGACATTACCTACTGTCGTAATCGTCTTTCCGCTTTTTCTCGAAGGCAGTGCATTACCTCGAAAATCCGGCAACTCAGAATTAAATAATAAGCTTCCAATCGCAGATAGTATCTACACAAGTTGGGCCCTCTGACATCTTGTTTAAAAATTTGTCAAAATAAATTCAAACAGATAATTTTGGGTATGGTAATGGCCTAACTGAGATCGCTGAACACTGTTTCCTTTGGTAGAAAAAAGGCTTCTGATGTTTCAAGACTCAGCACACCATTGAAAGGTATGGGCGTTTAGCATCCCAAGGCGACTGAGGCTTTGAGGGAAGCTGTAGTTAAGGGATCTGAAAATTTCGACCACCTGGAGTTCTTTGACGTGCACTCAATTTGCACAGCAACGGGCCTCTAGCATTTCGCTTCGATCTAAATGCAAGAGCCGTGGCCGAGCTCAAACCCGCGCCTTTCGGGTCAGCAGCTGAGCGTCATAACCAATGGGCCACCGCTGTGGCTCTGCTATAGGAAAGAATTCGCGAAGTGCTACGCCGCTCTAGGGGGTTGATTTCAAATTATACTACTGTCTTACTCCCAGAGTTCTTATTTATCTTCGGGTTTATTATTCGTAGGCACCCCATTTATCTTTCTTTCCTTACTTGTAAGTCTAATTTTTTCGATCAGCTTGATTTTTGTACAGTAGTATAATAAACAAATCGGGTTTGAATTCAATGTCAGGCTAAGTGAATGCAGCCATTACTTTTGAGGTTTGCAAATTGATTAAAATGAAGTCTCCCTGTCGCCTGTGAAAGAAAAAAAGTAACTCGAAATCCTGTGGTCGTTATAGCTAGAGATGTGGCTACAGGTGATCAAATTGTGCTCCTAGCATGTGCCTTTCAAGTAGATGGCGACGATGGTTCCGTTCAAAGTCCGCGTATAATCTGAGCGGCTGGCCGATATAAGGCTTTACTCCGTTTATACTGCGCATTGTTTGAACAAGTATCTACCCTGTATAGCTATTTTTCAAACAGCTACTGCTGAGCCTGTTGAACCATAAAACCACTCTCCAGGAAATGTTTTCATAATGAGGCCCTCATGACCATACTTCATTCAGATTAGCGCCCTGCATAACAGTAAGAAGAAATGATAAATGGGACAGAGGCAAGCAATTAGAAAATTCGTATTCGTTTTGTATATGTCCCAGTAAAGCATATGTGTTGCAACCTTTAACACAACCACGGCCAAAGTCTGTTCGTGTTCCTCCTTCTCTTCATAGGCCAGGTTTCCTATTGGACAGAACGCCTATATCTTCTTTCTGCTCGTTGCCGCAAGCAAACACTGAAAGGGTGCGGTGACCCTGGATTTGGTAGCTCTGCCCTCCCAGAGTCGTTTGGCGACAGGTTTTTATAGTGAGATATAACCCTCCGGCTGTCTTCTTCAAAGAAAGGATACTGAGCTAATAGTTTTGGCATCTCAGAATAATACGCCTGTGTTATAGTTGTCACTTTTTCACAGTGCGCGCAAGTTTTGAAAACGACCATTTCTCGCGATTTATTTTTGAACACTGCGGCATGTGGCACCAATTAATCGAATCTTGCTTAAGATGCCAACACTTCCACCAAGTAATTAGAGAGTTTCAGTATAACATTACTTTGACAGGAGACCTAAGGAAAATTACGTTAGCGTGCCGTAAGCAACTTACACTCAGTGAGAGTTTTCGTATACCGTTACGAAGATGTAAACGCAATATACATAACGGGGAGACGCAAGGTGTTTTTAAATTGGCCGCGACAGCCTATACTTTTCTAAAGGACTATATTTCGTATTCATTTACAGTTTATTGATAGAGTAATACTTATTTCCGCCAGCAAACTGGGAAAAAAGATCCTTCGGCGATTAATAATGTGTGAAATAAGTAACGTGAACACTGTGGCGCTATGTAGTAAGGGAAATGAAAATTTCGAACTGCTCGAGCAAGAATATTTTTAATTACATGTGACATACAATAATCAAAATACTTAAGCAAACTTACTGATATCTGCCGTGCTACATTACTGAAATGCCACAACACACCATGGCAGAGGTTGAAGCCTATTTATTTTGCATTCCGAGCAGTTTCATACGGTTGCAGCGCATCGAGAAGCTCCAGTATTCTTCAGCGCGCCAGAATCGATAGCGTATCTTAAAAACTAGGCCGAATTGCAGCTTAATCTTCTTCATCGAAGAAAGGTCTGTCAAAGCAAAGGCAAGAGCACCAGAAATTACTGGTAAAGATGCAAATCGTAACCGCAAGGAATGTTTATTCGTCTGAAGCAAGTGGCTTTCGCTGGCAAGGACACCGTCATGTTTCCAGCTGATTGCATAAAAGCCGCAAATGCCGCTCGCTAGCTTCTGGAGTTTGCGTGCGTACGCGAACGTTATTGGTCAGTTTTAATTGCACGTATGCACAGAGTTCACGTACGGAAACATGAGAAGTCTACGCAGGCTACGCGCGTGCCGTTTGAAAAGCCTATAGTTACACGTACGCAGTGCACGCCGCGCGTTGTTTCTAGCGCCATCTACTAACAGATAAAGACACTGCTGTAGCCACTCTTAATACAAGAGCAGTCAAAACCAAGCCAGTCGAACTACATCGGAGCAGTAGTTGAGCCTCGCGTGAACCGCGTTTGTTTTGCTTTAACTTTTGACTTCCTTTTGTTGTACTCGCTCTCAGATCGAGATTTGGCGAGGTGTCGCAAGGTGACGTGTTTCGCAGAGGCTCACGTGATCTCACAAGACTATTGATATGACGACGAGAAACGCTACTTCGTCAGGCTTAAGAGCTGAAAAATGGCACTTCTATCTGAAAAACGAAGAGTATTTGTCAATTTAAACTTTATATGAGGGTAATAACGGGCCAATTGAAGGCGATAAAACAGTTCAGAATAAAATTCTGCGCCAAGGGAAAAGTCGAAAAAGTTGTTATCGCTGGAAGCGCGTGAGCAGGGTGCCGCCATGTTGTGAGCGCTAAGTACGCAAGCCACAAAATGACCGGAACGTAAAATCCGAATAACACGTAAGTCCATGACACTCACGCAGACCGTTTATGTTCTGATCACGCGCAGTGATCACCCGTAAGCCCTCTACGTACGTGGAGTTTCTACGTACGTACAGTCAATTTTACCATTAGCGCTTTGCGCATCCGCGCTCTGGGCCCTCTATTCCGCTAAGCACGCAGTCACGCAGTCACGCAAATACGGCTATACGAATGTATTCTATTGTTTTTTTGTGTTTGCATAAGTTAAACAAGAATATCTCGCTGCATTTCGTGCTCCGAATTCTTAGAACAAATGAAGAAAAGTTAGTAAATCTGAGCTACAAACTTTGGCCCCTCTGCCGATGAACGGTGTATTTTGTGTAATACCTTCCGAATGAAAAATGCGCATAACTGATTGCAAAGTAAGCTGGCATTAACTCTAAATACACGTGACACAGATTACATGGCAGGGGAAAACGGCGCCATGTTTATGCCTTGCTTGCCTCCCTTCGGACTGTACTGCATCCCTTGGATCCTCATGAAAGCAAACATATATTCAGAGGTCGCGTTAGAAACAATGCTGTTTAGTATAACTGCATATTTCCTGCGCCTATTTGGTGAACAATACAAGTGTTTAAACGACCATGCCGAATACACAATTTTAATAACACAATTTTGCTAAGAAACATGACAGATTATGTCGTTCTCCAACTCATGTGCCCAGTTATTTCCTTTAGTTCTAAATTCATTCCACCTGATGTTGCGGCAAGTGATGCTTATGACCACATTTAATTCCTCATGAAGAATTCATTCTTCGTTTGCCTCTTTGAAATAGCATCTTTTTGGCCTCGTTTGTGTAAAAGCCTCCCGCTGCTCTAATCAATTTTCAGAAACCCACTGAGTATTCAGCAGTTTTTTTTATGTACAATTTTTGTGAAACCTGCATACGCTAAGGTAGGTTTTCAATTTCCTCCAACAATACTTTGGAGAGCCGGTTAGTTCTCTAGGACGTGAAGATGCGACCATTTCTTGTACCAAAGGAAGAATTTAGGGCGTGTGGAGACCCGTTTGCATGTGTCTGAACCACCGAAGTTCCCGTGAGGCCCAAAATAGCGCCTTCGAAAACAAACAGGCCTCGCGTGTTTGCACTTAGAAGGCTATGCCTATTGATAAATACGTCACATAGAAAAAAGAGAAGCTTTTGTGCTCAAGTTCCTTCTGTGGCCCTTTGAGCAGCCATAAAACAAGTACAGGCCATTAGAACTGAAAAAAATTGCAACTTTTACATCCACGAAACCTTCCTAGGATCTGAATTGCTTTCGAGGAAAAAGTAGGAATGTGCGCCGTGCGCAGCTCTTTTTAAATAGTGGTTCAAATTTTCTAATATTCAGTGCATCTCGACCATTTGAACATAACAGAGGCGACACCAAACTGTTCGACCACTATAGAGTGCATTTCGAGATAAGCTGCATGTTTAGGCGACAGTTCACCATTCCGCCTTTGTTGGCGAAGAGCGCTTACGCAAAAAAGGAGCGAGGCTTTATTCTGAGGAAAGAGAACTACGCGTTACGAAATGCTTTAAACGGTGTTTTTGTGACTAATGTGTTTGCGTAAGCTTTTTAAACACTTATTCAGAAAGTGAATAAATGCACTGTTGAGTTATATAAAACTCGAGAACCCTGTAAAGGGTCCT
Organism: Amblyomma americanum; assembly: GCF_052857255.1. Classification (NCBI taxonomy): domain Eukaryota; kingdom Metazoa; phylum Arthropoda; class Arachnida; order Ixodida; family Ixodidae; genus Amblyomma; species Amblyomma americanum. The sequence goes on along the minus strand of NC_135505.1, from coordinate 67,621,820 downwards.
TTTTTCTGGTGGATTGTTATATTGCTGTAACACTACATTAAGGTACTTTTCAGTTTCGGAACTACTAGCAAGTACTAAGCGAGGTAAATTTAAAATCTAGAGGCTTAGACTCTTCAGGCAGCACCAAGAGACCAACCTTAATTCTTTTTATGCAAGAAGGATTTGCGCCACTTCCGCAGCTGTTAGGAACAAGAACTGCTAAAAGCTCAGGAAACGTATCAAGATATGATTTATTGGGGTTTAACGTCCCACAGCATCTCAGGCTATGAGGGACGCCGTAGTGGAGGGCTCCGGAAATTTCGACCACCTGGGGTTGTTTAACGTGCCCTGACATCGCACAGTACACGGGCCTCATGTATCAAGATATGAGACAGGTTCAGCAAAATAAAATAGTGGGGATTATTATGGCAATTTAAACTTTTAAACGACCCATAATCAGAGTGCTGAGAAAGATGCTTGAATGTTTCGAATTCTTCTAGAATCGATATTGCAGAAATAAGGGCGCAGTTATGGCCTCAGCCTCCCCAACCTCTACGTTTGTTAATGCCCCAAAATCTTTCTACTCAAACAGGGTACAGGACGAGCAACCTGAAGGACTGTCATACCGCTTCAAATAGTCTTTCCGTTGGGGAATACATTGAGTACAAGCCCAAAGACAAGCACACAAGCCCTCGTTAATATGTAATGTGATGATGACTTCAAAAGGAACTGGCCGGACCTCCTCCAACGTGCCACTTTCAAGAGCTCAAGTTTCCTTTTTTTGTGTGCCTCACAAAGCCATCAAGAACATGATGTCCTTTGACAGCCTCGATAAATTGTTCAGCGCCTTTGCACGGAAGCGTTGAGTAAAATTTAACTCTTGGAAGCTCTGCCTTCAGTACATCTTAATTTTCAGTGTCACTGTGCTTGTGGGACCGTGTGGGTGTTTCCAGAAATGGTTTTCTGTGGCGTCAGAGAGACGTCACCACCGTCTTTCTTCCCGCTGCCGGCGCTTCCGTCGCAGCAGCGAACGTCTTTTGTTAGTTCGTAGAGGATTTACTCGGCAATTCGATATGTCTCTGGTTCGTTCTTGTACATCAAATAAAAGTCCTGTATATTAACTGACCTTTCAAGGAGAGCAAATTTTCATCGGAAAGCGTGTATATGCATCTAGATGTCTTCAAATCAAAAAAACAAAACTTGTTGTTTAGTCCCTGTACTTCTGTGTTCTAAAGGCTTATCAATTTTCTCGCTCTAGAGCTCCATTCGCCAGTGATGCAGGCAAGCAATTCCAGTTTGCTTTTTAGGATGAATCGCACGGTTCCAGGTCTGGAAGAGTACTCATTCTAAGTAAGAAAAGCAAGCACGTAAGTAACGCAACCTTAGGCTAGACAAAATAAGATGTTGAACGCTACACAGTTGGAAAATTCGGCGTACCTCGCTAAGCGTCGTTCTTTTGTTGCCTCTGAACTAGCGGCGTAAATTACGCCTTAGTTGCCGCGTCTTTGTACTGTCATGGGGTGAAAAAAATATGCATCTCCCGTGTTGTGTCAGCGTACTGTTAATGAAATTCGGATTGGTTAAAAAAATTATCGAAAAACTCCAAAAATTCATCTCTTAAAGAGGAAATAGCGCTAGGGGATGTTAAATTGCATGAGCCACACCCTACCGTGGCTATGATTTCATTGCCGCAGGCAATTTTATAGCAAGAACAACGTTCGTGAACAAGTGGGCATCAACGGAAGAGCGCGCTAATTCAGTGTTCCGGGTGTAGCATGCCATTTGGTTAAAAATGTGCGAGGCGCATATTGTCAAAAAATTAAGCCCCTATTTCCGAAACGCCAATTGCACGATACGGCTTACAAATGCATTTATGCTTGGAAATCGGTGCAAGGAATGGAAGCAGTTCTTACTTAGTTCCCTTCGCGCAGGGCAGCAAGCTGCTCTAAATTTTAATGTCTACCTTTAGGGTATCAGTTCCAAGCTCCATGAGTGGTGCAAGGGCTCTCAGAGATCTATGAATATAATACGAAGTATGACTGTTGTCGTAAACTTAAAGGAAGATAATGAGAACTAAGAAGAGAACAACGAAAAATAAAATAAATTAAAAAGAAATGGGCAGCATTCAATGCGCGTAGATCGTAGCGGCGACCGCTTGCGTAATTTTGTCGTGTCGCCCAATCCAGCGCCATTGAGTTTTGTTGCTTTAAATTTCTCCTGCTTTCTAACTGCAAAATGCTTCCTTTCTTGTTTGTGGAAAGCTTTTAGATTCCTTGGTTACATTTTACAACTGTCCTTTAGGAGAAGGTAAGAAGGTGAAAATAACATTATGTGTTGTCTTGGAGATCTTATTAGCGATTTGCCGAATTCCACGAACCAAAATACCCTTATTATGCGAAAAAAAAAACACGAATGCGAAATTTTTTTTTACTATTTGAATCCAACGCTCACAAACTAAATTGCCATTACAATGTCCCTCAGGGGCATTCATGCAGTAGAAATATAATATGACGCCAGCAAAGCGTACAGAAACGAATAAATACAATTTAGATGGTTTGAGCTTTTTTATCTTTTTGAACCTTTCACAGCAATAGGAAAAAGCATGTGTACTGTTATCGAAGGTAGTATCTCATGATGTTTAACGTGCACGGACATACAATAACTCCTAATAATTGCGAAACACCTAGAATTCCCAGCATGCAGGTGACTAAATCAACAAATCAGTGCCATGTAACAGAAATAACTTTCTGTATTCCAGAGATGCTTAAGATATGGGGGGCGCTGCGAGCGCGCGACGTGAGCAGACGTGTGTCTCTTCGGCTCCGCCGATTTTCGGCTGGAGCAACGTCCCAAATCATTCTACCCCGGCAAAACTGGCGTCAACCGAGCCGGAAAACGAAGCGGAACACCTGGACTCGGAATTCGTCCAGGTAGGCCGATTTTCTCTAAATTTACGGCCGTTTTTTGACCGACCACGTCGGTGCCGTCGTTAAGCCTAACGGCGTCGCCAACGCCTGGCCTGGTGGAATTGGCCCTCCGAGGTCAAGATGGCGACTTCCGCGCAAGAAGTGCGCGGCTACGACCCTGAGGCGATGTTGTGGACCTCGGTGCCCACCACCGCAGATTCAAATTCGACGGTTACTCCCAAAATTCGGAGTCAAGCTTTGCTTCAAGCGGCTGCACGCCGCTCCCAAAACAAAGCCCAGATGGCGGCGTTCGGCGCCGCCCCGGCCGCCGGTTCGTCGGTCGGAAACGTGAACGCTCCCGCGACGCGCGCCACGGGAAGCAAGGACAAGGCGTTCTCGATGTGGAAGCCGCGTCCAATGCCCAAACCGACACCAGAAGACTACGTCATAGTTATAAAGCCCAGAGAAAGCGTTTCTCTTCACGAGGCGTTCACAGAAACCGGCTACGGCACTGCCATTTCAGCGTTCCTTGGGTTGAAACGGGCCCGCGCCATCTCCGTTCTACCTTCACGAGAGCAAAACCTCATCATTGTGCATACCCCGGACATCGAGGCGGCCGACCAGCTTATCGGGGACTTCGCAGTAAATTCCGACAATGGGTCGATGCCGCTTCGGGGTTACCTAAGACAAGTCGGCGGCAACATGTGCCACGGCGTGATCGTGGTCCGTAACTCGGACACCACGCGGAAACTCTTAAAGACCGAGTGTGCTGGCGCGCCGGCACCATCCTGGAAATCCGGAAGTTCGGGACATCCAACAAAGCACGCATCACTTTCGCGGGTAAGGAGAAGCCCCGTTACGTACATTATGACAACATGGCCGTCTCTGTGAGAAACTACTACAAAACTATCCCGGCGTGCGGCCAGTGTGGGGTCGTCGGGCATCGCGCTGATGCGTGTCCAAACCTGCGATCGAACACCTGTGGACTCTGCGGATTCCAAGCTACGCTAGTGGAGTGGGTGCGGGCTCCTCACAACTGTGTTCCCCGGTGTTCTCTGTGCGGTGGCTCCCATGGCCCCAACTCTCGTGACTGTGCAGCAAAATTCCGCACACCCAAGACGAAAAAGAAAAAAACGGCGTCCAAGAAGAAAAGCCGCTATCTTGGGCCTCCCGGCGATCAGCATGGCCAGGAAATCTCCAACACCGAGAACCCACCTACCGGAGGTGCTGCAAAACAACCATCCAAGGTGTCGCCACCACACGGCGGACTGGTGGAACAGTCGACAGAAACGCGCGGTGATACCAGGGCCTGGGTCAACGCAGTCAAAAATGGCCACCAGGTGAGCGGTTCGGATGGGGCTGCTTCTCTCTCCCCCCTTTCCACTCACTTTCCAAGCGCGCATAGCGCCGAGCAAGATGAAATAGCAGCACTCAGGGCCCAAAATGAGATGCTGCTAAAGAAAATTAACGAATTGGAATCTAAAATCAACCAGTCTTCTTCTCCCCCCTCGCCTCCTGCGGCTGAGGTAATGGAGAGTGAGCTCGTGGTACCGAAGGCGGCAACAAGTTTGGAGGCCGCATTCGAGGCCCGCCTCGGAGCCACAGAGGCCCGATTCGCCGCTATAGAAAATCAAATTTCAATGATGGTAAACGCCATCTCTAAATTGCAAGAGACAATCCCCGCGATGATTGCCCAACAAATTGCGAATTCCTTGCGCTCCTCGCGCAGGCCCGGCGATCCCTTACCCGGCCGCCTCCACAAAACTTCTACACGCACCCCCGAGGTAGCCGACGACGACAACTGTTCACTCTCTGGTATGGAGGATACCCCCCTTCCTGCGAGTGTTGGCTCCGGAGCAGTGTCAGTACAACCCCTCCTCAATCTAAATGACCATGGCAAGCAGCCCTAAGATCAGGCGCTCCCCAAGAATCAATTCGGCCACCCCCGTACAAATTGTCCAGTGGAACTGTCGGGGCTTCCGTTCTCGCGCAAAGAGGGCGGATCTCCGATTTTACCTTTAAATTTTCGATTCTTTTCGCGCGGTGGTTGCCCTCCAGGAGCCAGGGAGTGGCGTCACCCTCACAAATTACATTCCCTTTCAGCAGGACCCCTCTTCCTGCGTCTGCGTGCATAAAAATTATACGGCTAATCTAGTTGACTTGGAACTTTACACAGAATATTCCTATGCGATGGTGACATTTCTTCCGCTCAAGAAACAAGATACACCACTCCACGTACTCAACATATACTGTTCCCCCAAACTCAAAAATGTAACGTTCGCAGCACTCTTTAGCCGCGCTCTAAAGGCTGCGGGCAGGGACCCCCTGGTGATTGTGGGCGATTTCAACGCCCACAGTACACTATGGGGATACGTGCGTGAAGAGAAGCAGGGACGCAAGCTAGCGGAACTCGCGTCCACGCTGGGCCTGACTTCACACTGACCCTGCATATCCAACGCGGCTGGGTAATTCCGTGACCTGGGATACATGTCCAGATCTCACCTTTACCAAAAACATTGTACACGCAGAATGGATCAACACAGAGGAAACCCTCGGTAGTGACCACTGCCTTATCATTACCACCGTAAAGACTAAACCATTGGCAAGACCCCACGCACAAGCTCGGCTTCCAGACTGGAATAAGTTCCGGCAAAACTACGTCAATTCGGCGTCTATCCACGAACACGGCTACCACGCGTGGGCACAAGGATTGGTTACACACCTTCGTTCGGTGGAAACACAAATTCAGGACTCGGAGGCCACTCCGGAGGTGGACAACCACCTTCTGCAGCTCTGGGAGGCGCGGCACAGCCTCGTCCGCAGATGGCGCCGCCAAAAACGTAACAGAAAGCTCAAAATTCGTATCGCATGCAAACTGCGCGACCAGTATCTTTGCACTAAGCAGGACCCCGGAGGACCCGCGTTCTCGTATGCAGGTTCAGAGAACGCGAATCTGGATCAACCGTTCAAGTTGCATGACCTCAAGGCGGCCCTAGCTAAAATGAAACGAGGAACGGCACCGGGCAGGGACAAGATAACTGTGAAAATGCTTGCTAATCTTCCCTATCCCGCCTACGAAACCCTCCTCGCTTTCATCAACTCGATCTGGCTTGGTGAGGCACCTCTACCAATTGAATGGAAGACCGCCCTGGTAACTTTCATTCCGAAAGCCGGCAAAGCCATAAACACAGACAACCTCCGCCCCATCTCCCTCACATCTTGCGCGGGAAAGCTGATGGAGACCATGGTGCGGGATATCTGTCTGGGTTTCTGGAAAATGAACATACATTCGCAGACACCATGTTCGGTTTCCGCCCGCAGAGGTCCGCTCAAGATGTTCTGCTTCAACTCGACCGAGAAATTCTCAACCCTGTCGAATATCGCTTCAACGATAAGGAAGTACTCGCCCTTGACTTGAAGGGGGCTTTCGACAATGTCACACATGAAATCATCCTGCAACATCTCTCCCAAACGAACTGTCGACATAACACGTTTCAGTACATTAAGCAATTTCTCTCGGATCGACGAAGTTTCATCCGAATACAAGACGAAGAACACGGCCCATATAAACTGGGAACGAGAGGAACCCCACAGGGTGCGGTCCTCTCGCCATTACTTTTCAATCTGGCCATGATGAAACTCCCGGCTCAGCTGGCGAAGGTCGAAGGCATCCAGCACGCGATGTACGCCGACGACATAACCATCTGGGCCAAACACGGATCGGTTGGAGACATTGAGGCCAACTTGCAGCAAGCGGCGGAGATCGTGGACGCCTACGCCCGCAGCTGCGGCCTTCAGTGCTCACCGTCCAAATCCGAATTTGTGCACATTCGCCCGTCGCTTCAGTGCGCCACCAAAATGGAACTATCTCTGGCCAGCGGCCCGATACCCGAACACGATGAGATTAGAGTCTCCTTATCCACAAACATCGACGGGCTGATACCACACTAGCAAAACTGCGCAAGGTGGGGGACCAGGTGGGCCGGATGGTCCGCCGGGTTTCCAACAAACGCGGGGGGTTACAGTGCAGAGACGCTTTGCGGCTGGCGCATGCATTCGTGACCAATCGAGTCCTCTACTCGACTCCTTACCTCCACCTGCGCAAGTTTGATGAGAACGCCCTCGAAGTGATTCTCAGAAAGATGTACAAGCGTGCCCTCGATCTTCCGATCACCACATTCAACCAGCGTCTCATGGGCCTGGGGATGGTTAACACATTCGCGGAGCTCCGGGAGGCGCATTGGACAAATCAATACACAAGGCTTTCAAAAACGCTGTCGGGTCGCCGCCTATTAGCCCGACTACACATCCACCACCCAACACTTACGGAAGGGCGCGTACGCATTCCTGAAATCTGGAGATACGCCCTGCACGCACGCCCTCTTCCGGCCAACATGACACGTGACGACCACAGTGGCAGGCGCCTTGCGCGGGCGGAGGCACTGGCCCGTCACTATGGGAACAAACATGGCATCTTCTACGTGGGCGCCTCAGGCCCTCACCATGGGGGGTGGTACACGGCCGCCGTCGTCCACAAAAAAATCGTGGTGAATGGCCTAACGTTCCGAGCTCAAGACATAACACATGCGGAAGAAGTTAACATCGCGTTAGCCGCCGCAGACCAGGAGTGGCGAGTGATCGTCACCGACTCGAGAGGGGCCTGCAGAAATATTAAACAGGGGTACATTCCTCTCTTTGCGCATCGCATCCTTCAAAACAGTAACTACCTCGGGGCCCCCGCGTCTCGAACGATTGTATGGGCTCCAGCTCATATGGGCCTCGAAGGCAATGAAACGGCAGACGCCGCCGCCCGCGCGCTCACTCTCCGGGCAACGCCTTCAGACCCTTTGGATACGGATCCCGAACCCAATCCGGCCCTCACTTTTCGAGAAATTACTGAATTATTCCAATTCGGCCATGCAATTTATCACAAGCCTTGTAAGGGCCTCACAAAGGTGGAGGAACGCGCACTTCTCCGCCTTTACACCAAAACGCTGCTGTGCCCGGCAGTTTTAAAATACTTTGATCCTGCCTGTACAGGAGAATGCCCACACTGTGCGGAGAAGTCTTCGGACATCTTTCACATGGTATGGGCATGCCAGTCAACCCCGAACCTCGCCACCAAACCCAACCCCACCCGGGAGGACTTGGAGGCAGCCCTGCTCGGCTGCTCGGACCTAGCAAGCAAGAAGGCCCTGGTCCACAGAGCCCGAGTCGCGGCGGTCGCCAATGGGCTCCTGTAATGAGGAGCCCACCTAGAGATTGCGAGAGGTTCCTCCGGCTACCTCAAGCTTCTTCCCTGAAATAAAGTTTTTCGCACACACATGCTTAAGATATCAGCTATTAATTCAACACTGTTATTCCCGCTCTGCCGAGCTTTGCAGACAGTGTCCCAAAGCCTTCGACTTAAATTAAAAAGAATGGAAAGAGCAGTAAAAACGTCACCCAAACAAAATTTTGGTCTGATTGTCAATAGGCCAACTCCAAAAATAGAGTCGCAATTTCTCCCGAGAAAAACACTACACTAAATTGTTTTTTAAAAAGAATGTCTACGGCAATTATTATTCCTGAAAACTCAAACGATTTTAAGTGTTCTTTTCGGCATGAATCGTGAATAAAAAGAAAATTTCTTATTCCTTTTCCATACACCAGATTTTTGGAGTTGCCAGAGAAACAAAACTTCTGCAAAAGATGATATTAGACATGATCGGGAGATTTCTAATGAGAACGGCGTCGTGAGCAGCCAAGGATATTGGCGCATCACATGTTTTTCCACTGAGATGCAAGCGTAACACAAGAGTCATCAGCATTTTAGTATGTATACGCGGCTATCCACTGACATATTTGCTTTATGCAGCCCTTACAAGTCAACATAAATGGCCTGTGGTTTTTTTCAACTGCTTTAACCCCCTTTTTTGCAAGTGTTAGCAAAAATTGGTGCGAGTGTATGCGTAAGAGGTAGGTTTATTTGGTTTTAAGGTCAGTCATGTATATACTAACAACTACCAGAAGCAAAAGATATCATGCGGGATTTTGAGATAAGAGTATTTGAAGGTTGCATGCGGGGTATCTTTGAAAAAAAAACTCAATTCAATTCGAATGCATTCTGGTGCGCTATTAAAATGCTGAATGTCAGTAGCATTTCTTTTCCTCTTTAATAAATGAGTACAATGTGTTAGCTAGATTGCTACCTGTACATAACTACAGAGAATATTTAGGGTTTACAATGCGTGAGGTTTCTTTCTCGACCACTGGAACAACCAGTGCTTCGCGGTCACCGCGTGGTTACTCAATGTTTCCTGCCAGATGGTTTGAGCTGCTGAAGAAGGAATTTGAACAAGAAAGTGGGTAAATTTTCACACCGTACGAGAGAATCTTGCGCAGCCAGCTCAAAAAGGTAACATAGGGCTATAATATTTACCTTAATGTTACTTCTTTATGCACCCTTTCCATATTTTTTTTTATATTGTACTGTCTGTGATCATGTAAGCCAGTAACCACAAGCTACAAGTGCTGTTCGGGCAGGCTTACTGCCGCAGTGATTCCAACACGATAAAATTGAGCTAACAATTTTCTCTCATTTTTCGGGATAACATACTGCCTTTCTGTCACTCAGCTTAATATTTGCGCGTTTTTTTTTCTTTTCCATGGATTGGTATGCAAGTTTATAAATGCTATGTATCTAACTGCAGTCACAATTCACAACATTGTAGGCGTTACTTTTTTATTTCTATGCTATTTCAAATGCATTCGGTGGTTCAGGAAAAAGTGGAGATGATTTAGACTTGTGTCATATCAGTTGTGATAATCCATTAAATAACTTGTAAATCGAGACATCAGATGTTTTCTTCGTAACTTCAAATGAAATGCGATTTGTATAGGCGCGTCTAGAAGATGACAGAGATCTATCTCGTTTTCAATCCATTAATTTCTTTCGATTTATACTCGAGCATACATCAAATCAGCAAACTTTGACGGCCATACCTTTTTCACTACACCGATGCAAGCATACTAAAATTGACTAAAATAATAATATTAACCGAAAATTAAATGCTGATGACAAAGGAAAGCTGACGCCAAGTTAAACTCAGAGCTACAGTAATGACGATCCTTCGTATATTTCGGCGCCATCAAAAGATTGAGTAAAAAAATAGGAAGCAGCAGCAAAATTTCCAGGGTACAAAGGACACGGCTAATTTAAGTGGATGTTGATTGTATAAGGGCATCTTCCACACACGCCCTTTTTTCTGCTTCTTGTATTCCTGAAACAGACCAAGGTTGGGGCTATGGGCTGCAACCCTCTCCATCTTGCTGCTGTCACCCTAGTTTCACCGAGTAAAAGCGCGTCGTGTAAGAGCTGTTCTCAGAATTTTTTTTCTCAAATCTTTTAAGTACGGATCTCTCCGTTCTGACTACCTTCGCACATGTTTCGAAGCCGCCGTGTCGACGGCTGCTGTTGCCTGTGGCAGCTTTAAGTCCTTGTTTCTGTCCCTGACGTTGCTTTAATCGCTGGGTAAAAATATTTGAAAGCACTAAAAAGGAATATAAGCACAGGGGACTGAATGCCACGTGGCCGCTTTCTTGCGTTTGCGCCGCCGGTTGACGGCCCGTGTAGGGAAGTAATATTTGATGTGAAATGAAATCAATACAAGAGAAAAAGGAAACACGCGCTTCCAGACATCTTAAAAAACAAGTGCGAAAGAGGGAAGCCAACATAAGGCGAGAGTAAGGAGGACAGTTGTTAAAAATCTGTTCATGTGGTGCATAAATAATCACACTCGATGATAAATAACTGACTGCAGCCGAAGCAGGTAGTTTGATTTCTGGTGACAAAAACGATGATCTTATTAGTACTGAAATTTATTGACTTTAAAAATTGCCTTTTGGAAATGCGTGACCACGCAGGTTTTTTACTTCCTGTAGCAGGCATCATTCAAAGAATAATTACGTTTTTTTTTCTCTGGCAATCATTGCTGTGCTTTCCTCCTTCTTGGATCACTCTGCGAAGCGTAGTTTGATAAAAAAAAGTAATTTTTCGTTCACGCTGGCATATATTTTATCTTTCACTTCGGTTTGCGCCGAAAGATGCTCGTCTGAATAAGGTGGTATTGTTTTAAAGCAGTTAAACAGAGTAGACGTGTGAATGAATAAGTTTCGCCTGGCTGGCTCATGGTTTTCTTTGCTGGCTAAGTCGGCCCGTCTGGCGACAATATCAAATTCAGGTTAAGCTCCGATCGAGGTTAAGACGATGTTATCTGTGCATTTTGTCATGAGCCTGATTTGTGCATTTTGTCATGAGCCTGAATCTACAGAGCATTTTTTGCTCTATTGTCGCAGATTCACCTATTTGAGAAGTTTGCTGGAGGAGCCCTTGCGCGAACTTGGCCTTAGTCTGAGCAGCCCCCTCTTGCTATCATTTGGCGCCACCACATTTGGGTTCAGCAACAGAGCTCTTTGTACCGCTGTTCAAAATTTCATGCTACAATCTTACCGACTGCCTTGCTAAGCATTGCAAAATTTTCCTTTCTATCAATTATTATATTTTCACTTACTATTATTATTTAATCTCTCTCTTATTATTATTATTGTTATTATTATTATTTATTTATTTCGAAATCAAGACCCTTATCTCTTTTCAGTTCATGAGGAAGAATCCAACGGTGCTTCGTTCCCGCGTGCTTTTCTTTTTTATTATCTGAGTACTGGTGATTAGCCACCAGATTCTTGGCCGATCCCCCTTGTTATTTTTTTGTCGAATTTGGTCAACAGAAAAGTTGTGTAGGTTTACTATCATCAACCCAGTTTGCGAATAAGAGCTTGTAGGCGAATCTTCACGACGACCGCATACCAAACCGCACAAAAGGGAGCAAGATATTTCTTGATGCAGCTAGTGCGGCTCTTGGTAACTATATACGACCGAAGGGCTTTCCGTCTAAGAATTGCAGATGAGGTTTCTTAAGCACATTTGGCAACCGTGAGATTAATAGAAGATTGGGTGAATGTTCCTCTCACATCTGAAACATTTTGACAACTAGAGATGAACACCGAACCCCGCTGCTACGCTTAGTGAAATTTGTTTTTCCGTATTTTGTGACGAAGATTATACCAAGGTTTGCGCTTGTATTACAAAGCTTAAAAAGAGGTCCGTTTATTCTTGGACAGGGTCTCATACAAGCATGTGAATGCATTACAGCGCCGTAGATGTAAACCTAAGTTTAGGCATTCATTGGTGTGGAGAACTGGACAAGAACACGGCATATAATGCGAACTAAAGATTACAAATGGTCGATACATGTGACGGAATGAAATCGAAAGGAACAAAAGCACAGCTGTAGTTGGCAGAAACTGAGGTGCGCGGATAAAATTGAAAGGTTTCCGAGGAAAAGATAACGCTGCCAAGAAACGCCTTAGTCCTGCAATGGGTGCAGTCAGGCTCATAATGAAGGTTACCTTGAGCGCGAACCACTGTTTTCAACCCTGCGTGATGTTTCAGTAACTCCAAGCGAGGGCAACTCAGAGAATGTGACATCTGTCAGGATAGCCGGACACTTGCTGCCATCTGATGGCTGAAAGAAGCACCATATACTCATCTTGTACGACACAGTAAACAAGCAAAAGAAAGCCAGTGACACGGACTTTACACCACTGCTTCTCGACTGACCCACTACCGATCGATGCCCAGGAAGCAGACAAATGGTGCCCTTCTCTTCTCAATCTGGGTTTGGGAAGCGGCGACTGTGTATCTCCTGCAACAGATAAATTCACCGATGAAAACGTCTTCATGTAATCGCGACTGATGACAATTCATTGCTCATCCGGGCCACCGGTGTTGCATTCTCTAACTCTCTCTCTCTTCGCGTATATTGTGTGGTTTAAATTCTCAATGTCCGCCAACAGTTCGGGGAGTCTCAACATCGCAATGTTGAAGAGGGTCGGTGATAACACCGAGCTTTGCGGCGTTCCTGTGTTACCAAGTATAATGTCCTCGATGGAGTCTTCCTCTATCTTGAGAGTGGCTTTCCTGTTCGTAAGAAAGTCCTTGATGTAACTATACACTCTCTTACCTACATTTAGAGAGTTCAGATTCTCTAAGATCGACACGTGCCTCACGTTGTCAAATGCCTTTGCCACATCCAACCCCACAATCACTTTCGTGTCTCGGGTTTGCTTATCTATAATTTGGTCCTTGAGTTGCAGCATCACGTCGCATGCGGACAGCTTTGGTCGGAAGCCGATCATGGTGTCTGGGTATAGCCCATTGTCCTCTATGTACCTACTGAGCCGATGACATAACATATACGTGGATGACATAACATTATGGATAAATAAGGGGAGTGACGGACAAATTGAAAGCTTTCTGCAAAAAGCAATTGACATCATTGAAGAGTACCTGAAACCCAAGGGACTTAAATGCTCGGCCGAAAAGTCGGAAGCACTGTTCCTGATGCCCCCTGGAAAACGGCGGCTTCACCAAAAGCACGAGGCAGACATCCACCTGTATGTCAATGGCGGAGAGACCCCCGCGGTTGACAGTATCCGCGCCCTCGGGCTAAGGATTCAGGCGAATCGGAAGAATCATGAAACGCTTGCTAGGTTAGAAGCTAGTGCAAATCAGACGTGTCGTCTTATCAGAAGAATAGCGAACAGGCACGCTGGGATGAAGGAGGCGAATCTCTTGAGACTCGTGCAAGCCTTCGTAATCAGTAGGATAGTGTACGTGGCACCCTACCTGAAACTCAACGGAGCGGAACGGAACAAACTCGAAATCATTATCAGGAAAAGTGTCAAGGTCGCACTCGGCCTACCCCCGAACACATCCACCGAGAGGCTTATGAAGCTAGGGGTCTCCAACACTCTCGCGGAGCTCATTGAGGCTGCCCTTACCGCTCAGCATGAAAGGCTACTCGGTTCTGAAACGGGGAGGAAAATTTTAGAGAGATTGGGCTACGAGCCCAAGCATGAACATGCCCGCTCACGAGACATACCACGACAAATCAGGGACAAGATTAAAATCCCTCCGCTGCCCAGAAACATGCACCCCGCCTTTCACGAAGGCAGGCGCAAAGACAGGTCAGAAGCATTACATGCTAGGTATAAGGTCGACAGGACGTCCTGTATACGGACGCTGCAATATATGAGAGCAAAGCCGCACACGCGGCTGTGGCGGTTAAGGAAGACGGAACCCCGGTGGCGTGCTGAACAGTCAGTGGTGTCAAGACAGTAGAAGCTGAGGAAGTGGCGAGAGCCTTAGCCGCCAGCCAAGGAGGGGTCAAGGTGGTCATTAGCGATTCGAAAAACGCTGTGAGAAATTACGAATCGGGGAGGGTGACGGAGACTGCCATCCGTATATTAAGCAGGGAAGGAGGACCCAGAGAACTGGTTCTGCTCGTTTGGGCACCAGCTCACCAAGGACTTAAAGGGAACGAGGAGGCTCATTCGGTCGCCGGAGGTCTCACTTACCGGTCGACCCCTGGGACCTCCCAAATCTCTGGAAGTACAAACAGCACAGAGGATATGCGCGCATACCAGGAAATCACACAATACTACAAACTAAATCGTCAGATTTATCCGGGAGCGGACAAAACGCTCAATAAAAAAGAGGAGGTTCTTTGGAGGAAATTACAGACAGGGGTTTTTCCCAACCCTGTACTCTACAGCAAGTGGCATCCTACAGTATTCAGGTCAAAGTGCAAATTTTGCGATCAGCCAGCAAATTTGGTCCACATGGTGTGGACGTGCCCGGCTAAATACGATAGCTCACGCACTATAGAAACCTGGGAGGCTTTGCTCCGCAGCCCAGACCTCAACGTCCAGCAAGACATCATCGGTCAAGCCCTTGCTGCTGCTGTATCCCAAGGGATCCCGGCCGACGGCTAGGGCCAACAGGGGAGATGGACTTCTCTCCTGGCGTTCATTGACTGGTGTTACAATAAAGTTGTTTCTCTCTCTCTCTCTCTTCGCTGCTGGTCTAATGCTTTATCTTTCTTATGTGCGACACAAAAATCATTGACGGTTGCCTGTACGCCATTTCACACCAGAGCTGCATTTTAAAGATCACTAGTTCGTAGTAAATATCCCTGCTATAGGGTTACCAATAAGGCGTGCATATAAGAGGCCTACGTTCTAAGGTGCGAGGAACAGTGCTAGAAGTGTGACCGGCGAAGGAGCTGAGCTGGTTTGACGTCGATCGTGGTTTCATTCTGAAGCCAACTGAAACAGACACAATTTGAAAATAATGAGTTAGTACACACTGCCCGTGTAAAAAAAATTAAGAAAGCAGCAATCACGTAGCATAAAAGAAGACTGAATTGTATAAGCAGAACAAAAATAGGCACTTGAGAATTGGAAAGTATAAATTGGAAATTTTTTACAGTTTAAAGATACCTATGCACTAGGAATTGTAAATTTATTCAAAGAAAAGTAATTTGAATATTTAATTCTCATAGCCATTCGAAATGTTTTCTCTCAGACACTGACTGAAGTAATTTTTTACAATGTCATGTTAGCTAACCTTTTGGGGAATAGAAGTAAACTGTATTTTTTCTGCTTTTGAGTTCCCACGTGCTTGGTGATCGTGTATGGCCCAGAAGGTGCTTCAAGAATCTTTACACCACTCATCGCTTACTTGAAGTGCTGTGGTTTACGCAGATATACGCATGATAATTTTTATAAAATTCCAGCTGTAGCGCACCGGTTTGAGCGCTGAACCATTTTTTTGTCGTGTATCCACCTGTTCAAATGGAAACGATGTTTTGTGGACCCGCACAACTGTTGAAAATGACAGTTACGCCACTGGGCTCAGAAATCGCAAGATTTTTCAAAAGGCCTGGACTTTCTCCTGATGCCATATTCATAGCGTGCAAGTAATTATGCTTTGAGAAATAGTTTATAGCAAGTCAACTTTATCCGAGTAATGTGGCAGCATAACTTCCTGACTCAAAATTACTAGGAAAGAGGGATACAGAGGAATACCTCTGGCGCATATAATATGTTGTTTACATTAGGAGAGATGAAGCAAGCCTTCTGTATACAAAGTTGCAATCTTTTCAATGGGTTTTTGAAGCGGACTCTACGAAATTCTGCGATAGAATACGGTTATGCAAGTGAAAGATTTGGAGCAAAGACTGAAAAAAACAAACAGTAACGAGTATTACAAACAAGTGCTATGCAGCTACATCATTTCCCTTCACATTATTACTTCTAAAATCTCTTCGCAGGACATTAGGTGGCAGCAGGCTACTGAAAAGAGAAGGAATAAAGTGAACACCGAACTATTTTGAAGCAAGCTCTATATATCACGAAAGGTTTCCACTTTGAAAAACGTGTGGTGCAGTCAAGAAGAGTTTCAGCGTTGAACGCTCTACCAGAATGCACCGCTCTGGAGTGACCTTTCTTTTGACATTTCTCAAATTACTGTCCTGTTTTGTTTTCCCAGTTGTAACGTTTTTCATCGATCAATGAAACCAGCAATGATGTAAGGCCATGTTTATACCAGCAATGATGCAAGGCCATGGTTATTACCAACCAACCCGGTTTCAAATGCATCACGGCATTTTTTTATAATACGACGGCTTCCTCAATGTGCCATCTTGTTCACAGCTCTTCAAAACATGAAATCAAGAATTTTATCTATGGGGCTTTACACGTCTTCTACTTTTCATTGCTGTGCATTTACTAGCGTCTGACACCTGACCCAAGGAGTGTTAAGCTAGTTGGCAAAACTTTTCTCCTCAATGTTTTTGTGCATGGCGACTTAAAGCACTTGGAAAGAATACTCGTAGAAGTACCAAACTATTCACAAGTTTTGGAACATCGTTGTGCGTTTTTAATGCATTGGCATGTACTTTTATCTCTTAGTTATAATCTCCAACGATCGGTATTTTCTGCAGAAAATATTACTAGATTTTTTCTATTTCCATAAACAATTCGGAAGGCACAACTTTGGAGACCATGAGGTCATTAATCTCTATAGGTCCGCATGTTCTCATTCGTTTGTAGATAAAATAGGTATTTCTTGCTTTTTGAACAGTTCAGCGTTTTGTAGTAAACATGGTCTAATAAGAACCTTTCAATTTAAAAGCAAGTCTCTTAGAACTGCGAAATATTAACAGTCAAAATCTACCACTGAGTCAGCTAGTAGGCAGTTACTCCAGACGCTTTTCTACATTTCGAGGAACTTCGGCCTCTAAAAATTCTGTTTTTTTACATTTCTTATTTTCAGGCAAATATGAAAAGTGTGCACGTTTTCTTTTGACGTTACCCACTCTTAGTGGGTGAGCTGTACACTAGAGTTTTTACCACTGATGTTTGCAAGCCAATTTAGATTCCGCACATTGTGAGTATCGTGTTTTTAAGCAAAGTCACATTTTATTCATATGTCGCCTGTACACCATCAGACCGCAGCGGTGGCCGAGTGGTTGAGCATCCGCCTCGCATGCGGGAGGTGCGGGGTTCGATCCCCAGTGCCGCCGGGCACCTACCGGTGATACAATTGGTACAAGCTTTCGCCTGGTCTGGTGCTCGGCTTATTTAGGGTGAAATGCTTGGGAAATCGGTCCTTGACCCCACCTTGAGAAATTGAAAATGCCTTGTCCCATGGCGCTCTTTGACCTCAGATGCCCTTGCGCCATACAAATTCATCATCATCAAATTCATCATCATCGCCTGTACACCATCAAACATAGCGTATTTTTAAAAACGTTATGCTTGTGTTAAAATTTGTTTCCCAGTGCAACGCGCATCTAATTAGAGCAGGCGAACGGTTTAAGAACTTCCTCTTTTCTTAATACTGGCTGCCCATATAGTAAGTTCTGTAAAATATATAAAGATTTCATAAAAATCTTTTAAGCTGGCATTGCTGTAACATACCTGAGCACTTCTCCACTACTATACTCAATAAAAGTAGTATAGGACAGGTGCTTTTCTCTAGTCATATTTTTTTGAATTCAGAACAGCGACTGCACTTTTACCTGTACCAACTTTTGCAAGTCCCCAAATTCCCGAAGTAAACTAGGGTTCGTCGAGGATTGCTGCCGGCGTCCCAAGGACCAGCCTGGATTCAAGTTTTGAATCAGGGAAAAGAAAGGTTTGGGTTTCCTGGCTTCTTTCTCCTCCCTTTTATCCTTGAACCGAGCTCCGACAGTTCGCAGTGCACGCATCGTCAAAAGTACTCCTTGTTACCAAAGATTGTGGTCGCAGACACGAGCACTTCGGTCTACTGAGCAACTTAACCACCCCGAACCGAGTCAGAAAAAAATGGCCAGGCTTAGCTTGGTTAAGCCAAGAATGCGTTGCATATCTCGATGAGTTCCGTGCTGCTCCGTTGACTCGATAGGCTATTGACTCGATCGCCATTGAAACTGCCCGTGTAGCAGCGCTCGATCGCCTTTGAGCCGATAGACTATCGGTTCGAGGGCCCTCGAAATGCCCGTGTGACAGGGGTAAAAGACTGTCCCGGCGAAGGAGCGCAGCTCTTTTATACATATGCCGTGACGTCAATCATAGCGCAGCGCCCCTAGCGGGAGGAGCGGGAGTCAGGTGGTGGCTGCGGCCGCGCGTGACCGCGCCAGTTGGGGCCCAGCTTTTCCTCCGGCTGTCGTGACGTCACGTCACGTGGTTTGGTGGCTGCCCGGCCGCGCCCAAGGGCTGAACTGAGTGATTGCAATATGCAACGCATAAAATTCTATTCGTTGTTTTTTTCTACAGCTCTATGTGACATTTATCGTTTTTTTTCCTTGACACTCATGGCTTTGACTTAGAAGTAAACATTTTCTGCGGTTTTTACATAGTTCTGAGACCAGCTCTTGCTTTTTTGAGGGCGCGTGTTTACATCGTGAGGTAAAAACATTACGAAAACGGTGGAAGGCGCCGCTAATCAGGCGACATGGTAGCTTGCGCGGGCGTTTTTCTTTTGTAGGTGGCCTCAGCAGAAAACACATACACGTGACATGATGTTTATAGTCTGGGTTCTAAATTCTTCCAAAATATGTGACCAGCGCTTGGTGTTTTTGCGCCATTGTTTACTGCGAGAGGTAAAAACATTACGAGAACGGTGGTACGCGCCGCTAAGGCGACATGGTAGCATGCGCGGGTATTGTTCTTTTGTAGGGGGCCTGAGCACAAAACACAAACACGTGACATGGTGTTTACAGTGTGGGTTCTCAATTCGGCCCCCCAAAAAATTTTGAACTCGATTTTGCAAGTAAGGCTTATTTTATGTCATGCCATCTTACAAACATTCACACAGAAATAGTACAATTTAGCCGCAAGGAGTGAAAGAGAGGGCACTCTATTAATTGTTTATCTTCACACAATTCAGAGCATGTTTTGAACACACCATTATGATTTTATTCTCGTTTTTGAACGTACGGTTCTTTCCTTGTATCTTTTTATAGGCACACTGTCACAACTATTCGCGTTTGGGTTAAGAGCGCGAACACATAATGAAGGAAACCACGATACAGCGTTGACGAATGGGACGAGAGAAAAGATGAGACAGACAGATGGTTTTCTGTTCTCTTGTCCATTTGTCAGGTGTTTTGTCATTCCTTTAAACATAAACCAACCAGCTAGACTTAGCCCTCTTAACGACAACACACTCCTCGCAGGTTATTATGACTGTTTTCAGGAGCGTAATGTCATTTCGGTGGTCCGCAGGAACCGGGTGCAGATTTTCATAGCATGTGGAATGTCTCAAACTATTTGCAACATATTCAGTGTACGTTAGTGGTTACATCAAAACTAACGTGGGTTTATTTTGTTTCCTTCGAATACCTTGCACCTTCCTACTGACTGGAATATATGTAATAGGAACTTCGGCTGCACCATGGAAAAAATTATGAAGCACCTCTTCGATCCGGTGCAGTACACTGACCTTGAAAAACGCGAATAAAAAAATAATTTAGCATGCTTACCCTTAGTTGCGTAGTTCACTAAACTTATTGAATGCAACCTTAAGCATTCACTGTATTGTTCTTATGCTTGCTGTTACATCGGAGGTCATACAATATATTTCGCATTTCTGCAGGCTTTGTTGACTTTTCAGAAAACTGTTTCAAAGAATTGACAATTAAATATTTACCACATTATTTCTTATTTAACGTTACAACAACTAATAACTGATCAAGACCAGTGCATTCCGATCAGATTAAAATCTCTCAGGTAATTAAATTCGGAGTGAACAAGTAATGCACACAATAAACGCGATCTAAATCATTCAGGCAGCCAATAAAGAAAACCTAGCGTACGATATGCACCATCGATTACAGCTGTTGTGACGTCTCCGTGTTAGTACGGGCATAAATTTAATACAAGCGTAATGATGGCGCACGCCGCCTCCTTTAAAGCATTTCCGAGTTTCTAACTATTGAGAATTAAAGAGGTCTGATTTCAAAGACTCTTTTATGGTCATATATCCACGATTCAGCGAAGGCAACAATTAAACGAGAATGGGAGATAATGCTAAAAAAGATTGCAAAGTTTAGTACTAAAACTTTGGCTTCAAAGCCAAGAGCACGAAAGGTATTATTCAAGTGCGCTCTGTGGAAACTCTCAGGTGTCCAGATAAAAATTGGTGGCTTCGCAGAGTTTGAATATTTGACCCAAGAATTCATAGCAGCATCCCGGCTCTACCGCAGGTCATCAAAAGGTACATGCGCGCAGCGCCATCTTATGTTTGAGTGATTGGTCAAAAAATGCACTGTAGAATCCCAAAGCTTGCGTTAAACTTATCGTAAACAAGCATAAAAATATTTGATAAGCGATTTTCTGAATATTTGAGGCGGAATGGGACTTTTAGTGCTTCCACATTTTCGCATAAATCAAGCATTTGTATAATAACCGGGCGTGTTGACCTTCCGGATTTCTACCAATCCGATGATATCTTTCTAGAATAGGATATTTTATTCAATGTTTTTTGTGTAGTATATGCGTAATAGCAGTGAATAGGGTGTAGATAGTTTTCGTCCACAAGTCCCCACAAAGCAAACGTGTTTCAACTAGAACACTGCTCTACGCAATTTTTGCTCAAACAACCTTTCGAATAAAGTGAGATAGCGAATTATATTGGCGATGATTTGTGGCGTGAGTGGCGCCGTCCTCAAACTTTTGCGGCTCTAACTCAAGAGCAGAAACTCGCGTGTCTAAGCCCTCAAGACGTGGGATATCAATTTGCCGAAATTGCCTGCTTTCAGCATTATCTTCGGCCATTATTTTATAAACATCAAGTTACTCAGTAATCATTTATTATTGCAGGGTTTCTACAAAGGCGCAGCTTCTATCAATTTTTACCGAGTGAACGGTGCTGCAGGCAGGTCTAGAATGAGGGCAGAATTTTGTGCTAGCGTTCTTGGAATATTTTTGAGATCTTTTGGCGTGTTCGATTCGACTTTTACCCTTAGTGGAACACAATTTATCGATTGAGCGATCTGAGTGTACAAAGAGACACGCGCGTAGCAAACACAGCAATATGCGTGGGTGACCAAGCAGCTCCAGAAATCCTCCTCTGAATGAGGGCAATGTGCTTTCGCAAGAAAGGTAGTTGTGTCTTAAATAAACAGCGGCGGAGCAAAATGCGCTTGCTGTTATTCCTTACGGTGTGAAAATACACGTCGGCGGGGTGCTTTTTGTGAACCGTTGTTGATATCGCGCAAGTTCACGTTTATCAGTTGGTTTGAGATCACATCGCTGCAGTGAGTTGCACATATCACAGAAGGTGACTTCGCACACACAGTTTTTTATGTTTCACAAGAAAGATAGGGCAGTGTAGGCTAAAATAGAAAAGGTCATTAACGTGGCGGAAAGAATACCGAGTAATAGATACAGCCCGCAGTACATAAAAGTAATACGCCGGAGCAGTCATGAAGGTACCTTGAATTGAATTGAATTGGCTGTTGGGGAAAGGAAATGTCGTAGCATCTGTCGCAGATATCGGTGGATACCTGTACCGCACCATAAGTGACGGCATAAAGGAGAGACAGAGAGGACAGGAAGAAAAAGGTTCCGTATTGGAGAGCTCCGGAATAACATCGACCACCTGGGGATATTTACCGTGCACTGGCATCGCACAGCACACGAGGGCCTTTGCGTTTCGCCTCCATTGAAAGACAGCCGCCGCTTTCGGGTTCGAAACCGGGTACTCCGGATCAGTAGCC
Organism: Amblyomma americanum; assembly: GCF_052857255.1. Lineage (NCBI taxonomy): Eukaryota > Metazoa > Arthropoda > Arachnida > Ixodida > Ixodidae > Amblyomma > Amblyomma americanum. The sequence goes on along the minus strand of NC_135505.1, from coordinate 67,599,784 downwards.
GAGCACCCTCACCACTGACCCACCGCGCTCTTTGAAGCAGGCAAATAATTTGGTCACGAATAAGCAGCATACGATCATGTTGCCGACTTCACTGTTACCTTTCCCAATCGGAGTACTATGAGAGCGAAGCTCAACAATCTTTATTTGAGCAATAGCCTTGAATGCAGCAATTCTGGAAAGAAAAAAGAGCGCTGTCAACGCCTCATGATAGCACTGAAGTGCTGTACCGAACAAAATGCGTAGTTACTTGTCGATTGTAGAAAACTGGAAGTATACGCTGGGCAATCTTCGCCAAAGCTCACTGAGTTTTGATCTGACAGGCCGAACAGGTTAATACATTGATGGGTGTGCAAGAAAAAGGACGAGTAAAAGATTAGCATGACTACAGAACAGCTTTTAAACCCTCATCTTCACTACTTCTATGCACTCTGTATAAGCAGATAACTTTAGCCAACATATCACTCTGCCGTACATCACTTTTAATAAAAATGTTTCTATCGTGGTATCACAAGTTATCTCCGGGCAGCCGCGGTGACTCAGTTGTCGTGCTCGGCTGCTAACTAAAAGCAGCGGGTTTGATTCAAAACATTCGCGGTCGCATTTCCATTGAGGTGAAATGCTAGACACAAGTGTACAGTGCGATGACAATGTATATCAAGGAACCCGGGTTGCCTAAATTATCCCGAGTCTTCTATTACGGCGTCTATCATAGTATGAGTGGCTTTGGGACGTTAATATTCATCAAACAACCCGAAGCCAGATACCTCAACTAATTCATCAGCCGCCGCTAATGAATACTCTTTCACTCCTTAGCCACCTTGCCCTGTTAATGTAGGCTGTATATGGCCACGACCCGCTTACACTGGATGACGCAGCAGGTCACGTAGCATATTAGGCGCGCAAAAACTCATTTCTATCCCCAAAAGTAATGCTTAGTCACCGCTGCTAGAAAACACATTTTATGATGCTAAGCTGGTCACCTGTGGACCTGTGGACCTGGTGGACCTGTGGGCACCTTTTCGACACATTAGACCCACGAAGTCAACGCCAAGATAAGATTACTCAAGGTAGTGTTTCTCGCCTGGTCACCTGCTTTTTCTACTGGGTTGGTCCCGTCCTCGCACTGTGCCTCTCTCTTTGTCATACAATAATTAATGCTTACATAACAGCTCTCTTGTCAGTGTACATGCTACTTTATTGCTTAGAAGCGTTCATAACCGCCCAGGTAAGAAACATATACGGCGGGATCATTTATGGAATCAAAGCGCCAAAGTATTCCGGTTATGTTTTAATATTTGCCATGTTGCCAGTTGTGCAATTAGAAACCCTGTGTGGGGGGAGGGGGAGCGCACTAAAGCAGGTTAATTTGATAGCACCAGTTTCTCAAGACCAATTCTCTTCGCATGCCCAAAATGGAAGCAAGCATAACTGAGCAAAATCAGTTTAATTGCCTACATCAGTCCCACGTTATCAAAATTTGCCGCTATGTTTAGCTAGTACCTGCCGCGTCAGACGAAAACAACCTTCGGAACAAATCTATCTATACTTACCTTACAGCGCCATTTGTTTACATCGAAGGCCGGTATGTGATTGTTTTCCAGGGAACCCTTGACCTGATTTAGCTTCAGGATCTGCGCGTAATTCCATAGCCACCTTGTTTACGCGAGGTTCGCTATCAGCGTATAAGCGGATGTTCCTAAAATAGACCCTAATTACCGGCTGTCATTCCGTATTCTGTCGCTTGCGCCACCAAGAGGAAATACGTCATTTTTGCGCCCTAAGGACGTTTACTTCAGTTGTGTTCGACTTCGAGATGCTCGGCGGTGGCCGCAGTTTTTTTTTTGCTTCTTCATTGCACATCTTTGAGTGTCCGTTGTTTTGCTCATTGCCCTCTCCCGAAATAAATAGCAATTGCGTTTGACTACCTCCTATGAATAAAGGGGCGTGTCCACAACGTGGGATACTCTTATGCGGCAACACTGATTTGTTTCATCAATGCTAGTGCTGCTCTGTTCTCGAAACTGAATGTCTGTTTCATAAAAACGAGTTACACAGAGTGTTTAAAAGCATTTCGTGCTCTACTTACATCTCTTGCGTTTCTCAGGGGCCAAGCCCCAAACTTGCTGCGCTCCAATCTTTGAGCAAAAAATGCAAGTGAGATATTGATCGACATTCGTAACCTAACTAGTATAAGCATACTTCTCACTACAGTGGTAGCTTGGTAGTTAAAGCAGTTTCCTTGTATGCGGGTTTTTATTAGTTCGTCGGCAATGATAGATTCGATGGCCAAATCGAATCGCTGGCCCGATGCAGCTCTTCTATGGAGTGAAAAGCTAGGAAACATGCGTCTTTGAGCCTATCCCTGAAGACCGAAACGTCTTAATTATGGCTGTCTCAAGATGGCCTGCACCTTCGCCATACAGACCAAGTAATCATGTGACATGATGCATAAGTAAATTTGCTTCTTTTATGAAACTAAAGAGCAACAAAACTGTCTCACATGCCGGTGGACACCACCACAGCGCAGTGGGGGTAGGGATGAAGGTTTGAGCTAAATTAGTAAGAGAGAAAATTCTTCTCTAGTGAGAGCTTGTGTAAAATAAACTGTATACTAATTATCATTACTCGGTGACAATGCCATAGCTGTGTGCTCCACTTTAATAGGCGCACTGACTCATGACCCTTTTCTTGCTCAAAGGTGACAAAAATAGCCCTAAGGATTCGAATATTGCGCGCGTCCTACTGCAAGACACTCGCGGTTTGACGCGAGCACGTCGCTCGAAAAGTGTGGGCTGCGGCTGCAACGCCAAGTTCCTGCACTGCTGGTGTCCTCGATGGCACTTAGTGATGTGCCACGGAAGCACCTGATTTGCAGCCCGTCAGTTCACTCCCTGACGGCAGGTGTGCCATGAGTATTCCTAGTCTCAGTGGGGCCTCGGAGAGTGGTGTATCGTCTAGTTCTTCCTCCTGTTGCGAAACACCCCCACTTCTCCCTAACAAGCACAATTCCTGCTGTTGTGAGTCCAAAAGAAAGAATTCCATACGCTCTAGACCAAGGAGAAACGAAACCAGCCCCAGGAAAGTCTCACCTTCTGGATGTCACCAGACATCGCGCATGCTTGTTTTAAGTGCTCTTTGGTCATCTTGGGGAACGCCCAGCATTTGATTGTTGTAGCACTCAATATTTTTGGGGTACGGTCTAGGCAGAAACAGTTACAGTTGCGCCGATTGCTTTTGGACAGTCAGTTGCACATCATGGCTGTTCAAGTCACTACGCTAAAAAGCGAATTACGTAAAAAGGTGGCCCTGAGGCCCTACTTACAAGATTTAAATGACTTTGTGTCGCACTCGTTAAATATTTTGAGCGCGTTGCTTTTTGTTCTTCAAAATAAGCCTCTATGCTTTGTACTTGATGTACCTAGTTGACACTGAAGGGCACCTGATGCGTTTTTTAGGCGAGAAAAAATCATTAAAGTAACAAGCTGTGTGCTTCCAAAGTAGAAAGCGTCACTTATGTTCGCTAATCAGTTGTCTTCCTGCGCCTATAATTATTTCAGTTCACCGCAAGATAGAACGTTGGGCCAGTTGGTACTTCATTTTTTTGATTGTCGAGCAGCGCACAAAAAAAAAACCATATACTGAGAAAGAAGGCAGTAGCAACTGCTAGGTTTAACAGAGTCGCCAAGCTTACAATAAATTGTCTAGTCAAAGCGTGCCCCTGGATAATGCCAGGTTTCACCGTAATTTGCGTCTCTAGTGACTAAGTCTTTCAAGTAAAAGTAAAAGGTAGCTATGTCCAAACCTCTTCTTCAAGGCACTCACCTCTGATATGTTGTGTGAAAACCGAAAACTAGCGTTTCCTAATTTTAACAGAATATGGATGCGCAAGGAGGTAATATCACGGAAATGATGATCGAGCTGTTGATTGCGTTCTCAAAAATTCACTTGTAGACATTTGGTCCGTCGGCGCATCACTGTGGGCTCATACAGGTATTAAGCACACACGAAAGGCTGGTGATCTGACTTTTATTTCGACACCGAGTAAGGCGACAAGTTCGAATGCCTTTGAGAACGCACGTTGTCCACTGTATACAAGGAAACAGTGTCTCGTGAGGAGAATAACGAGGAACTGGTTGCGGAGGTCGGTGATGATGAACATCATGCTTCTTCGGAAAGGCACGACATCAGTTTCATTTGGCTGTCAGATTATAGCAGCGCGGTCTGAAAGGCCTTCCATTAACCTGTTGTTCGGCTGGCCTCTCGGAGCGCACACTAGATGTGCATTCCACGGGCAAGGTACGGCCTTGCAATGAAGCATTATGGGAATGCTCACCACTGTTCTACCCCGAGGCACCTGCTGTAAACCTTTACCAGTTAGGGCAATGAAATCACCTCCCAGCGTTTCCCAACGTGAAGCTCTCATCGCCTGTACTTCGGCGTGCTATTCACGAACGCCATTTTTTCATCTAATTCTTGTGACTACCTGTCCCACACCTGAACACTGCACGCACGAGCAAACTATTGCTCGCCCACATCGCCATTGGTACAAAATTGGCCATGAACGAGCATCTATGGAGGCAGTCAATTCTCTTCAGTTTAACCGCAGTTAACCGATGACAAGACTCTAGGACCGCTCACTGCTTTAACGGTGGTAACCTAGAACTGCAATCAAAGATATCTTTAAATATCTAAATTAAGCAAGACATAGCACAAATCTGGAAATGACTTTAGGATGCCGAATGAGCAGGCAATCATTCGAAAAGAGCGGCTCGTTATGACATACGTATTAAGGAAGCTAACAGCCACCGAAACCAAAGTAAATGGCAACGTTTCCGTTTGTTTTTATATTATGGTGCTGATCAGAGAGAAACTTTGTGTGTATGCATTTTTATGGATCAAAGATGATTGAGTGTTGTCTTTCTTTACACTAGAAAGCACAAAATGGACCCGTTTTTTTCTCGTTATTTTTGTTGTTGTTGGCCGCTGGTGGAGTGGCACGCACTACAGTGGTGGATTGGCCAGGGTGCCAGGAGAGACCTTTGATACAACGGAATGAAAAAGCTTTTATTCTCGTTTCCCTTCTGCCTTCTGTCTCCAACTTCCTACCTGTAACTGGCTTACTAACCACCATCCCTTCCTTCCTGCTCTGTCTCCTTTTGCATCAAACCGCTAATTTTAATGCAGTTGACGATCTTAGAGAACATCTGGCATCACAATGGTGCCTTGCACAGAATATCAGTCTTTATTGGACCACGAACTTTTTTCAGCGCCATCACTTTCTCGTTCACTCCTTCACATCCTGTTTCTTGAATTAAAAGTGAAGTAGCGTGAATATAATGCAAACCTCCGCTTGGTAGCAACTACTTAGAAGAGTAGTTCTCGGCCTTGCAGAGCTTGGTGCTTGATAAGGTAAACAAAAAATTTACAGTCGCGAAGGGATTAAACGGCCACAAAAGCAAAAATAAAACAAGCCCTTCGACGTGTTAAAGAACGTGAAAACATCCTGAATAAAATAGTTCACGATACTCTATTCTTATTACAGTTATATAGAAGTGAAGAGCACAGTCTATATATATCGGTTGAAATTTCTCGTTGTTTAAGTATGTCTTACGTGTCAGGTTGAAATCAACGGAGCTGCAAGCTTCTGATATCAAAACAAGACAGTTCGTATGTAACCCAGCGAACAACATACTGACGACTAAACACTATTTCTTCATGGCGTCATGGTTTATTTGCAGAGGCACACGGTGCGCCATTTCTAACCGGATCTGAGCCGCATAGATTGTGTTTCTAGCATACCGGTAGCTAAATTGTTTTGCTGCCCACAACAGGCTGTCCTAAACAAATTCAGACGCGCAATAATTAGGCAACGACTCCCCCTCACTAGTACTGCCCATTGTTGTGTACACTGACATGTCTGGAGTTATTAATTTACCGATCTCACAGAATACTTCTTACAAAAACAAGTGTGCATGGCAGAAGAGGTTTTTGCATTCGTAAAACTTGCAATATCGTAATATCCACTTTTTCGGGCAAGTATGTGGTTTCCTGACAGTAACGCGCTTCTAGTTGCTGCTACTCTAACCAGGAAAATGTCGACGGTTATCGTGGCAAGAAATGTACACATCACATGGCTTGAATAGCAGCTAGTTTTTGTTGCGCGTTCAAAATAATTGTGTTCAGTGGGGCACAGGAGCATCGCTGGGTCACTTTGTGGGGCATTTTTTTGCCTTGATTTCTATCGGGAATGTGAACAGAGTCCTTTGTTTTAGGTTGCGGCTTCTTTTTCGAATCTCTCAAAGAGAGAGCGAAAGAGGAAAATAGTAAGCAGGCAGGTTAACCACAAGAGTGTTCTGGTCGGATATTTTATACTTGCGGAAGGTGTGATTGAATATAAAAAGAAAAGAGGGAATGGATGAGGAAGAAAATCGCAGTCGGGCACGCAAGCTCATCGATCTAAGACAACGAGAAGCTTTTTGTAGGCTTTTAGGGATTCAGATTGCTCTGGCCACAGCCCGAAGATGAAATGTTCCTTCAGCTAGCGACGATCTGGGCGGTCTAGAGCACAGATCAGCGTATGTCTTCAGTGTTAATCCCATCTAGAAGCTCGATGTGAAGATAAGGGGAATGCAGCCAGCAAGCTGAGCTTCCGTCATTTTAGTCGAACCTTTTTTCTGTGTGAAGGGCACGCGAAGAATTCAGAGGTGAGATTTAAAGCAGACCGTTGACTGTAGTCGGGTTGCAGCGAAAGTGGTGGACTCGACAGCTAACAGTTGCAGGTTCGTATGCCTGGTGCTCTGTATCCGGAAGACCTGTAGCAGGTGCGCTGAAGAAGGTCGTGGAGATTCAACAAGTAGCCGCAGTAAATGGCGATCTGCAGGAGGGGAGGGTTTGGAGTAAGGAATTTTGTACAATTAGTGCCCGTCAGATATTATTTCAGTACGGCTCACGATGAATTGATAATGCTGCAGTTCTTCGCGCACAGTTTGAAGGATGATGTCTCGAATAGCCACACGTTAGTGATATCAACCCAAACTACCACGGTAAAATTTGGCAAGCGGCAGAATACTGGTGTAATGCTGCGCAACTTGAGAGTTTTGAAAGTACGGCAGTACCTGACTACGTCAGTGGCGGCGGTCAAATCTTCATTACAGCAAAAAACTATTATGGAGATCATCTGCGGTACCTTTCAGAAGATGGCCAACCTACAATTCGCTCACCCTGCGAATGACAAATTTTGCATAGCTTCAACACATCTGACATGTTCAATGTAAGACTCTCCTGGTACTTGCGCTCATTGTGCCATGGTGTGATCCGCGCACTCTCTTCATCTCAGATAGAATATCTCTGAATGAATCAGTCTTATTTCAACCAAATTACTCCATATGTAAGAGACGCTCCATGACTTCTAAACCAGTTAAGCACTGTTCCATTCAAAACTCGTGCGAACTTTGCTGTATTTTACGGCAGCATTCCTTCGGTGGTACTTGCTCAGTCGCTAACATTTGATGAGGGCGACTTAGACCATGCCAGCAAACAGCCGATGTTCTCGGTAGTGATGCATGACGGTCGCTGCAGCTGTTTGTGCTCATTCGTGGCTTTTAAACAATCTAAATTAGTAGAGTTGTAAGCCCGTCCATACATCCGCTCCAGAAAAGTGCAAAGGGTTCTTGAGAAACGACCAGGCAGCGCCACCAAATGTTACGCAATTTATTTCCACATTGATAGGTGACGAAAGACCTTGAACACAGATGGTCACCGCGAAGGTACTGAGATTCTTCGTTTTCACTTCCTCTATCCTTTCTTGGCGTCCGTACGTTGCCTGTTACAATACATCTGTCGCTCTCAAAGAACTCCAAATACAAGAATAAAAGTAAAAACAACAATGTTTAAAACTGAGCTGATGCAGTTCATGTCATTTATTAGATTCTAAGTAGCACAAACTGCCATATTTCGTCCTAAAGTGCACCTCATTCTTTGGATTGCTAGCGTCTTTTGAGCACAATTCTTTGCTAGAACACGCCTTGCTTTGCTCTGCATGATGCGGTTGCTTGCTCTCAGATTTTATAAGGATTATGATAATACATAAGTGGATTTTTGGGTTGAATGTAAGTTGTTTCCCCACTGCCTATGCAAGGCCCTCATGGATTTGAAGCACCTTTATATTCAAATTTAACGGTTCTACCTCGAAAATGCTGTTATTCGTTGGGAGATATTTTAAATACATCTTAACTGCTGAATGAAAATTCTTCCAGACAAAGTTTTCTTGCTTTAAAACGTCATTTTGAACGATTTAGAAAATAAACTCTGATAAGGAATAATCAACATAATAACTGATAACATATTCATTCTACATAGCAAAAGAACGTAGGATGACAAGCCCAGTGTTCCCGCGTCAGCAAGCAGAAACTATTTCATTTAAAGAAAGTCATTTCCGGATCCAAATAAGAGGCGCATTGGGGAGAAAATTTCGATCGTTGTCGCATGAATAAAGAACTTTGAAAGTGTAAGCTCTATTTTGAACCTAATATATAAAAGCAGCTCAATTTCTCTTCTACTCCCAGAATCAAATTGGCAAGCGGGGATAACGCATTGCCTGTGCACTTTGCATTGTAACGGTCTGTGTCAATCCATGCCCTTTCTCAACGACGTCAATTGCCGACAACGTTTGGCTCTGAAAAGCGGTTGCTTGGGAACTCTGAATGCAATAAGTTGTGCTGAACTTGACTGTAATGTTGTTAAAACAGCAATACCTGAAAGGAAGCGCCGTTTTAAAGTTTAGCATGTATACTATAATATCAAAATCCAAGGGAACCTTCCCTCCGCCGCTGTTGATATGGCGACTAATAGCAAATTTGCAAATCAGGAACTCCGTCTAGTCGAAACAATATTATCACGACAAAAGCGACGCATTTTTTATATTATGTGGTTTCGTTAAAGCACTGACACACACCTTGCGGTCAGTTGTGTAATCATGCTGCAATCAAGACATCACCAAACGTGACGTAGATGGTAATAGATAACAGCAAACATATGCGGACTGGTTGCGAAAAGTGTATAGAGAAAACGTGTCAAACTTCATGGACAGGCACCTGCTGATGATTAAGGAACAGGACGACTCCTCACTATGCAGTTTATATTTCCACAAAGTAAAAACTCAAACTGAAAGTGAAACTTTGCTTCTGCACATTTTGAAAACTCATCTTATACTGCTTCATCCACCACCTACGGTGTCCACGCCAATGGTGTTCTCCAAGTGGTTAAGTAAGTGTGAGTTGCACTCTCTTCATGCTTTTTTCCAGTGTGAATGCCTTTTTTACGTCTGTCGTGTAGTCCCAGCGCCGAATTAATCTTCCTATGTCTTGAGAACATAGGTCACACCTGTTCTGGTGATAATGCAAGCAGCAATGCAGTATTTGCCTATAATTCACGCTAGCGTAGCGCTGTCTTGATGTAGCCTGAGAGCAACGTCCAATAATTATTTCATGTGGGCGCGAACACATTTTCTGGATCTTATACACAGCTTTGTGCATTATTTAGGAAGTTTAGTAGTACAGAACATGGTGCACGTCATTTCAGAATTTTACAGTTTTGATGATACCTACACTATTCTCCCAGCAAAAGATGGAGGCCCTTACATAATTACTGCCCATCGCAAACCGTTCCTACCACTATTTTGTTTAAACAAACCATTTTATGTAAACGAAGCAATTAATCCACATTTGTATATTATGTGAAAGTCAATGCCCTAGGGAATCATATTATATATATATATATATATAGCTGCGGATAAAGCGTTCACTGGCTTCTTGAAATCAGAAAACCGTGTCTGCTCACCTTCATTGGTTTCGCGACAATTTCGGAAATAGTTGACAGCTCATTATACGGTTATTTTTTCTTTTTTTACGCCGGTCCTACTCGCTGAGGAGGAGCGACACACTAGGGTCTCAGTGCTGGAAGTCTTCTTTTGCGGGTAAACAGTTTTCTGAAAACTAAAACGGCGATCAAATACGTCAAAGTAATGTGAATTATGATGATCTTTAATAGCGCAATGCAGAAATATCCAAAGAGTGCCATGATATGAGATGTTTTTACTGTACACAGGGTTGCATGAAAAAACCATTTTTTGGAGATTAATCGATGAGAAGGCGAGCTATTGATGTGGTGAAAGTATGCATTCATTGGAAACCGGCAGGCCCCGGGCGGCACTAGATACGCAACTTTGCACGTCCAGCATACGAGACGGATTCTGTGAGCATAAGCCCAACACTGTAGTGAAGTACCGGAAAACTTCTGCCGGTTTCCAAACTGTAGTGCACAGTTTTCTTTTTTGTGCTAGGCGAAAAAGAGTGCGTATACATACGTGGTGCTGTGCTCCTCCAATCTAATTGCTTGCTGACGAAAATCTATTCCGATATCTTACATCTTATTTTTTTCCGGTAAATTTCAAGAAGGGAACAAAGTGTCCAAAGTGAAGGCAACTAGACTTTTGAAATAGAAGACCGCCATCCTCAGCGATGCATTTCAAGTGTGTGCTTTGTTACTAAGAGATCTGGGCCTCCATTTTCTTCGTAATCCTTCGATATGTCTCTGTTTAGAGTGACCGCGAAAATTGCTACGGTCTCTTGAGGGCGGTAATTGAAAGCGGATTATCTACTGCAAAAGATTTTGTATTCTGTGGGTGCACTAGCTAATCCTGTCTTCCATTAGTGTGCCATCTACTTTATTGTTTCTTAATAAATGGTATATTAAGGTCAGAAGTACGCGGCTTCCAAGAGAATTACACCTTAAAGATTAGCGGATGATCTGAAACATCACAAATATTGTCGGTTCATATCTAGTACCATAAATAAATTAGGAATATCGGGAGTGATGTGTGGAAAGCGGCTTCCTCTGTTAGTGACCTTTCCAATACCTTCAGCCGGGTTGTTATGTTTTGTGGGAAACATTTTTCTTCAGTTTATAAGATTAGCACGTGTAGCTGTGTTCCATAAAATGAATGTAATATTTCAGCTACCTGAAAAAGAGCAAGATAGTCCTGTATGATGTTGCATAGTAATAGGCTTCTTTATGATAGTAGCGAAGTTGTAGCAAATAAGAGATTAATTTATCCTGCAGACATGTGCGCAGAAAAAATAAACGGTCTCTGTTAAATAAGTAATAGATCACCCCAGTGTCGTTGATTATAAGCACCATTCTATTTTCTCCTTAAAAGAGGAATATACTCGTGTTTAGGCCATAGGAGCGGCCTCCTTCAAAAAAAAGTGATAGAAGCTTCTACAACGGTTTATATATACACATGAAAATATCCCCTATTCAGTCATAATATTTTGCATGAGAACAATAAGCAATAATTATTCTTATGACGCAAGGGGCTATATACGAAGTAGCATGGTAGCCATATGCACAACAGGAAAACAAGGCACCATGAAAGCTGACTCACGTTATAAATTTCGCTGCTAAAAAGCCAGCCCATGGAATCTTGCTTCTTCATATCGGGGCGCAATATGAACTTTCTAAGCCTGCAACATAAAATCAATACTTATCAAGAGCACCAAAACAAAAATTACCCTTTCCACGCTCATTTCCGTCTTTTCATCCGAAGGCATGCGCCCGGATGAATGTGCAAAACAGGTTTCAACAAACGTTCCTATTGCTTCGCTCTTACAAGGGGTATAAACAGCGCTTCCTTGTCTTGAGCTTAATAAAGGTCATTCAGCAGGAGTCCACACAACGAGTGCGCTACAACGGCCCCTTAGAATGAAACGAATGCTCAGAGATGAAAAAATATGACCTTTAAAACGGCCTTGAGCCAACAAAAGGATAATAGAAAGCCAGGTTTCGTCAGCAGTATCTGCCGCGAACTGCTTTTAGGAGTCTCGCTTTGTGTGAAACATTTGTCTTGTGTTTTTTCACCGCATCTTATTCGGCTGCTCTTGACGGTCTCACTGAACGTATTGTTCTTATTTGCCGCATTTGCTTCCTGTTCAGAACCATATATAAGTGTTCTTTAGCCTCCTGCCCTTGTCGACAGAAAAGTGATTGTTGCGAAAGTGCGGCGGCAGTTAGAGTTAGTTATGATAGAAAAATGTTGGAGGACGTATAGTTAGGTACCAATTGTTTTCCTGAGCGGTGTGAGCACATATAAAGACTGCTAAAAGTCTGGAAAACATTTCTTTAATGCAAGAGCGTTCGCAGTGATGAAAGAAGAGCGACAGTCGTAGAACATGCAGTACAGCTTGAAGCATTTAAATACCGGCGCATACTCTGCCTTCTAGATAGCGCGAATGTTGATATCATATCTTTAATTAGTATTGCGCACCCGTAATCTGTTTACTTAAAATTCGAGATGCCTGAAAGCAATTAATTCGTTGCATATGTTGGCAATGTGTCTTCTAAGTAACAAAAAAAAACTATTCTTAAGTGTAGTATTCACGTTGGCTACGCCGCGTGCCCACTGTGTCACCTTGACGATCAGTTTAAGTGGAAGCAAGAGAGATCTAAAAAAATCTTTGAGATGAAACAGAAGCCGCGAGATGAAAACGTGAGTGGAAAATAGCAAAACTTTTATCCTCATCTGTTCACCAGCAGCATGCTGATTTGAATTTTGTGTGCGGCATATGTTACGGTCTCGAAATCTGAAGGCATGTCTTAAGCGTATTGTGACAGCGAACACAAATATATACGTAAGATGTTTTCTCTTTTCTTCGGTTGCTGCAAGAAAATAATGTTACGCGAATGGGTAGAAACTTCTTTTTAACAACATCTTATCATCCTTGTCGAGCCCTATTAAGCCTGGAATGCGAGATTTGCATGGAAACCTTTTTAACTTCTTAAAACGAGCTCTTCCGAGCTTCACGTTAGCCCCGACAGGACTGCGTATTGCGGACTAAGCTGGTAAGTGTTTTCCTTGATTCATTCTGCAGTCACATGTAGCGCCAGCGTAACCAGACATTACTGATGTAAAGCAAGCTTGACGAGAAGAAAATTGAAATTTTCGGTACTCCTTTTCTATCAGAGCATGCCATTTCTTCATGTCAGAACGGTACACGTGCAGGAAAAACTTTATTGGCGATGACATTGCCCACAGAGCTCAAAACATGAGCATTAGGTTGTCGCAAACCGTACCAAGCGCTCTTTCGCATTAGTAGGCCTCGCTTTAGTACCTTTTCACTTATCGCAATCGCTGGGCACAATTGTGCCAAAAGCCCACCTGTGGCAGGCTTGTCTTCACTCCTTCGTTGAAACTTCATGCTTCAATATATTTTCAATGACGTGCGAAGTGTTCACGATTTCCCGAGCAGCACAGAGATAATGTGCGTTTTATGAAGGTGTGTCCGTTGCGCGCCCTTCTGGGCGTATAAAAAACTGTTTGGTATGAAAAAGAAAAAAAACATCTGTGGGCAGTTACGCTGTCCACACGCAAAGAAGAACGCAGCTGTGCATTGCACGTGACGTTTCCATGTTACGCCCGAAAACACATCCCGGACCATTGTGAACGCTCCAACATGTTCCCAAAAACGGCGGATTGTTCTCGCACATTTCGCTTTATATTGCAGATTCTGTGTGGTGACTTGCAAAGAAGGTGAAAAAAGCGCAAACATTTTTCCGGAACTACTAGCGCCAAGGAATGAGTTTTAAATTTCCTGACATGTGCGCGGGGTTACAAAACGATAATTTAATATAAGGCGCACAACTGCAAAAGTACTATGCAAGTTTGCAATATCCACGGATTGCTTCTGAGCGTTTTCGGTCTGCTTTTCAGAGTGGAGGACGTTGAGGGATGCTGGAAAATTGAATAAGCTGTTGTGTGCCCATTGATGTTCACCTCCACAAAAATATGTTCCCTCTGTCTTTATCATGAAATCTTTTATCACTACACATACTTACGTTCACTTTGGAGCCCGCCGCCACCGTGCATTTTACTTCTTCTTAACCACCTCAAAAATGTTAATATTTCACCGTTCAACACATTCTGCTATTCAAACTCCTTCCTTCATTGGAACAGCAAAGAATGGAAAAACTTATTTGCATTATTTACTAGCATAACTAGCGCTGACAATTTGAGAACGGCTTGGAAGGTTATATTTCTTAAGTTAGTGTAAAAATTTACATCCTATGTGTAACTTCCGTATTCGTTGTGCAGTCTATTTTTGCATTCCTGCTTCTACTAGCTCTCCGCAGGAGGGCGTCTGCAGCTTGCAGGCGTTGGTGAGTGGCGACACCACGGGTTCTCGAGCATCCGCAGGAACTTTTCCGCAGGGGAATTATGGTGAACCGTGCATCACCACGCACCCGAGCAACCGCGCTTCGCCGTGCTTGGCATCACCGTGTTCGGGAAAAGGGAAAAGGGGATCCTAGTGGTTGAGCCGATGCCGAGCGTTTGGACCCTTAAGGCACCTCGGGAGAGGCAACATACCAGTTTGGCCCCAGCTTCCTGTAGACGGCACCTCTGCCCTGACCCGACCGGGGGAATTCGGCAGTCGCCTTTTCCTGTCATGCTCTCCGTCTTTCACTTTAATAACTTCTTTCTTACAACTTTCCTGCCCCCTATTCACTTCTTTCTTTTTTCGTTTTTCCTGGTGGTGAGGGTTAACCTTGTTTGGCCAACCACCCTGAGTTGCGCATTATTTGGTTATAGCAGTGGTTTACAGCTGGCGTGGGGAGGGCTTGTTTTCAAGTTCCTGTCCCGTCCCCTTGTTGTGCTCCATGGTGGGTGGCTGGCACCATGGCAGAACATTTTTTTCCGTTGCTGCTTCCTTACTTTGCAATGATCGCTCCCTGAAAAGGGGGCGTACCGATGTAAATTATCAGTTCTTTAAGAAAAAGAACATCTTTCCCAAAATTCCACATCATTCATAGTGAACGATGTGGACCAGCCAGACTCATATCTCCTTTCACAGTCTCAAAAATCCTATCAGATTCATTAGGTTCGAAGTACAAAGTGACAAAACCGAATAGTGTAGACCTCCTGTTAGAACGTGTTTACATCACTCAAATCTCGAAACTGGCAGACATCGAAACTTTCGGTGACATCCCTGTGTCTGTAACACCCTACAGGTCGCTAAACACTGTACGTGGTATCATCTCCGACAACTTTTTACACCTGACAGAAGAGGAAATGCTAGAAGGACTGTCCGATCAAAATTTAAGCAATGTATATAGAATAAAAATACGAAAAGGAAACAAAAATTCCACCGAAACGCCTGGTACTGACCTTTGCTTCCTGCACTCAGGCTGAATCAATCCAGGTAGGGTACGCAAAAATATCCGTCCAACCATATATGCCTAACCCCAGACGCTGCTTCAAATGCGAAAGGTTTGGCCACGGCTCCCAAAGCTGCCTGGGCCGCGACACATGCTCCAAATGTGCCTCCAATGATCACAAATCCGAAGACTGCGATGCTGCACCACGCTGCACAAACTGCGAAGGCGATCATGCCGCTTATTCAAGATCGTCTCCTGCATGAAAAAAAGAAAAGGAAATTATTACCATCATGACCAAAGAGAATGTTACATCTAAAGAGGCAAGACAGCGTTACGCAATGACTCGGAGCAGATTTTCTTTCACCGCACATACAAACTTCGCCGATGTGGTGCGTGGGCGCGGCGCACCACAGCGGCCTTCGGCACCTTCCCAGCTCACACTAAGTGAAGTTGAGGCAGGGCCATCCGCGCTCCTGGCAGATGTAGCGAGAAATGGTATGCCAGCCCCACAAACAGGCCCGCCGGCCTCCAAGTCGGCAGCCCGCAAGGCTTCCGCCGTTCGGGAGAAGTCAACTACACCCCTGCCCGTGGGTTCTCAGCGGAACTCCAGCGCCTCCACTGAGGCGATGGATACAACTCGGGGCTCGCCTCTGCTGCAATGGCGGCGGGGCTCCTTGGACCGAAAAAAAATAAAAAATAACGTTGACAGGCCCTCAACAAGGAGGGACCTGAGGTTCTGAATGCATCCCCCTAAACATTTATGATGGTGTTTCTTATCCACTGGAACTGTAGTGGAATTTTTAATAACTATGGCGACGCAACAGATTTCTTACATTCTCTGTCTCCTGTGGCACTGTGCCTTCAGGAGACCAATTTGGGACCTTTACACAAAACTATTCTTTAAAAAGTATAAAGTCTTTCGTCGTGACCGTGAGCAGGCGAATAGGCTGTCTGGGGGCGTTGCTGTTGTAGTTCAGAGCGGGGTTTCAACGCATGAAATCAATTATGAAGCCCTTGCAGTCACTGTCATTAGATTTAAAACAATTACCATATAGTGATTCATAAGCCACACCTCAAAGTAACACTCCCTCACCTGGAAGCACTTTTTAATCAGTTGCCAGGGTCATATCTTGTAGTCGGAGAGTTTAATGTGCACTCTCCATTTTGGGGGAGTGAACAGACGGACACCAGAGGCCCGGTTTTAGACGATTTTATTCTATGCAATTATGTTTGCCTGCTAAATAGCGGCAACCCCATATACTGCGCTCCATCCTCAGTAAAGATGAGCTGCATTGAATTGTCTTTTAGCTCTCCATTCGTTTTTGCAGATCTTAAGTCGATTGTTCTTTATAAACCGTACGGAAGCGATCACTTTCCAGCGATAATTAACTTTTCATCACCACCACAAATTATTCCAACTAAATCACGCCTTTGGAAACTGCACTTAGCGAACTGGGCACCATTTGAAGAAAAGGCGTGTCTGGAAAAAAATAATTTCTGATAATCTTAGCATTGATAAAATAAATGAAATTTTTACAACATAAATCATTGCGGCTGCACGTCTAGCCATTTATCAATTGCCAGGAATAGTACGACAAAATAACAAGCTCTGGTACACACAAGAATGCAGAGAAGAAAAAAAGAAACAAAACAAAACCTGGAGAACTTTCCAAAGGCACCCCAAACACGACAACCTCATAAATTTTAAAAAAGGCGAGCGCAAAAGCACGATATATACGCCGCAATGCTGAGAAAACTTCACGAAAGAACTGTGTCGTCCATAAATAGTTCAGTTACATCGGCACAAATGTGAGAGCAAGTCCGCAAACTTAATTGCAGCTTTACTCCTTTCACAATTCCTTTCCTAACAGCTCCAGATACACAAACAAGCATTAGCGAACAGGACGAAAAACTAGGCGAACATTTTGCCACAGTTTCTAGCTCCTCACACTACGCACAATCATTTACAAGGTACAAGAACACAACTGAAAAACAACGACTGCCGACAAATGCCAGTGCAAATAAACAATACAATGAATTAATTACACTACAAGAAATCTGTACAGTACTTTCGACCGGCAAACAGACAGCACCAGGCCCAGACGAAATACTTTATGAAATGCTTGCTCACCTCTCCGAAGATGCTGTTAAAGCTCTTCGGAAATTCTTCAATAAAATATGGCAGTCTGGAAAAATGCCAGAGGCGTGAAAAAAGGCCGTGGTTGTGCCATTCATTAAATGTGAAAAACCGCCAACTACGTTGGTAGTTACAGGTCAAAATCACTTACGAGTTGTCGAGCTAAAGGTTTTGAAGGTGTGCTAAATATTAGATTATTGTTCATCCTTGAATCGTGCAAACTTCTTGATATCAACCAGTGTGGATTTAAAAAGGCATGATGTACAAATTACCATCTCGTCCGCTTTGAAAACAAAGTCCGCGAAGCATTCGTACACAAACAGCACTGTCTGGCTGTGTTTTTTGACTTGGAAAAAGCTTATGAAACCTAGAGGTTTGGGATTCTTCGTGACCCCATGGATCTAGGTATATCCGTGGCAGGATGCTAAACTGTTTAAAAGACTTCCTCTCTAACCGTTCCTTTCTTGTACGTCTAGGTTGCCCGCTTTCTAAAAAAATCTCCCAAGAGAAAGGCGTACCGCAGGGGTGCATTCTATGTACCACACTATTTATTGTAAAAATAAACTGAATATGGCAAATAATTCCAAAGTCCATCATGTGTTCCGTAAATGTTGACGACCTTCAAATTTCATGCACATCTTCCAGTTTATCAACATGCGAAGGACAGATACAGCTTACACAGAACAAACTAGCGACTTAGGCAGACCAAAATGGATTTAAGTTCTCCCCACAAAAAACTGTTGCCGTGCTTTTCTCACTGAAAAATGGCGTGCAGATCGATCCCACCATGTGCTTAGATGGAACTTTTCTACACGTAAAACAAGAGCATAAATTCCTAGGCATAACTTTTGACAGAAAGGTCACATTCTTACCCCACATAAACACCCTCAAAAAGAAACTTCCCGATCGCTAAATATACTGAACATACTCTAACGGAAACACTGGGGGTTCGATAGGTTATGCCTTTTACAGATCTACCACTCCATAGTATGGTCCACTTTGTACTATAGATGCATTGTGTATCAGTCTACAAGACCATCTAACCGAAAAAAAAACTGGAACCTTTACAAAACTTGGCTCTCCGTCTATCAATTGGTGCATAAAACTCATCCCCCATAAACAGTCTATATGTAGAAACAGATGAACCATCTCTTGTAAGCAGAAGAGCAATGCTTACCGGTGCATATGTACTGAAAATAAGATCCTTAAAAAACACCTTTGTTACCCCCAAGTTTTTCTTTCCAAATGCACATCTAGAGGACTGTTCAATAATGAACCACAATCAATCAGATCTTTGTTAGTACGCTTTGAAGATGCATGTCATAGACCTTTGTTACCCCCAAGTTTTTGTTTCCAAGTGCACATCTAGAGGACAGTTCCATAATGAATTACAATCAATCAGATCATTGTTAGTACGCTTTGAAGATGCATGTCATGGACTGGGACTACTAGCTGCTCTACCTAAAATTGCCGCCTTCCCGCCGCATATGACTTCACGCTTACACAGTTTCGTGTAAAACAAACACCGCATAAGCACCTACTACAAGAATACCTGAATTTGAAAAAGAAATTTTCAATCTACATGGAGTTATACACGGATGGCTCGAAAATAGCGATGTATGTTGCAAGTGCCATAGTACAGGGGAAGTCGGAAAAATAGTAAGATTGCCAAGTTATGTGTCAATTTTTACTGCAGAATGCTATGCAGTCTGCATGGCTGTGGACAAAAGAGTACATGAGAATATCGAAAACAGTATAATATACACCGATTCCCTGAGCCTACTCACCGCGGTGTAATGAAGAAATGCAATTGAACCCTTGGCAGGTAGCATCATACACGACAAAAAAAAGTCACAACACCAGGACATATGATAAGGTTCTGCTGGGTCTCGAACAAAGTAGGTTTAGAGAGTAACGAGTGATCCGACGCAGCAGCAGCACGAGCTAAAAATGATGAAATCAAAAATGTGAACATACCTTTTACAGACTGCATGAAGTTGATACATCACAAATTAAAATCAAAATGGCAGAAAGAGTGGGATAATGAACTCAACAACAAACTACACTTCATAAAGCCCGCCTTAGGGAAATGGAAGTCAAGCAGATATCAGGGACGTTTCACTAAGTAATCTGATGTCGTCTTCGCATAGGACACACACACCTGGCACATAACTACTTACTTGCAAAAGAAGACAAACCTGTTTGTGAAAGATGCACAGACCTGCTAACACTAAACCATATCTTACTCGCATGTTAAGCCTGAAAAAACTAAGGAAAAAGTACTTTAGTCAATGTTATAATCAATGCATTCCTTTTCACCCAGCGCTAGTCTTGAGCTATAATGCAATTGTTGACATTTCTGATGTTTTTAACTTTTTACGAGAGGGTGGCTGTTCAAATAAACTGTGAATGCCTCACATTTCTTTGGTACACCTCAGCCACTTTCTCACTCCTGAAAAGAAGGCTAAGGTGTCTATTTTTTTGGTTGGGGGCCTCGACATCTTTGCCCTGCAAAGGATGGCCGCGGAGGTTTCCTTACCTGCTTTAAAGCTTTTACCATTAGCCCTTTTAAAAATATTTCTGCCCTTTACCTTCAATAGGTGTTGTGAAATAACATTTAAGGCCCTTCACACCACCGGCTTGTTATTTTTTGTATAAAATCCAACACAAGGCAATTTTCTATACCTTGCGTTTGGCGCACGATGGACCTAGCTGCCTATGTGCCGCCAAACCCAATACACAAAGCAGGTTCTACTAGCGCTGCTATGTAACATTTGTGGGACCGCTACTATTGGCATACAGTACTTTTCATGTTTAGCTTTTGCGCAAATGTTCTCGGTTTTTACGTTCTCTGTTTTGCAATATTAGTTAAATTTTTGTATCATATTTGTATGTTTTGTCTTGTTTTAATTTGTTTTCCGCCATTCCCCTTTTGATGTGCTATGTACCGTAAGGATAAAATAAGGAAATGAATAAATAAATAAATCTTTGACGCAATGTCTTCGCTCAAATATATATTTTGACGATAGCGCCATCATTGTTTGTAGTGGCACGCGTTCGTTATAACTGCGTGCATAATGAGTAGGCTTGACCATAATGGCTTGCAGTTCCTCTTGAAATTCTTCATAACTTGTATCTGCATTTATAATGTCACCATTGAAAAACAGAAAATTGATATAATAATGCTCTTAAGATTTGCCTCTAGTCTGGCGCCAAATCTAAAAGGAACGAGTAACAAGCCGCTAGTTTATTTTGTGAAAAAATGTCCAAAAGGTTTGTCTTTTGCGGGCGATCAGGCCGTAAGCGTTCTGTCTTGAGCTGTTTTTCTGCAAGTATCGTGAAAGATTTCTTCTTAGGTGCTCTGGTTTGGGGTTTGACTCAATGGTCCTTCTCTGGGCGTATTTTGCTGCCTGGTTGCGACATATGTCTTTATTGCTGGCCAGCAGCCCAGCTGATGACTGTACACGCGCTTGGGAACCACAAACAAAATTAGCAACATTAAATTTCTCTTGTTGATCCTTGCATCCTCTGCGAGCGAACTATGAAGGAATGCATACGTCACTAATGTTTTGGTGTGGGGTGAGGATAGTTGCAACCCATATTTGCCTATCATAAGATGTGCAGGACACCGCTTTTTGGGCAGTAATTGCGAAACTTCGTTGTGTCGAAGCTTGCGCCAGCTAACCTCGGTTCAATAGGATCTGGACGTCTCTTGTGCAAACATTGCATTGTGTGCGGTAGATATAGTACGCTGTGCGCGTTCGGAAAGAGCCACCAGGGTACCACTCGTCATATTCCAAGCCATCGCTGAAATTGTAAGTCTGCAAGAAAAGCAAAGGTGATTGTAGCCTTGTCGCAAAAAAAATCACCACCCGTGATGAAAAATGCTACGTCAAGCCGACGTCAAATGTGTGAACCTTTTTCGGACATTATAGATAGCGCCTGTGCCTAATATTCATAATGGTTTACAGCTGAAAAGTTGACGTCGCTAAATAAACTTGCGTCAATAAGCTGACGATCCTGAACCATGAAGCGAAAAACAAAATATAAATCAAAATTTTGTCTGTTTAAGTTCTAGAAGTTTGATTCGCGTATGAACTAACGTAGGAAACTTCTATCATGTTTCGCATGGACGAAGCTCCCCATCCTTCGCTGCTAATTACTGCATCCATTTTTGGCCTACGTCTTGTTACAAGGCGTAATCCAGCAGCCAAGTAATTTGCTTTAGCCAACAGTTACTTGGTGCCAACGTCAGCCACTGCAGTAAAGATACCAGACCATAGACTGACTCCGCTTTGTACAATATTGCTGCTCAAGCTGAAGGGCTGCGGTTGCGTCGGAATCTTTCTCCTAGGAAGAGGAGCGTCGATATTTTTAACGGAAGCCCAGAACCGCAGCTTTTCGTCAATGTATTAAGACACCTATACCCAGTATGGCCAGAGATGCAAGGGAGGTTTAGGGTTTAGATTAGGCACTGGAGAATCGACCACTTGAAGGCATCTGGTACAAGCCCACATTGCCGTAGGTGTTATTCACTCAGGAAACCGATCCTCACCTTATATCGTTATGGTTATCTCGGTCCATCAGGACCGAGATAACGATTTTCTTTAGCTGTGAAACAATATGAGACGGTCCGGACATTTTCAAAGCTGGCTGTCAACCTATTGTAGCACACAGTCTAATGTCACCAATATGACCGGAAACTGAAGTCAAAGACCCGGTATGTTCTACGTGGTGCATTTCAGAAAGCTCGTAACATCGCTTTCTAGAGGCTGTAGAATCATAGCCACGTTTTCAGCAATGTCCTCGCTTACCCAGATGCGCGATGTTTGTGATATGTGATGCCTGATATGCATGCATTCCACTAGTAACTGAAGGGAAGGAGATTGATGTGCGTGATCGTAAGAGTAAGAGGCCTGACTTGGTACGCCACCTGTAAAACCATGACCGACTACTACAGCAGAAGTTTTGCTTGAGCTCTCCAAACGCGAAGCAGTGTGGCTTTGTCGCATGTTGTTCGGATTTCGGTCGAGGAAAACTTTTCCTTATCTAATTTAGGCGTGACATTCACGCGGGAGAGCACTGTAGGTAGAAGAAAGCGGCGTGCGCTTCCTTTCTCTTCTCCCCCACTCATCTATCACGATGCACAAGCATCTCTTGAGGTAGCACGGCAGTCATTAAACTAACGTCAACTAACCGAGCCGAGCTGCCCGGACGGCGGCTATAAACCTCTTTAGAAAACACGCTTTGAAGGTGATCTTCAAACATATAAGACCGACAAGGTTCAGCTCCAGTCTGTAAACACCCTGCGACCGTATAGAACCTTTATAAGAATGAAGCGGAACTTGGAAATGTTTCTTACCCACAATAAGGATGATTATGATGATGTCCTAAGGCTAGACGACATATGCCCACGGCGGGAGAGTGGCCAGGGTGAAGCAAACAAAATTCCCTCCTTCTCTTTTGACGTGACTTATCCCCCTCAAGAACCACAGAGTTGCTAACCAACTACTGACCGGCTAACCTTGCTTACTCGTTGCTGTCTCTTCTTGCTTTCATGACCTTAATTTAGATAATTGTAATATCAGGGAACATATACCCTGGACAATAGTTTCTCAGAAGGAATATTAGCGAAAGGTTAAACAAGAAAGGTTTTAAATATTATTATTTTTCTTTCGCTTTCGTTTGAGTTTATGGGAAGCAATTAAAATCATAGCATTGCATCTAATATGAAGATAGTTGATAATTGATCTTCTCGAACAAGCTGGGGGGGGGGGGTAATTTAGAGCCCGCTCCGGGGCCCTCATCAACAGCGGTAAGGCCACACAAGTTGATCAAGCCTTTCAAAGATCGCAGTGATGACTTAGACCCATATCTCAAACGTTTCGAGCGTATCGCAGAAGGGCACAGCTGGCCCAAGGAAAAATGAGCTACAGCACACAGTATGTCTTTGAGTGGGGAGGCTCCGTGCGTTCGGTGGATTTCCTCAAGCAGATTAAAAGGACTATGATAAGGCAAACCTAGCCCTGCTCTAAAATTTTCAGTTTACTGCAGAAGGTTATCGCGAAATATTTCGTGAAAGTAAGCCGCTTGATAAATAAACAAGCAAGCAATACGGAGCACGTTTGCTCAGCTTTTTCGATCGATGGGTCGAGATGTCGGGAACGGCCACAACGTACAATAATTTCCGTGACTTGGTGGCGGCCGAACAGTTTTTGAGGAACTGTCATAGTCGTCTGGCGGTTTTCCTTCGACGAATAAAGTGCAAGACGCTAGAGAAAATGGCTGAGGCAGCAGACAGCTTTCTAGAGGCCTAGCGGCAAAGAAACTTGTCTTCATTCAAATAATCGCTAGAGGTGGGCATCCCGAGAGAAAAGGATGTTCCATCAAGTAGACAGTTAGGAAGGTGCCTCATTTGTAATCGACCTGGACATAAGGCTGCCGACTGCCGCTCTAAGCCAAAACAACTTTATTGCGTTTATTGTCAGAAAACAGGCCATGATGTATTCTCCTACTTAAGAAAGCGCGAAATCCAGAAGCCGTTACCCTGTTGTGTTCAGGCAGAATTTATTCTGCCGGAATTTGCGTCCACAACAGCAGATAGGCTTAAACCAGCTGAGGATAATGCGGTGGCTGGACTTGTCCGGAAAAACCCTGCAGACGCACAACACATGCCTCTCCTAGTGGGATAGCTCCGAGGCCTACCCGTACGTGTTTTACGGGACAAGGGGAACAATACGGTGGATGTGCGGAGGGCCATAGTTCCTGACTCAGCTCTGACGGGCACGACATCTGCGGTGTTCCTTGTTGATGTCAGTAGTCTGGATGTTCCCGAGGCAGAAGTCTTTATCGCTTCTCCTTATTTCACTAGCACGGTCCTGGTGAAATGCATAGAGACGCCGTTGTACGATATCATAATTGGAAATATACCGGAGGCCCGTGAGCCGTCAAATCCAGACTTCAGTTGGAAGAAATCGGAGGGCGTTGCTAAATTATGTCCTGGCATAGTGAATGACGAGGTCGCCAGTTAAAATGATTAGGGCGAGGGTCCGAAAGTGGTGTTGGATGGAAAGAAAGTTTTTGGACGAAGGAGAGAAAGTACTGTTTTAAGCGTTGGTCCATGAGGATCAGCAAGGAAATGCTAGAAGCGGAGCACAGAGAATATGAGTCATTGAAGGGGTGTTGGGTGCAAGTAGAAAATCTGTTCCATAGCAAGCAGGGCACTTCGCATTCGTATTCTTTTGAAAAGGGTTTGCTGTAGCGCCTCTGTCATCTCGCTTCCGGCAGAGAGGTTCGACAGGTAGTACTTCCAAAGTCTTGTAGATCACAGATGTTAAGCCTTGCCCACGATAGCCTGTTGGCGGGGCAACAGGGCATTAAGAAGACACCAGATCGAGCTCTGGAAGAATTCTACTGGCCTCCCGGCCAGGAGGAGATTAAGAGGTTTGTCAAGTCGTGCGACACTCGCCGAAAAGTAGGGAGGGCTCTGTTGGGACGCATGCCTTTTATCGACACTCCATTTGATCGGGTCGCAATCGATATTTTCTGTCCGCTGTCGCCCACATCGGTGGAAGGGTATAGATATATTCTCACTCTTGTCGATTTTGCTACACGGTATCCTAATGCCGTGGCTCTGCCTAAGATAGATTCAGCGACCGTGGCAGAAGCTTTCGTGGAGTTTTTTTCACGAATTGGTTTGCCGAGAGAGATCCTTTGTGACCAGGACTCCTGTTTCACTTCCGAAATGATGAGAGAGCTCAACGATCTCTTGGCGGTGAAACATCTCAGCACGACCCCTTGCCATCTGATGTGCAATGAGATGGGGAGAATTTTAACGGCACACTCAAGCAGATGCTGCGGTAGATCAGTCAGGAGGATCCCAAAACATGGGACCATTATATCGCTCCGCTTCTGTTCGCATACAGAGAGGTACCGCAGGCTAGTCTGGGGTTTTCTATTTTATATTATTTTTACTATTTTACACTATTTTACTATTTTTACTATTTTATAGTTTATATTTGGACGTCACGTGCGAGGACCGCTCGCAGTGCTCAAAGAGCTCTGGAGAAGGCAAGAGCTGAGAAAAGACACGAAGACGACATATGGCTACGTTCTCGATGTAAGGAAACGTCTGGAGCAAACTGTGAGAGCGGTACATCAAAATTTGTTGCGTGCCCAATAGTCTCAGAAGAAATACTATTGCAGGCGCAGCAAGACTTGGAAGCTAAGGTTTGGAGATCGTGCCCTCATTCTTTTGCCGAGTAGCCACAATAAAATACTGATGCAGTGGAAAGCTCCATTCGTGGTTTCTGGAAAAAAGAACGATGTGGATTATTGGATCGACTTGGGCCACACTAAAGAGCTCTTCCATGAATATGCTTAAACGGTACGAAGAGCGTACGTCCCAGGAGACCGTGCAAGCGTCGTCTTTTGTGGTACTCGAAGAAGGAGACAGGCTTGAAAAACGTAAACGTTGATTGCACGAGTCGTTTGTAAACTGTCAGAGGGTAATTCTCAATGTATAGTGCTGCTATCTGGTATGTTTTCAATGGTTACCTGTGCAAATGAAGTCAGGAGTGTCTAAATGTATTTCTCTTTGTTGTCCGGTTATAAGTAGTTCAGTGTGTCAATTTTCACTTTTATGGTAGAGATGTTTTTGAAGTTTGTTTCCTTTGTTTCGTGGGATTTTTATGTTCCCTTTTGCCAGATGTGCAATGTTTGACCCAAGGTTTCCTGAGTTCGCAATTTCATGCGCCTCCGTGTGTCACTGTGTAAAGTGCCTTTGGCGACTTGGCAGTGTTTAACTTGTGTGGTTACGACATGAACATAAGTGTTGTGTGCACCAACGGGAGTTTTTTGGACGTGAAAAAACTTTTTCGAAGGGGGCGCATATGTGATGAGCACACAAAATCATTGGGGTATTTTCGGACCTGTTGCGTCAACAGTAGTGCGCCGGATAGCGGAGCGATGCACGTGCCAGCCCAGCGCTGCTGCTGCGTGTGCGCATGCGAATGGTGTGTGCTCGGTGACGGCGGCGAAGAGCTTCACGAATACGAGGAGCGGAGAGCTGACGTGTCAGAACACCGAGGTGTGATGGCAGACAGTGCTGCGAAGATCGTGTCATTCAAGCGTGGAGGTGGCAGCCGTCAGACGTTGGGTCCGTGCTGCCGTGACCTCCCTTGGATCACCGACGTAAGCCTCCCGCATTCTTTGCAAGTGCGGAGGTGGCAGCTGATGAACTGAAGGTCCGTGCTGCTTAAAGGCATTTTTAGCCTGATTTAAGCCTTGGGCGTTTCCGATGCCGTCGACGGGACCTCGCTACAATTTTCTTGCTGCTGCTAAGTGCTTCGGACTCTTGACGGGAGACCACCGGCGACTCGCTGTGTTCCTCTCCGCTCCTAATTCCACCTGGCTCCCTTCCGTCGCTTCTTTTTACGCAGCGCCAGCGACGCGTCCCACTACAACCACCCGCGTGCGTCCTGTCTGCAAGGCATCCCCGCTTCACCTGGGATGCTCAGGACCTGGTGAACTCTTTCCTTTTGTTGTGTAGTGTTGTACGCGTTTTGAGTTTGTGTTTTTCATGTTTTCTGTTCCCTTTCTTATTGCCCCTTTTCTTTTGAATTATAAATACGGCTTCGCGTTGTTTTCTTTGATCTCTTTGTTCTCTTGTTCGAACCTAGACGCGATAGCGTTCCCCTTCGCGAAGTCGGGGACACGCTACCGATTCGCAACCAAGGGCTACATCAGATGTCTGATCTTCCAGTTCTTTATTCACAAGAGCCGAGGTGGAACTAGCAAACCCTACAAATGAGCGACTTGGTGAATATGAAAACGAAACTACGTTAGTAAATTGTAAGTGTTAACTACAGAAAATCAGATGTCTTGTTATCTGCATCACAATGCCAGGAATTCTGTTCACATTCTCCTCGTTTGCACGGCTACCATTTCGTGTCGTGTGGCACTGCCCACTCAAAATCACGTCGGGGAATCATAATCTTCGGAACCAGTAAGTCTTATTCAATGACAGTCATAAATATTTGATGTGAACGCAGGAAGAAATTTGTGCGCTGTGTTGTGTGTGTTGTGTTTTAAGGCACATAGGCACATAGCTATGGACATCATGCTTGTATATCGTATTTTGCTGCATTATTATATACAGCCTTCGAGCAGAGCCTTTCGGGCCTTTCGAGTTTACTCAAACTTAGCAGCTTGAAATATCCGCTTATGGCACGGTCTGCTTGCTACTGGCATCCAAATGGTGACGCTTGCAGCTAATGTGCACTAAAGCTGGGCAAGCTTTGATAAAACAGTTTAGGCGTGCTATTCTTAATATAGGAACGTAAAAACAATGTGAACATGACACGGCGTACACATAAAGTTGGCATTTTATTTTGCTAAAGTGTCCCTCAGCAACGCATGATATCAAGAACGAATAATGTCGACGGCCATGATGGTGTTTTCTCTCATTTGGGACGTTTTGCAGGGCCTCTTCCCTAATTTGCAGTACCACATCCTGCATCGAGGGTTTACCTCTGGATCCGATCATGGTGTGGTGCATCATATCTTTTTCTTCCAATGAAGGCACTTTTGTAGACTTTCGTTAAAGACCCTTTCGTACAGCTTGCTGAGACAAGACGTGAACGAGATCGATTTGAGATTTTAGACTTGCAGTTTCTGGCCTGGTTTTGCAATCACAATCACTTCACCGTGTTTTCACTCCTCCGTTACCGCTAGCTTCTTTCAGTGCTTGCCTATTGTTTCACCAACATTACAGTCAGATTTTAAAGTTTAATGCAAGCAGGAATCGCTCGCGAGCAGACATGCTAAAGTAGGTTCTAGTTCGCACCTTCTATTTGTGTGAATGACGCTAAAAACAGTCATCAACTGACATACCTTATTATGTAAATCGTTTGGAACTTACATAAACTGAACAGTCGCAGATCGCGATCATCGAAAACGTCATAATTGATATGAAAAAAGACCATGAATAGACAGTAAAAGTAATGCTTAGTTAATCGGTGATGTTGTTTCTTTGAATATTGTACTGAAATTAAGTCTATTGAATTATGTTTTGTGTTGGGGTATAGATATTGCATGTATATTCGCAATAACTGTAAGAAATTTTGTAACAAATAGGTAACCATTATACAAGTGAAGGAATAAGTGGGAAAACTTATTCTGTTTTGTTACAAAAGCAGTTTCGCGAATCTTTTTTCATATTGTAAAATTGATCAGTTATACTAAAGGTAAGACGAAAAAGGCGAGCTAATCTTAAACTAATCTAAAAAAGACTCTGAAATCAAGAAAAGCAAACTTTTTTATATACGCAGCTAAGTTTAAAGCCAGTACGAATGTTTTTTAAGAACTGCCATGAATCAAGAAAACAACTATTCTCTCGTTGCCAAATTTTACTAAGCTACATATCTGAGTCACAGGTGCAACCTTAGATCACGACAGAAAACAGAAGCATTCCTTGAAGTGTTGATTCGTTCCTCGTTTTTTTTAGCAGCAGCAATAATAAGCTTGGCGAAAGCTGATCGTATATGTGCTGAACATGGAGGAATGCCTAACCAAAGATTAAGAAAACCTTGTGATCGAAAGCAGAACTTGTTACAAGTCAGTTTTTTGTGTATTAAAAAAATGCGGCTACTCAATCTCGCCTGAAACAAAGGAGATAGGAAGCTTGACTTAGTATGTGTCATTCAGCATCATGGGCTAATGCATAATACACTTCCTTTGCGGTTTGATCGGAAGAAACTCCGGGCATTGAGGTGCGGAACGGTTTATGGTTTATGGGAGTTTGACTTCCCAAAGCGGCTCAGGCTATGAGGGACGCCGTAGTGAAGGGCTCAGGAAATCTCGACCACCTGGCATTCTTTAACGTGCACTGACATCGCGCAGTACACGTTCCTCAAGAATTTCGCCTCCATCGAAATACAACCGCTGCGGCCGGGATCGAACCCGCGTCTTTTGAGTCAGCAGCCGAGCGCCATAACAACTGAGCCGCAGTGGCGGCTAAGGTGCGGAATGCTTTATCGATCTGCTCTCGCACATGTTGGACAACATGTAATCGTTTCCCACGGCTTGTGTAAAGTGCAAGAAGTCTCCAACTTTGGGGTTTGTATTAAGTGTGTTCTTCGTGGAAATGCGCACCACAGCTCCACTCTACAGCGGTGCATTTTCCCTGTCATTTTGTCTTCGACTTTCAAGGAATGTCTCGTTTCACACAACATAAAAACTGTTCCTAGTGCCATAAAACTGTCGATCATACTTTGCACAGCTAATGTTTAGTGCTGTTGGAGTTCCACTTAAGGGTTTCGTTGCGCGTACGTGACTAAATTAGCAAAGAACATTCAAGACAGAAGCCTAAATTATGTGTAACTCGAAATCCTGATATTTTGCCTGATCAATTTTAATGCAACGGTGTTGCCAAAAAACGAACTACGGCTATATAAACGCACTGTTTGGAAAAACGTATGAAATTTTCAGAAAAATAAAAGAACTTTATAAATGAAAATTACATACGGATCAATATTTACAGTATATAATTGTTCACTCTGCGATTTTTTTTTGCTGTCCATATTTACCGCTCGTACAGTATTCGTAACTAATGTTCGCACCAATTATTTTTGTATAGAGTTTTGTTGTGTCAAGTTTATTTATCTTGCGATCACTACTTGTCTTTTTGAGGACTTGCTGACAATATGAACTTCCAAACCAGATGGCAACGTGACATTAGGAAACGTTTCATGAGCCAGGCGAATAACACGAGAGCAGTTAACGCCATTAGTTCTAAATGCAAAGAAAAGCATAATTAATGAAATGCTCAGGCGACGGCACTTCTCTTTGATATAGGGCAAATACTCCCGTATCTTATTTTTCGTTTGGCGTTTCAAGTTACGCACATGATCTGCTTGTGAGGTGAAACGAATTCACAGATGACGCAAAATCCAAAAATGCAATGAACATGCGCTGTCCTCAAAGCAATGTCTGACGTATTGTCTCTGCAGCAAAACCATGAGAACTCGCACAATTTCTCTCCAACAAAACTATTTCTCCATCATGTCTGGTGTTGTCTTTCACATCATTTTACGGCCGCTTATACTATAAGCTTCCCGCACATTGTCACCATTTCGCCGCCAACTAGCACCTCCGCTTTTCAGTCCGATCGTAATTTATATACACGAACGCCTGCGACTTCTGCGGGAGTAAAAAGAAAACGTTTTTACTGCTGGCGAGACCAGTACTCTTACAAGGCTGCGCTGTGTAGTCCACGTCTTTATCAGAACTACTTATTCATGCATGACACGCCCGGCACACGTGTGACGGGACACTGCTTTCGCAGACCCGGGTAGCCACCCACAGAAAAGGCAAAGCTAGCGCAGTAATGTCTTCGCTGTCAACCTCGCCCGCGGGACACGCTCGATCAGATTAAATGGCGCGAACTGTCAATGGCTGTTGGACATCAATCGATAAAAATAAAGGATAAGAAGGCTAGCACCTTTCTTTTTTGTGTCTCATTCTCGATTTGAAGGTTTTGTGCATGCTGGATCCGAAATTATTCCTTAGCTAAAGTGCCTTTCTTTAGAGCTTATAACTTAGCCTTCCAGACGAGGGCTCCCTAAATTCCTTCAAAACAACTACTATAAAGCAAGCACTAACAGGATCATAGATAGCTTTTAGTGAATATATCTGGCATTCGCCTAGGTATGCACCAACAAAATGCAGAGCAAAAATATGCGCATTTATCGCAACGTAGTTGTCGCTGCGTTTTAGCAGCGGTCCACTCATAGAGCGGTTGACCACTTTTTCAAGGCTTACATAGGAGAGAAAGGCAGGCAGACAAGTGCGGAATCTGTTCCAGGTGTTGCTTGGAGCGTATTGCTGTATAACCAACCTAGGATCTGACTGGTGCGCCCATAAGACATCTCATCGCTTACGGAAACAAAGGAATGTTTTTTTTTATTAAAAATTGGGGGAGCTCTCCCTTCAGTCCTCAGTAGGTGCATCAATAGACAATTTTTTAATTTTTAGAATTTTATTTGAGCGTGACTTTTATCCAATTTGACAAGCAGCCTTTTCTGCAACGAAACGGCGTTTGTATAGGTTCCGATGTGGCGCCTACTTTATGTGACATTTTTCTAGTTTATATTGATCGCCTTTTGAATCGAGCTTTTAGTGAAGGTCCGGTTTTAAAGGTTTTTAGAAACGCTGATGATATTTAATCTGTTTAAAAAGTTTTAATGACTCTGCTTACGAACTATCAGTTCAGCATATCTTACATTTGTTTATGCTATCTGAAAGTTGCTTAATGAATATGGCAAAGGACTGTCTTTTACCCATGTACTCCCGGAGAATGGCGAGATACGCTTTTTAGACCTGAAGCTTAGGTTAACGAAGGTACACACCTGCTCGGCGGATTTCCCACGTGCCAAGAAGTCACTCCTACCCTACGATTCCTCCCATTATAAGACTGTAAATAGAGCCATTGCTTCAGACTGCTTAGAATCGGCGCTTCGCAAGTCGTGTTCGCGCGAAATGCACGCTGGCTTTCATAATCAGATTCGCAGGCTTTTGGCTGCAGGCTTCCCTTGTCCCGTCCTAACGGCAGTCGCTGAAAGCCTCCTAAAGAAGCTCGGGCCCCGTAGAACGATGGCTAAAACTGAACTTGCGAGGGCCAATCCCGAGGTGATGCCTTACATTGATAGGGTTTCTCATAACCTCAAGAAAGTGTCCAGTAGGCACAATGTGCCTCTTATTTTCTCGGTGCCAAATAAGTTGGACAAACTATGCCCCGGTATCTGCAGGGAAGTTGAGCGCGGTTGCAAGAAGCAACATCAAGAAGCATTCGTCAAATGTCCCTTGGGAGTGGTCTACATCATTCCCCTGTCCTGCGGAAAATGCTATATACGGCAGACGGGGCGCTCTCTCAACGACCGTTTAAGGGAGCATGCTCAAAACTTATTAATACGAGATAAGCTCGCGAATTTAGTTTCGCATGTTCTGACGTGCAAGCGCGAGCCCCACTTTAAAGAATCAAAGATTCAGGGCAGGAGCGCAAGCTCAAAAGCCAGACTTTGCTGGAGGCTTCCTATATTAACAAAAAGATCTAGTAATTGCTTTAGCGACGCATCAATAAGTTTCTTCACCTCCGAACGCGCTTTTCTGGAAAGGTTTCTGTAAGAATGCCACTGCATCTTTCGTGCGTGCCTGTTTGTTCTTTTAGTTTTTTCTGTAGGTTGATCTTCATTGCCTGTTTGCCCCCCCCCCCCCCCCCTTCCCTTTTTTAGCAGATGATATATTTTGATACTCGTTCTTTCTGCGATTGTTGATATGTATTCAAATTTCCCCTTTTTTCTTTTTTCCTTTTTTCTTTTTTTCTGTCAAGAAGCCCAGAGCCGTCCTAGTGTCGTGTGCGCATGCGACATGTACACCTATATATAGATATCTGTTACGGAAAATAAAGCCACTTGTTAGTAGCGTTCGTCTTTGTCGTGTCTCTCTATCGTGCTCGTATATTTTGCGCTACATCTTTTTTTAAGTTGGAGGGAAGGCCACGCCTATGGGGAACCTGCGCTGCCAAGATGGCACTGCAATTGTTCCATTCAGTGACTCAAAACTGCTTTTGTCAGCCGCTTGGGCGACTGCAAACGTGAGAACACATTCTGCGCGATTCGATACCCGCGTTTGGCTGACAGCATTCATTGCCTAGCTTTTCTCGGCTTAGCCCAGATAACAGACGCACTGCACGTGCGCCTTCTACAGAGCACGGAGGCTCACGCCAATAAGCGCCTGAAGGTGGCGCGGAACAGTACTAAGACTACTGCCCAAAACTAATTGCTCTTGTCGGTAGGCAGTGTGTTAAGGTGCTGCAATCGGCACCGCAAACTTCAGCGCCAGTTTCCGATAAGCCGGAAACAAATATCTGATATTAAGCAGATGTTTAAATTTCTCTTCGCAGAGCAAATTATACTTCTTAGTTGAATGGAACGCACAGCGCACACTATCTAGTGACTGCGGTCTTCGGTGGGCTGTATTGTGATGACCACGAATCTCCTGATAGGATCGTGCTGAAGAGTAGCGCCCACTAGCTTGTGTAACGCAAATAAAATTGACTTTTACATCAGCCCCCACCGCTCTACCCGTGTAGCCGGAATCCCATGATATTCTGCCTCCACGTGCGCCAGAAATGGGAAAAAAACAGAGCAGGGCATGTTACCAAAACGAATAAATATTGGTTACAAGATTTGAAAGTCATGCCAGAAACTTCTTCGTACACATTGTTCACTGTTTGCTTGTGATGTCGCATATTGGGAGCAGGAATGTTTCAGCACGGAACATTATTAAGGCCGAAAGAGATGAATTTTCCTGAAAATCTATGGCACGCGTAGCAGACCCGGACAGGAATAGCGTGGCATGCGCTTTTCATATGAAGCAATGGTGTCGAGAAAAACTGGGACTATGCTGTTTTCAATATGTCACGCTCTTCTTTTATAACAAGCAACCACGTTTTCATTTTGTGGCACGTAAACTTCTCTCGGTGCCAGTGTTGCTAGTGGGTGTGTGAACTGTAAACAAAGCAAAGCCTTTATTTTCTGCGTTTTACTAACGCTATTACTTTCTAATAAGGGATTAATTACTCATTGGCATCCTCCCAAAGCCAGCCATACGGCTTTAAAGGAAAGCTATCGATCAATTTGCTATCCCCCTACTATAAACTTGCCGTCCCGGTTAACTTAGTTGGTAGAGCAACTGCTCCATGAAAGCGGTGGTCCCGGCTTCGAACCCCGGACCACGAGGAAATGTCCTTTAACTTTCTTACTTAAAGTTTCTGAGAAAGCTGTTCAGCTTCCTTTCGTAGCCGAATGGCTCCGTTTGGGTGGATGCC
The DNA here is from genome assembly GCF_052857255.1 of Amblyomma americanum. Classification (NCBI taxonomy): domain Eukaryota; kingdom Metazoa; phylum Arthropoda; class Arachnida; order Ixodida; family Ixodidae; genus Amblyomma; species Amblyomma americanum. The sequence goes on along the minus strand of NC_135505.1, from coordinate 67,565,552 downwards.
AATGAATAACTACTTCCTTATTACAAATGTACTCCACCGTGGGGGATTCCCCTAAACATCTGATCTACTACTTTCTGGAAATGTTTGCTTTTGAAATAAAATGACTGAAAATACTTCCTTTGAAACTTTGCAAAGTAAGGCTACGGTGATTATTAACTCTCTAAGCAGCGCAGAAATGAGCTAACATCTAACTTTGATCAACTTCTACGCTTCTTTATATTGTAACGGAAAACAGGGAGACAGGTCGCTAACCAGCAGAATACAGCAAGCAGCCAGCCAGCCAGCGAGAGACACTTCAACGTCTTCGAAGACACTTCAGCGCCACCTGAGAACACCAGGTGGCATTACTCCCCCTCCAAAGAAAAAAGAAAAACAAAAGCGGGGTTGCAGTATGGGCAGTGGAAAGAGAAAAAAAAAACAGCACAAGCACACAAAAATGTACAAGGGAGGTGGGCGAAGGTGTCCCACGCGAAAACTAGCAAAACACTGAGCGTACTATCCATTACCGCGTGAAGTAGGGTTTCATGCGGACAACGTGCACAACCTCAGAGCGGGGTGGACGACGCTGAGGCTGCACAGTCCCGTCAGGAAGAACTTCGTAGGTCACTTCGGTGACGCGGCGCAAAACTCGGTACGGTCCAAAGTAACGGCACATCAGTTTTTCAGACAAGCCTGGGCGGCGTACCGGGGTCCACACCCAAACTTGGTCTCCCGGGTGGTATTCGACGTGCCGATGACGGAGGTTGTAGCGGCGTGCATCCGTGCCCTGCTGCCGCTGAATGTGAAGACGGGCAAGTTGACGTGCTTCCTCGGCGCGCTGAGCGAACTGCTCGGCGTCTGGCGTGAGTGGGTGGTCATCAGTGCTGCATGGAAGCATTGCATCCAGCATCGTCTGAACGTCACGTCCGTAGACCAGACGAAATGGTGTAAATCGGGTCGTCTCCTGGGTGGCCGTGTTGTAAGCGTATGTGACGTACGGGAGAATCTCGTCCCAGGTTTTGTGCTGCGAGTCTATGTACATTGCGATCATGTCGGCGATCGTTCTGTTGAGTCTCTCTGTGAGCCCGTTCGTCTGTGGGTGATAGGCAGTAGTTTTGCGATGGTTCGTGTGACTGAGCTCGAACACGTCGCGCATGAGCTGTTCCGTAAACGCCGTACCTCGATCAGTAATTACGTGGGACGGTGCGCCATGACGCAGCACGATTTGTTGCATAAAAAACTGGGCGATCTCAGATGACGTACCGCGCTGCACCGCTTTAGTTTCCGCATACCTTGTTAAATAGTCGGTCGCGACTATGATCCATTTATGACCGGCCGATGACACAGGGAATGAGCCCAGAAGATTGATGCCGACTTGATCAAAAGGCGTCCGAGGGGGTTCAATAGGTTGGAGCAAGCCCGCTGGCTTGAGAGGAGGCGCCTTACGACGTTGGCAATCGCGGCAGCCTCTGACGTAACGCTGGACGGCGTGAGAAAGTTTGGGCCAATAATACGCCTGGCGCACGCGTGCAAGTGTGCGGGCAAAGCCCAAGTGGCCGGAGGTCGGCTCATCGTGACAAGCAAGAAGGATATCGGCGCGGAGATCTGCCGGAACGACGAGGAGGTGCGCTCGGTCAACAGTGCTGGAGTTTTTCTTAAACAAAATGCCGTTCCGGAGACAGAAGGCCGGCAGGTTTCTAGAAAATTGTCGGGGTACGACAGAAGCTCGGCCCTCCAGATAATCAATGATAGGTCGCAGGTCTGGGTCAGCTCGCTGGCGGGTCATTAGGTCTAAGGCGCTGACAACTCCAATAAAACCACTCTCGTCCTCAATGCTATCATCCGCTAACCCGACGGGCGCGCGAGAGAGTGCGTCAGCGTCTTCGTGCGTCTGGCCAGATTTGTGCACAATGGTGTAATCGAATTCTTGGAGGCGGAGGCTCCATCGGGCTAGGCGCCCCGATGGGTCGCGAAGATTTGCAAGCCAGCACAACGAATGGTGGTCGGTAACTACTTTGAACGGGCGGCCGTAGAGGTACGGACGAAATTTCATGGTTGCCCACATAACCGCAAGGCATTCTTTTTCTGTGGTCGAATAGTTTGTTTCAGCGCGAGAAAGCGTGCGGCTTGCATACGCGATGACCCTTTCCACGCCACCTTGGTGTTGGACGAGTACGGCGCCGAGGCCGACGTTGCTCGCGTCGGTGTGGACTTCGGTTTCAGCCTCTTCATCAAAGTGCGCAAGAACAGGGGATGTTAGCAGTCGTCTGCGCAGCTCGGCAAAAGCCTCCTGCTGCTCGGCAGCCCACACGAACTGTGTATCATTGCGCGTGAGGTGGTACAGGGGTGCGGCAATCTTTGAAAAGTCGGCGATGAAGCGGCGGTAATATGCGCACAGACCCAAAAAACGTTGCACACTTTTCTTTGTTGCAGGAACAGGAAAGTTGGCGACGGCAGCAGTTTTCTCGGGGTCGGGCTTAACGCCATCGGCACTCACGAGGTGACCGAGAAACTTCAACTCTTTGTACCCAAAGTGGCACTTCTCGGGCTTTAGCGTTAAGTCGGCCGATCGGAGGGCATCTAATACTGTCCTCAGGCGTTCAAGGTGTTCGGCAAAGGTTTCGGAAAATACGACGACATCATCGAGATAAACCAAACAAGTTTGCCATTTTAGTCCAGCGAGAACGGTATCCATCATCCGCTGGAAAGTTGCCGGCGCTGAACATAGCCCAAAAGGTAGCACTTTAAATTCGTACAGTCCGTCGGGTGTCACGAACGCCGTTTTTTCGCGGTCCCGCTCGTCGACCTCTATCTGCCAGTACCCACTCTTTAAATCAATGGAGGAGAAGTACTGGGCGCGACGAAGTCTGTCGAGCGAGTCGTCGATACGAGGCAGCGGGTAGACGTCTTTTTTGGTGATGTTGTTCAGTTTCCGATAATCCACGCAGAAGCGGAGTGTCCCATCCTTTTTCTTCACCAGCACGACAGGTGAAGACCAGGGGCTGCTGGAAGGTTGAATGATTCCATCTGAAAGCATCTCCTTCACCTGCGTTTGGATCGCCTCACGCTCCTTCGGTGAGATACGGTACGGCTGCTGATGGATGGGGCGGGCATCGTCGGGCGTAATGATGCGGTGCTTGAGAAGAGCCGTTTGCCGGACTTTCGACGAAGAAGCGAAACAGGAGGAGTATTCAAGTAGGAGGGCACGTAGTTCTCGCTGTTGAGTCACCGAAAGGTCCGGGCTGATGTCAAGGGATGGGCGCACAGGTCTAACAGCTTCGAACGCGAAACATTCAGAAACCTCCGCTAAGGGGTCGGCGAATGCGATGGCAGTAGCACGAAAAAGGTGCCGGGGCTCGTTAGAGAAGTTAGTCACCAGGAGCTCAGAGCAGCCGTCGCGGAGATGGATGAGACCTCGCGCTGAGCAGATGCCGTGGGTGAGCAAAAGGGACAGGTTGCCCTCTGCGACCGCTGTCCCTTCACGTAGTCCGTCGCAGTGAACACTCACAAAAACGCTGGCGCGTGGCGGAATCCAAACGCTCTCGGCGGATATTCTAAGGGCGGCGCGGCGTGGACAGTTCTCGGAGTAAACATCAGCTTTCTCGGTAGAAAATGTGACAGTGCGCTTTCGGAGGTCAATAATAGCTCCATACTCTCGGAGAAAATCAACGCCAAGGATACAGTCACGGGAGCAGTTCGGTAGAACTAGGCAGCTGACAACAAATGTGGAGCTGCGAATTTGGACTCTTGCTGTGCATAGGCCAAGCGGAGTTACGACATGTCCGCCAGCCGTGCGAATCTGCGTGCCGGACCATGGTGTCATTACTTTTTTAAGAAGCGCCGCTAGCTTTCCGCTTAAAATCGAGAAATCAGCGCCAGTGTCCACCAAAGCACTAACCTTATAGCCATCGAGAAGCACGGGTATATCCAACGAGAATCGATCTCCGAGTTCAGGTACTGCAGTCGTTGCCTTTAAATCGCTGTCGGTCGCTGTTCGCGTTGTCGGGGGGTCTTGTTCGTATCGATTGCCAGCGGCCTCGCCCCCTGAGGTCGCTCTCTTTAGTTTTCCCGGCGGGGACTTGGCGACCGTCTCTGCGCCATCCAGGAGGAGCTTTGGGGCTGTGGCGAAGGTCGGCGTGGTGATGGAGACCGAGACTGCCGCTGGGGAATTGTCGCCATGCGCTGCTGGGCTACGTAGTCCTCGATCTCCCGGGGTCGTTGACCTCTTGGTGGACGGGGCATGTCGATAGGGAACCCCTGCAGCCCAAGCTGTCGATACGGGCACTGGCGATACAGATGACCGGGTTCCCCGCAGTGAAAGCAGAGACGCCGCCGATCCGGAGCACGCCACAGGTCCGTCTTCCGCTGGGGTGATCGTCGATTGTCGATGTAGTACGTGTCGGGGTGTGCGGAAAACAGCGAGCCTTGATTGGACGGAGGAAACTGCGCCGAAGAGGGCGCAGGACGTTGCAAGGCTTCAGCGTACGTTGGACGACGGCACTCCGTTGGTAAAGGCGGCGGGTCAACGGACGGGAACGAAGGTCTCAAGGCTTGAACCTCTTCGCGGACCAGGCTAGCGAGAGAGCCGGCCGTCGGCAGGGGAGCACCGAAAAGCGCCTGGAGCTCTTCGCGCACAACGGAGCGGATCAGGTCGCGGAGAAGACCAGGGTTAGCCCCGAAGGAAGGAAGCGGCTCTGTAAGTGAAGCGGCGAGTACCGGCCGGTCGTAGGTGGTAGACCGCCGCAAGAGCATCTTCTCCATCGTGACCGCCTCCGAGAGAAACTCAGCAACAGTCCCAGGTGGACTGCGCACGAGGCCAGCGAAAAGTTGCTCTTTAACGCCGCGCATGAGATGGCGCACCTTTTTATCTTCGGGCATGGCCGGGTCAGCTCGCCGGAAGAGCCGAGTCATATCCTCCACGTACATGCTTACAGTCTCATTCGGCATCTGAATGCGAGACTGCAAAGCCCGTTCAGCCCGTTCTCGACGATCCGTGCTGGTGTAGGTCTCCAGCAGGCGTCGGCGGAACTCGTGCCATGATGTTAGGGCGTCTTCTCGGTTTTCGTACCAGGTACGTGCACCATCCTCGAGACTAAAGAAGACGTTTCGAAGTTTAGCGGCGTCGTCCCACTGGTTGAATGAGGCCACGCGTTCAAACTCGAGAAGCCAGTCCTCTACGTCTTCGAGCTGACTGCCGTGGAATGGTTTGGGCAGTCGCGGATTCTGCAAGGTGTAGTAGGCAGCAGCTGGCATGACAGGTCGATGGGTGGGTGCTCTGGCAGACTCCAAAAGCCCGTGTTCGGGAGGTAGGCCTTGATTTCTCCGGCTAGCACGGTGCACGGGGGTGTCCACTAGCGAAGGACTGGAGCCCAGGGTATCCGGAGGAGTATGAGACATATACAGGGATCTTTACCCAGCACCTCCACCAAAATATGTAACGGAAAACAGGGAGACAGGTCGCTAACCAGCAGAATACAGCAAGCAGCCAGCCAGCCAGCGAGAGACACTTCAACGTCTTCGAAGACACTTCAGCGCCACCTGAGAACACCAGGTGGCAATATACGCTGCTCCCTCAGAACTTCAGTAAGGCTGCGATTTGCAACTCGCAGATTAACGCTACACCTGACAGGTATGAGCCTACAAGATGACAATGCAGAGCAGACACAACATTCTTTATATATTTTGAGAATGTTTTCGTTAGTTGAATCAAATAGAGTGAATTCGTGGCCGTCGAAATTAGATGGAGGCGAAATTCTAGAGGCCCGTCCAGTGTGCGATATCAGTGCACGTTAAAGAAACCCAGGTGGTCGAAGCTTCCGGAGCGCTTCTCTACGGCGTTCCAAACAGGCTGAGTCGCTTTGGGACGTTAAACCCGCATAAGAAAAAAAACAGTAAATGAAATAAAGTGTATAGTAGTTTATTAGCTTCCATGCGCTGATATGTTTTTATGAGAAGAGAGCACACAGAACTTGTTGAAATTGTAGGAGTGTATTTTTAACTGTGGTGAAAATGCAGCCTACGTCAGAAAAGTTTAATCAGAAATTTCATACTCGAATGATTCATTGCATGGTCACGCATTCTTAAGTGGAATTTTACCGACGGCTGCAGTTCAATGTTCAAACAAATAAATGTGTGGTTGCCTAAATCTATATATTTCCTCTTCAGAGCAGTATGAGGAAGGAGTATGTGTGTTTAGTATTCGTAAGTTTGAGTCCGTCTTCACCGAGGCCACAATCATCTCTGGCCTTTACGTCTTTTTGACTTGCATACTAGGCATTTTTGCAGTAGGATTGGGTGTCTGGAAGGAAAAGCAAAGTCCAATGAAAAGTAAGTGACCCTAAACTGCCAATTAACGTTGGTGAAGCTAATTCTTCAAAGTTATTTGGAGATAAGAAATCGCTGACTGCACTAGGACTAAACGAAGTGAAGGAAAATGGAACCTTCTATAATATTTTTTTAAAAGCAGCATGGCACTCGTGGCTGCAGTGCTAAGGTTACTCGTTCTGAGATCCCTTAATTGATATTTGTATATTTCAGTTACAATATGCCTCGACCGGCACTTCCCCACAATCCTGACGCTCCAGCCGGGTTCCAATTGCACAGCCTTTCGTGTTATGGTTTGCGCATTTGCCTGTAACTTGATTAATGCCTGAAAACCAGCTCTCGCGAGTTTTTCTTACAAGCAAATTAGCATTTCGTATCCACGAATTTAAGAACCGGACAGAAAGCTGAATCAGCGCCCATGTAAAAGAACTCGACTTTTCTGTCAGCTGCTGAGAAGGGCATCTGATGAGAGCGAGCAATGGGGGTAATACATCTGGAAGGAGCACATATATGTTTTAAGGGCCTAATGGGTTACACGCAACTAATAATTAGATAGCATAAAATCAGAGGTCACAAGAGTCAACAAGAAAGCCAATGGGTTACGTGGACGATGGGTAATAGTAGTTCCGGCGCGCGCTAGTAATCAGGGTGGTGTGGCATCAGTAGCTAACAAATCTGAAATATCGAGATGAAAAACATTCAGTAAGATCTCTAGGGACTCTTCTCCGCAACTGTTCTAAAGACATCCTCATAGCTTTCGTCGTTTGGTAAAGAACTGTGATGTCCGCGAACCGACTCCTGCTCTTTATTCGAATGAAATGCAAGAGAAACTGAAGACGTGAACCTTAATTGGGCTGCCTTTTTAATGTAGCGATATTTGCGGTCTGATTTACTTGTATCAGTCGGTAAACGAGGGATGTAGAAGGCATGATTCAATTTCTCTTCCGAATTCAACGCCGATTGCAGTCTGTGCTTTCTTCATACAACTCCGCGGTAAGCTGACCCTTGGTCGGCTTTCCGCTGCATCTGGCTAAGTGTAAACGTATATTCGAGTAATAATTGCTTTTGTTTTCTTGAGCTATTGCTAAAGCGTCAATCCGCTGCAAAAGAGAGGTCATGTTTGGAGGCGCACTGAAAGGAAATGTTTCCAACGCATCCATTCATTGTGATACGTGGCGTGTGAGGCTCACTAAAGGTTCAAAAACGAAGATTGGTGGCGGATTATGTTTTCTTTTAATAAATTTCGCACGTTCTCTTGTGAAAGAAGTTTTCAAAAAAGGTTAGTGCTCTTTTTTTCCAGGATTCTTTTCGTATATTACGCCTTCTCTAGTGTTAGCAAGCTGAATGTTTTTTTTTAAATATCTTGTTGCTGTATGTGGCGTTCTTATACAGATCTTTTATTGAATGCAAAACATGTAATCGGCACTTAAGTGTCGCCGTTGGTGAATTGTCGTCTCGCTTTTGTAACCAAGAAAACTTTTCGAGACATTGAGCCTTGCTTGATAACATGATATAAAATTAGATTTCATGTTCAATGCCTTGTCACACCAAGTTTCAAGGAGGCACCAGGAGCTGCACCGCGCACTTAAAATAATATTATTTTTAATTTGCAACTGAAAACAGGTAAACTTAGTTCTATTTCTTGAGAACAGGCGCTTTTGCAACACACATGACGCTGCCCACCAAACAGCAACAAGCGAGCTCCCGTGATACAAGGCTTCTAATATTTCAGTCACACATTTACACTTTCTTCACGCATAGCGTGAAAATAAGACAAGGTGGCCTTGGTGCCTGTCTACGTGGTCTCCTCGCTGATCAAAGCATCTCCTCAGACGCCGCCAAGAGGGGATCGATAAGAGCTCTGTGGCTGCAGTGTGAGGTCTTCAGAAGTTCAAGGGGCACTGACCTTGCGACCTCCTCCAGACAATGGCGAGAACAAAAGGGACGTTATTAAGAAAGAAATACGCTGTCTTACCAGACGCCCGAAACCAAGTGTCGCTTTCAACTCTGCTCCTAGTTTTTTTTTTTTTTTGCATTTCGTCATAGAGGGCTATACTGTACGACCTAATCACGACAGAAGCGGGAATGAAATAGCAACCGGGAGATGGCAAAAAGAAAAGAATGCATAGAAGAGAAACAACTCCTCCACAGAGGCAGGTGTAGTGACATTTTTATCAATGCGTTCATGTGCAGGCTTCCTTTATGCTCATCGCAACGCTGCTCCCTTGTCGCTAGGACCCTTAACTAAAGTTATTTTTCTATATAATTTTGATAATTTCGAAGAACGATTCAGTGGGACAGGAAATTAACTGAAGATTATCTACTTACGCTGTTAGCCCGAAAAACCGGTTGTATTAATGTGGAGCCGGGCCTGTACCTCTGCCATACAGGGATAGCTTTGTAAGGTAAGCTACGCTATTGGCTTCAAAGTCATAAAGAGAAACATGGGCTATAATTTATGCCAAAGACGACGGCTTGCGGATATTTTCGACCACTTAATGTTTATGATGGGAACTGATATCACACTGCCCACAGACGATGTTGCATTTCGGCGCAGTCGAAATGTAACATCGGTTTTTTGCAAGTGGACACAACGGCCAAGTTCCTCAAAGCGCTTATCATGTGTCCACTGATCCAGAGAGCAAATTATGCGCGTCATCGAAGTTTTCATCTTCAATGCCAATTTACGCAGTGAACGCCGGCGGCCTATGCTCATGTGCCATGTTTCTGCAGTAACGTTGCCAACGCCAACGCGTGTTGTCTAATACCTTTTTTCTGCCACAGAGCACACGAAAGAACAAAACCGTAACTAGGCTTCAATGTAGCCTTTCTTACTGCTTGGCTGTAGAATTATACGGTCGAAATTCGGTGTAACAAAATGTGTTATACAAAATGATGAATATAAAGAAGAAATCGTAATTCTCCTAGGACGCTTCTATAGGAGCCCCTATTATGTGAACGTCTTTTTTCATGGAGTAATATTTTTCTACAACGAGATGTAATGGACCTCCAATAAACCCTAGTGGCGTTTCAGCGCTGGGGGTTTCAATAAATAATGGCACCCCAGCACTTCTGTAGAGTTTGGACGCGGCGAATTGAAATAACCGAGCATAATCTGCTCGGTCCAGCATGCACTAGAAAATCGGGAAACTTCATAGAGCGTTTTTGCTGGGAATTCGTAACTTTGACGCGTTGTTTGATGATGGTGCTCCTTTACCAGCCAAACAATGAGTATGCGGCGCGCTGAAATGTTCGACGGTGTGCTATCCTGCACCACCGCCGAATTGGCTGTGTCACTAATGATCACCCGTACCACAACCTGGTCACTGAAGACGGTTTAGTGCGAGCACGATCAGTGCCTCTGATTCCGTGTTCAGGTATTTCTGTTTTGTGAGTATGGTCGTACGGTTAAAGCCGCAAGGCAGTCCTTTGAGTGTGCCTGACGCTATAGACGTCTCACCGCCCTCGCAGGGCCCCGCTGGGGTCGTCATGCGTGACGTCAAGCGCACGCATTTTTCATATGGCGCACCTTTTTTCACGGTAAACTAAAAATTCCACCTGCTCAGGAGCTATGCGGCAAAGCCAAACAAAACATCTCCTCGCGAAGAAATCGCCGCCGCGCGCTCTCTACTACAGAGGCTCGTATCAGCCGGCGCACTTACAAATCGATGTTAAATACTCCGAATAACTTTCTTCCTGTTGTCCACAATGCTATTCCTTCTCGAATTGTTCCCTGCGCGCTCAGGCTGATGCATACCGCGGAAGGAACTGGCACGCCTTAGCAAGGCTGGCATAGTGAGTTGGTGCATTCGTTTAAATAGTGGGGACCTGCACACGTGTCTAACGTACTCGATACTAAAATTGGTGGCGTACTTATCTCCACATGTGCAAATTGGAACAAACAGTGGAAGGCAAGCACGTCGGAATGCGAGAGCTGGAAGCAAGGTTACATACCAATATATTTAATGGATGGCTATACCGAAGAATTCGCGCGGCCCTTTTGAATTCGTTATTTCGAGCCGGAACGGCATTGTTCCCTTTATATTTTGTTCATTTCAATGAACCATCGACCCTTATGATCATCATCATCATCATCATCATCAGCCTTACTACACCCACTGCAGGGCAAAGGCCTCTCCCATGTCTCTCCAATTAACCCTATCCTTTGCCAGCTGCATCCACCCTTTGCCTGCAAACTTCTTAATCTCATCTGCCCACCTAACCTTCTGCCGCCCCCTGCTACGCTTACTTTCTCTTGGAACCCACTCCGTTACCCTTATGATGGAATGTGATAAAAGGAGATTTGTTCTTAGCCTGCGCAGCTGAATCCCTCAGATGTGATCCTTGGAAGCAAAGAGAAACGAATAGGAGTCATAAATTAGGCATGGCGGCATCCGATGAGGGCGAGGGCTTATCACTATATTTCCCAAGGTTCGCTTCCATCAGGGACGAAAAGAGGATTCCGGAACCTAATTCAGAACATAGACCCGTAATGTGGGAATATGGCTGGACACGGATGCTTTTTTAAGGCGGGGGCACGAGCCTTGATCTGGATTTTATTCAAACTGCATGCCATGAGTGCTGCTCCTACATTCTATACTGTTTCGATTGCATTTCATAAAGTTTCAGATGCGTGCACTTTCTCACTCCTGATTATATATTTGTTTCACAAGGTCTCCGGCTTTTGGAAGTATAAAATAGTACTTTTCTAGGCATTTAAAACTAAACACAAAAATACGATGAAATATAGTAAAGCCGCTTATTCGTTCTGAAACTGATGGCTCAAAGTTCGTAAGCGGTTCAATTTCCGATATGGACTACAAGATACTGCGCGAAAAGACTCCCTCTTCTTCCATGCGCTTAAAATTTTGGTGCTAATGCCAAGAATTTCTCATTTTTATTGTACTAGAAGATTTGTCAGTCCAGCTTATAGCAGCTATACTTTTCGTTCAGTAGGGCATCGGTGACTGAGCAATTTTATTGCCGCGATATCTATATTACGGTCGCAATTCGAGCCTCCAGCGTGGCGGCGCCGTGGCGGTGACGGCGCTGCCACTCTGTGGCTGCGCTGCCACCCTGTGGCGGCACTGCCACCCTGTGGCTGCGCAGCCACGCTGTCACGTGGCGAGGAACAGCTGACGGCGGCGCAGCGCCGTGGCTGATCACGTGGTTCGTCACAGGGTTGGTCACGTGAGTTCCCCTCGGCCAGCTTTTGCTATCGCGTCTTCCCAGGTTTAACCAGAGCTAAACCACCGCCAATTTTTTTTTCCTTAAGGTGCATGAGAAACATTAAAACTATTCTTGTAGCACGGCTTCTCATTACCGCCCGTCCTGAATTCCTTCTTTCTGGCTCTGGCGTCATAGCTACACAAAGGTGGGACACATGAGTGATGCTTTTCAACAGTGTGACATGACCTGTTTTGTGACGTTAGGTTCCGCCACTTACGGTGGCGCCTCCTGTTATAAAACTATGACCGAGAGGACAGGCCTTTCAGTAGGCCTCTAGATTGGAACTGCTGAGGTTTCTAAAGTAAAGGTAATTTTTTCCCTGCAGCCCCAGTTTGTCAAAGTGGCAATGAGGAAATGAATGTGACATTTGTAGCTGGAATTGAATTGCTCTTTTTTCCTGTGTCATGTGGCAATTTGTCTTCCTTTTGTTGGTAAGTAGCGCTTACTTTTACAAATTGACAAACCAGCGTATGCTGAGAAAGTTTTATCCAGCACTGTTGTCGGCAGCGGTGAAGACAACGGCCACAGACCCAGACCTCACACTTTCTGTACTGAAGGAGGAATTGTTGACAAGAAAACGATTGGCTGATGCAGAAGGATGGGGGCCTGTTTGCAGGGCTTCGGCTCTAGAGCTGGGTACATGATTACTGCGTGCTGTGGAAAGGAAGGGTGTTCGCACCAGTATCACTCAGCAGTAAAGTGCTGAACGTGCTTCAGCAAACAGGCCTGAGAATTGATAAGATGAAGATGTTTGCTTGCAGTAACGTATGGTGGCCAGGGTTAGAAAAAGATATTAAAGAGAAAGTTGCTAGTTTTGAGTGTGGCCCCATCCACTGTGGCGGATCCAAGAAATGTCTGGGCCATTTTCTAAAACGCCTGGTCGCGGCAGCAAATTGAATTTGGGGAACCGCACCTGGGGTAACGTTTTTGGTTCTTGTCGACGCATTTCCTATGTTGGTGGATATGCTCTGTTTTCGACTCCAATCTGTGGACAACGGTGCGCTGCCTGCGTGCTCGTGTTTGCGAAAAATTTATTTACGGACATAAGCTTCAATAACGATGGTTCAGTTTTTGTCAGTGCTGAGCCCAAGGAATTTCTGCGTAAGAACTGGGCTAGGGCAATTACTGCCCATCCGTATCACACACCGTCTAGCGAAGCAGCTGACAGCGTAAATTCAAGCTGTCAAGTACATGCTCAACAAAATTCCTGTGAGCGATTCTCAGCCCAAAATAACTAGAATGTTGTTGAATTATGGAACGTCTCCTCACTGACCGTAGTCTGACCGTCGACTGACCGTCTGCATGCTGACGTCCGAGCACGTGGTCAGCGTCAGTTTTCTGGGCCAGATCAAGCTGTGATCCACAGCTTTTAGTCCACATATCCTTCAAAACTTCTGGTAAAATAAATTGGATTGAATTGAGTGTAATTCAAACAACAGCAGAATAAATACCTATGGGACAGAAGAGCACGCCGAAGGTGCCTACCCCAGAAAGGTGAAAACATGTTGGTAAAATACTTCGGGCTAGGGGACATATGGACGCCCCTACCCGTCGTCAGGCCTACACGCGGTCGTCTGCTCGAGTCGTTCTGGAAGACAGAACCACCTGGAGCTGGCACGGAGACCTGCGTCGTAGTGTGCCACATTCGTGCTTTCGGCATCACAGCCCGCAGTCGAGCGACCTCCGGAAACAGGCTATGACATCACTGATGGAGTAGCAGGACAGTCAATGGATAAGAGAGGCTATCTCTAACGTGCAGAAAATGGATGCCCACTAAGCGCGCACTAAATCGAGCATGCACCAGAGCGCTCTCCATCAGCGCCCCTGCGAAGGTGAATCGGAGAAAGGCGACTGGCGGTGCGCTAGTCTCCGTCACATCGACGTAAGCGGTGTAACAGGAGTGGAAGTATGCCTGCTGCAACGGTATGATGTGGTGCGCCAGTGTGACGGAATTGACATCGTAAGGTGTCGTGGTGTGCCACTTCTAACGGTGGCGCCATTGTAACAAAACCGGGAATGTGAGGACAGAGCAGTTCGTTGCCGCCACGAATTTCACTACTGAAGTTTCAAAATAAATTTCCTTTCCTTTTAATTTGAGTGCCACACCAACAAGTGGGAATTTTTTAAGGCTATGGTATAAAAGGCGGTGACAGGCGGAACAAAAAACAGTGCATGCAACGAAAAGCGGACCGTTACAAATTAAAGCGCACTGTACACCTGTAGGGCGACAGATTTGAAGAAAATGGGGAGGCATGGTGGAATGTCTTCAATCCAATGAGCAGCCCCGTCAGCGCTTTTTTTTTCTCGGAGAGGACAGGTATTCTTGGTACCCACCGTTTTAAATATACATAAAGGAAATCCAGACAGAGAGCGAACGAAGGACAGAAAGGCAAGGTTAACCATGCTATGCCCAATAGGCCACCCTGCACGTGGGGAGGGTAAAAGGAAAATATTAAAGAAAGAGCGGCCACGAAATGAGTTATTCACGAGTCCACCAACCAATTTAAAAAGCGGGCAGAAGGCGCACATTTAAGGATTAAATTCTATTGTCGGTAAGTTAAGAGAAAACACCGCGCTCCCCTGGCTGCGACGCATGCCGTTATCCTAGTGTGCAATAACGCTTAAGACCTAGGGTGCACACGCTGCAGAAACAATAATGAGCCCACGGACTAGGAAACACTGTTTTATGTCGAGACGAAAAGATTCCCAGTCCTGCGATAGGTCAGGCACAATGTTGTCATTTAGAGCTTTGATTCAATGGTGTAATCTCGTGATGTCACCTTCCTCGCTAAGACAGCGTATTCTGACTTGTTGAAACCAAGCTCTGACATAATGCGGCCTGAACGCGATCTTTCTAAATCCTTCTTCCGTATTTCAATAAAATATCCAGAACCAAACTCTCTTATTGTCAGAATTAAGGAAGAAAAAATTTTCGGGATAGCTTAACTTTTATCAAGAGTTTATAATAAGCGTTGTGAGTTTTAAATCTATAAGAGAAAAACCTTAGACATGCGGTCTTTTCAGCGTCTCTGCTTTCTGACGATGTTTTGTTGTACAAAGTGTGAATATTTTTATTTCCAAGTAAGTATTCACAATCACATTGCTATATTCCATGCATATAATCGCAATCTGAAAAGTATTTTTCTGTGCGCCTTACTTTGAGGCTTGTGCAAATTGATTTGCAAAAGCCTTCAATATACTGGGCCTTTTCAAAGTTACAGTAAGTCATTCTGAGCGTACCAAGAAACTGGCGATAAAGTGTTCAATATTGAGGGAGATCACGAAGAACTCCGCCCCTTCCACGTATACGGTATGCACGCATCACTAGTCCACAACTGTAGATCTTTTTTGCAATGTTATATATTACAAATTTTTTTCCTTTAGTTACAAACTGTACATCTATAAAAATCAGGATCTCTCATATAGACTTGCCTCACAAAATACACTGCGCGAACTGACAAAATGACCGCAATGGTTTACAAGTCTGGATTTCTGCAAGTTTCTTCTAAGCATCTATATGGTAAGAAATCGTTGGCAAACTTTATGATTCTTATGAAGCCGATGGCTCACCATAGCGTGATATATAATTGGCTTTGTACAATCTTTTAAGTTCAAGCGAAAAGCAGGTCTAAGGGGAAGAATCTATCGTTACGCAAATATAACAACTGATGTCAATGCGCTCCACTGAAACGGTTTTAAGACCATCACAGGATTGTATCGCACCTTTAGAAAGTATCAGCAAGTTGTCCAATATTTTAGTGAGATGACAAAGCCATGCTACAAGACAACAAAAAACACCGTTTTTCTCTAGCCATGTTTGAATAGGCATCGTCTTAGAATTCAAGCACAGAAGACAGTCTTCGTCCAGAGATAGACAATCATTTTATACACTCTCCCATGTCCCATGTATGTCATCTCTTGGCAGACTAAGGTATACCGAGCTGTCCACGACCAAAGAGAAGTTCCTTGAAATCAAATCTTTGTAGAACCGTAAGCGTCAATTATAGCAAAACCAAGAAGGAACTCGGACTTATTCGGAAACACTCCACAAACACACCTCACACATAAACGCGCATAGGCCGGACGACCACGAAAACAAAAGACACAGTCGGAGTGGTCAAACCAGTGACTACCTTAGACCGCACATGTTATAGAATGCTAACTCTCTCTACGGAGCACGAAACGCGAAAGAATTTGTCCCGCTCTCAAGTGGTCAAATCATAACCGACCAGCGCTGACAGGTTGGAGAAGCGGATTTTCTCGCAGAGATAGAAAAGACATACTTCACACACAATGTCCATATACTTTTCAAAGCACAACAAGTAACCTAACTCTAAAATATGATTTTCTGATAATATTACCATTTCATCAGAGAAAAAAACAATTATAGAAAATAAAGCTCTCAAATATCCTTGGTCATGAGAAATAGAACTCCTTGAGAAGTACTGTTTATGCGGTGTATGTTTTTTAAGTAATGAGCTCTAATATCTATAAGGTGCTGATGGGCAGCAAAGGTCGGTGTCTGAGTGAAACGCCGGTACATTAAATAACGAAATATTAAGCTTATACAGAAACTCACAAACTATATCACGTATTGCAATTCATCGGGCGATGAATTCGGATACCTGGGTCCGGAAAAAAAATGTCTGTCAGACGAATTCTTTATTAATAGGAATATGTAAATAATTGTTAATTAATAATAGTTATGCTCACTAGGGTAAAATAAAGAGAATACGCTTACAGAAAAATCACTAGACGCGCTAATGCTTTATTAGAGCGCACCATTTGATGCAATTTCTACAATGTAATAACAATATGCTTTAATGTAAATATAAGTAATAAAGAGCATTTAGTGAAACATCACACATATTGTCTGCGTGGATATTGTTTATTTCATCAAAATATTTCCTACGACAGATATGGTTATTAAGAGAACTAATCAGAAGCTTTTTTATCCAGATGAATGACTTCAGTGTTCTGACACCAAATCAGATGGCTTGTATGAGTCCTTTCATCAATTGATGGTTACCCGATCTGCCAGCGGTCACGCGATCTGCTTAGACGATGACGTTGCTCACCATGAAAACGGGCCATAGAAACATGGCTGTATACAAAAGCCATATCATCTCCATAAGCTAATACTACTACCTTTTACCAAAACTGTTGTAACGATGAATCCCACAACTTATCTGTATGCTCATACACAGGTGTTCCGAAAGCGAACGGTAACGAAGATAAAGAGCAATGTTGTTTTTAAAACGAACGAAAGAAAAAAAGGTGGCAAAAAGATACAGGTAACATTCATGCGTGTGAAGGAGCTTTTTTGAGGTAGCCGTATTTCTCCTAAGATAACTAAATCGACCAAGACCTGCCGCACCGCTGTGACTGGCACAACACGTGCAGTGCATCAGTAAACATAAATATGCTGTTCAGAGCTTCTACTATCTATTTAGCTTCTTTGCAGGGTAATCTATACAAAAAATTATATGAAGATAAAGACATGGAGAGTCTTAGCGTTAAAGGCGGTGGAACGTAGGTTCGGAGCGGTGCCTATAGGAAGGAAAGCTGGAAAATTGGCGCGAAGGAAAGTATATGGAAGCGAACTTTTGTTAATGTGTGACTGGGGCGCTAACACGACAGCCTCACTCTCCTATTTTGAACGCAAACAGATCCTTTCCCAATTTGTAATACAGGCAACCACAATTTAGTCCAATTCAATCGTTCATCTGCTTTTTTTTTTCAGCTAACCTCTACGACACCTTATGGAAGAGTAGAAACACCATGATCATTTTCTTGCCTAGCTTGAACCGCAATCGCCGAAATGCGGCAGATGACTGGAAATGCTGTCAGATATGAGCAAAACCTTTGCATTTTGCACAACTCCACACGGGTGGGAATGCGGCTTTTTGTGTTGAATTTTTAAATGGTTTCTTTTTAACATTTCGGGTTGCTCTTTTCAATCGAAACCCCTACGGCTTTGCTGCGAATTATCACGTTAAAATAGAACTTGAATAGAAAATTTTGGGCAAAAACTTCACCCGGCCAGCAGCGCTCGAATCTCGCAGTCACATTTGGGGTTGTGATTGCTGCAACGAATTTATAGAGAGAAACCCGGCGGTTCTAGGGGAAGAGTGTTTTTGTACAGACAAGAAGTTGTAATTAGCCAAGGAAGAAGGATGCTTTTACGCGGCGACAACGCCACTGTACGCACCGTCAAGGCAAACCTCGAATGATGGCCTCCTTTATAAAAATTGACACAAATTTGTAGCGCATTACCAAGGTTTTAATTTCAGCAAGTTTGTCTTTATTATTCTGTGGGTTCATCTTGCTTTGCGGTTTAGTTTTTGTGTGAGTAGCAAGGTGTGAAATGATATCAGAACTAATGAGAGAAAATTATTAATTTTAGTTTTCTTCCCCTAAACTGAGCACCTGTTTCCGGCATATTCTTGATAAGACATGCCTAATGAGACATGCTCAAACAAAACCTACTTGAAATAATGGACAGAAATGTGTCCTGAGTTCGGCAGTATAATATATAGTGAACGTTGATTGCATTTACACAACATCTTAATATTGTGTTGTGTTTACAGGGAGCGTTTCAACGTCAATGTCCTTCAGAAGAGAATATTGGTAGCTGCCTGTTAAAAACAATCACAAGTGAGAACAGTGATGTGCATTATTAAGAATCTTCCAGTGACCATCGGATGACTATATTATCATGTGATCAAAATCTCCCTTCATTCCATAATGAAGGTATCGTGATTATTACATAAGACAAGCTGTTTTTTTGCCAGAAAGAGAGTAGCATTTTTGGTAGTGCAACACTACTTTCTCTACCACTTTTAGCTTTTGCAAAAAAGCGACATTCCGCTTGTCATTATACAAGATCTCTGTCGATTTGTTAAGCTCATATTTCTATCTTTAATCTCCTTTTCCAAGGTTGACCAATAAGCGCACGGCTTGCGAAATGTACAATGCACTTCTCTAACAAGGACACCTTATGATTTCTCCAGGTTTTTTTCAGTGTTTCACATTGTTCGCAGCTACTCGTCACTGTCCTATGCCACTGGTCTAAAATCTTTGAAATCTGCCGCCCGAAGTACCGGAGGTATAGTGCAGGCTACTCACGAGATGGTCTACTCACATGGTCCATGATATAAATGAAAGGTAGTCATTCTCTATATCACACAGGCTGAGCCTTTTCTTTTAGTGTCCTTATTTCTTTATTCAAATTAAAATACAGTTTCTAGTCTGCGTAATATTTTCAAAGTATGAATATCGTGCACATATTATGACGCTGAAATAAATATATCCTGTCTGAGAGAAATTCATCTCAGTGCTTTTGACAAAAGGATTGTAAATAGAAGTTTGAAGTTCGAAGCAA
The DNA here is from genome assembly GCF_052857255.1 of Amblyomma americanum. Classification (NCBI taxonomy): domain Eukaryota; kingdom Metazoa; phylum Arthropoda; class Arachnida; order Ixodida; family Ixodidae; genus Amblyomma; species Amblyomma americanum. The sequence goes on along the minus strand of NC_135505.1, from coordinate 67,546,636 downwards.
AGCATTGTTCATTTCAGGGGTGTTCTTTAGGTAAGCGGGTTTTGGTAAAACATACCTTTAGTTTTAAAAATGCTGAAAGCCTAACATTTAAATTTGTCGTATACTTTACTCTTTTACAGTTTCTTGTTAGGCCTCTGAGCAGATTGGTATTTATGCACCCTTTAAATTCTCGATCATGTGGATGCAATATCATAGAGCATTGGTTAGATTTTTAAAGAGATTTGTCCCGTATTTACCAAAATATTCAAGCTGCCGTGACAACTGAAGAACCAGGCTGGCGAAGACACTGGTAATGACAAGATCACGAGATTTTGTTTTGTGAAGAGAGAGTATGACCTGACTCACTTGATTCTGTGTCATTTCTTGCTTCGACTGGATGAAATGAATTATCCTGATGACCTGGGGAGCAGGCAGAGACAGCCTGTTTACTTTCAGCAGAGACGGTATCTGCCTTAGACAATGTCTTTGGTGCTGTAGTGTAAACGTAAATGAACAGGTGGGATTTTGCTTACAGTGGCCCATCGCCAATTTCTTCGACTGAGTCACTGATCTATTTCATTTCTCTATTATTGCTTCATAAGACCAGTGTCCTCTAAAAACTTAAAGAGTGATCGTGACACCAATCACCGCTTAGTTCGGGAGCCTCTCGGTGTACATCATGCCAGAGACGTCCTCCAAGGAAACATCCTCAGGTTCAGTCTCCTCAGGTTTTTCAGAAGTCTCTTTCTTTGTCTCCTAAGAACCGGACCGGCTTCGCATCGCATATTTACAGAAAATGTATCCTTTGTCTTGAGCTGCCTTGAGCTCGGGAGAAATCTAGAAGCTGATATGCGCATAAGTTCACGAACGCTGTCTTTTCACACAAATTTTGGGTATCGTTTCCGAGATAAAATAACTGGTTGGTTTGAAACAATACATAAGCGCTTTGATGACCTTTGTCTGGCAGCTGCAGAGACGATTTCTGGCTTTTAGGTTCTTATGGAATGACGTTCAAGGAACAAAAGAGTTACAAAACATCCTTTGTACACAGCCTTATATCTCCAATTATAGCTGTTAATCAGAAAAACCTACAGAATAAAGAGTGCAGCTTTCTAGGGAAGTTTTCTTCCGATGATAAACATAAAATCATTCGATGTGGAACACATCATCAGTGTAGCAAAAAAAAATCAGGTGGTACAACTTTCAAGGTATCGTTCCTAACCTAACAAATGGAAGAACGGCGAGCTCTCTCGCGAGGTGTACGGAGGGTTCAGCTTAAAGGAGTTCAGCTTAAGTAAAGGACAGCGCGGCGAGCTGTGGAAGAATTATACGTATAACGTATAATTTGTAGAGACAGGAAGAGGGCAGAGTGGATTATAAATCACGCCCGGGCTAATGACGTATCCTAGTGGAAGTCAAGACGAAGAATTGGGCTTGGGCACTGCATTTGCTGCCGAGGTAAGCTAACGGTCTTGGGCAACAGACTGGATTCCAAGATGAAGGAAGTGCCGCAGTGGGCACCAGAAAGCTAGGTGGGCGGAGGAGGTTAAGAAGTTTGCGGTTATAGCGTGTCCGTAGCTGGCACAGGACAGTATAATTAGAGATATATGGGAGAGGTCTTCTTCCTGCACTGGTTTTACTCAGGCTGAGGAGGATGAAAACCATATAATCTATTTTTGACATAGTGAACACACATAGTCACACATTAACCTTACTGAGTAGCTTTCAGCCCGCTTATGCGTGGGGGGTAGTGCAAATGAGAAAAAAAATTCTCTGTTTTTAGCTCATGTCTTAGAAGCATACGCAGTGGCAATTTATATTTTAACGTCATGATGGCATTTCGGGCCAGCACAGTTCTCACAACACAATTGCGATAATTAAAGCTTTTGATTAAACATATATTTCCCAAGAATAGTGAAGCTTGTGAACACACAAGTTCTGGCGCTCGGTTTTCTACTTGTTCCTAAAGCACTGCTGTCACAGGACAGAATGCCATGTTCGACACATGAAAAAGTAGAGGGATTAGCTTCACCCTCTCTCCTCGAACTCTTTCTCGTCGGCCGCCGCTACCCTTCCCCTACCGGACTCCTTGGCCCAAATAGTTAGCTGCAGTTTCACTACTGCTGAACCTGGCTAGAGAGCGAAAGCTGTGGTGTATTAGGCAAGTAGGCGCAGCTTCGCATCTCTAACGTTTAGTACGTTCTACACGCTGGATAGTCAGCGCACCCATACGGCACAGGTGGCAGTTAAATTAATGGTTCATCGCGAGACGTTGATAACCCAATAAACTCTGCGGCCTTTTCTACCGCTCTCTACCGGCTAATCAAAAGGACAGAGGTCAGATATCGAAGGTCAGAAGTCAAGTGGTGCGACACCATGGTGGACTACATATACTAAAGCCTATAGCCACAATTTACCTCTAGCTACCTTGAAGGTCAACCGGCAGCGCACGGCGAAATCGCATTTACCTAGAGCAGTGAAGGTTTCGCTTCAAACAAGAGAAATCGGAGCAGTGGCTCCCGTGTCGTCTCGCGGGAGGCGCTTCGTGTCACCTCTTCAGCTAGCGGTGGCGGCGCATGCAGCAACGCACGCCGTGATTGGCGTGGAAGCGACCCGGACGAAATAAGGTGACAGTTACGGCTGCCCAGGTGAGAACAGTCACATCTTGTGCCTGCTCGCTGCATGCGCGCAACACACCCAGTCGGGAGGTTAGAGTAAATAGTTTGCTAGCGCGCTAATGCTCTTTGTGTTATTCTTCGCGGCCATGAATGTGGACCCAACTAAAAGAGCGGACTTGGCCCTTAGAGCGGCGTCCTCGCCGCTGTACAAGGCTCACATTTTTAGATGAGGATAGAATTATTGTCATTTTATTTCCCTGAGGAGTGATTTAATTTATCGGTCAAATTTTCCGTGATCAGACTGTTATGGCGGTTTACGCAATACTGCAAATTCGTCTTTGTGTCTTGTTTGTTATACAATGCTGTTGCTGCAGAAAAAAAAGCTTCTCTTGCAATTCCGAAAACTACGTAAAGTATGGTATTTCTCTGTGACAGCTGCGGCTGTAGGCTTTTTGCCTGCAAGTTTTCCTTGGCTTCATCCAGAAGTCCTTTCATATCCCATCGTTTCTTTAGGCTGTTGCACTTTTCGTACGTCCATTTACTACGAATACAATGCGCGTTTTTATTTGCCCTCTCGCACCAGGTACTACAAAGTGCATTGCCTACTAAACGGACACCGCTGCTCCGTTTCCACGTCGCAATGACCGTAGTTTTGGAGCGGAAGCTTCGCTACGCCAGGTTTTCAAGAGGGTACCGTGAGTGCATCCTTGTCCTTGAACAAATTGGGTCGCTCAATCCCCACGCGTGGCTGTGATAGGAGCAGCCACCTGCCAGTACAGTGGTACATCACTTAACCGTTGCCCCACTGCGCTGGTAGTGGTATGAGGACTCGCCGCCATTTATAGATGTTACGTAGAGAGTGAGCAAATCTGCATAATATATAGACATTAAACCACAAATTTTATCGCGTCATGCTCTTAAGGCGGAGCTTAAGTGCCTCCTGCAATTGAAGAATAACCACCTCCTTTCTCACGTCGGCTCGGTTTACCTAAGTTAAACGCCTGCCAATTTTTCAGAAAGAAGGACATTCAGCTAACACTGTGCTGACTGTATCTCCTAAGCTGTGTGTGTCAACAGGTGGGCGCAACCGGTCGAAAAATTGATTTATTTAACATTCTTTATTAACTGAATATTTTCCGAGCATCTGAGTGGGCCGCCTACTCCGGCAGTTCACTGGTCATCGCTGCCGTGTTGGCTCTCCTCTCCAGCCAATTCTGACGGTCAGTCATCACTGACCTAATTATATCCCATTGGTACTACGAGGGGTTAAATGTGCTTAACTATGTGATTAGCTTGGCAGGCCCACACCATATGGTATACATTACTCATCTCTCCACAGTTTGCGCATTGTGGCGCGTAATTATTCCTATTCTATATCTATTTTAAACAATCAACGCGTACAATGTAGTGCTGCGAAGAGTGCTCTTAAGCGGATAAATCTTATGATGCAGAAAACTGCAGATGAGAATACATAAAAATATTTGCGCACAAACACTAGGTAGTCTTCAGGAGCAACGCCGTCGTAAAAAAACCTCTCCTGAACAGGTTACTTTATTACAGACGTCTGGGACAACCCTGTACTCATTTTTGCGCATAATTTTTACTCAGTTTTGGTCCCCGATCCTTCCTAAGTATATTCCATCGAATTGATTTATTGTTACCGACCAATTAGCTCGGAATCCCAAGACCACTTCAGACGCTTTTAAATCATTCATTCGGTCTGTTTTTGAACATGACTATTTCATCACTCTGTCATTTCTCTATGCCGAATAACCTTCTACTGATGATGTAACCGTTTCCTTGGAGGGTGTCCTCAATATTATACTGAATTAGGATGTGAAGAAATCAAGTGGACCTGATGAGCTCCCCAATGCATTTCTCGTTAGTAACGCATTATATACCTTTCGTTATCTAAATGTTCTTTTTATTAAATCTCTTAGTTCTGGTATCGTCCTGAAGTCCTGGAAATTGGCAAATGTTCTGCCGTTACTTCAGTCAGGCAATAACCAACAGCCTGAAAACTACAGGCCTATCTCGCTTACGTCGTCATCTTGTAAAATGCTTGAGCATATCATCCATACACACATTGTACAATTTCTTGAATAGAATAACATTTTATGCAATGTTATGGCTTCAGGCGAGGTTTAAGCAGCTCTACCCAATTATTGGAATTCGCGCACTACATTGCTCATAATCTGGACTGTAATTGCCAAATTGACGCTCTTTTCTTTGATTTTTCTAAAGCATTTGACACTTTTATTCATTATAAGTTAATGTTGAAATTAAATCTTATATTGAAGAATTTAACCTAAGTGACCTGGATCTCTAATTTCCTCTCTGAGCGCTTAAGGTTTGTTAACTGCAGTGCAACCCAGTCTTTCGTTGCCCCCGTAACATCTGGTGTGCCACAAGGCTCTTCCTTAGGACCTTTATTGTTTCTATTGTAAATGACCTCCCTTGTAACATCACCGCAAACAATCGCATGTACGCTGATGCCTGCGTTTTATATGTTTTCATTCACTCTTCTGATTATCATTCTCGCATTAATGAGTCATTTTCTAGCTTCTGTAGGTGGTGTGAAATTTGTCAGATAAAAATCAACTTTCGTAAAATTGTTGTCATGACATTCACCAATTGTTCCTGTTCATTGGTTTTCGATTACTCTTTTCGTAACATACACCTTCAAAGGGTGTCCGAGGACATGTATCTAGGAATTATTTTTACTTCCAACTTGTCATTTTCAAAACATATTGACTTCATCTCCAATAGAGCCCTAAAAAAAAACTAGGGTATCTTAGACGAATATTAGCTCAGGGTCCGAATGAAACCAGGTTACTAATGCATAAATCCCTAATCCGTCCAATTCATGGCTATGCTTTATTCGTGTGGAATCGTGAGAAGGTAACAGAGATTAAGAATATTCAGGTCATCCAAAACAAATCAGTTCGCTTCATATGTAATAAATATCGCATTGATTTTTCACCCTCTTCTGCCGTGAAATCATTGCAAATCACTACCCTCGCTACTCGCCGGCAACTAGAATCGTTAAATTTTCTGCAGTGTGTCGCTAATTCGCACTATCGCCTCTCAAGTGACATGTGCATCACGAGTGCCATACCATCGCCAGCAAGAAGTTATCATTATCTCAATTTTTGACCTTACTGCGCTCGCACCTATGTGTTTAAATACAGTTTCCTTCCGCGCACCATCGAACACTGGAATACATTGCCCGGTCCAGTGCATTCCATCTCTATTGACAAATTTAGAGAGGCCATAACAGATTCGTTATCTCTTTATTTACTGTACCGATGCTCCCAATTTGTGCAATTGTTCTTATGTATTCACTTTAGAGGTTTTAATTTTTTGCTACCATGTCCTTAGTTTTTTAATTTATATTTCCGCTTCTGTGATAGCCACTGTAGGGGATGCAATATGTATAAATAAATAAATAATCAAACACAGAAGCAGAAATTATTCAGTGCCCTATCTCAGGCTTTCAGGTTATATGTTAGACCAGACAACTGTAGCTTTGAAACGCTTCCTTATTTATTACAGGAACGACTGGTTACCGCTTAGACGCACACTGCAGATGTTTTTAGTGTTGAGCTAATTGGAGGCACTATATTGAAGTCATTAGTGCGGAAACACTGTGCGGACAACGAGAGATGAATTTGAACTTAACATTTAATACAGCTTCAGTAATCATTTATGCCCATATGGAAATTTCTCGCCAAAAGGAAATTCCACTTCACGTATAATAAAAAGTTACAAAAATATTCACGCTTATCCTTCAAGAATTCATTGAACAAAGGTAGATCTACAACATGTACTGTTGGAGGAAAAAGCAACTCTCCCCTTTGCAAGTTTCCGTCCCTGCCGCACTGCACGCCGGTGCTTCTTGCCTTAGAAAAAAAATATAAAACAAACACTTGAGTTTAAACTCAATTTTTTGCTGCCTCTTCCATATTCATTGTTTCTTTGATAATAAGGAAATAAGTGCTACACAATGCATTTTTTCTCCATCTGTACAATGATTGCTTACATTTCAGTTTTATGGGGTTAAACGTGCGAAAGCAGCTTCAGCCATGAGGGCTGCTGCACTGGCTGCCTCCGGATGCCGCATATTGTAGACGGCGGGCTTTTTAACAAGCGCTGATATTGTACAGTACACTGGTCTCATACCTATCACTTTATTGAAATTAGAGTGCCGCGGCCGGGATCCAATTTGCGTCTTTTATGCCAGCAGCCAAGCAATACAACCAAGAAGCCACTGCGGTGACTTCAAATAATAATAATAAATGGCCTTTTTCTGCAATATGTTACCCAAAAAAGCCAAACCATAGACCTTTTTGGTTCATAAGCCGATCTGTACCAGCTGCGGAGATTGAAAAACTACGCCACCGAAAGCCGGAAAAAAAAACTGGGAAATCAAGAGCCTTATCTATGCAGCGTTGGCGCCTTCTCTACCAAATTTCACGGATAAGTATTGCCAGCAGCACATTATACAAAAATACCAAAATAAAAGAAAAGCTCTTGCAAAGACGTGGGGCCTAATACAGAAAGAAAAAAAATGCAGCAATATGAGGCATAAAGCGAACTCACTGTTAAACAAGAAATATGGCTAATGAAAAAAATGCATTTGCTCACAAGTGTGGTAATTATGGTCGACAGCCACCCTTCATTTTCTTCTAAACTCCTTCTTGCAGAGAAAGCCTTTCGCAACGTCTACTTTTCTAGCCAAATTGACCTCAAAACGTCAACCAGGGTGTCTTTCCTGCGGTCATTGATATAAAATGTAGAAACTCTCCACTGGCTTGAAGTACTAAGAGCGGCCAACGACATTTTCAAACGAACCGTGAAGGAGGAAGCTACAATCAGTAAACGCGCAGAAGAGCGATGAAACTCGCCCCCGGCTTAAACATAGCTTAGGAGAGTTTGATGTCCAAAAGCGAGACACCGTACTGAAGGACTCCGGATAATTTTGATCATCTGGTTTTTTTTTAATGTGCACTGACGTCGCACAATACACTGCCCTTTAGTATTTGGCCTTCATTGAAATACGGTCTCTCCGGCCGGTTTTAAACCGGTGTTTTTTCGGGATAGTAGCCGAGCTAAATGTACAACGGCCAATTGTCCAAGGGGCAAGGCGTTGAACCAAATGGGCGATTGCGTTCCAATGACCCCTTGTCAACGCTGCAACATGCGTTCGCGTTTAACTCTTAAAGGCGAAGCTTAAGCGTCCTCCTATTTTTATTTTCTTTTCTGCAATTTTTGCTTTTGCTGCTTTTTTGTTTTCATCTTGTTTCTTTTGGTTTTTCTTTTGGTTTTATTTGTTTATTTATTTTTAAACTTTTTTTCATAGACGTTCGTTAAGAACTCTTGCTTAATCAACGCTTTCATTTTTGTTTATTTATCACACAACTTATGACTGACAGTTGACGCGGACAACTTCCATCTACAACTTCCGTTCAGGCCACAGATTAGAAAAAAAGCTTGCGCCTTAAAAAAAATTCATTCTCTTGCGTTTTAAAAATTTCAGTGTTACTGTCCCTGTTTTCTCCGGCCGGCTTCATGACATGGTCAAACAGCACTGTTTTGTCAGCGAGTCCGTCAACATAGTCAAATGTTGAAAATAAGACAAACTGAACTGAACTGCACGTGTTCTTTTATATTTTTACACCGACAGCTGTTAGTGTGAAACAGGTAATGTTAAATGGTAATGTTAAGCTAGAAAAATTAAAAAGATGTGCATTCAGATTATCAGACCACTCGCAGAAACAGAACGTACAATAATGATCTTATAATTTTAACACAGCTTTCTCAGAGTTTCTTAAACCTTGTTAAAAAAGCGTGCAATTTTTTGCAATCTGCAGTTTTAACGCGTTCCTCACACGGCTCTTAGAGGGCTTCCGTAATTAATGATTAAACCACCGTTCACAAAATTTAATGTCCACATTTCACATCGGATCACAGGCACTTTCTCAGGCTATGCAATGGCACGGAATTTAGTTAAATGACCCAGGTAGTTTTCCTTTGGTGCACATTTGCTACTGCTGCACTCCAACACGTTGTCTATGCGAGCCGTAGTACGGAATATTTCTCGGAACGTCCACACTGCGTACATTGTTCAGAGAAAGCAGCTACTGCCTGCTGTTTTAGGGTGCAACCTAGCCACTGATAATCGCTCATTCTGGCAGCCTGTTTCTCCATGGTAGATTGTACTTCCGTCTACAGAGTGATGTATGTGCTCAGCGGATTGCGGGCGGTCTTTGCCATGCCAAATTAAAAGTGTACGTGTATGGTGTACGGTATCTCCTAACAGAGGACATAGTTAATCTAGCATGTGCTGTCAGCATTGTGTTGGTGGCAAGGTCTACTTCAGAGGAAACTGATGACAAAGCCTCGGTCCTGATAATGTACTACATAAACGTTGGAGGGGCAATTAAACTCCGCCTTATGTATATGACGTGATGGCGCAGTGGGCTAACTCCCATATAAGTAGGAGGTCATTCTCTATGTGTCATTCATAGATGCCTGGAAGACCTCCTGCTTCTCCTGGTGCAGCGGCGCAGCTGTTAAGCAATGCGGCTCTGCCCTCCGATGGCAGGTGCTTAAGGCGGTGGGTCTTGCGTTGCCCAGGCTGCTCTTGCCAAGCGACCACTAATTATTATAACTGCCACCTGACACAGTGGGCAGCCTCCTCATTATCGGGTGGACAGGCTGTGATCACTCCGCAAGGTCACGTGACATAGATGTCCCAACTGCCTCCTAGGTTGCTCGCTAAGGACCGCCTGTCAGAGCTGTCCTCTAGATTTCGCCCGCAGTTAACGCTCACGACGGCAACGCCTACACCGAATTTTCTGGAGGACGGGGCCTTTACCGCTATCGCGTTAAAATTGTCGCGCTCTATAAATTGTCATCACCATCATCATCAGCCTGACAACGCCCACTCCAGGAAAAGGCCTCTCCCATGTCTGTTCAATTAACCCTGCTCTTTGCAAACTGCGCCCACCCTGTGCCTGCGAACTTAATCTCATCCGTCCACATAACCTTTTGCCACCGCCTGCTGCGTTTACTTTCTCTTGCAATCCACTCCGCTACCCTTACGGCCCAGCGGTTATCTTGCCTTCGCATCACATGCCCTGCCTAAGCCCTTTTCTTCTTGATTTCGACTAGGATGTCATTAACCCGCATTTGTTCCCTCACTCACTCTGCCCGCTTCCGGTCTCTTCACGTTGCACCTATCATTTTTCTTTCCACTGATCGCTGCGTTGTCCTTAACTTGAGCTGAACGCTTTTCGGTAGCATCCACGTTTCTGCCTGTAGGTGGTTACCGGTAAAATACAGCTGTTGTACACTTTTCGCTTGAGGGATGCTGGTAAGCTGCCATTCATGATCTGAGAGAACTTGCCATATGCGCTCCATCCCATTTTTATTCTTCTAGTTATTTCCCTCTCGAGATCTGGATCAGCTCACATTACGTGGCCTAAGAAGAAATATTTCTTGACCACTTCCAGCTACTTGTTACTAATTGTGAGCTTCAGTTCTCTTGGTCGGAGGGGAAATTCTAGAGGCCCGTGTACTGTGCGATGTCCGTGCACGTTAAAGAACCCCAGGTGGTCGAAATTTCCGGAGCCCTTCAATACGGCGTCCCTTATAGCGTGAGTTGCTTTGGAACGTTAAACTGCTATAAACCATAAACCAAACCTTCCTAGACTGTTGAATATTGTCACCGACAAACGTAGAAGAAAGCGGGAAGTACAGCCGTTTACTGGGAGGAGGCTTGCTGAACCGCCCCGCTCATTCAAGAGAAAGACGACGTTCGGCCACTCGCTGGGAGACAAGGTTCGGCCACCAGGTGGCGCCGGCAGAGTGTCAGCAATAAGGCATTGCCCCCCTCCCTTCCATGACACATCGAATCGATGCTGCATGCGAGGGGGGAAAACATACGTAAGGCGGAAAGTTAACGGCGCGAGTGTCTTCGTGGAAAGGGACTAACGGGAGTAATGTGGCTTCATTCGCGCCACGTGGAATACTTAATACGGCTTCATTCGCGCCACGTGGACTACTTCGGACGTCGGTTGTCGAGAGGACCGGAAAGTTACTTGAGGGAGCATCTCGTAGGTCACCGCGCTCATGCGGCGTAACGCCTGGTATGGACCAAAGTAACGGTGAAGAAGCTTCTCAGAGCGCCGTCGCAACCGGATCGGGCTCCACACCCAGACTAGACCACCAGGTGTGTAAATCACCACCCTGCAGCGGAGGTTTTAACGCTCGGCGTCACGTTGTTGTTGGCACCGGATTCGCTGACAAGCAACTTGGCGAGCGGCTTCGGCGTCACGAACAAATTGGTCAGCGCCCACGACAGAAGGGGGAGTAGGATCCGGGAGAATCATGGCATCCAGCATGGTCAAGGATTCGCGACCGTGAGTCGAATGGAACGGAAACAAGAGCGTCGTTTCGTGGAGCGCAGTGTTGTACGCGAACGTGATGTAAGGCAGTATCCGGTTCCTGTTCGCATGGCCATCGTCGACATGCATAGAAATTATATCGGCAATTGTCTTGTTAAGCCGCTCAGTCAGCCGTTGGTTTGTGGACAGTAAGCTGCTGTCTTTCGATGGCTGGTGCCACTGAGTCGAAGTTCCTCACTCGTAAGTGCCGATGTAAACGCGGTTCACCTGTCAGTTAATACGACTGTTGGGGCTCCGTGACGAAGCACAACGTTGTGAATGAAAAGATGTGCAACTTCGGCGGCGGTGCCACAGGGAAGGGCCTTGGTCTCACAGTAGCGGCTAAGATAGTCAGTGGCAACAGCAATATACCGGTTACCCATGGAAGACGCCGGAAATGGGTCGATGAAGTCCATGCCGACCTTTTGAAATCGGAGGCGCGGGGGATCGATAGGCTGCAGGAGCGCAGTTGGTTTAGTCGGTGGTGTCTTCCTGCGCAGACACTCACGACAGGTTCGTAGGTAGCGGTGGACAACCGCGGCAAGCCTGGGCCAATAGTACTTTTGGCGTATGAGCGCCAACGTGCGGGAAAACCCTAGGGGGTGCGAAGGAAGGTCGTCGTGGCACGCAGGTTGAACTTAGTCACGAAGCATGGTAGGCACTGCAAGCAGACAGACAGTGCCCGTTGGGCCGCAGTTCTTTTTGTAGAGCACACCACTGCGCAAGCAAAACGATGACAGTCCGCGCTTGAGTAGTAGAAGTGGAGCTGGAGCGGTCCCTTCGAGGTACGCGATGAGTGGAAGCAGTTCGGAGTCGGCCCTCTGTTAGCGGGCAAGGGTGAACATGGTGACAGCACCGAGGAAAGTGGAATAGTCGTTGGACTCGTCCGTGGGCCAGGGAATAGGGGCGGGGGATAGACATCAGCATCGCTGTGTTTCTGGCTGGACTTGTGCATGATGGTGACATAAAATTCTTGTTACCGAAGGCCCCATCGAGCAAGCCACCCCGAGGGATCTTTCAGCTTCGCCAGCCAACACAGTGAATGATTGTCGCTCACGGCCCGAAACGGGCGGCCATACAAGTACCGACGAAATTTGCGGAAGGACATTCCTTTTCCCTGGTGGAATAATTGATTTCGGAACTGTATAAAGTGCGACTGACGTAAGCAATCACGCGTTCTAGAGCATCCTGTCGCTGAACAAGACCGCACCAAGACCAACGTTACTGGCATGGGTGTGCAGTTCCGTGTCGGCATCTTCGTCGAAGCGGCCAAGTACAGGCGTACATTGGAGACCGTACTTGAGTTCCGTGAAGTCTGTGTCCTGGTCCTGGCCCCAGAAGAAGGGTTCAGCATCTTTCGTCAGGCGGGTCAGAGGTGTAGCTAGCTTGAACCAATTGTGAACAAACCGTCGATAGTACGCGCAGAGGCTCAAGAAACGACGTAGGCTCCGTTTGTCTGCTGGCCTGGGGACGACAGCTACGGCGTCCGTCTTTTTGGGGTCTGGGCTAACGCCTCGAGATCTGACAATGTGACCAAGACACTTCAGCTCACGAAACGCAAGGTGACATTTTATCTGGCATGAGAGGGAGACCAGCAGAACGTATGGCCTCTAAAACAGCACAAAAACGTTTCAGGTGCTCATCGAACTCGTCTGAGAAGATCACGATATCGTCGAGATATACGAGGCACGACTGCCACTCGAGGACAGAGTGCACGGTGTCCATCATTCGTTGGAATGTGGCAGGGGCGGAGCACAAGACAAAAGGGAGCACCTTAAACTCGTAATAACCGTCAGGAGTAATAAAGGCAGTCTTCTCTCGGTCGTGTTCGTGGACCTCTATTTGCCAATACCCATTGCGGAGGCCAAGGGACGAGAAGTAGGTGGCACGGCGCAGGCGGTGTGGGGAATCATCAATGCGTGGCAGAGGGTACATACCCTTTTTCGTGACGTTATTGAGGCGTCTGTAATCCACGCAGAACCTGAGGGTGCCATCTTTCTTCGTGACGAGGACAACAGGCGATGCCCAGGAGCTCGTGGACGTTTGCATGACGTCGTCCTGGATCATTTGTGTAACTTGGCGGTGGATGGCGTCACGTTTTTTTAATGACACCCGATAAGGGCGCTGGCATAATGGTCTTTGGTTGTCAGCAACGATAATTCGATGCTTGGTAAGCGGCGTCTGGCGGACCTTGGAAGCTGATGCAAAACAGTCGCGGAAGAAAGAGATGAGGCTTTCCACGCAGCTTTACTGACTGGCCAAGAGATGTGGGTTTACACCGGTCGGAACGGCTGTAGCCGGCACCTCGTCGATTTTTGACGTGGAGGTCAAAGAGCCCTGCCTGGTACACTCTCCAAGCTCGTCAAAATAAGCGGCGACCTCCGTCTTCGTTACATGTTGCGGTTCACAGGTAAAATTGGTGAATAAAAGTCAAGTTCGACTAAGCCTCGAACTACACAAACTTTCCGTTCGAGTAGCACCGACTTGTTCGCTTCAGCGATGCCAAGAGTGCCGGGGCTGTCATTACGCTCGACTGTGACGAACTTGCTGGCTCGCGGAGCGATTGTTATGTGGTCGTCACGTACGCGCAACATTACTCTGCAGGGTTCGGTGTTGGTGTAAACGGCTCGCTGAGCGGGAAAAGATACCAGGAGCTCCCGAAGGTCGATGACCGCACCGTACTTCCGAAGGAAATTCATGCCCAGAATGAAGTCTTTTGAACAGTCACGTAATACGGCAAAGGTGCGAGTGAAAGTAAGACCGCGGATCTCGATGCGGCAGGTGAATACGCCGATCGGCGTCACTACATGGCCACCGGCGGTACGGATCACGGGTCCACACCAAGACGTCAGAACGTTACGGAGATTCGTGGCGAGCAGCCTGCTCATCACAGAAAAATCAGCGCCGGTATCGACAAGTGCGGTCACTTCATAGCTGTCAGCGGTTACTAAAATTTTAGGCGAAACTAATCGTTCGCCGCACGTCGGTGAGGTCGTCGGATGGAAATGTCGCCGCTCGGGCCGTTGTGTCTGATCGTCGGGTGGCGGCTGTTGACTCTGTGCAGTGGCGGCGGACCTATCTCCGCAGGACGCTGTCTTCAGTTTTCCCGGTGAGGGAGCGTGCCTCTGAACTGACCGGAGGATGAGGGCAGACTGGGCGAAGCAAAGCGCCTCAGGGATGGCGATCGGGATTGTCGCTGCTGCAAGGTCGCGGGCAGCACCTGAGCGGCCAGGTTCTCCTCTTTGGCCTGCGGTTTTTCACTATAGCGCGGTCGAAGCGCGTCCGGTGAGAATCCTGTCAAACCCATCCACCGGTACGGGCAATTCCGCAGAATATGACCAGGCTCCCAGCAGTGGTAGCAGAGTGGGCGATTGTTGGACGTTCGCCATACGTGCGCTTCGCTGAAAGGAGAGCACAGGTCTTGCTTCTGCTCGACGGGGCGCACGTAACGATGGGGTGGTCGTGGTCCGAAAACGGGGCGAAACGCTTGCGGCGCGGGGGCAGTTCGGCGCAGGGCATTGCTGTAAGACATGACGTGCGGCTCCGATATTGGTGCTTGTGGTGGCTGCACCGCTCGCCGAATTTCGTTGCGGAGGACATCGCCTGTAGAAGGTATGCTTGCCAACGGAGCATCCAAGTGGAGGTGTCGCAGTTCTTCGCGGACAATGCTCCGCACAAGCTCTCGCAGCGCCTCATCCCCAGGGCCTGGCAAGGACGTGCAGTAGTGAGTGACTGCAACATTTGCCTGACGGCCGTATTGGACACTCCGTTCCTGCAATGATCGTTCCATGCTCGTGGCTACCTTAACGAAGGCTGCGACGGTTCTCGGAGGGTTGCGTATGAGGCCAGCAAACAGCTGCTCCTTTACCCAACGCATAAGGTGCCGTACCTTTGTAGCTACGGGCATGGCCGGGTCGGCCCAATTGAAGAGGCGGGTCATGTCCTCTATAAACATGGCCACGCTCCCGTTGGACTGCTGTGACCTGGAGCGAAGGAATATTTAAGCATTTTCCTTTCACTCGCTTGAACTGAATGAGGCAACTCATGGCGAAAAGCTGCCCACTTGAGAAGGAGGCCTCGTGGTTGTCGAACCATGTTTTTGCCGAGTCTTGCAGTGCGAAATACACATTCATCGGCTTCCGCTCGTCGTCCCATTGGTTCAATACTACCACATGGTCAAAAGTGGCCAATCAACCATCTACATCCTCGAACTGGTCACCGTGGAAGTATGGTGGCTACCGAGGGGTGAGAAGGACGTACGGCGGGGCACTGCCGGAGTACTGACCTGTCTGGCTGCCAGTGGTGGAAGTCATAGCTCGCACAGGACTTTTCAGTGGCTCAAACTGAGGTTGCAGGCCTCGCAGGCGACGGCTGGCTTTGTGGACAGCTGTGGCGTCAACGCGTCGGGGAGAGCCGTCAAGGATATCGTCGGGGTCTGCGTATATGGGATGAAACCTAGCATCTCCACCAAATGTCACGCAAAAATGTAGCAGAAAGCGGGAAGCGCAGCCGTTTACTGGGGCGAGGCATGGCGAACCGCCGCGCTCATTCAAGACAAAACGAC
Source organism: Amblyomma americanum (assembly GCF_052857255.1). Classification (NCBI taxonomy): domain Eukaryota; kingdom Metazoa; phylum Arthropoda; class Arachnida; order Ixodida; family Ixodidae; genus Amblyomma; species Amblyomma americanum. The sequence goes on along the minus strand of NC_135505.1, from coordinate 67,531,025 downwards.
GTTCGGCCACGCGCTGGGAGACAATGTTCGGCCACCAGGTGGCACTGGCAGAATTTCCGCAGTGTGGAAATATTACTTTGATTTTCTGCGTGTTAAAATTATGACCCACCTTTCTGCTCTGTCTAACTCATCGATCCATCGATCTTGCTTTGCAATTTATCTCCTGAGTGTCTGAGCAAGGCAATGTCATCAGCGAATTGCAGATTATTTAGGTATTATCAATTAACCCTTATCCCAACTGTTCCCAGTTCAGGATCGGAATACCTCCTATAAACAGGCGGTGAATAGCATTGGTGAGATCGCCTCACCTTGCCTTATGCCTTTCCTTACTAAAATTTTATGGCTTACTTTATGGAGGACTATGGTAGCTGTGCGGTTGCTATAGACATCTTCTAGTTTTTTCACATAAAGCAGTTCTACATCCTGATTCCGAATGCCTGCACGAGTGCTGAGGATTCTCCTGAGTCAAATGCTTTCCCGTGATCCATAAAGGCTATATATAAGGGAGAGTTATATTCTGCACATTTCTCTATCATCCGAATGATTTCATGAATATGGTGTATTATGGAGTATTCTGCACGAAAGCCTGCTTGATCATTTGGTTAACTGAAGTATAAGGTTGCCCTGACACTTTTAGCGATTACCTTAGTAAGTTCCTTGTAGGCAACGGACAGTAACTGATCGGCTTGTAATTTTTAAAGTTTTTGGCGTCTGTTTTCTTATGAATTAAGATAATTTTAGCGTTCTTCCTAGATGTTAGTAAACTCGAGGTCATAAGGCAATGCATTTAAAGGCTAGCTAGTTTTTCTAGCAGAATCTCCTTCCATCCTTTCCTCCGTCCTTCAAGAGATCTGCTGTTACCTGATCCTATCGAAATGTTTTTCCCCTTTGCATTGCTCCTAAGGCTTTCATTACTTACTCTTTCGTTACAGACGGGATGATGCATTGCTGTTCGCTCCTGTCTCTCACATTAGCGTTCTGATTACACTTGGTGCTGTATAGATTCGTGTAGAACACTTCGGCTAACTTCATTATCTCATCTCAGTTGCTAATTATGTTGCCCTCCTTGTCTCTTAACGCGTACAACTGGTTTTTACCTTTCTCTAATGTCATCTTCGCAGCTTTTAGGCTACCTCTGTTATTTAGAGCATGCTCGGTTTTCTCAATATTAAAATGCTGTATGTCAGCTTCATTGCGCTTTTTACTAACTTCGATAGCTTTGCTAGCTAAGAGCTCAGAGTCTTATAAAATGGCCCAAGGGGACATCTTTCAGGCACCAATTAATGCACTTCTCTGTCTGTCACTACATGCAAAGTTAAAACTTATTTAATGATAGCAGATACGATTTTTCACAGCAAAAAATGCCTTAAAAATAGCCGTGTTCTTGCCGTAGTTTGTGCGGGCAGCTGGAAGTCGAAGGTAATGCTTGGCAAACTTTGCTAAGCTTGGATTTATAAAAAACGTTCTGCTGAATACGACCGTAGGAATGAGGTGATTGAAGAATTTGTAAACAAAACTCATGGGGTGATAGCTAACTAAAAGTGCAGTCGATTGATTGCGATCGCCGTTAAGAAGCACATAGCCATCACTTCGTAATAACTGAAAGTAATAATTTTCGAAGAGCATTGTTTAATACATGGTGCTGCTGTGACAAACGCGTGTAGTGTTTCTCTATGATGTATTGGATCAATTTAAATTAGTGTGACTATGTGCCCAAAAAGCGAAATGAGTATCTATTGCTGGAATAAAGCACGTGTGTTCCAAGAAGTGTTCTTATTCCTTAATGGAACTAATTTTATTGCTCATGGAAGGAGCTTTTTGTAAAAAATAAATTTAGTGCACAATCACACCAAGAAGTGTACCCTTGTTAGTTCCACGATTGGTCTGTTGATTTTAGTTTGGTGAATTTACCAATTAGCGGCCCTCCGTCACAGAAATGATTCCATTGCAAGGAGAGCATCGGGCCTTATTATGTATTCAAATTGGCTAATGCGTTCACCACTTGTGGTATTTAATGGGTGCCGTCCGTGAGAAGGCAAAATGCCGATTCGGTAAAGGGAGCGGTCATAAGGAAGAGATGTAACATAATTTGCATCGTAAATATTGTTATGTGTTAAACATGACAGTTGTTTAAGTATATATATAGAATTTTTGTGATGACAACACCGTAAGGAGCAGATATTTTGTTAGATCAGACTAGACTGCCTCTAGGCATAGCTCTGGAGATTACCACTATTTATGTCTGTTTATTCTGATGCTACGTTTCCTTCAAAGGTGGAGCGATTTTTCCGCAGCAGGCGTGCCTGATTCCGCGCCGTAGGCAAAATATTTTGATATTTTTAATAACGTCAGTAATCCCGCACGCTCAAAAACCTAGGCACTGGAGCAGTTTCACATTTTTTTGAGCTTAAGTACACCTATTACGCCAGTATTCGAACTGGTGAGGTTAGTTCTCTCAGCAAGCTCTCCACATGCGTTTGTCCTGCGAGAAAGAGTAGCATTGAAAATACATATAAGAGGTGCCTGTGGAGTAATGGTAGCCCGCAAAAAAATAACGTATTCTGCAAAAAAGGAGCACGTTATCACCTTGCCCTCGTCATATTGTATTGATTTCAATCAAGAAATAAAGCCGGTAAGTTGAATCAGTGTGGACGTTAAACTGGTCGCTTTTTTTAGCCACTTCCTATTTCAATTTCGCGTCTCGAGGACTGCCTACTAATCTTTTGGGACACAGTAGCGGCCACTTATTGTTAACTGCTAGGAATCTCCACGCTCATGCTTACTAGTGTTGTTTCAATGTCACAAGCACTGCAAACGCAATGCCTTGGTTCCAATGCAAACCTGTTGTTGTTTAATAGAGCTATCTGCGGGATCGATAGATCAGTTGCTCCTGGCATCTCAGCGGACGTAACGATCGATCTGCTCAGCAATCGAGCTTTGCTAACCTACAAATGGAGCAGCGTCATTTGTTAGGGGACCCTGTTCATGGCGGAGAAGCAATTGTTATTCTTGAAACCAAGCGCACGTGGCTTGTATACGGTTAGGAACGGCGCGCTGTGTGCCTTGCTAATGAAGAGGAGATGGCGCTGGAAACCGATACCGTGCCGTTGTAAACATGTTGAACGCCTGTTTTGTGACGGAGAACCTTGTTTTGCTTTCGGACTCGAGCACTTCCATCGGTTTCAACATCACGTGTGGGGGACGCGCACAGCATTAAGGGCGAAACCTTGACCGTTATTTGTGCGCTTCGCCCGCTTCAATTGTTCTCCTATTACTGTAACCGGAACAGCACTACACATATTTTTTATACACGTGGCCTCAACGCATGACTTCCTAAAAGCAGTGGAACATGTTTTCGTTTTTTTCGGTGACTACTTGATCAATAAAGGTTGTCTTTTCTTTCGTTTACCAAATCATCAATTATAAAGATTTGCTACTTCCAGTACGACGCTTGAGCGTGGCAAGCGTATCATGTGTTCAGGTCGCATGCGTTGCTTTATTTTATTTAATACTGTAAACACGCTCAAAACAGTCAAATAGAAAACGAGGGATTTAACAGCGCTTTGATTTGATAAAGCGCTGATATCCTCACTTTGATATAAGTGTCCCCACAAAGTGTTTCCCGAGGTAAGCAATGGTACTTAATTTTAGACATTCAACACAACTCCGGCTCTTTAATGCCATTGACCCTGAGGGGTAAAATAAATAGATTTAACCAGAATAGACAAATATAGGAAGAAGGCAGGGACATTGCCTAATCAATGCCGATAATATACCCTATAGGTAGAGAGAGAAGCATATCTCTTCTACGGAGAAAGAAGGAGGATTGTTTTGTATCCTTCAATGCGTGCAATGTGCGCGTCTACAATTTTCAGTTTCAGGTTTTCACAATGATTATGAGACTACTGGTTTTTAAAGACTGCCGCTCGGTGCTCTGCACGGTACTTCATTATTTTCAATGTGCCTTAACGGCGTTCCCAGGTTGCGAAGGTCGACACCGTAGCTCAAGATTATTGACCTCGGTTATGCGAGCTTGGGCCAAACAGCGCTCTTATATCTCCAGGGGACATCAGTTGATTATGATGAGGAGGAAACGATGAAGTAGGCTCACAAACTAGCCCTTGTACCTATTGTGCTCACAAGCTCGATTTTGAGCCACACAAATTACATAAAATTTATACCCCGTAAATACAACTCCGAACAAGAGGCAAGACGACCACGCTGCGTCGCATGCGGAGACTCTCGGCAGTAAACTTCTTCTAATAAGCGGCAGAGGTTGTACAGGTTGTGACTCGAGTTAGCCGCGTTTCAAGCATTTATATAAAGCTGGCATACAGCAGCGGCTTTAGTCGGTAGCATGCGCACACATTTCGCCCTTCCATGTGAAAGCCAATAAAAATTGATGTCGGCACTTTTTCAAATGGGGTTTAATTTCTTTCTACCTCCCCTCCTCGTTCTTTTTCCTTTCTTTGCCTCTTTCTTTCGTTTTATTTCAACTAGCCACAGCTCAGGACCTTCAGGGTTCGATGACAGACTCCACGGTTAGCAAAATCTTATCCTTCCGTGCTATTTTTACTTACAAAACAACAAATAATGATAATATTTACAACAAGAATATTGATGATAATAAATGCACAATTTTAGTACATAGGGTTCACTTTCATGTTTGTCACTTGGTCTTTGCTTCACGGCTCCTCTGCTAATGAATACCGATTGCTTTGAGCGCGCCTTTTTTTTCATTTGGAACAAGCTTCTTCCATACAACGTAAAAATTCGCATTTCGCCGCTTCATGCCATCGGTCAGTCATGCTACATGGTATGGAAGGTCAGAGAGGCGGTGACAAGCGCGCCTTTACAGCCATGTCCTATACACGCGCCTTCGGGATCCGACTAAGCCACCCGGTGGGAATCAGGATTTGGGCTCACTCTTCAACCTGCTTGACCGCGTTTCACCGAATACTTGTGCAAACAAGTGCTGAATGAAATCTAAGGTCTGACGAAATATCGTCTGGTCGGGTAGTAAGTAACTCATTTCAACAGAAAAAAAGGCAGACGCCGACCAAAGGTTTTTGTCAGAACAGACGTTTCGGCTTCCATACGGAGACAAGTGCTGAAGATTCTTCGACCTGGCCAGCCCAGGAGGCCCTCCATGGCAAGTTTGCAAATAAGCAGCATTAATTAATGAATCTACCGGAGCACTCGAATCGCTTCCTCAGTCTCGGGTGCAAGTCCACCATCGAGCCAAAGTTTAGTGTTTTCGCCATGTGCTTTCGGGCATATGTGTTTCGCGATAAGCTGAAAGCCGTGAGGATAGAGGTTTCTTTCGGAAGGCGTGGACGCAATCACATGCCATGTAAATTTAATATCACTCACTCGCTAATCCATGTAGCTTAATCAGAAAAACCTTCTGATAAGAAGGCGGGTTGGGGATCAGTCATTAAAAAAAACCCTGGACGCAGTCTCTTCCATCCTGCGTGCGGCCCAAACGATGGCAGCGAAAAGAATGCAGTGAGCAGGCAACGCTTTTTGCACCAAACTAAGCCTTAATAAATTGTCGCAAAAACTTGAGAAAAGTAACACCACCTCCTTGCAGGTAATGTTCAACGCGAAAGCCCACAAATCGGAGTGTCACATAAAGTTTATAGTGTTGGAGAACGGCACATGGCAAAAATCACGTGCACTCTTCATGCAGAAAAATCTACATCGTTTAAATATTGATGTCCACTTTATGATTCAAAATTCTTGAAAAGTGTTGGATTTTTTAGAGCGGTGTTTTAACAAAGGTTTTCTGGCCAGCTAACTTGAATAAAAGATTTGCTACAATAAAAACTCTTGTTATATGTGGAAGACTGCATTGACAGCTTCGGCTCAATAGCATTTCAAAACGCAACAGGATGGTCCGTGCAAGGTATCTTTGAATTGCTTTCCTTATATTTGAATTCAACGTTATTTGATTGTAATGACAAGGTTTTTATTCAGATGAAAGGAACTTGCATCGACTCATGCGCAGCTCCGGTTCTAAGTGATATATTTTTAGCCCGCTATTACTGAGATGCTTATGACCAGTTGCAAGGTTTTACAATCGCCCATGTTTTTAGATACATGTTTGATGTTCTGATTTTTCTGCAGGTCAGTGAAGACAATTTTTTCATTACTATAAACCGGATTTTAGCCCTTTTTGCAGAGTGTCTTAACCCTCCAAAATTGACGTGTGAAGTTCCTGAAAACGGTGCTTTAAAAAGACGGCTTGCGTTGTCTGCGTCCTACTCTGTCTTTGTGCGTGTGCGCTCGTAGGTCGTCTGCAGCGCGATGTTGAACCAGTTCACCTTGATGCCTGCGGTGGGACTCTGCAAACAACAAAGGACTAATTATTTTGTCAAACCCCTCGATTTGTCTTCCCACCTCCCTCCGAAACAAAGTAAATCAGTTATGCAATAATGCGCATCCGCTTCCTGCATAAGTGAGCCAGCATGAAGGTTCGCTCGGACTTAACGCCTACAAGTGTCACATCCTCGGAAGCCCAATCAGCAACTCATACTGTCCTTTCGTTCGACATCAGCCTGTTCATGCATGTCTTTAAACACAAAAAACTAGAAAACTCTGATTGAACTTGATATGTCAACGCTGTAAACGCCCTATACTGCAGCCTAAAAGATTTCTGATAGAGCTGGGAGTCTGAAATCTGTGCGGCAATCGTACATGCCGTGCATTATATGCTGCTTTTGTGACAGTGCTGCATAAGTAAACACCTTTGTTTCTTTTTTGGTAAGCAATTCGGTATATTACTACCAATTTAACTTGCGTTTTCTGTTCGAAGTCGGTTGCTGCCAACTGCTTTGAATGCTTGTTTTAATTTCGTTGGTTTGTTTTTGTATAGGAGAGCAGGCCTTAGTCAGGTGTTGTATAACCCCTTTTGCCTGCTCGTCCTTGGTTTACATATGCATTGTAAACCAAAAATATACCAATAAAAAAAGGTGGAGTCAGTGTATATTAATGCGTTTTCATTGTGAAACCCTGACACGTCCGCAGGTAAGTGTTCACAACACGATGCCTTTGCGTCGCAACGGCAATATACTTTGTAATGAGGTGTCAACCAGAAGTGGTACTGCTTCATGAGGAGCTCCGTCTATGCGAACATAAAATTACTTCCTGCACAAAGTATTTCTCACCCTGATGGAACCCTCAGCCAGGAGTTTATAAAAGAGCGCGTTGTTTCACTTGTTTATAGATTTCTGCAATCATATAAAAACTCAAACTTGATGTGCATATCACGAAAACGCACGCAGTTGGAACTGTATGTTGCTATAGTTTGTTGTTTGAAAGTGGCTGTGAAGTAGGCAACTGTGCTGCACACTGGGCAACGACACTTGCCTTGTGCTCGTATTATGAAAACAAGCGCGAAGAGCAGAGTGACGGAGCCCGAATCACAAATCAATATTCATCAAAAGTATATGATGATATTGGCTGAAAAGAACAATTTCCACACGATGACACGAAAATGCAAGGTTCATTAGATTTTTTTGACAAAGCAACACGTATCACTTTTCTGGCGTATTCTTCTTACCCTGGCGGTGCCACGCCAGATATAACGCGGCTTGCAGTTGTAAGTGCTTTGTACGGACCATTCCCTTAGCGAATGGCCACATCTCTTTTTGGGAATTTCAATGTTCTGAATTTAGGTGCTCTTGTTAGAAATGTTTGAAGAGAGACAAGAAGAGGGGGAGCTGCTGTAACACAAGAATTTGTACGGTTTTCAAATAGTTAAGCTGAGTAGAAGTACGAAAGCATGCGTTTAGCGTCGTTGGCTCATGGTTTTGTTTTGATGGGCCATCGGTACGTCTGGCGACGACATATAAATAAACTTAAGCTCTGATCGATGTTAAGGTGATCTGATCTGTTCGCGCCATAGATGGAAGGTAATGACGACGACGTTCAATGCGCAGCGCGAGAGTGTGTTGCTGTTTAACACCAGGTGTGTTCGGATGCGGCCATAGCCTGGTGATCTTGCGCAGTGGCCTGCAAACCTAACCTATTCTCGCCGCTCCACGTTCGGTTCCCATTCGTTGACATACACATAGCAATTTTTTTCTGAATATTTGATGTTATAGAATATCCGAAATATATTTATTAGAATGTTTGCCTTGTAATAGCTCCTGGTAAACCTGCCATAGCCGAAAAAGAGCTTAAATACGATAATGAAACTAATAAGGGACAGTTAATGCAAACAAATTTAATGAACATCTCACTACAATAGTTGACAGTTCGTTAAACCATGATGCCATCAGCTACCTGCAAGCTCCCGTGTCTCTTTCTGTATTTCTTGCTGTATCCGACGAGTGCAAGTTACTGAACTCGTGCATGATGTTAAAAAGAGCAATTGTCTGGATATTGATAGCTTTAAGGTGGAGCCAGATGCTTGTATTGTCGATTTCACTCTCTCATGTTTAACTCATCATATAAACTAGCTTTAACCACTCGAATATTTCCCCGGAGAATGAAGCATGCGAAAAAAAATGGTTGTATACAAAAGTGATAGTATTGATATCCTCGTAAATTTTCTACTGATATGAACCTTACCGTCATCATTCAAGCCCTTCGAAAAGGTAATAATCATTAGCGTGTTCAATGGCGTGTCCACAAATTAACTGGTAGTTATCAATGTTTTTGCATTAGCAGGGACTTATCTTCGTTCAAAAATATTAGGTATTATATACCTCAATAAATTGTGTTATGGCCGAAATTTTTAACATTTACATTAATCATATTGTGAGAACTGACAAATTAATACAATACATAATTTATGCAGATGGCGCTAGTTTATTCTTTATTTTCGAGAGGAACACATGCTAACAACATTGCATAAGAATACTCAGCAGCGTTAAGCAAAAGCACTTAATGCAACTTAGGAATTCTTTACTAATAAACTGTAGTAATTTTCAGGCGGTTCTCTTCTGCACTACAAGGTTTTCCTTAACTACTATTTTGGTGTTAAATAATTTTGTAATTGAAATATGTCCCACGGTATAAATATGAGGCGTTTTTTTAAACAAACAAATGGCTTGCGAGTGTCACAATGATAATCTACGTACTAAACTCCGTAGAGTACTAGGAATCTTAAGATGTCAGATGCTCCTACTTCCATCACTACTGCCCATGTTATACAACTCGCTTTTTTCATCACATCTTCAGTACTGTCATCTAGTTTGGGATAATGGACGAAAACAATCCCTTCATATGCTGCAAATTCTGCAGCAACATGTTATACGTTAATATGTAAATAAACCATACGATGCTCACAGCGCTCTCTTATTTAAAAATACATCACAAAAGTAGACTCCCTATATGAATATCCGCTTCTAATGTCAGTTGAAGAAAAATTACGTAAACTGAATAAAAATATGGTAAGCACAGCGCACCTGCAAAAAATGCCTTGTCCCGCTCCCCAAGTCAACTATTCGTCATGCTCGTTTAAACTTACTTTAGACAAACTACGTTTATTATCAAAGTATGCGTACATTACCGTTCTTAGTAGAGGTTGAAGATTGTTTACCCTTATTTCGTTTTCATCCTCGTTTTGTTTTCAACCTCTTTATTTTTCCTTTTCAAGTGTTGAAATGTCTTAAATGTGCTATGCAATTTTGGCTGTTACTGAGCCGTTGCGCTATTTCTCCTTGCAAAAATTAAGAGAGGGAGAAGGAGGCGGGGCCGGTAAACCTGCACAACACGCAGAGTTTTCCCGCTCTCCTCGTTACATGTCTCTTTTCAGTCCGTTATACACAGCAGTCCAAAGTGTTGAGAGCACCGTGTTCACTTGTAGTTTGATCAACGGGCCTTGAATGCTTCGCGTAGCGGCGCACTCAAAGTAGACGTGAAGCAGCAAGCTTCTCTGCTCCAAGAAGAGACCTTCTGCCAGCATTTCAAGGGTCCTTGATCTTTAATCCTGCCTTGATGGCTCCATTATGCGGCTCATGTAAAAAGCCTTTGACCTGAAGGCTTTTGACGAAGACTGTACAGTCGGGGACGAGTCTCTAGACCACGTGTTCCTCAAACGAAGCCGGTAGCTCTGCTAGTATCCGGCGGCTGTTGACCACACTTATGGAGGTGAAAGTCCGAATTTTGTTCTTCCATCTCAACAAATGTGACGTCCAGCCGCCGAATAATAGTAAGGCTATCGGCTTCGTTTGAGAAACACGTGGTTCAGAGATTTTTGTCCCCGACTGTACATGAGTGGGGAAGTAAACTGGAATAAAACGGAGTGAATCGTGAACAACATAAATCGACTTTATGCGGTAAAGCCTCATTTAGCCCCCTTTCGGAGTGCGTGGTCAAGCCTAGAGATATGCGCTTTCACGGCGCAATATTCCTTCTCTAGCGACCCACCCGGAAAAGCCGAGGAACAGGCCATGCGATTACGTATACCCATGTGAGGAAGCGGGTTGGAAATCAGCCAGTGGTCAGACGTAACGCGCTTGTCAGTCCTGGCAATTGCTTTCGTGTTGCTGAGCTTTTATTGACCTCCAGACAAGAGCCAGATAAACCCAGGGCTAAATTTATATGTCCGTTTTCCCAACTTGTGTACGTTCCCCTTTTAGTTTCCGTGTAGCACTCTTCTGTGGCAAAGAGATAACTATGATCTAACCTTAGTCCGTATTCTCGTTGTTGATGCTGTTAACGTCGAATAGGAAGCGGCCCAGTGCAACACAGTGTTTTAGTGCCTTGTCTTCCTGTTTTTTCGTTTTAGGCAATTCTGTAATCAGATCGTTGTTGGCCTTCGAGTACTTCCGGCAACAGGAGGACGTAATTTCCAAGAAGCCATCGGGGATTGTTTCCCGAGTAATTCCGCTGGCCGTCGCCTGAAGGACAAACAGAGCTCTTGTTTGGCAACAGATCTGTTGAAGGATGGAGGGGACATCGTGCTAGAAAAACTAGCCACCCTGTATACGCAATGCCTTATGACCTCGACTGTACCAGAAGCTTGGAAGAATGCAAACATTATCTTAATTCATAAGAAGGGAGACGCCAAGGACTTGAAAAATTACAGGCCGATCAGCTTACTATCCGTTGCCTACAAAGTATTTACTAAGGTAATCGCTAATAGAGTCAGGGCAACGTTAGACTTTAATCAACCAAATGATCAGGCAGGCTTTCGTAAAGGATATTCCACAATAGATCATATTCACACTATCAATCAGGTGATAGAGAAATGCGCAGAATATAACCAATCTCTCTATATAGCTTTCATTGATTACGAGAAAGCATTCGACTCAGTGGAAACCTCAGCAGTCATACAGGCATTGCGTAATCAGGGGGTAGAAGAGCCTTATGTCAAAATACTGGAAGATATATATAGCAACTGCATATCTGCTATAGACCTCCATAAAGTCAGCAATAAAATTCCAATAAGAAAGGACGTCAGGCAAGGAGGCACGATCTCGCCAATGCTGTTCACCGCATGTTTGCAGGAGGTATTTCGAGGCCTGAATTGGGAACAGTTGGGAATAAGAATAAATGGAGAATACCTAAATAACCTGAGATTTGCTGATGACATTGCCTTGCATAGTCACTCAGAAGGTGAACTGCAAATCATGATCAACGAGTTAGACAGGCAGAGCAGATCGATGGGTCTAAAAATTAACATGTAGAAAACCAAGGTAATGTTCAACAGCCTAGCAAGGGAACAACAGTTCACAATTGGCAGCGAGAGCCTAGAAATTGTGCCGGAATACGTCTACTTAGGGCAGGTAGTGACAGCTGATCCGGATCATGAGAGGGAGATAACTAGAAGGATGAGTATGGGGTGGAGCGCATATGGCAAATTCTCGCAGATCATGAGTGGCAGTTTACCAATTTCCCTCAAGAGGAAAGTGTACAACAGCATAATCTTACCGGTACTCACCTACGGGGCAGAAACGTGGAGGCTAACGAAAAGAGTTCAGCTTAAGTTAACGACAACGCAGCGAGCCATGGAAAGAAAAATGATAGGTGTAACGTTAAGAGATCGGAAGCGGGCAGAGTGGGTGAGGGAACAAACACGGGTTAATGACATCCTAGTCGACATCAAGAGAAAGAAATGGGCTTGGGCAGGGCATGTAATGCGAAGGCAAGATAACCGCTGGTCTTTAAGGGTAACGGAGTGGGTTCCAAGAGAAAGTAAGCGTAGCAGGGGGCGGCAGAAGGTTAGATGGGCGGAGGAGATTAAGAAGTTTGCAGGCAAAGGGTGGATGCAGCTGGCAAAGGATAGGGTTAATTGGAGAGACATGGGAGAGGCCTTTGCCCTGCAGTGGGTGTAGTAAGGCTGATGATGATGATGATGATGATGAGAGTACTACAAAGATCTGTAGAATAGTTATTGTGTTTCCATTGTGATTTTTGTACCAGAATAAAGACAGTAAATGGATACAGTGGGCTGTAACGGGATAGAGCAGCCTCGTCTTCTTAAGTGTTACCATCTTCCGGCGCTGGCTGTCACGGCAGCTTTTAACATAGCGCTTGACAGCGGCACAGAGTCCAGACCAGTAGTACATAAGCAAGGCAGCAATGTGGTCTAGTTGGTAGTACATTTGATGTGAACACATGAAATTAGTAGTACATGTTCCGTAGAGTAGTACATGTTCCGCACTCTGGCGGTCCGCGAGATGCCCAAGAGGACAGACGTGGGCTCATCGTGACAGGCGAAAAAAGAATGTCACCTCGGAGGTGGCTAGAATTACGAGAAGTTAAGGTCTATTGTGGCCTTTCGAGATCTTCTTGTAGAAGAGACCTTGCCGCAAACAGAAGGAGCCATGGCGTCGAGGGAATGCAGAGGAACAGCCGTACCGCTACATTCAAGAGTGTCAATGAGAGTGTGAATGTCCGCATCCGCCCGCTGCCGTGTCATTAGGTCAGAGAAAGTGAGGGTACCATGGAAGCCGCTGTCGTCATCGGGTGTCGGCGATTTCGCATTTGTGATCAATATGATGTACGCACAGGGCACAGCGCCTTTGGAACCAATGTGAAAATGCGTTTAATGTTTATGATGGAGATTGGTTTGGTTTATGGGTCTTTAACTTTCCAAAGCAACTCAGGCTATGAGGGATGCCGTAGGGAAGAGCTCTCGAAATTTCGGCCATCTGGAGTTCTTTAACATGCACTAACCTCGCACAGTACAAGGGCCCACAGAATTCCACCTCCGTCGAAATTAAACCGCCCCGGCCGGGATCGAACCCGTGTCTTTCGGGCCAGGAGCCGAACACCATAACAAGTGGGCCACCGCGGTGGCTGTGGTGAAGATGCAAAAGCTAATCTACGAGTAAATAGAAGATACCACACAAAATCTACAGCGTATTTTTCTGCATCGGCTCAATTGATTGTATTTTTGAATGGTCATGCATTCCTGTGGCCTAAAAATTTCTCCGTAAGAATGATCTAGACTAAAGTCATAAGATGCCTGAGAGGTGACAAAATGTGTTGCATATTCATCGAGTGTTATTTCCTTAACTCGAACTTATCGCCAAAGTTTCGGCGAAGATGGTTAAAAGAAATAAATTTTTGGGGACGGAGGAAGATACAGGTTTTCTTCAAGACTGACTGTTCTATGAAGTTAATATGATGCGAAAGAAAGCTATTCGTAATCATTCCTATTACTCTTACTAATATGCCCACTGCAGGACAAATGCCTTTCTCAGATTTCTTCAAGTAAACCTATCCCGCTCAAACTGGGCTACACTATTCCCAAAAACTAAACCTCCTCCGCCCTCCCAACTTTCTGCCACCCCATTCCACGCTTCTCTTCCATTGCACTACAGTCCATTACCCTTAATGACAATCGGTTATCTTGCCTTCACACCCCATCCCGTGCCTAAGCCCATTCCTTCCTCTTGATATCGACTCGGATGTCATTCATCACCGTTTGCTTCCTGGCCCACTCTGCCTTCTTCTTGTCTCGTAACATTAGACGTATCATTTTCCTTTCCATAACTCGCTGCGTAGTACTCATTAAGTGGATTCCTTTCCTTTCGCCACCACGTTTCTACCTGAAAGGAGAGTGCTCGTTATGTATACAGCTCTTATATAAAATGATTATAGGAATATGTTAAACTGCAATTCATGATCTCAGAGAACTGCCAAATGCGCGCCACACCATTTTTATTCCTCTATATACTTCACTCTCGTGATCCGAAAATGTGGTCACTACCTGTTCTAAGAAGACGTATGCCGTTACCGCTTCCACCCAATCGCTACCAACTGTAAACTGCTGAATGCAAACTGCGGCTGCTGAATATTCCTGTGCGCTCGCCTTGGCATCGATTATGGATGCAAAGTCCTCTGATAGGTGTGTTCTAGTAACCACAGAACAGAAAGGTCTGGAATTATCCTAGACTTGAAGAGGCAACGGAGGAAAAAAGTGAGAAAATTGAATCACGCATTATAACAGATATTAGGCTTTACCTGAGGACAACAGCGTCAATGTTCAAGCAATGAAGCAATGAACAATTATCTCACAGCTATTAATACGGAGTGTGAGAAGTATTAGGTGATAGGATTTCTACGCTCGATACCGGCAAGCTCTCTCGGAAGACGGAAGAAATGATTAATGAATACTATGCTCCAACACCAACGAGAGGACAGAACTGGCAGAGCAATCACAACTGATCAATAAGGGCAAGGTATCTGACATATGGAAGCATGTTGTGGAGAGAATTGACCATGCTCTATGGAACAATGTACGCTGAAAGCGGAAAAGAAAAAACTAGGCATAGGCAAAAATCAGATGTATCCGCTAAGAGACAAGAACCGCAATGCCGAAATCAATATATATATATATATATATATATATATATATATATATATATATATATATATATATATTAAGGAAGTCAACAGTCACCGAAACCAACGTGCATAGGGGAATGTTTTTAATTTTTTTAAATTTGTAGTGCCAATCAATCGGTTCAAAGAACATTACTTATGAAGAAGCAGAAAAAACAACCGTGCCGCCGGTGGGATCCGAACCCACGACATCCGAATATCGCGTCCGGTGCTCTTACCAACTGAGCTACGGCGACGGCTGTCCAAGCTGCTGCTTTCGTGGGTATTTATGTTTACTGGGTGTAAGCGAACCTTGAGAGTGTTCACCAGCGCCACCCTCGGCCAAGGCGGTGGACGTAGCACGCCCTGTAATACCGCCAGTGTGACGTAGAACGTCATCTAACGGCGAGGGTGGAAACTGTGCGAGAGCCCTCTTATGCTACCTATGGCAACAAGACTGCCAGAACCGAGACCCCCGTTATGCTATTAGCAGACAAGGTAAAAAAAATGAGGGGCTCGTTTGACAAACATATTAAGGAAGCCAACAGTCACCGAAACCAACGTGCATGGGGGAATGTTTTTAATTTTTTTTTAATTTGTAGTGCCAATCAATCGGTTCAAAGAAAATTACTTATAAAGCAGCAGGAAAAACAACCATGCCGCAGTGGGATCCGAACCCAAGACCTCCGAATATCGCGTCCGGTGCTGTTACCAACTGAGCTACGGCGACGGCTGTCCACTCTGCTGCTTTCGTGGGTATTTATGTTTACTGGGTGTAAGCGAACCTTGAGAGTGTATATATATATATATATATATATATATATATATATATAACATAGCTAAAGTAGCCGAAAACTTCTACACAAATTTATACAGTAGCCAATGTAGCCATGACGTTAATGACAGGGGTAGTAGCCGCCAGCATTAGGACATCCCAAAAGTATCGAATGAGGAAGTAAAGAAACCATTAGGAGCAATGCAGAAGGGTTTAGCTGCTGGTGAGGATTAGGTAACAACCGATCGGTTGACGGACGATGGAAAAATGTACTAGAAATACTAGCCACCATGCATACGCATCGCTTTACGATCCCTATTGTACCGGAAGCTTCGAAGAATGCTAACATCATCTTATCATTAAGGTAGGAGGCGTCAAGGACGTGACAAATACCGACTGTCCAGCTTACTGTCCGCCAACTACAAGAAAATTAGAGTGGTAATCGCTAAACGAGTCAGGAAACCCTAAGAGTTCAATAAACCAGTTGATCAGGAAAGCTTTTTCGTAAAGAGTAGTTGACAACAGATTGCATTTGCACAATCAAACAGGTGACAGATAAATGCACAGAATTTAAAAACGCCTATATACACCCTTCATAGATTAGGAGTAAACGTAACCATCTTACGAAGCACCATAGTGATAGAGTAAGAATAAACACCAGTTTAAGTTAACGCGAGTGCCGCCTTCTTCGTGTTCGTCCCCGCTTGCAAGCGCTAAAATTTCATCACGCATTTGACTCAATCGAAGGAAAGGTTGTCGAGTGAAAATACGCAGGTAAGCTTATATTTTATTCCTAGTCCTCGCACTTGAAAAGCAATCATGCTAGTCCTCTAAAGCCATGTTTAAGATCTGAATGTCCCAAGCGTGCCTTCTGTAGAGGATGCTTTTCTAGTCACCACACAAAAAAAGATGTCTGAACGGCCTTCCTCAGTGGGTGGCTTAATTCAGTTATTGTCTTCTGAGCTAAAATCATTCATTTCAGTCGAGCTCAAAGTAGGAATCTCTAATATAAGCAAAATTTACTGACCGGTTGTGCTAGCAAAAACCATGCGTACATGGTGTGCGACCGACCTGAAGCATTTATATAGCACTGCTAGGTAACGTAAAAAATATTAGTTATCACGGTTTTCCATAAATCAACAAAACAGTCTCTTTTTGTTCGAATCTACCAGTCATCAACTGACTTTGTTCACGTTGCTGTGTGCGCATTTGTTCGGCTTATTTGGCATTACATGTCTTGTTCAATTTTGATGAAGTTATGAGACCAAATCTTTTAAGGGTTACATATGTTCTGTCTCTAATTCCCGAAAACCTGGTCAGAGTTCTTTTTTTTATCAGTACATTCCTATTTCATTCATACTCACTTAAGCAAAGAAAACACTTCTTCCTTTTTTATGCCGCTCGCATTTGGGAAAATGTGAATTAAATTTAGCAGAATATCAGAAACACCCCACGAACGTTTGCGGTTCGTAGGGTTGTTGATGTTATAAACTAAAACATTATTGTTTTAACAACAACTTTCTGATTATTCAGCGGTTCTTGTAATCGAGTTCAGCTGGCTATAATGCCACACATGTCGACATCCCTGCATTTACTCCTGGCCACCGTCTGTCATCAGTGGCATGAGCCCCTTGTAAACTGGTGTCTTCCACCATGCGTGACTAAAATAATGGCATGAGGGTTTATTGTACCCGCCTTCGACGTCTCTTAAACACTTCTTCAGTTCTTTAATCAAGGGCGTTCAGTACTTTAATCATTTAGAGAACACCATCGTATGAGGTGCTCCTTAATCAGGAGGAGGCAGAATTACAAGAAAATGTTGGGTGTCCAATTGGAGCGAGGCGCGTTCTATATACATAATGAGTTTTTGATCTTCAGTTGCTGCTCGAAATTGAAATATTTGAAACAGGTAAAACGGTCCCGCTTTACTCTTTCTTCCACTTTTTGGCTTTTACACTTCCATTGCGTTGAGCTTGCGTTCAGCAGGTAGTGTTTGCTGGTAAGTGATGTTAAATTATATAAGTTTGGACGAAAGGTGCCACATGCTGAAAAATGTGGTCATAACTTGGATGAAAGCCGCACAAAGTGTGCGCCCCTCAAACGGTTTAGGTTTCTAGTCAATAATGTGCCGAGTGATTTACCTGACATGATCTCCTATTTTCAAGAGTTGGATTTTTTACCTAGAAGAGCGTCTGTTTAGGCATTCCACGGTCAGTCGTGTAACGCATCAGTAATAGAGACAACATGTGCCAATTATCAGCCTGTTAAAAATCTTGAATGGTTTACGTTTTACTGTCAATGATGGTTACCTTATAATAAGGAGGCATGCAGACCACCGCAAATAATATCAATGATAGTTTTGAGAATTTTGAAAACGCAGTTACCCAAGGTGCTGCGGCCCAACAAATTTGGCTATTCCGACGAATTACGTCCGCTAGTCGGGATGATTTGGCTGCAAGCTGCTCGAAAGCGCATGCATTTTCGCGTGAAGCAGCTAAAATTTGTTGGGCCATAATACCGAGGGTAAATGCAGACACAAAGTGCCTTATCTAGTTTGCTTATCAAGCTATGTTTAGTTATTTGGCTATCAAGTGAGCACATTTGTAATGCCCCTCATTACCATCTAAACACTTCCAATAGAATATACGGTCATGTGAATGAGGTAAGAGATTATACTCCTAATTCTTGCGATCTTTAGCATTCTTGTCAATCAATAGCATGCAATCCTAGGGTCGTTTGGTACAAAATTTCTCCATACTCACCATATGTGATATCATTTTCTTTTAGGTTTATTAATGTTTATTTATGTTTGTTCGTTATTGATATTCTTACGACGAAGTAGCAGTGGAAGACGAAGTGGCCTCTGGCGTGAAAGGACGAACGAAGAAGAGTAGGTTAATGCAGCTCCCCGTTCGTGTTGGTGCGCCCTGCTATGAACTATTTATTCTAACCCCCAATACTGTAAATAAATGTAAATAGTATTTCCCCGTAACATCCTTGGTGGAGGTGCTGGGTGAGACGGAACAACGTAGCGGACGATACCTTCCACGGCCGATAATGACGGAAGCACCCCCCCCCCCCCCCCCCAAGATTCAGCACATCGGTGTCCTCCGTCATCTTCACTCACCCTTGTGATCCTGGAGCCTTCTCTGGAGACGATGACGCCGACTTCGAGAATTGGCTTCGCAGGTAACGGTGCAGCGCTAACAACCGCTGGGACCAAACTTTCATGCTTGCGGTCATAGTTTTTTACATTAAGGGCACGGCGTCCAAGTGGTATGATACCAACGAAGAGACACTGAGCAGTTGGGCTGACTGTAACCAGAAGCTTATCGACCTTCTCGGCAAAGCACTCGGCCGGCAGCTTGCCGCTAAAAGAGATCTTACCAGTCGCGCCCAGTGATCCACGGAGTCCTACGTCTCTTATATTCAAGATATGTTGTCTCTGCACAACGCAGTGGATACAAAGATGAGCGAGGCTGACAAAGTTGGACATGTGCTCAAGGGCATCGCAGACGACGCCTTCAATCTGCTCATTTACAAAAACTGCGACAAGATCGCCAACATCATAAATGAATGCCGCCGCTTCGAGGACGCCAAAAGTCGACGGATCACCCAGCATATCGCATGCCTGCCCAACACGGCTCCGTCTTCCTCCTGTCAATGTCTTTGTTCTCGGAACCAGGCGACCTCACCTGAGAACGTGACCCGTATTGTGCACCGCGAGCTTCAAGCAATTGGTCCGGCTCCCTTAGCAACTCCTGTGGCCGGCCAGCCGTTGACCCTTCCTCTTATTCAAGCCTTCGTGCGACAGAAAATTCCTAACTTGGGTTTAAACTCAGTCGCCGCTATTCATCATCCCCCCCCCCCCCCCAAGTACCCGCCTGCTCTTACAGCCGTTGTTCGAGTTGCCGATGAATGGCACAACGTCCCCAGTCTTCGGACTGTGTGCTGCTCGTGTGACAATTTCTGATCGCCAAACCACCTTGCTCTTTACCGTTCTCAACCACTGCCCTCATGAAATCATACTCGGCCTTGATTTCCTTAGTGAGCACGCAGCCCTTATTGACTGTGCTACAAGTGTTGTTGAGTTGGACCTACCGTCCTTCTTAGAACCACCTGCCCCAGTTGTGCACCGTCTCTATACTGCCGAGTTCACCCGCTTACCACCTGCAGCCGCTACTTACATTTTTTTAAATCTGATCGACCTCTTCCCAACGGCCAGTATGTCATCACTCCTGACCTTGATTCTCCTGTCACAAAGAATGCTGCCCTTGCACACACAGTTGTCACAGTATCGGCTAACAGCGCATGTCTACCTTTTCTCAACTTCAGTACGCACGTCCAGACGCTTCCTCAAGGCATGTGCCTCGCCACGCTGTCCCCGACCGACGAGTCCGTGACCTCCGCAATCACAAACTGTGTATCGCCCTCTTGGGACGGTCATTTCACAGCTATTTCGAGACCTCATCTTTATGCCAATATGATCGCTTCCGATCTCTCCGCCGACCAAGCATAGGTGCGTACCCATTTACTGGCATCCTTTCAAGACATATTTTATTTCAATAACCGCACTTTAGCGCGTACGACTATTGTGCCGCATCGTATCAACACCGGTTACGCCACTCATCTGCACCGCCGGCCTTACAGGATGTCCAGTTCCGAACGCCAAGAGACATAAAAGGAAGCAGAAACGATGCTCGCTAAGGACATCATCGAACCGTCCTCCAGTCCTTGGGCCTCTCA
Source organism: Amblyomma americanum (assembly GCF_052857255.1). Classification (NCBI taxonomy): domain Eukaryota; kingdom Metazoa; phylum Arthropoda; class Arachnida; order Ixodida; family Ixodidae; genus Amblyomma; species Amblyomma americanum. Next base: position 67,510,717 of record NC_135505.1, on the reverse strand, counting down.
TGTCGTCCTTGTCACAAAGAAAGACGGCAGTTGGCGTTTCTGCGTTGATTACCGCAACCTGAACCACATCACAAGAGTCGTGTACCCACTCCCAAGGATCGATGATGCTCTCGACTGCCTCCACTGATCTCAATACTTTTCTTCCATTGATCTTCGTTCCGCTTATTGGCAAATCGCCGTTGATGAGCAGGACCGCGAGAAAACAGCTTTTGTCACACCTGACGGTTTATACTAGTTCAGAGTCATGCCGTTCGGACTTTGTAATGCACCAGCTACCTTCGAAAGGATGTATGACTCACTCCGTCGCGGATTTAAGTGGACTACTTGTATGTGCTACCTCAACGATGTTGTTGTCTTCTCACCCACCTTTGCCTCGCACCTTGAACGTCTCAGCAGTATGCTGACTGTATTTCATTCGGCTGGGCTGCAGCTCATCTCATTCAGATGCCGATTCGGCCGCCGGCAACTCACCATTCTTGGACATCTCCTCGACGCCTCCGGCGTTCGTCCTGATCCCGCTAAAATTAAAGCGGTGCAACACTTTCCTCGTCCACAGTCCCAGAAGAATGTGGGCAGTTTTCTTGGGCTGTGTTCTTAATTTCGCCTTTATATTAAAGATTTTGTCCTTACCGCACGTCTCCTCACTGACCTACTGAAGACCGACACCGACTTTACCTGGGGCCCTAACCAACAAAATGCATTTTCCATGCTTGTCCGCCTGCCGACGTCATCACCGATTCTGGCACATTTTGATCCCGCGGCCCCTACTGAACTGCGCACAGACACCTGCGGCTACGGGATTGGAGCAATGCTCGCACAACGCCCCCGGGGTCCAGACCGCGTCGTTGCGTATGCTAGCCGCCTGCTTTCACCTGCAGAGCGATATTACTCGGTTACCGAAAGAGAGTGCCTCGCCCTGGTTTGGGCTGTAGATAAATTCCGGCCATAGTTCTTCAGGCGTGCTTTTTCTGTTGTCACGGACCACCATGCCCTTTGCTGGCCGTCCTCGCTAAAAAACCCCTCGGGGCATCTTGGTCGCTACGCGCTGCACCTTCAGGAGTATTAGTACACTGTTGTGCACAAGTCTGGACGTCTTCATCAAGACGCTAACTGCCTGTCTCGGTACCCTTTCGAGCCACCTGATCTTAGTGACACTGATGATATCCCTTCTCTGTTTGGCATTTCTTATCTACACAACATCGCCGAGGAGCAGCGCAAGGGCCCATATGTGCAAACCATCATCGAGGGCCTCAGCTCTGGAAGCTCAATCGCTCCCTGCAGGTTTTCGATACCAAAAATGGCATCTTCTATGACCGAAAAATTTGTCCTGACGGGCCCTCCCACCTTCTAGTAATTCCCCTGCAGCTGCGCTCTTCTATAATCGCAGAACTCCATGACCTGCCTGTAGCTGGACACCTTGATGTGGCAATAACATACGACCGGATAAGGCGCCGCTTCTTGTGGTCTGGCTTATACCGCACAGTCCAGCGTTACGTCACCACTTACGACCTCTGTCAACGCAAGAAGAAGCCTTCGGCACCACCTCCTGGTCTTCTGCACTCTATAGACGTGCCCGTGGAGCCGACCACCATGTAGGGCTCGACCTCCTTGGACAATTCCTGACCTCGGTATCCGGAAATAGCTAGGTCGCAGTAGCCACCAACTATGTGACTCGGTACGCTATCACCCGTGCATTGCCAAACGAGCTGCGCGGCCGATGTCGCTGATATCCTTTTGCAAAATCTTATTCTGCAACATGGGGCCCCTCGTCAATTCCTCACGGACCGCGGACGCTATTTCATGTCTCGAGTTGTTGACGACATCCTGCGCTCATGTTCAACCAAGCACAAGATTGCCACAGCATACCACCCGCAGACGAACGGGCCAACCAAGCGTTTGAACTGGACATAAACAGGCATGTTGTCTATGTATATCTCCCCCAACCACAAAGACTGGGATCTCGCATTGCCCTATGTGATGTTCGCTTACAACACCTCCCGGCATTACACAACTGGTTACTCTCCGTTCTATCTCTTATATGGAAGACACGCCGTCCAGCCTTTGGACACACTTGTCCCATCCGCTGACCGTCCTGTCACCGCCGACGCCCGTGACGCCATTGTTCGAGCTGCAGAGGCTCGCCAAATCGGCTGTAGTCTGTTCCAAGCGTCCCAGCAAGCACAGAAGTCTCTGTACGACGATCGACATCGCCACGTCACCTACGAACCGGGGTCGCTCGTTCTTTTGTTGCCTCCTTCACGCCGCGTCGGTCTCTCTAAGAAACTTTTGTCCCCCTACCATGGCCCTTAACGTGTGGTGCGTCAGGTCGCCGACGTAACGTATGAAGTTGCTCCTCATACGCCTGCATCCTCATGAAGTAGACCACCCACCGATATTGTTCTCGTCATGCGCCTCAAGCCCTACTACGTCACTTCTAAACCACCGGCCTAGCGCCGAGACGGCGCTCGTGCCGCCGGGAGTCTTGTTACGACGAAGTGGCAGTGGAAGACGAAGTGGCCTCTCGCGTGAAAGGACGAAGAAGAGGAGGTTAATGCAGCTCCCTGTTCGTGTTGGTGCTCCCTGCTAGGAACCATTTTTTCTAACCCCAACACTTGTAAATAAATGTAAATAGTATTTTCCTGTAACAATATTTATATTTTTAGAGTTATTTTAGGCTTATTTACGTTTTAGGTAAGGTAGGCTTATTTTTGTTTATGAAAAATAAATGTTTATCGCTTCCAAAAAACCCTTCTATTTACTTTCCTATTCAAAACCTGTTTTCATATCGGTGTTTGGCGCCAGCATTGTTTCGCAAAATCAATAATTTTCTTACCATTACTGGAAGTTTTAATTTGAAATCTTCAATGTGCGATAAGTTCACAAATGAAGTAAAAATGCAATGCTCCCCAAAAAGGGAAAGATGCGTTCAACAATCCAATAAGTGCCGCATGCACTGGATGCTTGTCTTCAAGGCTTGTGTTCTTTCCTCCACTGAAGCACAAATGCGGCACTCCGATACGAAATTATTTCTGTAATATAATTAGTGGACATCGACGACTGACGGACTCGATAGTCAAATAGTGGCTGTCACAATAATAAAGGGGCTGGAACCAGATCGGATCGCAGCACTTTCGCATCCTCGTAGCTCCAGGGAAAAGGAAGAGGTAAACAAGCGAAAATGGGCAGCAAGGACGTCTTTTGTCTCGCCCACCTAGAAATATTTCGAGGTAAACTATAGTCCAAGAACAGCTTTTCTTTTCAGTGCTCGTAAAACATGAAGAAAAGATTACTTTCTTCAAGCAGAGCGACAGACGTCGTCTTAGTGTTGATGAGTTTGTCATTTACATTGCTCCAGGTTTCAGTTGCGTTCTCTTTGCACGCGGCAGAAACGACACGTGGAGGCCGTTTCTGTCCGTGCGGCTGCTGTTTTCGCGTCTTAGATTGTGCCGGCCCCTGAGCAACGAATAGATTGCAGGCAGGCTGTTGTCCTGAATGAGCTGCGATGAAAAGTACCCTGATCCATTGAAAAGTAAATATAACTGAGGAAAATGAATGAGCCGCAATTCTTTGGCAGATGTACAAGGCTGTCATGGCAGCCAGGACTCTATGTGTGTGAAAATACACCACTAGTAGGGAGTCGTGGCATGTATACGAAGTGCTATAAACTATTTACGTAGCCTTGCAGCATCGAATGATGTGGCTGCAAATGTTTGCATGCTCGTTTCACTTTTATTTTTTAAATTCATTATGACGACTTTATTTGGAGCTTGAATGCTATTCAAGCCATAGGACATTTAGAAAAAGCGTGCATCGCGCTAGCTAAGCACAGATAATGTGTATCACGCTTGCTTCTAGCGCAGCCCGCAGAATGCCTGATGTATTTTCCATCGCGGAAATAAGAGAATAGTCATCCTTCTATTAGTGCATTATTAGAAGCGAGCAGAAACGTAGCAAAAGTTTGTACGGCGGAAAAATTGTAACATTTATTTTTGCTCTGTGTATAGAGAACAGCGTAGAAAATACGTAGCAAATTTTTTTATCGTGATTAGAACTCAACATTTTTTGCCTGGTAAACCAATCAATTATGGCGAGTTTCCTTTATCTTTAGCAGATATATTAAGCAGGCACAACATGATGCATGAAGCTATCTGCTGAGCGTTCAGGAAATACATTTCACAAATAATCTGCATTCTTTCCCAGTTCTCTGTTGATGAAACTTGTATTGGTATTTCCTTCAGCTTTCCTTGAAACATGCGGTGAAAAAAATACTGACGACCTGCTGCGCTGTTTCTCTATATTGTGCGTTTAAAACCTTAATAACAACAGTCTGCAACTGCAAGAGGGCTCTGATGTAAGCAAGCCAACGAGGTGGGTAACGACGGGCACTAAAAATGTGCTCACTGATATCCAAATAACTAAGCATAGCTTGATAAGCAAACTAGATAAGACATTTGGTGTCTGAATCATGCCCAGCGCTGTTTTAACGTATGGCAGAACTAATTTCTGGCATCGATTACGTTAGCCCGAAGATTGAAGATTTTAGGAACTGGAAACCAGATCATCCTTATCAAAAGTTGGCTTGAGACAGCATGTTCCAGACGTGTTTCTCGTCAGCCAGGAAAAGACGCAAAACAAGCTCGGCAGCACTAGAACCCTCCGTCTTTGGATCTTTTGGAAGCGGAGTGTCTTCAATCTCTTCTCCAAAACCTGAGAGAAGAGGGGTCAGTGGTGTATCTCTAAGGCCAAGCTAGTAGAGTAGAAAATTTAAAGGCACAAGATTTAGCTTACACAGCAGCAGTCGTTATCGTTTTCTGAGTGTTATAACACTTTTCCGGAATAACATAAAACGGCTTCCAGCTCAACTATCTGCCTCACACATACAATCTTTGTCAAAAGTATATATCCCAAGAGATATGCTTTTGAGCCGCGCAGCTCTGCTCCTCCTGCGTACTAAGAGACCCTAATATCATGAAGGCCGGAGAAACTTAAGCCCTCAACCCTCCCATGCTTAGGACAGTGAATTGTGCTCAACAGACCTGCTACACGGCTTCGATACGAAACCTCTGGGTTGTATATTTATGAAAAAGACTGTACATATGATAGATATTGTGATCCCATTTCGTGGATGGTGCTCGCAATAAATATGCAGCATTAGGAGTAAAAATAGACGTATGCATACAAATGAGCCGACAAAAGCCGCGCTCACAATTTTCTGTTTACGATGTCCTGGCTCATCACCGTTTAGCCACAATCCCGTGGCAGTTGTGGGTCTTTCTGGAAAATCATGAACAAATTATACCAGGATATATGTGTACATACTGCAGTTAGGCAGAGCAGAGCGTCGCAGCTCTTGCAAACCAAAGCTATTACTGTTTTATTGCGGCACGTAGAGATTACTGCACTCGTTCTGGATGCTTATTGCCGCAGGTGTAAGCTATTCGAAAAATTGTTTTGCACTTTGGCCAAGTTTTGATGTTTTACCCAAACGTCGTTCAGGTTGTTGTCCTGATAAAACGAGCGAGCAGAAAGCAGGCAAAACAAAATAGACCTGTCAACTGTGCTCATTGTTCCGTGCAATCCCAGACACCATTGGAGCGTGTCGGTTAACAGTCATCGTCTGACAGGAGCTGCCGTTGACCAAGCGTGGAAAGCTCAGCCAGACGCCAGCTACCACCTGACAAAGAGATGTGGTCATTTACTGGCCGGCTTCTTCTGGTCGCACGACAGAGAATGGGTCGGAGTCAAAGGTTCGCAAAGAAGATGAACATCGTGTAGCAAACGGAAGAAACAGAGGAAATTCTAATCACTCGTACGAGCACGTATAAATTGATCAAATAAACAATTCAACAAAAGCAATGCAACACTGAAGAGAGGATACAGTACAAAAAAAATCTTGCACCAAAACACCAGAGAGGCAAACAAAACAGAACACAAGTTGTTCACCAGGCACTGCGACAGGCCGACGACATGAGGATCACGATAGCCAGCTCCGGCGACTGGCACGCGCTTCATCGTAGGTCCGTGGCTGGGAGACAGGTGTTCGCCGACAGTCGTGCGGCAACGCTTCACCGAAGCCTAACCTAGGTGCGGGATTTTTTTTAAAGCGAAATTTATTGCCCCAGGGCATCAATGATGGGTGAAGGTGTGATGAATTATGCAGTAGAGAATATATGCATTAAAAAAGGTTAGCTGATTTGATGAAGTCCAGTAGAGAACGATGGTACGGTCCCTGCGTCCAGGCAATGTATGAAGCAGGGTTGCTTGGTGAAAGACCTGGTACCATCAGGTGCCGGATACTTGCAGGCTTGAGAGCTGGGCAGTCCCAGAGTAAGTGATGAATGTCGGCCTCAATGTCCCCGTGTTCACATATCGGACACCCTGACCACCGAGGAAACAATCTCAGTGCTGAGGCCACTTCTGAGTGATGGCTGGTGTGAGGGCAACCCCGTGCCGGATCCTCCTAAGAACAACCTTTTTGACGGCACTAATCGCTCTTCATATATAGGCGCGCACCGCGTGTTCGTTTTTTCGCGTCAAGGCAGGCGCGCACATACACACAGTATCAACTGTCCAGTTGCTCTCATCCTCCCCGCCGGGCACGCATTGTCATTAGTCAGGCACGGATAAAGGCTTCTAGAAAGCTGGAGTCTCGTCCTTCCGACCCGGAGTCGCCACGCGGGAGCTGAGTGGCGAGGACATAGCTCAGCACGCTCGAGGTTAAGCGCACCCCCGTCGGCAATGAGTGAAATTTTCTCCAAACATCTCGAATCATCGACGGCGCGCGCAGAAGTAATTGTTTTCGCGCCGAGCCGGCTTTCCAAATGTGCTTAGAATTTTATGACAGGAACACACTTTCTACGACGCCAGAAAAAAGGTGGACATAAACTGCAAAACGATATGTTCGATAGATTACGTCCTCTCTCCATGGAGATCGTTCCTTCCACGGTGCGATGACTTGGAGCTACAAAAAAGAAATTGCCGCAAATCCTTTCTGAAATGCCAATATTTAGGTATAAACAAATCACTCTAACTCACTATAAAAAAAATGAAAGACCTTTCTTCCTGAGGACAAAATTTAGCGAAGGACCCGTAGTGCCACCCTTTTAAGCGGGAGGTATGCAAGAATCGACCAGCTTCTCAGGCGGCCACCTGGCACATGCCATGTTGTGCTGTAGCCTCCTGGCATCGAGGGCGGTATACGGGAAGCAGGTGAAAAGAAATTAATAAAGATAAAACACAATACAGGTCTTTCCAGGTATACAACTATTCTTGAAATTATTTGGAACACAGGCCAACTCTGCACTGTTTGCATGCACGTAAGTGTCCTTTTTTTTCCTAAACGTGTCATTCAACTGGCGAATACCAAACCTGACTTATGAAAGCCGTAAAGTTTCTGAGCTATTGTGCGCTTGTTGATCGGTTGATCGCTTGTTGAGAGAGGTGCTAACTTGAAGTATGTAGACAGAAAAACTAAAGAAGCAAAACTCTGTTGGTGGTTATCAAGACTGGTCCTTATAACCGAAGAGAGTGGTTCCTAAAACGGAGAGCGCGTTCCTTCGCTACGAGAACACAGTTACAGTGACAGCCGCCGCATTTGGTACTCATTGTTGGGGATCTGACTGACGTAGTGATGGATGAGAGATTTCTTTTGTTGGATTCCGCCCGGAATAAGAGAAAATTTCGCATATTGAATGGAAAATTATGTGTCGATTGCACTAGCCAGTAAAACGAATTAAAGATGTCACAAGCATTCTAGCAAAATATGCTTTCCTACCACGGAATTAAAATCAGTTTATTACAGTCAATGAAAGGTGTGTTGCAAATGTAAGCTGTTCAAGTGGATATACCAAAGTCAACACAATAATCAAAACAGCCATAAAGTGACGGAGCGACCATCATCCAGGATGTAAAAATGTGATTGCTTTGGTGAGCAAATAGAAAATGAAGTGTCCAAATTTTTCACTAATTTTTGCTTTCATCCACTGACGCACAGCTAAGCCCATTTTTTACTTTAACCTAACCGGTGCATAATGTAAAATGTTTGATCTGTCAGTAAGCCTAAAAAAAGCGAAAGAAAACAAAAGTATTTTTGCCATCCACCGTACGGCATTTTTTATTATTATTTCTTAACACGCGACACTATTAAAATGTTTCCACTGAGGCCCGGTTTAATGCGATAGTGACGGTGGCTTGATCGCTACGAAATAGTGTTTACGCGCACCACAGATTCAGCTTCCCTTAGTTGTTCTTAGATGCGCTTTACTGCTTCATACACATTCCACTGGCTGGCATGAGAACCGCATGACATTTTGCATACTCTTAGCACTTTACGAGCTGGTTCAATGTTACGGTGCTGCCTCTCGTTCAAGCAATGTACCGCGTTAAACCCTTAATGCAAATGTAACCAGCGAAAAATTTTCCTCATGAAGCGCTACCTCCGTCGCTAGTTCTTTTCAATTCTACGTATTTTCTTGCTTATTCAAGTTCCGATCACGTTAGACACGATATATTGTTACGGTGTGGGATGCCACGGGGTGACCACGGGCCCGCCCAGAGAAATATAGCAGCAGTACGGAGGAGAGCCGGCGAAGCACGACCGGCGGCAGCCAAGCTTTCTCGTTCTATCTCCCTCGTGCTAGAGCCGCGCGCTCGCCGCTCGCGCTCGCTCTCCGCCTCTTCTTTTATTCCCGTATCACCTTTCCACCGGGGGGGGGGGGGGGGGGGGGCGGAGAAGTCAGGCCGTGCTTTGATGCAGGGTGTCCTGGGGCGATGCAATGTGGGCTCGCAGATAGGAAACGGTCACACTCTTCGTTGAATTCGAAGTGTGTGAGCTGGGCGAAGGTGTCTGCAGTCGCCGAAGAAGGTCCCACACCGGTTAGGCTAACTTCAGGGAGTTTTATGCATATTGAGGGGCGATCCGTTTATGGGACTGCATTGCGTGGGGAAGGCATGGAGCCAGCAGGCGACGACGGCACTGATGAGGACCCAGTAGCTAAGTCGGAGTCACCGCAGGCGCCGTAGACATATCGCTTCATGTTTGAAACATGCTCTGGGAAAATGTGGTGCACACCGCATGGTCGATGCTCTGGCAGGTCTTCGAGGCGGTATGTCACGGGGCCGAGTCGGTCAACGACACGGTAAGGGCCGCGGTATCGGGGCAAGAGCTTTGCGGCACGGCCAGTCGCACGGATGGTGCGGCGAACGAGGACCAAGTCAACGGGCCGGAAGGGGGGATGTGGTGGTGCTGCCGCGTTGGCCGCTTGCACACGCGCGTGAGCCGTGAGGAGGTTGCGCTGGGCGTCGAGGCGGGCGGAATGAAGTCGTTGAGCAGATTCAGTTGGTGACGCAGTAGGACGGGGAAGGCCCAACTGCGCGTCGAGAGGGATGGAGGGCGTTCTGCCATAGACGACTGAGAACGGCGTCACATGCGTTGTTTCTTGCGCTGCAGTGTTGACTGCAAAAGCTGCAGCAGAAACAAACCGATCCCAGTTTGTGTGGGACGGAGCGACGTAGGATGCGAGTATATCCGTGAGGGTACGGTTAACACGCTCCACGAGGCCATTGCACTGCGGATGATTGACGGATGTAGTGGAATGCGCAATGCCGAAGGAGCGGAGGGCTCGCTCGAATTCATGGGACATAAAGCAGCTCCCACGGTCCGTGATGAGGCGCCGGGGAACACCATGCCGAAGAACGAGATGCTGTTCCACAAACGCGACGGCATGAGCGGACGACGTGTCTGGAACGGGCAGTGCTTCGACCCACTTGGAGAAGTAGTCGATCGCAACCAGAACATACCGGTTGCCGGCACGCGTCTTCGGAAACGGGCCCAAATGATCCAGTCCAACCAGCTCGAAAGGTGAACTTGGTGGCGAAAAAGCCTGCGGGGGTGGCTTGGTTACACCTGTGGACGGTTTTCTGTACTGGCATGTCTGGCAGGACGCCACGTGTTCCTTGACATCTCTGGACATATTAGGCCACCAAAACCGCTCCGACACTCGTGCGTAGGTCTTGCCGCGACCAAGGTGACCAGCCGTGGGAGCGTCGTGTAAGCCGCGCAAGATTTGCGACCGCAGTGTTGCCGGAACAACTGGCAACCAGACGGGTAGTCGACCACGGAGCCGCTTCACATGACACAAGAGGTCGTCCTTCATTCGATAGACCCGGCGTAGTTGGCGGAGGCCTGCGCCGGCGGCGGTGCCAAGGGAGTGGATTATGGCAGCAATGGAGGGATCTTGCGTTTGTGCAGTCCTCAGGTCCGTCAAAGCCGTCACGGAACAAGGGTGGCGAGAAAGGAAATCGGCATCTTGATGGGCAGAGCCGCGCCGATGCACTATTGTGAAATTGTACTCTTGAAGTTGAGGGACCAGCGTGCAATCTTGGCATTCAAATGTTTGGCGGACTGCAGCCAAGTGAGAGCGCTATTGTCCGTGACTATGGTGAAGTGACGGCCGTACAGGTAGGGACGGAACTTCTCGACGGCCCAGACAACGGCGAGGCACTCGAGTTCTGAAGAGTGGCGGCGGCGCTCAACGTCGGAAAGCTGGCGGCTGGCATAAGCTAGGACTTTGTGGTCACCAGACTCGTCTTCTTGCAGGAGGACAGCGCCGAGCCCATCTTGGCTGGCATCCATGTGGAGGACGATGGGGGCCGATTCGTCGTAATGGGCCAATGTAGGAGGCTCGAGGAGGGCGTGCTTGACGTCAAGAAACGCGAGCTGTTGGGCCTGCGTCCAACTCCACGGTGCATTCTTCTTCAGCAGGGCGGTCAATGGAGCGCTGCGCTTGGCAAAGTCCGGAATGAAACGACAGAAATACGAAGCAAATCCAAGGAAACTTTTGAGCTCCTTGGCGGTGGTGGGAGCTTCGTAAGCTGTAAGCGCTTTTAGCTTTTCAGGGTCGGGACGGATGCCATGCCGGCTCACAACGTGACCCAAGTACGTCACCTCCGCGAAACCGAAGAAACATTTTTTTGGTTTTAAGCGAAGCCCAGCAGAGGTAAGGGCTTCGAGGACGTGTTTGAGGCGTCTCTGGTGTTCTTCAAATGTAGCCGCGTAGACAATTACGTCATCCAGGTAGACCAACGCCATAGTCCACTTCAAATGGCCTAAGACTCGGTCCATGAGACGCTGGAAGGTGGCTGGAGCGTTCGAGAGACCGAAGGGCATACGGTTGAACTGGTAAAGGCCGTCGGGAGTCACGAAAAACGTCTTTTCCGCATCATCGGGGTGAACAGGCACCTGCCAGTAGCCCGAGAGCAGATCTAGCGTGGAAAAATAACGGGCCCCCTTCAGGCGGTCAAGCGCATCGTCGAGGCGAGGCAGCGGGTACACGTCGCAATTAGTAATAGCATTTAGCTTCCGATAGTCAACGCAGAAGCGGAGTGTTCCATCCTTCTTGCGCACAAGGACGACAGGGGAGGACCAAGGGCTACAAGAAGGGGCAATGATTCCCTGGTCAAGCATGTCGCACACGTGCTGCTGGATGACTCTCCGTTCGGCTGGCGCTACACGGCGAGGTTGGCGATGAACGGGCCCGCGGTTTTCGGTGTTGATCCGGTGTTGAGCCCAGGAAGTGCACCCGAGCTCACCGGCGCTGAGAGCAAGGCAACTGCGATGCTCGAGCGGCAAGGTCTTCAGAGAGGCGAGCTCCGCGCAGGTCAGGCTGGGTCCAAAGTTAAATTCTTCCCATGATAGGATCGCCGGCGCTGGAGGGTGGCGAGGCGGGGCTTCAGGTTGCAGAGACGCCACTGGTGACCCGGGGTCCAAAACTGAGGCTGTACACAATTGCGTGCCGGGAGTCAGCGCGAGAGGTACGCTGCTGATGTTGAGTATAAATACATGGGCCTCTCCTTTGAGCACAGGCAGAAGGCTTCGAGGGGAGGTCATCTGACGGGCTGGAGCTGAACACCGGATGGGTTCGAACAGCACGTCTGCTGTGACCGGACTGTCAAGCTTGGCATACACCCACGTTGCCGCACCCGGTGGCAGGGTCACGGCGGACGCCACAGTCACGGTAGTGACGTCGAATGGCTTGACTCGACACGGCCACTTCGTCGCGAGGTCACGCAGAGATGCTGAGGCACACTTGGTCGCCGACACCAGGGACTGCCACAGGGCGACACCGAGGCTGGAAACCCGGCTAAGCCAGCCCGGCCCACAGAGAGTTCGGCTCGCCCGTGGTTTGGTTCTAGTAAAATTAAGGACGACTCCGGCTTGCTGGCACCACCCGCACCCGAGGACCACTGGCCAAATAGGGCTGCCTGCGACAACAAACTCGGTGGAGATGGTATTTCCGAGTGCTGTCAGGTTGACGACGACACGTCCGACTTGCTCCACAGGGGTGCCGTTAAAAGCTAAGAGCCGGGTTTTGGCGGCTGGCAGAAGCAGGTGGGGCGCGTTAGCAACAAACGATTTGTGCAGTACATTGACAGCCGCTCCAGTGTCAACCAAGGCCTTTACGTGCCGGTCAAGCAGGGCGACGTCGACGAGCACGTAAGGAGCATCAGTGGTAATCGGAGCCGACGAAAGGAGGGGACGCGGAGAACGAAGGAGTGTGGGGACGGACTTTGTTCGGCGGAACGGTGCCCCCGGAGTTCCGCCAAATCGTTTCTCGACGTTGGAGGGCCGGCACAGTCCCTCGCGTAGTGTCCCCGCAGGCCGCAGCGGAAGCAGGTCATGCGGACGTCGTTACGCAGGCGTCGGATAGAGGCCGTAGTTGGGGCTGCGGACCGAGGAGCCTGCACCCGGACGCTGCGCTCGGCAGACGGTGGCGACCCCCGCGTGGCCAGCAAAGTCAATTCCGCCTCGATGGCGAGCGCCATGGCGGCGCGGACGGAATCAGGACAGCCAGAGCGGACCAAGCGCTGCACCTCGGGGAGTCGGATGGCGTCGACAAACGCCTCGGTGCCGACCAGGGCCATGGCATTCTGAGGCGCTCCCGGCAGCGACTGCAGAGCCAGGCGCTCAATGGCGGCGGCGAGGTCCTGGTACGTCTCCCCGGGCTCTTGACGGCGGGCTCGCAGGCGGTGGTACTGCACACGGGGTTGACCTGAGGCACCATAGTGGTCGGCGAGGAGGCCCGCCAGAACAGTGTAAGAGCCCAGCTGGTCGGGCGGCACGTTCTGCAGCAGCTCGGTGGCGCGGCCCCTCAGTTTTGCAACGAGCATCCATACCTTCTTTTGCTCGTCCCAGCCTCTCGCCGCCGCAATACCGTCCAGCTGGATGCGGTAAGCATCCCACGAGATGGTGCCGTCAAATGTGGGCAATTCCACAACGTCCAACGAACACTGCGGCGAGGACGCACCCGCGCCGAGCACGCCATTGGCGGCCACGACCGCAGGCCCAGCGACGGCAGAGCCGTAAACAGCGGCGGCGGGGACGCCCAAAGGCACCTGACCTGTGCTCAGCTCGGCTGGCACCAGGCGACGGAGTTCGCGCCGGAGAGCTTCTATCTCCCCAGCCTGGGCAGTCAGACGGGCCTCCCATGCGTCCATCCGTTGGGTGACTGTATCCAGGAGGCGCTCAACACCGGCGTCCGGCTGCTGCGAAGAGCCGAGCCCCTCCGAGCGCCTAGGTCTAGCGGCGCCGGCCGCCGCGTCGTCGGCGCTATCGGCTGGTGGTGGACTCCTGTCGTCTGGCACGTCGGGTGCTTGACTCTGGGAGCGGTGTGAGCGGCATGATCCCACCGCTGCCACCAAAATGTTACGGTGTGGGATGCCACGGGGTGGCCACGGGCCCGCCCAGAGAAATATAGCAGCAGTACGGAGGAGAGCCGGCGAAGCACGACCGGCGGCGGCCAAGCTTTCTCGTTCTATCTCCCTCGTGCTAGAGCCGCGCGCTCGCCGCTCGCGCTCGCTCTCCGCCTCTTCTTTTATTCCCGTATGAATATCTAGTCGCAATAAATACTAGTCTATATCTACTTTGTGATCACTTTTAACAGCAGTGTGCTGTCTCATTCACAGCTCTAGCATTTATGTTCTAAGATATTCCGAACAGAAGGAAACAAAATCTACAAGCGGCATTAAGTACTTTAAGAAAGCCGCGGGATGAATCCTACCATGGAAACACTTTCTACCTTAATATTTATTAAGGACACAGAAATTCAACCTCTACATGTCATTGAACGCCAACACCTTCTTCCGAACAGTCAGACAGGGCTCGGCAGTGGTTTCACATTAGACGACTGGTTTTTCGTTTAAATAAGGAATTGATGACCTGCACAGAGGATGTTGATATGTTTATGGCGAAATGTGCCCCTTTTCTGGTAAAACAAATGATTGGAGAAAACTTCATCAAGTTCATCCTTCAAGCTTTTGAAAATGTTCATCATGTTAAAATACAATAATACAATTTGTTTCAAATCTTTTGTGGGTTGGCGCCGGCCAGATTACATTTGGCTCGAAATAAATCACTGCACCTCACTGAAGGATGGTTGTTCATTCAAGAAAACAAAGCTATATGTACGCAAAATAAGAAGTCACCTCGGAGAAATAGGAAACAATAGGAAATAAGAAAATAAAAAAGAAGAGATTACTTACCATAAGCGAAGCGACTACCTATTCATAGACAATCGGCCATTAAAGCGACTGGAACAGGGATTGAATTCTCGTAGCCTGGAACGCATTACCTTTTTTCTAAAAAACAGTCGCAACGCCTTCCAAGCGCTCTGATTTCTGATCTATGGAAGGCTATTAAAGGCTTCAGTCAAGCTATTATCAAATTTTTACAGAAACAGCAGAACCACTAGCGCCTAGTCTAAGTGTCACTATACGCATTTTTGTTCAAGACTTTTGTGAAGCAAGTCCCGTCAAAGACACTAATTTTTTCGCCCAACTCAAGGCTATGCGGGCTACGTGGTATCTTAATATTCATTCTTTAGAGTAACAAGCACACTGGCACCATCAAAATAAGGTAAACAGAATGAGATAGCAGCATTTTAGCAGAAAAAAAGAAACACGTGTTGAATCCAGACAGTCCAGAGGAGCTTGAACTGAAATCAAAAAAGAACAAAGGCAAGCCGCTGCCTTTCACAATTTAATTTCGCGTAATCTCGTAAAGCTGTTCTCGGCCCATGCCCTTTAATCTGCTCACGCATGACATGGTGGTCAAGGTTGACAGCGGAGACATTTTCTTGCTCCTTTACATTTCCGCTTTTGGAGCCTGCCGCCTAGAGGCGCGAACACTGGGTCCAGTCACGCATGGGATGGGTGTGTCCGCCATGAATACTTACTGGTGATAAAGACACGGGCGCCGTCCCTACAGCCCTTTTCTATGACAGGTCTCACCCGCAGACTTAGTGTTTACCTTCTTACTTGTGTAGTTGCAACATTAAGGCGTATAAAATATTGAGCTAGGACAGAAACAAAGAGATAAGAAGGCGCATGCTTGACCACAAAAGCTGACACACCCTAGCCTCTCTTTGCCGGATACCATAAAATCACGTGAAACTAATTTTCAGAAAAAAGGCAAAGAAACAATTCACTTAACTGAAAGGAGCATTCTATTATGTCTTACGTGCATGCAGGAGGGACTTGGACATAGCCTCAACAAAAAAAAACGCTTCATTCTGAGGTTCTCGAAAGGTTTTTATTAAACAGTAAACGAGTGCACAGGCGAACATCTACAGGTTACAACAGCAACATGTGAAAGGAAAGGACATTGCATTGGTGCAGGCAAGTCTGGTTTCATGCATGTCTCGGTGCCGGTGCCTTTTTATCTGATATATATCAGCGTGTTTCTATTCCGCCTTTATTATACGCCCTTTCCAAAAATCGACACTACCTTCGCCACCGCATCAGCCCTGTTTTTGTGCTTCCGCAGCAAGCGCCGGCGAATATATGCACGTAGCCTTCGCAGGTGAAAGAACATTGGCCCCTGCACACTGTTTTCGAAAAAAAAATTGCTGCGGTTTAACTACTGCGGAACATGGTTAAAGCGCGAAAGCTGTGGTGTATGGGGCAAGTAGACGCAGCTTGGAATCTAACTTTAAGTACGTTCTGCATACTGGATAGACAGCGCGTTCCCCCTGCCACCCTGCAGATAAATTAATGCTTGATCGCAAGAGGTTCGTCCCCCAATGAACTCTGCGGCCTGTTGCTGCTGTGCCCCGCGTCTGCCATAATGTTATCAGCGCTAATGCATGCAGGCCAAATCTCTCTCTCACCACCGCTGCGTACATCAAAGCGCGATTGAGGCGTCCACTGCCCCAGGGAGACAGTTATGAGCCTTTCTTTCCTCAAAATCATTATAGAACGTTGTCAACGCACACGCCAATGGAAACTATGAACGCCAATGGCCTATAGCTTCAGTGACGCGTTTCTGCCGCAAAGTTGACAGTGCCAACGCTAAGCGCTGATGGAAAGAGATGGGTGTTTCAACATAACGATTTAGGCATGCGTTTTGATCGCATGTACTTATGCACATCCAGAATAATCGCGAAGAGCTATACGGTGGTAATTGATCTGACGGTCGCAGTGCTTATTTCTTTTAGGAGAATTTTATGGGCGAACCAGCAAATTTTCATGGGCTGCATTCTGATGATAAGCCATATCGCTCTATAATCTATTCTACAAAAAAAAGGATCTTAACATCGAGGTTTACGCAAGTCGGAATCATGGGATTGCTAAGCGTTCGCCAATGTACCTGTTTTTTACAAAGCACTCGGGTATAACCAAAATATAAGCAAATATTACCTATACAAACGGGGCATGCCTCTTCACCCGAAGCTGAGAAAGATATTCTTCCCGCATAGAAAAGAAACAATGTATTGTAATAAAATAAGCTTATAAACAAGTAAGATAATGCATCCATATAAGACGTGAAAGGTTTTCCCATGATGAACCATTGTCTAACACTTGGCACATATTGAGGGTAATATTGTTTTTAGCGTACCGGTATAGAAATTATCGCAGGTACATGCATCTTTGATACTATCTTTTGATATCTGTATTATGTATCGCTTCCGAAAAATGAAAGGACCTGCATATAGATATCGAAAATACACTTCCAAGAATAGACTGGTGTCATCTGCATTCGTAACCAGGTCAGGTAGTTCATGTGTCATAGAGGTGTCTTTAACTTGTATGATAAGCAAGAGGTGTCGCAATCTCGATCCCTGAGAAACACCCTGCATAAAAACTATTTTTTTAGAACTTATACTATTTAACACCACATACTGCGATCTATTGCACAAATAATTCATCAGCAGATTAAAAGCTATTCTCTCACACCATAAACGCATATCTTTCGCAAAAGAATATAGTTTTGAACGCAATCAAACGTTTTGAGAAAGTCTAAAAATAGTCCTAATATGTATTTACGTTGCCCAAATATTTCAGTGATTCTGTCTTTCAAGGTTATTAAAACTTACTCTGTAGGTTTGCTTTTTATGACCCCATACTGAGAGGGCGTAAAACCTTATACTCTGAAAAAAAAATGCTTCCATGCTATAGTTGATAACACTTTCAAATATTTTAGACAATACCGGCTAAAGAGAACGGGGCGGTAAATGGGAATTTAATTTTCTCGACATTTTTTAAACAGGGTGTGCACGCCTATTTTCAGTTCATTTTGGGATACACCACTTTCCAACATTACTTGAAAATATAGGAGAAAATTTCAAACACTGCTACTGACACAAATTTTAATGGAATGGCTTTTGCATCCTCATACCTTGGGGAAATGTTCATCTTCATACTTTCACTGAAGCGCTGTACTTCGTGTCCGGTTACACTTGTTAATACAATGGAGCTTCCACATCGTGTTTTTGTTTTTAAAACGCGGTTACTTACAGTAAGAGAAATTTTCAATGTGCAGCAGGTCTCGTGACTTGGGGTTGATGACTAAAAATAATATAGGAATCATAGAAGCAGTTCTCGCTGCGAGGGTTGTGCATGGTTTTATGATGAAAAGAAATTGCGCTAACACATCACGGACACAGCAGCCAAATTTGACGGCACTCAGGCGCAGATTTTACTTGTGTCTGTCTTTTCGGGGCGTTTATTGTAATATTTCCTACACAAGCTGGCGCTAGTCCCGCCAACCTCGTCTCTTGTGCCTGTCTTGTGTGTTAGCGGAAATTTATATTAGTTATAGAGGAAAACGCTTGGCGTAGAGGTGACAACCCTTGCAGGCGGTGAGTTGCTTTGAACTGTTGCGAAGCTTGCAGTTTGATAGAAAGCTGCTTTAGAGAAAGAGGAGAAAACAACACTGACCACAAGAAAAATATCAGTGGAAGGTACATGATGGAGCAGAGAGTAACAGATTAAAAGCAAGCAGTAATAAGATGGTTAATAGCAAGATATCGAATAAAACGATATGTAGGTATTTCCATGTCGAGCTGTCATAAATGGCCTTAATTTGGTATCTATTTTTTAGGATTTTTTCCAAAAAACAAACATGGCTACCCGCAAAGGAGCCACATTGGCCACTCCGTGCGTAATATATCAACTTAGAGACATGTATGGAAATTTTAAATCAGAAATTATCACTATAGCATATATACCATTCACTAGAAGGATATAAAGCATTCTAAGCATTTCATATATCTTGTTATCACAATTACCGATAATTAAGGCAGGGCAAACATATCAAGAATGATTGTGGATGCACCGATCGTAAGCTTTGTTGCCACTCAAAATGTAAAGCTCGCGCAATATAAAACCGCAGCACGGCGAGCACTGGATTATGAAGGTATCGCTTGGAATTTTTGCAGCCAGACCGAAATCATCAAATTAGGCTCCAGAGGTTAGCAGCCAGATTCATTTTTTTCTGCCACAACAAGAAACAATCAGCGGCCATGCTTCATGACAGGGCCTGTTCCTTGTCTCTACGAATAAAACTAACGCGGTAGAAATTCCTCAAGGAACCTTACATCAAACAACTTAAAACTAGACCCGGAAGTATGTCAACGGCATCCACTACGAGTATGAGCGCCTGAAAATCACCCCTATCTCTTCGAGCCTCACGCACTACGGGTTGATGCATTCTAATTTCGTTTTCCTCTTTGTAACATAGCGCAAATGCTTTACAGTATTCGAAATAAATAACTGTGTGCAACCTTTCAGAACCAGCTGGATGCGGCATACTTAAATTACTTGCAAAACACGCTCTGTCGAGCTCTGCCCAGAACACGCGCCAAACATATACCACCTCGATGAGTTCATTTTCCCATGCGAGTCGCCGGCATTTGTTCGCGCGATAAAGTCTTACCCCCGGCACGCCGATAGCTTATATTTACCAAAACGTGGGTAGCAAAGATACCCGGCTGACTGAACGATGCCAGACAGCTCTTGCGCATAACGCAATGCGCTACGGCAGAGTTTTCGAGTTCGCTGGAGTTCCCCTGTTCTCCAACACCCTCGCTGCAGATTTCCTCGGCGAGAGCGCTGTGATTCTTCGGGGCAGTGTACGTACTTTATTGTGAGTTTCGCGTCGGTGTCATGTGAAGAAGGTGCTTGGTGACTGCTGTGACCAACTTTCTCGAGCGTCATCGTGAGAAGACAACCAAGAACATCTGTTCGCGTGGAATCACTACTCGGTGTTCACACATTTAGCGCGGCTCTACCTAGCTTCAACGCTTTGCAAAAAGTTGTGGCAAGGAAACAGTCACTCAAGAACCAGTTTCAACGCGCTGAAACACTGTGTGGACCACGGAAGAAACGAATATGTTTTAGTGATTCTTGTGTTTTGGGTTGGTGTTCCCCTATTTGGCTGTGTGGCGGGCAAACGGTAAGCTTTATGAGAGCTGCCTTCCGACAATAAGGTTTCATAGGCGAGAAATAGGCGGGTTCCAAATTTTTCGCTTTTTCTAGAGTTTTTCTTCACAGTCATGCTGTTGAGGGCCGGGGTGAAAGCGGGTCTATGGCACCGATTCCGACACGACAAGTCATTTGGAAAGGCTTCCTTGCGTAATGCTGGATACACTGACTGCAACAGCATCACACATCTGGACAGCAGACTTGAAGATTACTATGTAGTTCTTCGCCAACATAATGCTTGGTAGTTCTGTTGGTAAACGACGGTTACCACGAAATTAGTTGAGCGCTATAGTGAACCAAATAATATGACGAGGCCGAGAACAAAGGAATCGTTGTACCCGTCGACCGCTGTATAACGTAGTTCAGCTGTGATGAAATAAAAAGAAGGTATTTGTTTTTTTTTCTAAAACTTCCTTCGGAAACACGATAAAGTGCCTTCCCTAACTACAGGAGTTTTTGTCGATAGAAATAGTTCCCTTCAGGAACCTCGTAAATAAAAATTTGACATGTATGTTTTCTTCTTGTTGAAAGCGACCAGCTCGGCAGCCTCTCTCTGGTATTTCTTTTGGTAATTTTAGATATCTCATATAGTTAATAGAAAGAAAACCTATGCGGAATGAACGCTTTTCATAAAACATGGCTGCATTGAAGCAACGGTGCTTTTCTGGTTACCTTAACGCTCTTGCTTTTTCACCGGCATATAGGGACATAGTGCACGGTTGGTTCTCTTCCGACTCCCACTGAAGTGAGTTATCCAAATCAACGTAGATTGCTTTAACTACTCCAGAATTTTCCAACGAATATGAAGACCTCACTTTATTGTGCTGCATTCAGGAGCTTTTAAGTCTGGGGGTGTGCGAATACTAGAAAGTTTCGAATAGAAGAAATGGTACTCTTCTATTCAATTTCCATAAGGAATGAACTAACGCAGTTTCAAAACTACTCGAAATGAATCAAACCCAGTTCCATATTTTCGAGTTAGTTTTCAAACAATTGGCGCCTTTACGGTGCAAATTGGTTTATTTTAAATGAGGGTTTCAAAACACATAAAGCGCCGCGATTGGTCTATTCGGTAAGAAGGATACAAAGTTATGACACATTTCATGCTTTCGGCTGCACTTATAGTGCTCGTATAGAGCCTCAAGAACAGGTGACGCAGCAGGAATCAGCCAGGATTTGAAAAGCCTAGCCTTGTGCTCGATATTTGAGGTCATTCCTGAAACTACAACCTCTCTCATATATTGGGATCAGGCGCTACAGTTTTCACTGTCGAAACCTGAAGCAAAGCCTAATTTTCCTTTGCGTATGACGGGTCACCATTTGGCCAGTATACTTCCTTCGTGCTGCGTGTCCCGCAGTGCAAAGCAGTATTTCGTCGTTCGACAGCTAAGCCTTTAATTCCTAGACCTAATGCGCCTCCGATGGTGCATTTGCCGCAGCACACGAATATTTGCTTTGTGCGAATATTCGCAGAAGAAACGAATAATCTCACAAATATTAGAGTTGTACATGATTTGGCTTCTAACCATGACAAAATGTATTCGATTTACATATAAAGCTACCCAATTAGTAATGAACTCGACTAAGAAAAACTATTTTCTCACATCCGCATGAGTATCACATGAAAAACCGAGTGCTTGTTTAGTGACCTCTATAGCTTCCTTCCAAATTTAAAAACGGAGCTTAAAGATTTTGTTTTAAAATGCTAACAGGTGCTCTGTGCAGCCTGTTGAAATGGTTTGGTGATATCAGACACGTTGGCAGAAACAGCGTCGTACCAAGTAAGTGTCTGAGCACTCTCACACGAATGTCATAGCAGGAGCGCATGCCTGCAAAATAAGTGTGTCTGCAACGCATGTCGCACTAGGTTCTGAGCATTGCAGTTAGCCTTCATTGGGGGCACGGAGGTCTAAATAAGCGGCCTAGAGTCAAGTGTCACGTGGCTCTCTTCGATGCGTGCCCAGGGAAAGTGCGCTCCTGCTGTAAAATTTTTCATTCGTGAATATAATGGCAAGCGGTAATGATTTCATGCTGGTCATGTGCTGCTCTCTTTTTAAACGGTTCTGTCAGCTATTTCTAATGACTGATGCGGCCTATGGCACTGGCGATACGTTTTTTTTTTTTTATCAAGAAGCATAGGAAGGACTCACCAATGATTGAGTTCAGCACAACTTAGCAATATTCTGCGATTGAAATCGCTGTCGAGAAACAAGGTCTGAAAAAGCTACTAATCTCTCATCCCAAACAAACTTCTTCCCATTCGTTTCTGTTCAGGACGATGGCACATTCGAGGCAGTCGCGCTGCCTGCAATTAAACAACTTAAACGTTTCAAGCAAAACGGTACTGTCGCTTCCCGGATCCATGACAAGCTTTTTCTTGCGCTCATGGAGGCTACCAGGAGGAAGGAAACGGATGTTAGCGTATGCATTGAACTTGCAATGAAAGAAAAAAAGAGCCAGCAAATGGGAGGAAGGGTGTTGCGTTTCTGCAAGGCATTACCTCCTCTCTACACATTACGCCGGTCCTGCTTGTTTCCAGCTTTCTTAGAAGCCTCTAAAATGTTTCGAAATCTTCCACCTTTAGTTGCTTAATTAAAACTGTCATCTCTTTACTACGGGAACGTGCTCTCTTTACACAGTATAAATAATATCCTCTCTGAGAAAATATAATCTATACAGTTGGTCTGGTGAAGAACTAAACGGCAGGGGCATCCAGTCAAGTTCTGCACATGCAACAAAGCTTAACTGTTATCTCTTATGCGTCCATGCAATAGTTTTTAACGAAAGCTAAGACATGTGTAGGTCTTAGATAAATAACACACACCTGGAAAATCCAACACTGCTCATAAAAGGGCGTGCACTCAGAATAATAAATTAGTTGTTGCGTACGCTTGTTTGTATGGAAGCCGGATATAGATGGGTCGATAAAATCCTCAGACTACATTCATCTATGCTACCTGAAATTTCGGCTTCCTCTGCATGCATACTTCGGCTGAAAATGTTGAACGCAGCTCTGCGTTGCGGCTGAAAACAAAATATTCTTGCTTCCAATATCTGAGTGATAATTACATTTTAAGCCAAACTATTCCACATTTTATATGAAGTATCACAACGTTGCTCTTATTGTGCATTTCCATATGCTTGCTTTTTAACATTGAGCATGTTCTTTCCCGTTTTTTAGTCATTGCTACCCCAGTCGCATCAAATTTTCAAACTAGGTTTGTTTTGCTACATGTGCACAGCTGCACATTCCCAGTTTTCAATTTTATAAAGACATAAAACACGACTAATTTCTCACTTACATAAATAATAATTATATGCATGTTGTCTGAAGTTCCTGCGTCTGTTCTTGGTCTCTATTACTTCTCCAAAAACGTAATTTAACATTATGCTTATTTTAGATATACTATTTATCTCCAATGACCCACTATAATCTTATAAATTTACTATTTCCTCAATTGCCTCTTCATTTTCAGGCACAGCGACACGAAGATTGAAGTCTTCGGCGGTCTTTATTAGAGGCCGTTACCTTCATTAATTGCTAATTCTTAGTTCTATTATTTTTTCTGTCTGACGATCACTGCGTAAAAATACCGCATGGACTACGACAACCACACAACTTTGAGTGCATTTGTAATTATGGCCTAAAGGAAAGCATGTCATAAGACAGGCATATGCTTTGCAAAATAAAAGAGAATGGGTTTGCGCAGACAGCTCTCACTATTGAAAGATATAGTACTTCATATCTTGTCTCAGTGAAATTTCAAAAACGTCTCGAACTTGCATTAGTACGTCCTACCAGCGATTGTTTGCGCTGCGGCCTTCAGTAAAACTGCTCCGGTTTTCAAGAAGAGCACCTTTAATATAGTGCCTATTTTACCGCTCTCCTTTTGCAGCACATCATATTTATTTTTAGTACATGCCCTTTCTTTATTCTGCACTTGTGCTAAATATCATCCTTGCGCGCAGAGACCCTGCCCACAACAAGCAGCTCCCATTTCGTAAAGCGTAACAGCATGCCTTGGCACACACCACAAAACTCCCTAGGCTCCCTTCGACAGTTCCTGGAAGCAGAGAGCTCCCGGTTCTCAGAACCGAAGGGCAGAATTATCGCCCGTCCTTAGGTCTGCAGACTGATTGCTGCCCTATCGAATCCGCGTGCTGCCTTCCCGGGTGCCTAATGATCCTGCAGAAAAGGAAGCTCGGAGGGTTCAC
This sequence comes from Amblyomma americanum, assembly GCF_052857255.1. Lineage (NCBI taxonomy): Eukaryota > Metazoa > Arthropoda > Arachnida > Ixodida > Ixodidae > Amblyomma > Amblyomma americanum. The sequence continues at coordinate 67,486,744 of NC_135505.1, read as the reverse complement.
GGAAAAGACTCTCCGGCCGCTCACTGTAATGGCGATCATTCTATTCTCGCAACAATAATAATAGTGTCGACAATGTTTTCTCATATATGAAAAAAAAAACCAATGAGACAGTTGAGCGCTGCCTCAAGGAAGCCACGCGGGTTGTCTCTGGCCTTAAAGAAAGCTTAATAATTATTCAAAATAAATGCTTTCTTACTAAGTTGTGGAAGAGTGAAACCCAAATAATTAAAACGAATGGAACATATAGGTAAGTTGTTAATATAAACAAGTGTATTTAAAGCTGTTAGAGAAAAAAACATGAACTACACTCAACGATAAGCGCACTCTTGAACTGTTAAAATTGAAATTTTGAAATTTTTTATATACAAGCTTTTACTGATTTATTGACTACGAAATTTAAGAAATAAAGCAAGCTGCCACCCGGCCCACCTCCAACTCACATGCTCAGAGATTTGTCTGTACATCTGTCCTGTCCGGTACATTACATGAACCATGATAAAACTGGCCATAAAAAAATGGCGTCTTAAATGGCAACACAAACACTCGAAGCTTCTGTAAAGTGTTTACTGGTTTCGCAGACAGAAGGCGCCAAGTGGGTTCTGAGTTCGGGAACTTCTGCGCAAAAAGTGTAGCAGTGCCGTACAGACAAGAGCTGCTGCACGCGGCACCGACGTGTCAAAACAATCGAACTGTATGAAACGACCAAATGAGGCAACGTGCCAGTATAGTCGACGCGATAGCACTGCCATGGATAAGGTGCTACGGCCTCGTGCAGAAGACTGAGCTTGGGACTCGGAGTATATGCAAAAACAGGGGCTGGACACTTCACGCCTCAAGCCTGTCATCAGCAGTCGGTGAACTGAGTTCGCTAAAAGCTGGTCTGTTTAGTAATTACTAACATGTCTCACCATATTCTCGAAGTTCGGTCTCGGTGCGCGGAGCATGGAAAAGAAGTCTGCTCAGAACCCGGGGTATGGGCTTGGAGAGGCGTTTCAATAAAATCAGCGCAACTCAATACAGATCAGGTTGGCATCTGATCTTTAATGAACATCTGAATTCCTCTTTTTTTTCATAGACTAGAGCAGATTTCAGTCAATGTGTACAAGCCAATCGCTCGTAGGGAGCCTTGACTGACTCTTCGGAGGTTTCGACAGGAGCAGTGCTATTGTTTTGCACTTTTCAGGAAGATTTGAAACACAAAACTTAATCTCCTCTCAAGATGCCTACTTCTGATTTTCTTAGTTGACACTGCAATTTCCACCCTGCTGTGGCAGCTTACACAAATGCGCATAGAAAAACGTGATTTGAATACTGGTTTGCATTAGTCTTCGAAGGCATGAGCTGCTTGAGAGGTGCCTCCTGTCTAAGAACCATACTCTAATAAGTCAGAAAGACTTCGTAAAACTGTAAAAGGCACGCTTTTGTGTTACAAGTTGAACTAACATGAAATCAGACACTCTTTAAATCTCATTTTCAGAAATTTAAAATACCTTCCTTTCTTTGTTAAGCCCACGTTTTGTGCAGGCTTGCGCGGGAACGAAATTTGTTCAAGATATGCGCAGTAGCTGATAGTTCAGCCAGTATTACCAGAAATGAAATGTCAGAAGATGCAGGCTTTTATCTTTACGTGCTGCAGCCTGGCGGAAAAGATGTCCCACGCTACTCATTATTGAAATGGGCAAGAAAGCATTAGGAAATGATGCAAGCATAGGAATCAAGCACAAAAGGTTTTTCCTCTGCAATATCAGTTAATTTTTACGCATCATTCGCATGTAAAATCTCTCGCCTGTAGATTGACATATTGGATATTATGTTCTTCTCGAAAGTGGCTTGTTTTACCCTTAATGTGAACATTGAAGCAAAGCATAGGAACAAGAAAGATTCTGAATTGTCGCAGAAGTGAAGAAAGAAAAGCAAATCATTAAACAATAAAACATTAAACCGCATGTTAAGAGGACGAAGGATTTACTTGTTATTTAGAGATATTCTTGTAAAAGAAGTAACAACAAAGGCACAAGTAATGAACATATTCAAAGACAACGCATCAGGATTATGTTACAACGCATGGAAGAATTCTACAGAAATGAAACTGCGGAAAAGTAATGATTGGTTTTTAATGTGGGCCTTGATAAAATGGGCGGAATAGTTGCGCAACTTATTAGCACGGTAATTTACAGAGTAACAGGAAAAGACGGGCATATGCAGCTGAAAGGATCCGTTCACAAGGCACCCACTTCTGTACGGTAAGACGGCGAGAGTCTATCATTTTCGAATCGACTGTTTTGCTGTAACTAGTCGCCTAGCATTGAGAGTGATCACCCGAGCCGTTGATAGCAACAGCGCATTGCGTGGAACATCCTGTCATACTGCCACTTCCACGTTTACTCTCAACTATGGAGGAGGACGGCAGATCAGCGAGAACCCACTTAGGTCCTCAAGGCAAGAAAGCTACCACAGTCAAATATGCGGTTAAGCCGACGGGCACAGATTTGTCCTGGTATGATGGGCTCACCATGCTAACGCATAAAAGAAGCCAGACTGGAACGAAGAAACAAATTGGAAAAATTTATTTTAGAAACGGTTTTTTGCACAACATAGGACGTTACATGTCACTTACCTGTTCATGCAGCTGAATACGCTTTCGAAAAAACCAGTCACTCCACTGCGTTTTTCTAACTTTGAAACGTCTCCAACTCGATGCCTTAGCGGAGTAAAAACGAAGCCTGCAGTGTCGTGACATGCTTAAATTTTATTGAATTAGAAGAAAGAGTAAGGGAAACGGGTAGTAGTCTGGCACGTGAGATAAGTTACTTGTTCGATTAAATGGGCGCGAATGTAAGAGAATTAAAAGGCCGTCTTATTGTCACTAGCGCCCTGCCAGTGAGCGCAATGTACTAAGCGAATGAATAAACTTACGAAATAGGTACCAAGACACCGTTGTCATTGCAATGATACACCAAGAAACTGGCAACGATTTGGGACATACTTCTGCATACAAAAGATGAGGAACGACAGAAAAGTTCTCCTCCATAATACTTTTACTTTCCCATGATGAGCGATATACCATGTCCGAAAAAAAGACATCATCCACGAAAAAGACAGTGCTTGCTGTTCTTTAGTTTTCACTTTATCCGAGATGTTACACTGCCCTAGCAGGTTTTCTATCTCCGCGCTAGCCAGTCTTCCAATGAATGGTTCCTGGAGGTGATTGCCTAACGCATTCTTTACGTTGTACAATAATCCATTATGTCGGACTCTTTCCGAATGTGATCGGTTATCGCTTATCTCGCTTCGCAATCTGCTTGCTTTCTCAGAACTATTCGCACTGGTTCTACGTGACTGATGGTTTGCCATTTCAGATAGCGCTCGGCATCTCCATCAGGCTACACGACTAGCGCACGTGAGTTCAATCATATATCAGGATGTACCAGACATTCAATCATGTATGTGCTCTCTATTAATCTATTTCGAAGTGTGGGCAGGATCGGTTATTTCTGTTGTTTTCAAGATGCCACGTACTGGGCGATGTTTCGCGCTTGCTCCCAGGGCACAAAAGTTGTCCCTGATAGCTTACAGATGGGCTCAGGGCAAAGTATATTAATCTTCTTTTTCTCTAGATGTTTGCAAAGTGGCCATTTCTCAGCCCATTATCGAAGCTGCTCAAACCTAGTCTGGTTTACTGCGGGGGTGGGGGGCGGGGGCGGGGGTTTGGCAGTTTCAAAATGATACTGACACAGAGGTGAGGGAAACTCTTTCAAAAGAGGGTACTGCGCACACACAGATAAGGACGAGAAGGTTAACACAAGTGCAGACTTGGGGCGGAATTCTAAAACGCTCCTTAACTTACATAATTTCCTTACCTTTCGTTAGGAGGCCTTTATGATGGCTAAACGTAAGCCGGCCTAAGATGGTCGCCGGGAACGCTGAAAACTTCCTTAGGGCTTCCTCACGAAAGGAGCTCCTTACGATGGCAGGGAGGTGCCATGGCCGTACTGGTGTCGAGATTATGCACAAGAACTCTTGGAGATTTTAGCAGTATTTGTCAAAATTAAAATGATTTTGCTAATAAAATTACATTTATTTCCTTTTCGTCAGCACAGAGTCTACCTAGTTCGTAAAAACTTCGTTGACTGTTTTAAAACGGCTGATTTTAGCGAAGTAAAAATTGAGCCTGGGAACAAAAACTGAAGCCATAGTACCGCTGCCACCGGCGGGGTGAACGTAGTGCAGCAGTCTTTGCCATTCTCGTGTGTGTGTCGTTTGGGCTCGGGTTGTGCATTATATTAGGAGCGCAGGATCCGACAAACGTCTGCACCACAACTCAAGATCCCTGACACCTAAGCTTCCTCTTCTTCGAGACGGCGCGTGCTTCAGGTCAGCGCTAAGCGAAATAGCGGAATGCACTGTGTCACTGGCCCCCGGAAAAAAAAGAGCATCGTCCCGATGCGTAGCCGGTGTGTTGAAAAAAAAAGTTCACCAAAGGAAGTTCACGTGTTGTGCGGCCGTAAGTCCAGCTCTAGCGCTACCGCTCATAGTAAGGCTTGAGGCGGACAACGTGTACCACCTCAGGGTGCTGGGAGTGCCGAGTCTTCTGAAAGCCGTCAGGAACGACCTCATAGTTCAGGTCTCCAAGTGGCCTGATGACTTTGTAAGGTCCAAAATACCGGCAGATGAGCTTTTCGCTAAGTCCGCGTCGGCGAATGGGAAACCAGACCCACACAGGGTCTCCTGATGAGTACCGAGCATCACGGCGTCGGAGGTTATAGTGTTGGGCACCTCGGCATTGTTGGTCGAGAATCCTCACCCTGGCCAGCTGACGAGCCTCTTCAGCGAGGTGCAGGAAGGTGTGAAGATCCGCATTCGGGACGATGTCGTCCACATGCGGTAACATGGCGTCTAGCATCGTGGACACGTCGCGGCCGTAAACGAGACGGAACGGTGGCACGTTTGTCGTTTCTTGAACGGCCGTATTGTATGCAAAGGTGGCGTATGGGAGCACTTCGTCCCAAGTTTTGTGCTGAACGTCGACATACATGGAGAGCATGTCACCATGTCACCTAGCGTTTTGTTTAAGCGTTCCGTTAAACCGTTCGTCTGAGGGTGGTGGGATGTCCTTCGGTGGTCTGTATGACTGTGGAGTAAAATCTGCTGTAGGAGGTCGGCCATGAAAGCTGTACCCCTGTCGGTGATTAGGGTCTCCGGGGCACCGTGATGCAAAACGATCTGATGGATGAAAATTTTGCTACGTCAAGGGCTGTGGCACTTGGCAGAGCTAATGTTTCTGCGTATCGGGTCAGATAGTCAGTTGCCACGATGACCCACTTGTTTCCCGAATGAGAAAGAGGGAATGGGCCCAGCATGTCCATCCCGATCTGCTGGAAAGGCCGCAATGGTGGTGCTATAGGCTTCAAGAATCCAGCAGGTTTTGTTGAGGGCACTTTGCGACGCTGACAGCCTCGGCACGTTCTGACGTAGTGTGCAACGTCCGACTGAAGGCGGGGCCAGTAATACTTCTTTTTGATTCTTGCAAGCGTGCGGGCTACACCCAAATGTCCAGAAGTCGGTTCATCGTGTGAAGCTTGAAGGATTTCGTCCCTTAGGCTCGTCGGTATAACAATAAGGTATTGCTGATTGTTTGCGGCGAAATTTTTCTTTACGAAGACACCATGGCGAACGCAGAGACGCTACCGAGCGCTTCAAAGCCTTCGGGACAGTCGGGCGGGTCCCGTTAAGAAACTCAATGAGGTCCCGAAGTTCTGGGTCGGCGTATTGTTTGTCAGCAAGGCCCATTGCACTGATCACATTTAAGGTGATGTCGTCGGCGTAGTTTCCGTCCTCCGTTGGGGATTCGACGGGGGCACGCGAGAGGCAATCGGCATCCGAGTGTTTCCGGCCGGACTTGTACGCCAGTGTCATGTATTCTTGGAGGCGCAGACTCCATCTGACAAGGCGGGCTGACGGATCTTTGAGGGTCGCAAGCCAACAAAAGGCATGATGGTCCGTAACTACAGTAAAACGTTTTCCATAAAGGTAGGGTTCTCAATTGCTGAGTAGTTAGCTTCAGCGCGAGACAAAGAGCGGCTGTCGTAAGCGATGACTCGCTCTCGACTGCTGTGAATTTGAACCAGAACGGCACCCAGGCCTACGGTTCTTGCGTCAGTATGAAGCTCCGTATCTGCATTTTCGTCGGAGAGAGCCAGAACTGGAGGTCCTTGCAGGTGGCGTTGAAGAGTTTCAAATGCTTGTGCTTGAGGGGCATCCCACGTGAAAGGCGTGTCTGTCCTTGTCAAACGCGTCAGGGGCTCGGCGATTTGAGCGCAATCTTTCACAAAGCGACGGTAGTAGGCACATAATCCTAGAAAGCGACGGACTTCCTTATGGTCCTGCGGTGGAGGGAAATTGGCAATAGCTTTGGTTTTGTCCGGGTCTGGCCGAACTCCCTCGCAACTGACGACGTGACCCAAGAACTTTAGCTCAGTGTAAGCAAAGCGGCATTTCTCATTTTTTAACGTTAGCCCAGAAGACTTTATGGCTTGCAGCACAACTTCAAGAAGCAGAAGGTGCTCCTCGAATGTTGCGGCGAACACAACAACGTCATCAAGGTAGACGAGGCATGTCTACCACTTCAGGCCTGCCAGAACTGTGTCCATCAGCCGTTGGAACGTCGTGGGTGCAGAGCACAAACCAAATGGCATTGCCTTAAACTCATAGAGCCTGTCCGGAGTAATAAATGCGGTTTTTTCTCGGTCCCGTTCATCTACCTCGATTTGCCAATATCCTGATTTGAGGTCCATGGATGAGAAATATTTTGCATAGCAGAGGCGATCGAGAGCATCGTCGATTCGAGGAAGGGGATAAACATCTTTCTTAGTTACTTTGTTTAGGCGACGGTAGTCCACACAAAACCGCAGTGTACCATCTTTTTTCTTCACGAGGACGACAGGTGCCGCCCAGGGACTACGAGAGGACTGAATGACGTCGTCTCGAAGCATCTCCTTAACTTGACGGCTGATTGCGGCGCGTTCCGTGGAAGACACGCGGTAATGTGACTGTCTGAGAGGGTGCACGGCGTCATCTGTAATTATCCGATGCTTGGCCAAGTGTGTTCTGCCGACGCGGGAAGAAGTCGAGAAGGTATCGCCGTAGCGCTGGAGGAGATTTTCTACTTGGCGTCTCTGCTGCGGCGAAAGTGAGAGGTTAATGTCGTACTGGAAGTCGGGAACACCTGTGTGAACTTCTGTTGACGACACCATGGCAAGACTGGGCGCTCGTCGAATGTCGGCGATACCATGAACGTGGGCCACAGTAGTCCCAGGGCTAAGATGTTGGTGCTCACTGCCAAAATTCGTGAGCAGGACTTCAGTTTCTCCGTTTTCGAGGTAAACGACCCCTCTGGCGACAGCAAGGCAGCGGTCGAAAAGAATAATTGGTTTGCTTTCGACGACACCTTCAAACTTTCGCAGCGTCTTCGCGCCGACAGAGACCACCACGCTCGAACGGGGTGGAATGGTGACGTCATCAAGGATGGAAAGAGCCGCGAGACGTTCGAAAGCACTGTGGATTGCGTTCTCGGTGGAGAACGTCACTGACTTCGATTTAAAGTGAATGACCGCGCCATTTTCCGTAAAAAAATCCATTCCGAGGATTACGTCCCGGGAACACTGGTCGAGTAGACGAAGGTGGCCAGGTACGTGTCCTCTTCGATCGTTAATCGTGATGTGCGCGTGCCAGCTGGGGTGATCAAATGACCCCCGGCAGTACGAAGCTGTGGGCCCGTCCAAGGTGTGGTCACCTTTTTCAGAGTTGCGGCAAAAGGTCCACTGATTACCGAGTAGTCGGCGCCGGTGTCCACAAGTGCGGTGACGTCGGTACCGTCGATTGAAATGTTCAGATCAGCAGTTGTAGTCGTAGGTGTACGGGAACGTCGCGGAGTCCGCTCACGGCTGCGGTGCGGCACCAGGCGGTTTCGTTGCGGCGAGGCGTGTTATCGGTCTGGTGATCGTCGGTGCGTCGTATAAGCGGTCGGTCATGTTTGTGCAGCAGTGGAGGCTCTTGGACATGTCGCTGGTGGGCAACCTTGCCCCCAAAGGTTGCCGCTTCTAGTTTTCCCGACGGGGACTAGGAGACCTTCCACGCGAAATGTCGGCGGAAAAACGTCGCGGAGACGAGAAACGACGTGGAGACGGCGACCGGGCATATCAGTGTGGTGCTTCGGGTGTCGCGGCCAGGTAATCGCTTATTTCTGGAGGCCATTGACCACGCTGCGGTCGGGGCGCATCGACACGATATCCCTGCAGACCCATACGTCGGTAACGACAGTTGCGGTAGACGTGACCGGGCCCGGCGCAGTGATAGCACAGAGGGCGATAATCGGCGGTACTCCAGACGTCGTTCTTCCGAGGGAGAACCTGAGAAGGTTGAGGTGGGTGTGGTTGGCGGTGAATGTCGCCAGGTGTGTCCGGGCGACTCGGAGGCGGCGGTGGACGGCAAACGGCTGCGGCTATGTCATCATCTGGGGTGTTGTGTTCGGGTGAAGAGGGGCTGGCGGCGTGAGCGCCTGTTGGACCTCTTCACGAATAATGTCCGAAATGGAAGAAACTTGCGGCGACTCCGGGGCTGGAAAGAGCTTTTGAAGCTCTTCGCGTACGACGGTCCGGATGGTTTCCCGAAGGATGTCGTGGCTAGAAGCATCGACACCACCGGTAGACATCAGCGACGGCGGACGCTCGTACTGTCTGGATCTCATGTCGAGCATCGTTTCCATCGTAGTGGCTTCGGAAACAAATTCGGCGACCGGTTTGGGCGGGCTTCGAGCGAACCCAGCGAAGATCTGCTCCTTGATGCCCCTCATAAGAAAACGCAGCTTCTTTTCTTCGGACATGTTGGGATCAGCCCGGCGGAAGAGCTTCGCCATGTCCTCGGAGTAAACGAGGACGGTCTCGTTTGGTAGTTGGACGCGTGTCTGGAGGAGCAGCTCGGAACGTTCTTTCCAGAGGACGGTGGTAAAAGCCTGCAAAAACTGAGTATTGAAGGAGACCCATGTTGTTATTGTGGCTTCTCGGTTCTCAAACCAAATACCAGCTGCACCCTCCAGTGAAAAAAACACGTGCTGCAGCTTCGAGTCGTCCGCCCACCTGTTGTATTGGGCTATGCGCTCGAACTTCTCGAGCCAGTCCTCCGGGTCCTCACCTGGGAAACCTTGAAAGGTGGGTGGTTTGCGTGGCTGCTGCAGCACGACAGACGGCAAAGTGATGGCATCCGGCATGCTGACGGGAGTGTTTGTGGGTACTGATGGTCGTGCTGAGATCAGTTTCCTGGCGGTCGGACGAGACTGCAGAGGCCCGAACTCTGGTTGCAGTCCTTGCAGCCGCCGGCTACTTTGATTGGTGGGCGTAACTTCGACTCTCAAGTGTGATAAAGATGAAGTGTGGCAAGTGCGTTGCACGCACTCGCGCGCATGGGGGGAGAGAGGACGACGAAGTAGGAAAATACAGATCGGCTCGACCGTATGCTACGTGTACTGTTTCATTGCTAATTATCATTACTACGATACAACATATTTTGGCCTGTTGCTTGCAAGCTCCGACGGCTGCCGTTTGCCATTCGTCAGCAGGTGTCCGAAGAACTCCAGAAGCTGGAAGCTCAAGACATCATTGAACGGGTCGACGCTTCCAAGTGGATTTCACCCATAGTCGTGGCTCGGAAAAAAGATGGCTCCATCCGAATGTGCGTCGATTTGCGTGAGCCGAACAAGGCTATTGTGGTCGACAGTTTTCCTTTGCCTCAAACGGAAGAACTTCTACATAGCTTGGCCGGGTCACAGCGTTTTTCGAAGTTGGACCTTGCCTCGGCTTACCATCAAGTACCACTTAGCCCTGAGAGTCGGGAATTGACCACATTCATTACCCATGATGGCCTCTTCCGCTTCAAACGAGTGTGTTTCGGCCTTGCTTCGGCGCCTTCGGCTTTTCAGAAGATGATGCACTTAATTTTAAAAGGGTGCAAAGGTGTCCTCTTCTACATCGACGACATCATAGTCCATGGCACCTCCCGACAGGAGCACCTGACCAACCTTCGTGCTGTTCTCGAGCGCCTGTCCCAAGCCGGACTCAAGCTCAACCACATATGTGTCTTCGATGTTCCGAAGCTCACTTTCTTGGGGCATGTTGTCAGCGGTGAAGGACTGTTTCCGCTTTCTTCTGCCATCGAGGCGATTACGAAGGCTCCGACTCCATCTAACATCAGCGACCTTCGCTCCCTCCTTGGACTTGCGGGTTTCTACTCCAAGTTTATCCCGCATTACTCCGACGTCGTTGAGCCTATGCGCGCCCTACTCCGAAGCAGCGACTCCGCCTTCACTTGGACTGCTGCTGCCGATTCAAGCTTCAAACTACTGAAGTCCATGTTGACGTCATGTGACGTGTTGCATTTTTTTGATCCTGCCCTTCCCGTGGTCGTAACGACTGACGCTTCCGGATATGGCCTTGGGGCAGTGCTTCAGCAAGACAACGGCCATTCCCTGCAAACTGTTGCGTTTGCCTCCCGTACCTTGACACCCCAAGAAAGAAAGTACTCTGTTGGTGAACGTGAGGCCCTAGCTTGCGTTTGGGCGTGCGAACGGTGGCACGTGTATTTGTGGGGCCGGCCTTTTGTTCTACGCACCGACCATAGTGCACTTGTCATTTTGCTGTCGACGAAAGGAACGGGCCATCGGCCGTTGCGAATTTCACGTTGGTCGGCTCGCCTGTTGTGCTACAACTACACTGTAGAGTACCGCAAAGGCAATGACAACTCTGTTGCGGATGCTCTGTCTCGCCTTCCCTTACCGAGCACATCGTGCAGTGAGCCCAGTGAGTTCGACTCCAGTGACGACGACTTCGTCTGCCTGCTATCGCCAGCCGTGACTCTTCAAGAGCTTCAAGAGGCAACCATCAGCGACGCGGCAGTTGCTCAAGCCATTCAGTTTACATCGGCGACATGGCCGGACAAGACATCCCTACCGGAGAATTTTAGGCCATACTATCTCCTGCGCTCGGAGCTGTCCGTCGTGCAAGGCGTCTTGTACCGAGGTGACAGCCTCGTCGTTCCCGAATGTTTGCAACGACGCCTCATGGACATCGCGCACGAGTCACACCCCGGGATCAGCCGCACGAAAAGTCGACTGCGAGAGCTCTACTGGTGGCCGCGAATGGATGAGCACGTCGAAGAAATGGTACGGACCTGCGTCGTGTGCCAGTCCTGTGACAAATCGGCTCGTCAGGTGGCAGCTCCTCTGCAACCTGTCGCCTTCCCAGTGAAACCTTGGGATAAGGTTGCCATTGATATCGTGGGGCCTTTCGACCAATCTCCCAGTGGCTGCCGCTTCGCGATTACTCTCATGGATTATTACAGTAAGTGGCCAGAAGTTGTCTTCGCTGATGCCATCACAACTCAAACCGTTCAAGAATTCCTGCTTGGCCTCTTCGCTCGTGAGGGTTACCCTCAAGAGATTGTCTCTGACCACGGACCTCAATTTTCATCGATGGCCATGCAAACTTTTCTCCGCGAACGGGGGATACGCCATTGCTACTCTTCAGTGTAGCATCCCCAAGCTAATGGACTCGTTGAACGATTCAATCGAGTGCTTAAGTCCTACATTCAGCTAGCTCTGTGCGAGCGACGCGACCTACGTACAGCGATTGTGGACTACCTCGGTGTCTACCGCTGTACGCCCCATGCCACGACAGGAATTGCACCAGCTGTCCTACTTCATGGCCGCTTGCCCCGCACAAGACTTAACGTCGTAGGACTGCCGGTTCAGTCCTTCTCAATGGATCCTACAAAAGCGCTTAAGCTTTTGCGGCAGAGGCTTGACGAGAAACAAGCGCAATACAAGCTTTATGCGGACCAGCGGAGTGGCGCCCAGTGTCGTGACTTTCAGATTGGCCAGTACGTGCGTGTCCGCAAACCAAATGTGCGAGGCAAACTGTCAGCTCGGTTTTCGGAGCCTCGGAAGGTTGCGGAGCAGCGTGGACCTGCATCTTATCTGCTGGATGATGGGCGAGTGTGGCACTCGTCCAAGTTTTCTGCGGTTTGCCCAGAAGTAGTTCAGCAGCAACTGTCCTCCTCAGCTCCAGCGGCCCTTTTCGCTGATATTTCGCCACCTATCGACGGCAACCGAATGCCGCCGCCCAGTCCACAGTCCGGAACCGTGGTCCAGGGTCCTTCTTCAGACGCGCCTTCAATCCGTATGATGCCAGCCGTTCCGCCCGCTCCGGAATCGGCAGCCGCTCCTCAACCCTCGTGTAGTAAATCCACAGCGGCAACTGCGGCTTCACCTCCTGCGGCGCCGCGCCGAAGTACTCGCAAAAAGAAGTGGCCCGCATGGTTCAAAGACTATGACATCCGCTAGACATTTTGTTTTTTTAAGTGCGGCGGAAATGTGATAAAGATGAAGTGTGGCGCGCGCAGGGGGGGGAGAGAGGACGACGAAGTAGGAAAATACAGATCGGCTCCTCATGGCACACTTCTCGAATAAAAAAAAAAAAAAGATCGGCTCGACCGTATGCTACGTGTACTGTTTCATTGCTAATTATCATTACCACGATACAACATCAAGGTGTCAAGCGGGCTGGAGTCCCGGCTTCTTGGAGGGGTCCTGAGCATGGGGTGCACTACCCAGCAAAGCTCCACCAAAATGTCACGCGTGAATGCGGTGAGAACTGAACACAGGAACGCAGGATCCGACGAACGTCTGCACCACAACTCAAGATCGCTTCTTCTTCTTCTTCTTCTTCTTCTTCTTCTTCTTCTTCTTCTTCTTCTTCTTCTTCTTCTTCTTCTTCTTCTTCCGCTTCCTCTTCTTCGAGACGGCGCGTGCTTCAGGTCAGCGCTAAGCGAAAATGCGGAATGCACTGTGTCAATATTTACGCCGATTTGCCCGATAACGTGTATTTCACCGAGGAAGAGAAAGATCTTCAAGAGCAATCAGGAAACTACAAACATTTTGTTGAATGTATGAAAACTGACGGAATTCGCTCATCGCAAAATCGAGAGTATTGGAGCGTCTGGGCTGTGAATAAACCAGCATGCCAAATGTGCGACCTAGCGAAGTGAAGCAATTGAAGAAATTGTGGGACAACGTGAACAAGAAGGGGAAGAAAGAAAGGGCCAGGCTATCAACAGAAGTAGTGGGTACAGGTAAGTTTCCGTGCTTTTTGCCAATGATAAGTACTAATTCGAAGTGTGCATGCTTCATGAAAGGTGGTGGTCCTCCACCAGAGCCGTTGGACGAAAGGCTCTCAGAAATAGAAGCGATTGAGCTGCAGATCACTCCGATGGCGCCAAATGCTTTTGACAGTGACTGGCCTCGAGCCAGCGCAGAAGTATGAAATATAATCGACAGCACGGTGCACGCAGATGCCCGGCTCGACGAGAGTGATGGCGGTAAGTGCAACGTACTGCGCAACCTTTAACATATATTTTCTTTTACTGTTGCTTTTCATAGCTGCACATTTTTTCTATCCCTATGTAAGCCAGTTTGCGAAAGTATACTTGTCTGCAGTCAGGAAATTATTAGTTGGCGGTGCTATCATAATGAGATGTATTTTGTATTTTTCTTATGAAGAGTGTAATGACCAAGACTACTGATACACACTTGCTGCTGTCAATATATCTGAAGAAACTTTTTGGCATCCGCTCGGCTAGCAACAAGAGCGCGTTCTTGTCTTCAGTCAGATAGTTTTTCGCAGCCTTCAGTTCCACTTGTTACCGCGATAACAGTGGCTACCGCGATGCCAATCCGCCCTGTCGAATGAAAAGAGCCACGCATTGAATAGTTGGCTGTTGAAAGGGCCGATTCTCAAAAACGCTGTTGTGCCTCGCGTTGTGCTAAGCCAGTTCAGCCGCGATTCGGCGTCTCTTTGTCGACGGCTGTCATGCGAGCTCCCTTCGATTCAGAATTCACGTAGTGTCTGTGCACTTTAAAAGGTGCACTGAGTGCTTCTACCTCACGAATTGGCACCGGTCCTGCCAACCTGAGGGCAAGAGAAGCGCTGGCGACGGAACTGCTTTGCTCATTGTAGGAATAGTCAACCGGACTAGGCGCCACTGTTGTCCGCGACGGCGACAGTCCCTCACACAATTTTTTAATGCCCAACAACCGGGAGATCTGGAGGTTAACCAACCTCACGGAAAATTCATTCAGTTAAGACGACGAAGAATGTTTGTACGTTTGCCTTTTTTTTATGAAGAAACCACAGTAAACTAGGAAGCGCAAAATACCGGACAAGGGACAGAGTAAGGGACACAAAAACAGGTTCACGAGCGCGGTTTCCTCGTCCGGTATTTTGCGCTTCCTAGTTTACGACATGCGTCACCAACTAGCCCGGCAGCTTGCTCTCTGAAACGACAGTACACTGCGGAAGCTGTTGGGCTGGACGCGTACCATGGAACCAGTCATTTCGAGGCTACGACTATAAATTTAGCAGTATTTAAACAATATCGATGCTTATTTTTTGCGTGAATTTTGGGGAGAGTATTTATTTTTCTTACAAACGTTGGAGGGCGTATTAGGAAGTCTGAGGACTAATCAAGGATGGAATGTAAATTTTTCTATATAAAACTTCAAGTCACAATTGAGTTCTGGCATCGTAAATCATCGAAAGACCGCCTCCGACGGGACACCTCTGCTGTGAGGAGGAAGCCTTTAGGCTGTCAACTACCCAAGAACCCAAATTTACTATTTCACTGCAGCTTTTTTCGCAAGCTTTCTTTATAGTTCTTAAGCTGCCATGCCTTAAACAATGACTACACAGGTAGTGTAGCATAGCTGCTTGTAGTCGTGCAGAATACAAAAAAATAACAAAAAGCCTAATAGTAATCTGCAAGAAATTGTACTATAAAATGCTTTTTTTTACATTTCTTGCAGAGTCTACAGTGATCTTTCAAGGCGAATGCACATTTTCTTACGCCACGCTGCTGACCTCACTAGCAGCTGACATTAGTGCTGCTGGCCGTCAACTGCGGATGAGAGAGCTGCACCACCATTCAGCCTGGATAAAGTAACAGGGTCTGCAGCGTGCCGCAGGCAAGGACGTCGAGCTGCTGCTGTCGAGCCGGCACTCTCTGCTTAGCTCGAGGCTCGTGTTCTGGCTGCGGAGGATGACAAAAGTCAAAGGCGCATCGAACACGAATCAAGACTGAAGAAGATTACTGATGATAATGCAGCAAAAGAAGAGCAATATGTGGATGAAAGGCACAAGAGAAGTGCCGTTCACAAATTGAAAATGAGGGTCTTGAGAGCGAAACTAAAAATTGAGCAACTCAAACAAGCTGTTCCTTGCAAGCAGCTTGAAACAGTGGAAAGCACCGATTACAACGGCTTAAATATGTCATAAAGGGCAAAATAATGTTCTACTGGACTCACGCACATTACATTGTGCTTTTTTTTTCCTGGGATTTTGAGTTATCAATAGCTTTTTTCAGTCTCCTTAAATGAGGCAAAAATTCTACACTGCAATAATCGCACAGTGTTACCTCTAATCAGAATCCATTTCACTGACGTTTGCGGTACTTTGGTTCGTCGTGAAGCAACGATCGATAAGGCGGGTTCTATGCTGCATGCCCAGATGACTATCAGGAACACTTCGCCCTGCTTCATTATCCTCTTCAAGTTCTGCCTCATCTCCATAAGGAAGTGGGCCCACTAAAGAGCAGGCAATGTTGTGATGGACTGCACATGGTGTGATGATTGCAGTTGTTCTTTCAAGTCTGTTTTCCACTTTCTTGCTCAGACACGAAAACCTTCTTTTCCAAACTCCACGTGCACTCATTAGAGTTGCGAGTTTTTGTGCGGCTCCTGTTGTGCCTATGAGAAAAAGAAGAGAAAATAACAAGCTTGTATGCTTTAAAATACTAACGCAAATTGTCTTACGTGCCTTTTTTTTGCAGATGTTCGAGGGTTTCTCAGCGGGGTCATGAGATACGGCAAACATGCGGATTCCTGGTCATCAAGTAGAGTGCCAGGTACTTCCTTATCCTCGTACGTTACCATGACCTTACTGCTGTTAAAAATTCGGTTATCATGAACTGAGCCGAGCCACATAGCGACGGCGTCATAAAACTGAAGCGCAGGGTCTGTTACAGCCTCTAAAAGGAAGAAAACTTTAACTCTAGCAGTGTGTTTTTGCGTTTAACCTCAGGGTACGTGGTTTAATGTGAAGCTCATCGATGCTGCATTACCAGTGTAGCGGTTTGGGGTTTCACGCTGCCTTGAAGGCAGTTATCTTGCCGACATTTACCATCACGAAGTGTCCTTCATACAAATAAAGCAATGTTATTACATAACGATCAGTAACTATTAAAGTGAGTAATCATAAGCAGGCACTATTCAGGAAGTGTACGGCGTTCACTTACCTGCACATTTATTAAAAAGACACTGTTTTTATTTCTGTACCCTTCAGCGTCATCCCCACCGGGCTTTTCAGGGGCACATCGGTGCAGTCAATGCACGCCGTGACACGAGGAAACCCACCGATCTCATAAAACTTGGTCAACGTTGCCCATGCTTTCGTTGATTTTGGCACGTTCGCGTATGTACTTGGGGAACAGACGCAAACATATGGTGTCATCTCCCAAATGCTTCTGCAGAGTGCAAGCTGTGACACATTACCAAGATCCCCTACAACAGTCTGCATGGCATCGGTCCCATAAAACCGGAGTGCAATAAGCAGCTCAAGTGCAGGTGATAGCGGAGCTCCTCTGGCCCTAATTTTCAGCTCCGCCAGTAAGGCTAGCACAGCTTCTTTGCGGAAGCGGTAGTCTGCTGAAAACTCCTGATAGTTGTAGAGCTCCAACGGGTTGAGGCGATCTGCGAGACTCCGAAAACGAGGCGACCCCGGAGGTCTATAAACATCGCCGTGCAGAGTCCAGCTGCGCGCCGTAAAAACCCTCGGTAGGCTTGAAAACTGCCGTCGTCAGAGACATACGCGCGTGACAGCGTTGTCATGAATTCACGAAGCAAACTCGACGAAAATCATGCGCCGCAGGAAGAAAGGCTACGCAGCGAGCACTTCGCGACTGCTCGGCTGGCTTGGCAACTGTCTTCGATACGCACGCGCGGAGCTGCTGCGGCCGTGTGCATACGAGCTGCGCGTGGTACTGCGTGCAGCTCCTTGTGGGAAAGCAACCCTTCAATTAGAGAAGCGAAGATAGGAAGCATGAAGATACCATGCTGGCTACCTAAGCGTGAAGAAGTTCCAAGAAGGCCATGACTTAGAGCCCCTTAGTAAGGGACGTCTTAGATTTGAGGTCAGGTCGCCTTACAGTACGTGAGGCACTCTTAGTAAGGTAAAGAGCGTTTTAGAATTCGGCCCTTGGGACTGGTTTAATTAACAGAAAAAAAACGTATTAGACCCTCGTTTCGCAGAACGGGGCGCTGGAGGCAGACAAACTATAGTGCACTCTACACTTCGACATTTAGGATATCAAATTTCCAGCTCAAAAATTCCGAAGGTCGAGTAAAATTGAAGACAGCAGTAGTTGTTTCCAGCTTGTCCTTGTGTAGTTCGTTGTAATATGTTACATACGGAGCCCAAGCTAGCGCACCTTATATGCTGTACTGGAAGGGGCTGAGGCTGCTACCTGACTGCTGCTAATAAAGCGCTCATTTAAGCAAAGAACTGCGTTGTAGGCATTCAAGTGCTGAATTTCAACACATGGTTTTCGCACTATAACCAGATGGACCACAGCAACATGAAACCAAAATCAATGGAAGCTTAAATTATAGCCACCAATTGCAAATCATGTTGTTCGGGAAGCTTGATGACAAAGACACCCCTGCAGTGTACGTAGCTCGTAGAAATATCAAAAATTTGTTAGGCAACAGCAGTGATGGAAACTGCGTTTTTTAAATTCTATAAACTGATATGAATGTTCCTTACGTGGGCTACACCGCTCTTAATAAACATGGAAACCAGCAGTAATAGTTCAGAATTTACAACGCAATATCAGCTAATCACTGTACTAGGTAGGACGTGTTAGCTGAATTCTGACGCGCTACATCGCAGGCACTGCTATGCTGAGGAAAGCGCTCTTCTAATTCAAAATTATGTTGATATATTTTTACAAAATATAAGGTAAAACACTGGGTATCTCACAGAAAATTTCAAATAGTGATGGGTAATGTAATGGTAATGGGCATTCTAGTGGACAAAGGATGGAAAAAAGAGTTAACTGGAATGGTTGTAGCACGGACAAGAGACCTCGATTTCTGAAAAAGTTGCGCAATGCAGTGAGATAAGCTGGTCGTACGAGTAGTAAAATGCGTTTAGTTTTTCGAGATATGAAATAACTTTTGGAGCTAACAGAGGTTTAGAATGGGGTGGGGTGTGCGGCTATTGGGACAGAATTTTTTGAAGAACATAAAACTGGGCGAGTTGGTGTATCTTCATGTTTAACAGCACTAAAAAACGCAGACTAGAGCAGGAAAGTTGCACAACAAGCTTTTTTGTCGTGAGAGATGAAACAAGATGGTGCACGAATATACAGATTGAACTTTACGAATAGGGAGATCTTCTTCTCCAATTCGAAAGCACTTGTAGGTCTATAAAGGCGATAGCACTAAGGCTCCTATATCTGCAGAAAATCTGCATCCTCGTGATATTCGGTCTTTTCAACCAAAAATTGACCGGGGTAGAGATGTCTGGTGGCCACTCTATTCACGTAGGGTGGCCACCATAGCCAATCTGTCGCACAAGGTACACAATTCTAGACAGTGAGGTGGGTTCTAGAGGTCGTCAGTAATCACAGATTTCTCGCCGTCAGACGCCGTCGTATAAGAGGTGACCCCTTACCTCCAGGATGACCCCTAACTTCTTGCCCTCCTATCGTTTTGGCAAAAATTAGAGGATTGCATTTAAGTCTACTGAAGAGCGGAAATGCGAAAGCCTTTCCCGGTTCTTTGTTTCTCAATCTATTTGCATTTATTTCTATGTGTTTCAAATTTGTTGTTTTTTACCTCTTGTATTTTATTTCCTATATTTATTTATTTATTTGTAGCTTTTATATTTTAGCTACTTGTGTCGTTTGCTTTTATATTTTCTTGGTTTTTAATGTTTTTTTATTTCATTTCCTACATATTACTTATGGACTGTCGCTTATTAAGCTTTACATTTCATTTTGTTTGCCATACAGCTTATGATTGGCAGTTCGTGCGGACAGACTTCCGTCCACTATTTCCGTCCACAAACTTCCCTCCACACCTTTTGTCCATGCCACTCCTGAGCTAAGAAAGGCTTACGCCTTGGTAAACTTTCGCCAGTAGTTGCAACTCCGCGAAAAGCCAAGCAAAAGCGAACAACATCCACTACAGCATGCACAGTGTGGGAGCCTCCCATTAATCTTTCATAGGGAACCTGCGCTGCCTAGATGGCACTGCGATTGTTCCACTCGGTTGCTAAAAACACCTGCCGCCAGCCGGTTGGGCTGCTACAAACGTCAGAGCACATCCTGAACGATCAGAAGCCCGCATTTGGCTGATAACATATTTGCCGATGGCTTCCGTCGACGTAGCCGAGATAGGTGACGGACGCCACGTGCGGCTTCGACTGAGCGCTGGAACTCATGAAGATAAGCGCAAGAAGGTGGCGTGAAAAAGCCCTACGATCGAGTACACCACACCGTAAACTGTTCGCTGCTCTCGAAAGGCTGTGATTTACGGCGCTACAATCGACACGGCAAACTTAAGCGCAGGTTCTCTATACGGAGAGCAGTTTAATGTATTAAAGCAGGGAACTTCAAAACTGGCTAAAAGAGCAATCAACAACTACAAACAGCGCTGATGGCATAACAGCTTTATGCCACGAGCGGTCAATGACTATGCACTCTGATAAATAACAGCTGCCTTGCATTGCAGCTTTTATTCTTCTTAGCAGTTATTTTGTAAGCACATTTTTTTTCGGATTTTAGGTTTTCTGTAAGGAATTTCAGAGTTCTTTTAACCAATTTCTCATGTTTGCGCCTCGGGTATCGAAGGGGATGACATGCAAAGGAAGAGGCAATGACCCTTGAAAAGTAATACTAGAAATGACAGCGCGTCGTAAAAATTCTTATGTCCAAGCAAGCCAGCTTCACTTCACACGGCTTTTTCTGCGGAAAGCCATCGCGTTCACGCTTTATACAACAGCAGCAGCGCAGTGCTGTGCTGCATGTGATGCACGAAAATGCATTAAACACGTTAGCTAAACCTAAAGCATGGACACTGAAAGCCAGCAAAACAGTCAGGCTAATATCGCTCAGTGCTGCTTTGTTCTGAGAAATACATTGTGACTATCGAACAATTTTTTAGAGTGTGTACTACACACTATTCCAGAAGAAAAAGAGTCAGGTTATTTGAAGCTTGCATCCTTTCTGTGTTAGCCCAATCTCTGTAAAAGGAGAAGGTCATACAATATTGACATATTTATATGAGCCGATCAAAAGTCCAAACAAAAATAACAAGAAACGAGAAGCGTTCAGAGGGAGTAATAATCTCAGTCGTTCGCCGCGAATTCAACCATGTCTAGAACTGAAAAGAACTTACTGTTGAGACTCGAAATTGACAACGAACACGATTTCACGCAAAAAGACCAAAAATTTTATAAATAGATGAAAGTAGTCTGGTTACGTAAGCTGATGTGTGTGCGTGTTTTCTGGTAGAAGTATGAATCTGATCTCAGCAATGCACGAATAAAATTATGTTGTTATTATTAAGCATTCATAAACGGCTGTTCCCCCGAAACCCCCGTCCCGCATGGCTTACCATAGTACTCGCTGACACAGAAAAAAATGGCTGCTGCAATCTGAGCCGCCGAAAACTGAAAAAATAACACCCTTTCTTATAAGTATCGCTTTAACCGCGCAAAAACCTGTGTATTCATATTTTATGAAACAAATTGCAGTAAGCTTGCCACATGCCATATGTTTTTTTTTACAATAAGGAAGTAAATACTGATTTCCTCCACCCAGACGCTTTCGTAGCCTTAATTAAAGTTCTTAATTAAACAAAATTGGCAAACTTTTGTTTAGCATCCAATGTTGGATAAAAAATTATTTCATGATTGCCTCCTTTTTTACTGGCACCATTGCAGCATGAATGTTCGTGCTCTGCGCTCTAGATATATGCAAAATGCCTCTTGACAGCTTCAATATTAGTCTGGCAGGCCATCTGGTAATGCCGTTGAGCCCAGATCAGAGTGAATACCGAGTTGTTCAATAAGAAAACAAGCCGCAACCTGTTTTGTAGGAGCCAGAGGAGCAGAAGGAATTTACTCCCGTGCCCCTAAAGAACGTGTGGAGAGCTTATTTGAAACATAAATTGAAGACTCAGGTTGTAAACAAGCGGTCGATACAGATATTGCGCAAAATTTTCGAAAAGTTTGCTCGGTTTCTTTGCTGCAAGAACTAGAAATAAAAAAACGCTCTTAATTAAGCATTGCGCTAGCTATGTTTTCACGACAAACGAAGGCGCACATGAAAAACGCTAGAAAAAGTGGAGTGGAAATGACGACGTGCATTGAGGTTCGTATTATATAAACCACCGCTGAGCGGCTACTGTGATGAAGATTTTTAATTAGAACTTATACGCCAGAATATCGCGTTTATTTGTAGCTTTTCTTGCAGCATTTACTTGTAATATCACCGTTGTGTTATTTTAAACGTGTATTAGGCAGCTTCGCAAACATGTTAAGGGCTGTCGAGAAAATGGTTTTCCTCTTTCATCGCGAACACGATGCATTTTTTTTTCAAAGTTTAAGTTAATACTCTTCCGGTCACAGCAGCTTGCCTTCCTACTTCTGTTCTCAGCAGCTGTTTCTAAAGTTTACACTTTATAAAGGGCAAGAATTTTCACTTCGTCTTTTGTCCGACGTAAAAAGCTCCACTGTTCGTAATTCAACATGTTTATTTCTTAAAACACATACGCAGCTACACGATTTCTAGCTTACCTAAAATCAGGAAAGCTTCAATAAACGGTCAAAAGTGGATTGACTCGTGCAGCACTGTCTGAATAACTTATACTGTCCATAAATTTCTGCTGCTTTGAACATGGGCATTACAAGCATACTCAAGCATTAAACAGGAGCAGATAAATCGCTGCACCATGCAGCATTTTTCTACAATACATTTTTCCCGTTTTCAATGGCCATACACTGAAGTCAAACCGCCCGGTTACGCGATATTTTCCGCTCACGTGGTTTGTCGATATGGAATATGTGCGACAGGATCATGAAGCGCTGCGCCCTTATGTACAGAATCGGTGAGATTTTAATACTTGGACGTATTGAATAAAGTAAAAAGCAAAATTCAGTTGCAACCAAAGCTTGCTCGACAGATATATTATTATGGACGCGTTATTTCTTTTTAACCTGCATGATATATGTTCTACGCGACAAGAGGACAAAGCTTTGCGTTCCAGTGCACACACTTCATACGTCGGTTGGAGATGATAAGAAACCGGAAGATGAGAAGACCGCGCTGGACCGAATAATGCTTCATCATGATGACTATTGATGCCTTTCAAGAAAACAGTAACTTCAACGAGTGCGCCTAGAGATTCCCGGTTCGACGAAAAAATGCAAGCGCTTCGGGCGCCTAATCCTGCTTTGGGGGTTGCATTTTATATCCTTTCTAGGAGCGGTATCGCCTTGTTTCGGAAGACAACCCTTATTGCAAACGCGTATGAGATCGAAGCTGCTGCTGAAGGCTACTGGGGAACTCTTGCTGGGAATAGTGCCTTCCGCTAAAAATAAGTTAATGGGCCATTTCCAGAGCTTCGTTTGAGCCATGCTGCTCGACAGCTGGAGGACAAGGGGTTCTAACTACATGCGGTGAGCTGTGTATCGTAATGTCCGATTGGAGGAAGTGGTGTCGGCGCTATCACTCTGCCATTTTGTAATCTTTATTTTCCTGGTAGAAGGCAAGGATTGGTCCGAACAGAAATGTCGGTCCAAAAGGACGGAATCCAAGCGCTCGAGGAAAAGTTGTGGAGAGTTGCTTGGTTGTCGGCCGGACAAGGCTTTCGAGTCGAAATGATGTAGGCTTACGGAGGTCTCATTTGGTGCATACTTCGACCTCTTGGAGAGCGAAGGCAGGAGACGCCTCGCTTGGTGCGTGCTCTGGCATTATTATGCTTGCCTGTGTCTGTTGAACTCTTCGCAAGGTTTTGAATTTCTAGTGTGCCGCTCGAGCCTTATGATAGTTTGTAAATAAGTGTAAAATGATTTTACGTGTTCTCAAGAAGATTTTGTCTTTGCGTGGCAATATGCTGCTATGTCGCAAGCACCACAGGGACAATTGCTGCTACATGACCATAGCGAAGGCCCGCAACAAGAATGACAACTAAGATAACCTAGGTTTCTCACCCAAGATGTTCTGCAGTTGTGAAAAGAAAAACAAACACACGTCAGATTTTTAGCACATCATTATACAACTAAGACGTGCTAACTGATAGCTGGTACTAAAAATGTAGGAGGCACATGGTTGACCTAGAGTGCGACGAGGCAAAAGCCTTTAGCGCGGGGTTGCTGCTTGCGTCACTGATGTGTGGTTAAGGTGTTAATTAGCTACAAAATTCTTTGGAATCTTAAATACTGGACACACGGCAGGGCATTTTGGAGGCATCCATCTGATTCGACGCATTTCTGCAAACACTCTCCAGCGTCCTAGACAAAAAAGAATTACACATGCCTTGGCAGGAAGAAGCGTAGTCGTTAACATGATCAGCTGCGGAAAGGAAGGGTAGTGGTTTGAATCCCATAGTGCACAGATTTTTTTCTTATCGACGGGGAGAGTGTCAGGGACGGACGGACGAATGGAAGGACGCCGCGAGTATGAGTCATTAAAGGCTGTTGCCTTAATATTGAGTGCGTGTTTTTTTTTAACTACTACTCTATGTATTCTTACTTACTTACGCCGTAAGCAGTTTCAATATCAGTTTTCAAGTTTTCAAAACACCAGTTACCTTCATGACTATAGCCCAGTAAATTTTATGTATTTCTAGAATTACGGCCATTAGAAAGGTTGGTTTGCCTAGAAGCTTTTAAAAAGCGTATCAATTTTCACGCGGGGTCGACAAAGTTTGTTTTGAGAGTGTCGATGGTAAGTCTGTTTTCGAATTAGTAAAACTGGTGAGGTTAGTATATATGGTGGGCTACTAGGCTCTCAGTAAAGAAGAGGAAGAACAGTGAAGCCTAAAAAGAAATATTTACTACTCAACTTGCCTTCTAATTGGCACGTCTTAGCAGTATTTTGATGCGCGACTTTGCTGAAAATGGAATGCTAATACGAGCGCTCTTTTGTCTCAAGAATGATATTAAAATATGACGTACCCGGTATTACGCGCTACATCTTTGATGTCAGTGTTGGTTTTTGCTTGATTTGTAATGAAAAGCCCCGCGAAGGTAAACTTCTGATACAGCTTCACTAGCATGTCACTAAAACGGTGTATGAGGCGTAGGTGACGCGCTATTGATTTTTTGAGCGACGAATCACACCATTGCCGCCCACTGACTAGGGCGCTGCCACCGAGGGAGGAGCAGGCTGGCTATACCTTAAGATGATTTTGCTCTATATGCATTCTGCGCACTCCAAAGCATTATCCGTTGTAGCTTCGTGGAGTACTTCTATATCCTTGAAATTGTCGACTAATGAGCCCGGGGGTAGTATTTTGCCTCTGGATCATCTTGTGGTTTATTAGCCACATCGTTGGACTACGATCGGCGTTGCGCGTCTCCGTATAAACCTTTGTTCGGGGGAGGGCTGCAAGACATACCCACTACAGACGTATGTGTAGATGACGCTAGATGTGCCGGAGGGTTCTAAATCTGTCATCCAGCTGCCTCAGGCTGAGCTGCTGAGCTTTGGATTAGCAGGCTGAGCTTCGGAATAAGAAGAGTTTTAGTCCCTTGACTTTCTAAGTCGGTTCGACCTGTAACCGAGGCACAGCCGGCTTGGTTAATCCTAAAAACTAGCGGATTATGAAAGAGTGCCGTCAAGTGGCACTGCGGGATTCATTTCCCACTAACAGTGCTTGATGTCATTCACACCAATATCTTGGCACTTTCCACGTGATTTGGAGCTTTGGAGACAAAAGATACATGGGAAAAAGCAAAAATTCGCAAAGAATGCATATTCTCTGCATGCCCTGTATTCGTCCCCGTAAATAAAAACTTTCAGGAGAACACGAAGGAAAGCAGTGTCCTATCCTATAATAGACACCCCAAGATAATAATCTGGAGAAAAGCGTTGGGGTGGGTTCTGAATTTAGCCTTTAATGTTAAAGAATTGAAGCGCCAAACAGGTGGCAATTTTTGTAATGGCCGTCACTACTAGAGAGCGCACTTCTTTTATGAGGTTTAACGGCCGAAAACGACTCACGCTATGAGGAACGCCGTAGTGGAGGGATTTGGATATTTTCGACTACAGAGGGATTCTCTAACGCGCACTGAAATCTCACATTACACGGGCTTCTAGCATTGCACCTCCATTTAAATGCTACCGAGATGGGATCAAACCCTCGTCTTTCGGGTCAGGAGCCGAACATCATAACAACAGATCCGCCGTGGCGGCCACGTAGCAACTATGATCTTGCGTATATTTGTAAAGGACTCGTGAAATGGCATAATACTTGCCAGGAAAACAAGCATTTTGGCCTCTTTGCGCGTGTAATGTTATTTACCTTCATAAAGGAAGACTCAAGGTAACTACGCTGTGACTGGCCTATGCGCACAACAGTTTTGCTTCCACAGTTGAAACGAAGATGGACTCTCTGTTGGTGCCGCCTGAGAAGAAGCGCACCCACGTGGGCTCCGGTCTCCTCTCTTTAGTGTGTGTTTATGGAAAACTGGCTATGGCATTACTTACGGTTGAGAATGAGGGCGCAAAATAAATTTGTAGCAAGAAAAAATCAGCGGACCATGTTTACATCATCTTCTGCTGGCTCGAGGAAGAACCTTGAGCGTAAAGCAAAACGGAAGAGAAGTTAATAAGGTCCTCTCACTCGCAAAAGGGACTGTACGTTCAAAAAAGTTTTGGGGTTGCGTTTGGATTGAATTCTAAGCGGGAAGAGGCAGAGATGACGGCCCCTTTTCCGGAAG
Source organism: Amblyomma americanum (assembly GCF_052857255.1). Classification (NCBI taxonomy): domain Eukaryota; kingdom Metazoa; phylum Arthropoda; class Arachnida; order Ixodida; family Ixodidae; genus Amblyomma; species Amblyomma americanum. The sequence goes on along the minus strand of NC_135505.1, from coordinate 67,460,633 downwards.
ACCCGAAGATCATTAAAGTATCAAAGGCAAAACACGCAAAAAGCTTGAGTTTGCTGTGCGCTAAGCTTTCTTGGCCACGTCGGACTGCGGCGAAAATCCTATGCAAAAACAGCGCATATGCGGCCTCATTGAAGTCTTGTGAATTCTGATCCGGTTTAAGGTCTGTAGCACATTCTTATGTGCCAGCGAATTGTAGAATAAGATTGCAAGTTCCACAATACTTTATTTAAGGCGCACAATTAACACTTCTACAAGCTTGCTAACAAGATCCCCATATAAGCATGTTCCAGGAGCGCGATCCACGATAAAATTAACTTTGTTTTAAGCATAACAATTTTAACGCCGTTTTTAGGGCTTATGCGTGGGCGTTAGATGCGTTATGCTGGGGCACACTTAAAACACAATCCTCACAATGCACCTCATCGAAACTCACCACAAATATCGAAAGATTAAGTCATTAGCGCATCTTTGAATATCATAGCTTCTTACATGACACATTCCGTGCATATTTCTTATAAGTAATGATAATACTAACAGAGTGAAGCTGCTTATCGCAATATAGAATGTTTCAGTCTTACGTCTGACGGAACACCGCCTGATCAGAGTGAGGCGTAGTAAGAAAATTGCCGCTTTGGGAACGCTTGCTCGAAACAGTTACCTACGAAACAAGGCTTTGTTTGATGAAACCTTGTTGAAAAGGAGTACCGGTACCAAAACATGAATTGTTTCTTTTACTTTTGTCATTGATTGTGCGCGCATATTTAAATAATAAAATGCTATGCGATGGAACCGCTTGCGATTTTAACTGTAAATCACCGTTTGAATTTATTTTTTGTCCAGATTATTTGCAAGAAGGTTCGTAATAATTTGGCATGGTTCCCCTTACCCCAGACTTTCGAAAGTTCGTTTTTTTTGCGACAAAGGGAACGTTTCTCAAACTAATAACAATGAAGCACCTGAGCTGGGGCAGTGCTACTATCCTTTATTTCCGCTGCCCCAGCTCAGATGCTTGAGTATCAATGGCAGATGCCGGGGCTAGCAAAAATCTTTTCCTTCCTTTTTATTATTATATTAATAAAACAACTTACTACTAAAACCCACTAAAAAGTGAATATACAGTTGTTTTCGTGACTGGAAAAAAGCGTATCTTTAATATCATCGAGTCATCATGTTCATCTAAGAATACAAATGGCGTACAGACCAAATTTCACAGGGAATTTTTGATTTGGTTACTAAAATGTTAATCGTCAGGACTTCAATATGGCGTTGATGGTGGTGTTGGAGTGTATGTAGAGGACACATTATTCTTACAGTGGACCGTCGGCAATTGCTACACCTTAGTGAGTTATTATGTGAGTGTGTCTCTACCACTGTTCCTTACAGATAGTTTTTTCTAAAAACTTCAAAAGTGATCGTGACGCTAATCACCGGTCAGTTGGGGAGCCCTCAGAGTACAGAGTCGATCACACTTGTCTAGAGCGCTCGTGCGGTGCAGTTCGGTGGAAGTAAAGGGAAATTATAAAGTAGGTATTGACATTCATTGATATACTTGCGCTTGAGAGCACCCTAATAGACATGTGAACCGCACATGCACCAGCGCCTTACCGCTAGCAAAGCAGCTTCAATAATATTTGACTTCATTTCCTCCGCGGCACACCGCTCGGGCGCTCTAGACAAGAGTGACCGACTCTGTGCGTGGAGCAAGAGACGTCGTCCAATGCAACATTCAGTCTTCCCAGATTCACCAGGAATGTTTCACGCTCGACGCTCAAATGCGGGCACTCTAAAACGAAATGGTTAACATCACCCACGACATCACAGTGTACGGAAATACGTGAGGTTGTGTAGTGAATCCTGTGCATCCATACCGGCGTATAGGCATAGTTCACGCGCAGAAGATACAACTGTGTTGGTCTGGCCCACGACAAGCCTCACGCAACGCAAAGGAAATGCAGAGGTGGCTGAAGCTCAGAATAGTTTAGCACCACTACATGTCATGCGAAAATCTTATCTTTTGGGACATCCACTGCAAATCACTGACACCGGCTTTTTGAAGCGAGTAGCTATGGCGCCTTCTGAATCAGCAGCAAACTGTGAATGCTTTCAACACTAAATTCTATAGTCAGGTGGGATCCCAGAGGCAATTATGTCATCGGGAATGCCTCATTGCAGGAGCTACTGTGCAGGCTTGAAAACTTGGACAGAATGATGATTGTTAGTGCTTCGCAGATAGAAGGACGTTTACCGACCTTGCAATAGATAACGATTCAGCCGAAGAGGACGACACCGCTGTTTGTAGGTGCCCAGCCCGATATGCTCCTCTAAAAACTGTGGCGGAGCAGGACTGCTCATGCCTGCTCACAAAGCCATCATTGTTAAAAGACAGGTTGTCTCCATAGACGTCGTTCAAATGTTTAAGAACCAGGAATTTTACTTTCTTCAGAGGCAGTGATTTGCTTTATGCTCAAGCCTGGCATGTCGAGGTGGCAATGAACGCCATCATAAAACTATAAAAAACTATCCTGACACCTTCTTACCGTGTTTGACCAACCCAAAGTGCTTAAGGTACAAAGGGCAGCAAATGATTTACTTGGCGCCTTAGCGCTTACTGGACGAAGCAGACTCAGACTTGTCCTGGTCTCTTCAAGGCGAACTAATAGTAGAAGCAGTTTTTTGGATGTTTGTCGACGTAACGGAAGACAACAGGCTCCTAAGAGCTTTGAAGTTTTGAGTAGACTTCCAGCGTATTCGTAAGGCCTTTCTTATTGGATATCTCAAAGCGTGAATATTCGCTGCCTTATTAGGGTAGAAAAAGGCAGTGAGTAACGACTTCTGCCGGCCCCATTGCTCAGTACTGTTTTAACATTGTTGCAGGAACACTGCATGACATCGTACCTGCCGAAAGTTTTATTACATTTACAATGGCAGCGAGGGGGAAAGAACGCTCTCTACTACTCACTTTCACGTCAGACGCGAGTCAAGGATGACGCTCATGAACCTCGCGTGGCATGCCTGACGAATGTAAGTTCCTTGCATTCGTAGATCTAAACGCGTGCAGCGAAGACTTTCACCCGGCAACAGCGCAAAGCAGGACTTCTCTACTGAGAGCGATATACCAAGAGAGGTTTAATGGGTGTCTATTGTACAACTAGCCCATTGCGCTTCACTGCTAGACGTTTATGCTGGCAACCGCGCTCCCATACGCAGATGTCGTCAGCGCAAATTGGCAGTTGTGTACGGTAGGGCGTCCAGCAGAGCTGCCGTAGAAATGTTAAACAACAGCTTCGAAAGCACATGCCCTTTTGGCTCTGCTGCAGGCAGTGTTTTTAAGTTGCTAAACCTCTCTCAAATGCGGACGTACATGATACGCTCTCATGAAAATTGTTCAGAGAGGCGTAAAATGTTCTATGTCGCCATCCTGCGATGTGGCTGAAAGATAATGGCTTCTGGAAGGACACAGCCATAAGCCTTCGACACGTACAGGAATAAGGCAAGGGTTGAGAGGCTGTTGCTCCTGTTGTGGTCAGTTCGACTTGCTCTCTGTCGCCGTCATGCGATGTGCCTAAAAGATAATGGCTTCTGTTTGGACACAGCCATAAGCATTCGACACGTCCAAGGAATAAGGCAAGGGTCTAGAGGCTGTTGCTCCTGTTGTGGTCAGTATGACTTGCTCTCTGTCGCTGTCATGCGATGTGCCTAAAAGATAATGGCTTCTCGTTGGACACAACCATAAGCCTTCGACACGTCCAGGAATAAGGCAACGGTTGAGAGGCCGTTGCTCCCGTTGTGGTCAATATGGCTTACATGCTGTCCTACACGCTGAGACAGCGAAACACTGTCATACATGATAGAAACATGCGCCTTGTTTAAGTCCCCCAGGAATGCTGGTTGTAAATCAGCCTCTCCATTAACTTTACAACGAGCGAGGTAAGTGACACTGGCCTGTACAAACAGATATCCGCTGTGTCTTTCTGGGGTTTCAGAACAAGTGGCACCCACGCTGTCAACCAAGCGAAAGAAATGTCTGCCGTTTCCGAAACATCATCAAAGCAATTTAGGAGGTCACATATTCTTTGCACCCGAAGACTTCGAAGTTTTTAATTGTACCCGCCATCAAGACCGATTGCGGATCGTCCCGGCAATCCCACAAGGATATTACGTGAGTCTCTCGCTGTGAACAGTGTCCAGAGCAGACGTGGGCAAGTTGGCGCAACGAGCCGCAGAGGAATTTGATAGTCCTTGAGTGTAAGCGTCAGCAGATTCTTCTGCAATATAAATGTAAGACTTCTGTTTAAATGTAACGCCAGGCTGTAAAAAGCGATAGCCTGACGAGAAGTTTCCCAAAAAAGGGTTCATAGTTGACCAAATTTACAAAAATGGCGTGAATGCACTTAGCTCACAGAACACACAGTTCTATTGTAAGCTTTTTTGTGCATCTTCGAATGAAAGAATACAACTATTGGACGTCGTTTTAAAAGATGCGAGCCTTTGCTCCGCATGATTCGTTTCCCTACCCTCCCTCTAGCAGCGTAGGCGTTTCTCATTTTGAGGTGAGGCACGGGAAAAGATGCAGGTATGTTAAGTGTGTTAAGCGGCACAGTGGCAGCTCTGTGACTTCTTTTAATGAAGGTGAATATCTCTTCATACTGCGATTTTGGTTTGTGCCTCTACCGATCCCAATTGGTCACTCAGCCTTCCCTATCCTCTTATGTCAGGAGCCCAGTAAAGTTAATAAAAAAGGGGAAGTGATCACTGGCAATTTTATTATAAAAACGTTAAGCACGAGGCCAACAAATCTTTAGAGCACATGGTGATGTATATGGTGCTCTAAGTAGATGGCCGACGGAATAAAATTGTCGTTCTGGCATTGACAAGATAGAGTATTAAGGGGTGCAGCAAATACACAAAATTTCTACCACAAACGTCTGTATCATGGTCTTTCTACATGCAGGTGTAAGGAACCTGATAGCGACAAAAGTGAGTGCTAAAAAATGACTCCAGATCAACCCTAACTGCAGAGCACTTGTAGACCAATGCTACGAAGAAATTGTGGCCTCCTAAGCGAATCGGGACCCTAAAAACGTCAATACATACTGTGCAGAGGTCTCGCACAGGAAGCCCAATGTGTAGTACATCTCGCCTGATGTATACAGCAGCCCTTCCATTAAGAAACGTTCGCAATCTGTGGTTCATTTGGGAGACATATCCCGGTACAGTGCCACTCCTTCGAAGACAAGCTTCACATAACACCAGAAAAGGCACGGGAGTCATCATGAACAAAAATTCACAAGGAACTATCGGGAAGCGAGGAAATTCATCATTGGGATTTGCTCTGCGACACTTTATCCTTCATAGTTGCAATCTATGAACCTGCTCCCATGTTTCCTTTTTTTGCTGCTGCAAAAGAGGCCGAAACCTTTCTGCTTTGCATAATCTGAGCTCTTAACAAATTAAAAAGCAGGTACTGCCAGACATAAAAAACACTCATATGACTGTTACCATTCCATCACGCGAGACTCAGCGAACATTATTCATTTGATTTCATTAATGACATTTTGAGGCACAGAGCTTGAGCGGCATGCATATAAGCATACAGCTACTGAGCAATGTGTTTAATTTTTTACACATTTCGTTCTTCCATTAACACTCCTGGCACTAGGGCCTTCCAGGCGCGACACCTCTCATTGGGCAGCGCATTTCGCAGCAGCCGTCCTGATGAAGCATGTAATATTGTTCCGCTCCTGTCATACACTCCCTCCTCTTTCCACAGTAACCGCCCTCTGGTTGCGAATATCTCCAGTCTCGCTATAGCGAGCGTCTTTCCATGGTAACCACCCTCCCTGTATATCCCGCTGCATCCACCCTCATGTGGCGCATACATCTGCTTTTGCCATACCCTCCTCCTCCGCGTGATTATCACGCGCAGGTTACAACATGTATTACTACTGCAACTACGACGCTAACCCAGACCGCGTGCGTTTCACACATATTTCATTAAAGTGGAGTATAGAAAATCGCCACTTGCTTCTTCTGATCCCGTCTGTGGAACAGTGCGTTCAAGGACTGCCCAAAAACTCTATTTTAGTCGATACACTGGGTTTCTCGGTGGTCTTTGAATCTCGTCAACTTTTTTGATCAGTCTTTATCGAAATCACTGCCCATTTTGCCCTCTGATATTTTCTGCTTAGATAAGGTTAAACCATAAAAAGGCACAGCTATAATGCGCTTAACGAACGCTGCTAATAGCGATGGAAAAAGTATTTAGCCAGAGGCGTTGAAGAATGCCACCGGAAGCAATCGATGATGAAGAAGAACACGGACACAATCACGTGCTTAAGATAAAGTACGAAGGCGAAGACCCTCTTAAGTAGTTCGCTGGAGATAGTATAAGCAGGTAATCACTTCCTCAGCCAAAGGAGAATTGGAAAAATAACACCACCTTCGGCAAATCATTGAGATTGCATTGCATTCCGAGGCGCGCCATTTCTGGCTGCAGTTAAATCTCACAGTCAAAAACTATAATTCCAGCAGTAAAATACCACCTCAGGCGGCCTCTGCCCCTTCTGTCGCGCTCCTGTTTGACAGGCGGAAATTAGGCACCTTGTGTGCGTTTGCCTCTCTTAGCGCGCCATTCGACAGCACCACAGCTAAGAATTTATTCTTCTACCGCTCGTAATGTTTAATTCTTCTGAGTTTTGTTCCAGCTCTATTAAGCATTGCCAAAATGCACTGTAATTATTGTCGTCGAATTCCCCTGTATTGTTTTTGAAAGGTTTGCGCTGAGGAACCAACTGAAAATTCTTAAGGTTCAGACAATAACTGTTTTTTTTTGTGCATCCGGTGAGAGTGGCATTTATCAAAATGTTTTTCATTTTCAGCTGTGTTTTACTGAGTATCTTGTTCGTCCCCAGATTGGAGGAAAAGTACGTGGCCTAAAACGCACAGTACTGTCACAGTGAATAACGCACTCGGCTGCTGATCCGGTGTACGCGGGTTCAATCCCGGCCCCTGTGGGCGCATTTTGATACAGGCGAAAGCAACTCGCTCGCAATTGTGGGATCTCAGTGGATTTGGCAGAGGCCGAGTTGGTGAAAACTGATGAGTAGTACTGCACTGCATGACCTCTTTCTGTGTTTATTATTTAGCTTGATCTTCTATACCTTTCTTCATGGCGTGGTTGAGGTGTACGACGAGAAGAATGGCACTTATTGCCAGGCAATTTTGTTCCCTAAGAAAGAATTAATTTGGTATATGTACGTGACCTGCGTTATTGACACCTTAACTTTTGACGCGCATGTAATCATGGCATTCTGATCTCAGAAGGAAAATGGCTTACAAGTGCATATCGAAAACCTCACCCTCATTTACAAGGCATCGTCGAAAAGTCAACTTTCTGTTGGAAGCGAATAAGAAAGGAATAGTTACCTTTTTCTATTAGTTTCGAAACAAACACAACATTTTAGAATCGAAGCGAATAACTCGCTGCTTTAAATGGAGTAATAAAAAAGGGGAAATCAGTATTATTATAATAAAGTATGCGGAATTACATAGTTCGCAGAGTTCACAAAGGCAACTGAAATAAAACTAAACAAAATATCCGTAAATATTTTATACCTCATAGTAGGCGAGGCTGAAACAGAAGCACAGAAGCAAGAAAAGGTGCAATTGGCATCCGAGTTTGAAGTGTTTGCCGTACGGGTCTTTGTATGTCGCTGATGTTAAATCTAGAAGTCGCTGATCGATTTTCCAGATCCGGAAATTTCGGAAACGAGCTATACCCGGGCGGCACCGAGTCACAAATTACGCAGAGTTCAGTTTACCAATGAGGATGAAATTTGGAAAGCGACGCGTCTGATGGCGAAAATTTCTCCGAACTCATTCACGCCTCATAGTGTCACATGAATGCACACTCTCACGCGATCGCGCTTTCGGGTCACTGTAGGAGGAGGCTTAGGTCCGAGTATTCCATCGCACTAAAGTCGCAAACTTTAAGCGAAATTACCACGCGTTCCACTGTACAACATTCAGAGGACGCCGTTTTCGCGTATTTTGTGATGGGCTTTTGGGTAGACCACGCTCTACGCGCTGCTCGTTGCGCTTCTCTGAACGGAGGCGCGTCGACGGCATGGCCTTCCAATAGGATACCGGTCACCCAGGAAATGAGGTCACCCAGGACATGAGGGATAGTAGCTCCCCCACGCCCATGGCCATGAGCATGGGAGAGCACGGGCGCAGGGTCCACCTTGCTATGGAGAACAGGATCAGGTGACTCCGTGGTGGCTGAGTGGTTATGGTGCTCGGCTTCTGTCCCGAAAGACGCGGCTTGAATCCTGGTCGTGGTGGTCTCATTTCGATGGAGGTGAAATGCTAGAGGCCCGTGTACTGTGCGTAATGAGCACAAGCTAAAGAACTCCAGGTGGTCGAAATTATCTGGCGCCCTCCCCTACGGTGTCCCTCATAGCCAGAGTCGCGTGGGGACTAAAAAGGAAACAAAACACATTAATCTTCTAAGCCGAGAAGTTTTGTTGTAATAGGCAGACACGAGAAGCGCGTGAGGCGTACCTCAATGCCAAAGCATTCAGTGCAAGAAAATGGCGGTGGTCATCGAAGTGCAGCCTGTGCACCGCCGTCAAAAAACTTCGGATCCCGGCTTTCTCATGATAGTATCTACAATTATTAGTTTTTAACATCTAATAGAGTTTCAGCTGTTGAAAGCCGCAACAAGAAGGAATTGTCTGGTTCGAAGTTGTTTTCCAGCGACACCGCATTTACGAAACCAAACGGCGACGGAATTCTCACCGCTTTCACGTTGGTACTCCGCTCAGCTACTGAGCCGACTACCCCGGTTCCAGTCCGGCCGCGTTTCGATAGAGGCGAAACGCTAAAACGCCCGTGTGCTTTGCGATGTCAGCTCACGTTACAGAAAACCAGGTGGTAGAAATTATTCCGCTTCCGTCCAGTACGGAGCTCCTTTCTCTCCTTCTTCTTTCATACCCACCTTCCACCCATCCCCTACTGCACAACTGAGATGTGCAGCTAGAAATGATAGAGTTATTGCGGCATTTCTTTTCCTTAAAACCTGTACATTTAGTTTTTCATTGTAATCTTTCCGTGCGGTCGACTTGCTTTCACATGTGAGCTTTCTCCTTCCACGTACGCTCGTCAGCAATGTGCCAAAGAGTATAGCCGTCAAAAGGAATGTTCATGGACGCATCCGCAGCGCTGTGTGCCGGCCTACGTACAGAGGATGCGAGGTCGCGCAGGAGAGTTAGAACGCATAAAACAATCGAATGGTTCTTCCAAGTTCCTAAATTCTCAAACTCCGAACAAAGCTCAAAATATTTGATGTCTTCAGTATTGCTATTCGCTTTGAAGCCCGAATTGATACCACATTATTGTCTTCTATGTCGCAAATGTTCGAATATTCTCACAACCTTATCAATTATAATCTCGGGCACAAGGGGACTCTTTGTGGAAACCGACAATCTTTTGACACATATCTCCTTTTATCCGGTGTGTCTTTGAAGGGGATACTAGCGTATGCCGCAGTCGTTGGAGACATGTGTGATTTGTCTCTCTCGCTAAGAGAGAAATTCGGCCGGGGCCATATCTCTGCGCTTTTCAGAAGTTGTTGCGCAGACGAAGAGATTGAATTGCGGCAACAGAAGGTGGCCTCCAACGACACGGAGAAATAGCCAGGAGCAAAACTGTGTCTCAATACTCGCGTTCGTTTACACAGCAAAGTTTAAGTGCTATAATGTGATCCGCATGTGGCTGGACAGACGTGCCGGACAGACATGCAAAGACACATGAAGGCAGTTACGTTTATGAAGCACACTGTCGCTTTTGTTGTGCTTCTTTTCTTTGTGATCGAGGGCAATGTGTGTAATCTAGACCAGCATAAGTTCAATTTTAGATGTCGCAAAAAGCGCACTAACTGCCATAGAAAGGAACTTGATCAAAAAAACGCTTCAATTTCAAAGCAGCAGCCATAACAATTATGGCAGTTTAAACTACATGCAAGCGTAAATAACATACAAACGGTAAACAGTCTTGACATAGGAAAAACATTTAAGTACTCATTATAGAGAACGACATCTATTTGTGACGTCACTCAAAACATTTCATATTCACTTGCTACCCTTGCCTAGCACTTTGCCATGAATTTTTTTTGACAATTTGATGAAAAAGCGACAGCACCCCGCCAAAAATGCAACAACATGTTTTGCCGTTTTCACATGAAAGATTTTTCTTTGCTACTCCTCTTTTTTTATAGTAATCTTGAGCTGTCTGTAGTTCGCTATTAGTTTTGTCATTTTCCTGCAAAAACTCCTCTTACAAGTTGCTAGCCTAAATTACGAGAAAAACTTGTTGTGACGACTGGAAAATTTTTTATCTCTTTTTGTAAGGGGAAGGTTCGAGCGCCAAATACGCTATCACAATCCCAATGCATCTGTATAGGCCAGATATTTTTCAGCTTGCCGGTCACCTGTAGTAAAGACTCTAGATTCGTTAGCAATTAGTTGATAAAGAAAAAGGTTTATAGTTGCTTATTTGTCTAGCATGATATCCAAAATGCGTTGACTTTTCATGGCCTTAGTAGGCCGTCACGGGCTGACCATTCAGGTAGATTTATTTGAGAGTAAACAGTGATTGCGTATAGGAGTGAGAGGTATTTGAGTGAGAAAGAGGTGAAATAAGGAGAAAAAACGAAATCTTTGATTGGTCTAGGCTAGTTTACGCTCCGGAAAAATAAATAATTATATTATATCCAGCGCTTGCACTGCCGCATTTCTACCATCGCAAAAATTTTATTTATGAGGAAGCCTACTTCGAAGCGAAGACGGTAATGAAGTATGTACGAAATGTACGCCTGTATTGCTGAGCCACAACGACTCTGAACATAAAGTACCTTGTGGACGTTCCAACCATACATCCAGGACATAGTAGTTGATAGCTGCTGTTGTATAATTAGTATAGTCAGAATATTCCCATTAGCCAGAAAGAAAGAGTAGATTCTCGAAGCATGTAGCCAGGTGTTCAAGCAAAAACAGGTTTCAAGAAAATCCTCATCAGCGAGAACAACACATGAAACAAGCCGACGCCGCTGCAGGGGATCTTTTTGAAAAGTGCTTCTACAGTTGTACAATTACCCGAATATAGTCATGGGATTATGTTTCACTGGGCGCGTTCATATATTGAAATTGACCTGTATTATTTATTACCGGAGTTTAGAGATACACTCCCAACTTTCACTGAAGACAAAGCTTTCATAAAAAAGAGAAGGTAAAGGATAAAAACAGTTGGCATCACTTCCTTATTTCGCACGTAACCTGAGTGCGTAGACATATTTTTCTCGGGGCGCGGATTACAGAGTCTATGGTACTCCGCAATTCGCTTTCCAACAAGGATCACGGAGCGAGTTTCAAGGTAGAAGTCACAAAGTTGGATAGAGAAGTGAGATATTTTTTAAACAGTGTCTTTTGAGCACTATATGTGTCCATCGAGACGAGACAAGTATTAGCAGACCCATGCATAAAGAGTCAAGGGGTCTAATTTTACTAAAAAAAAACTGTGTGGAGCATCCCTCAGTGTATCGTAGAGAGTAATGCTAGGTGGATAATTGAAAGCAAGGAAGTTCTTTCCGAACACTTTAATTTCGGAGGCTTCAGTAAGGAAAGGTATGCTCGACATATTTTAAGAGCATAAGATAGTTGAGCTCTTCTATTCACTAGAACATTGCTTAGTGGCCACATCATAGTCAATTCTCGGTCGTCACCTTCTCGAGACGATGCCATCGGTGTGTGCAGCCAGGGCATCACAATTATTGAGAATTCATAACCCTTGCTGCGAACTATCAGTTAGTGCTCAGAAATATGCAATCATTCAACGCGGCAACACTTGGACGCAGATTAGCAGTTAATCAAACGCCGATCTGAAGGCGGAATAAACACCTTGAAGAATAGTTTGTCTCGTCAATTATGAACGGTGACCTGACGCTGTTAAGCTCATTGGTGTTTCTGGAGGTCCAGGACGCTCTAAACGCTACGAATGTTTCATCTAATGAGGAGATCTACTGTTTTGTGCGTGTATATTCATATACAACCGTCCTCACTTTTTCAATCCGGCTCATAAGCCTTATTGCACCGGCACCAGATGTTCGTCGTTGCTGGCAAATTTTGTCAAGGAGTGATAGCGTTTCGAATAATTATATTGACAAATTCTAGATAAGACTTATTTCCTCCGGTTCTTAAGACCTAAGAAAATTTACCTGGCCAACTAGGAAAAATGAACACGGTAACTTTTGCAAATGTTGTCCACAGGATCTTGACAAAAACTGCAAAAAAAGTTACTTTTTGCTTTCCGTCCGCTGATCTTTACGACTGTCCTCTTCTGTATGTGCGATTTTTGAGTTATGTATACAAAACTGAAAGCGTAGGCATCTCGAATGTTAAATTTTTGCTGCACCTCAGTGAATGTTTCAGATAAGTTTCGCTTATTGAAGTTGTCGCCATCAGTTAGTAAATAAAGTGTCTCTCTAGCTCAGAATCCGAATCGCTTAGTTTCAATGAACGAAATCTATGGTGAAAATACGTATACTTGTAGAATGTTTTTGCACGGCCACTGGTAAATGGAACATGCGCGAAAGGAGCGCACTGCCTACCAGCGTTATTATTCCCCGATGAGATGACTGCGGTTCTCAGATAACCGCACACAAAGTCCGTGATTTCTTATGCATTTGTTGTATGCCCATGCGACGCATATGTGCAATGCCGCTTTTGGTGTGTAACTCTCGAACCATAGACTTCTTTCTACATCTAACCAGAGGGAAGAATCGCAACATGCACTTCATCCTCTCAGGTAATACTGAGAATGAGTTCAATATCTGGCTTAGCTAATTATTGGCAGAACAGGACATTTTATTCACAGCAATATGATTTTTCCCGTGACCTGCAACGAAGATATTTTGCTAAAATTCTTACGTAAAGGGAAACGTTAACTTAGGGTAAATTTAATAAAAAAAGGGAAACAATTCACTAGTGCTTACCCTAGCTGGATACTACACATAACTCTACAAGAGCTAAGGTTTGCGTGCTCATTATTCAACGATTATCTTCATACCGCTACAGAATCTCACCTGGCTAGTTAACGGTTATATAAAGCAGTGAATATATGAGACGAATAAAAGTGTAAACATTGTCCGCAATTCTGTCACTCAGCTTTCTCTGTGCATTTTATGCCCACTAGATGATAAAAACGTAATTTTTCTTGTAATCACCATCCGGGAGTAGACATACACACTAATATGCGCCGACAGCTTTCTTTGCAATAGTGCTAGTAAGGCTTTCGCCTTAAAAATAGAATTAGGAGTAACGAATAAAGTACCGGTGAGCTCTGGCACTAGGCACAACGCAAACTGTATAATTAAGAGTTTGGTCGTTTTGGCTTAAAAACGAAAAAAAACTATTATTGTACGTCGAATTCAATTTTCAAATTTCGTTTTTAACAGATAAAGGTCAGTCTTCTCTAACATACACGCCAAAAGAAGTAAGGCGTTGAAAATTGTTACACTAAGAGAAATGAGAAATGTTAACAGATCACTCGTGTCAGGGGTACGACAAGATGATGGTGGTATCGCCGGATTAGGTAGCGCAGTTGAGCGTTTCGAGAATCAACCTGCCACACTACGCGCCTCTGCAGACCGGGCGGCTCGAGCGGTCACGTTGGCTGGCACACGTGCAGAGGGTCAGAAAGCAACCCACCTTCGGACGCCGTTAGCTCAATTCTCTCTTCAGCTATATCGTTAAGGCTGGTCGTGCAGACCCTTCTCGTTCACCTCGGTGCTGTTCTAATAAGGTTTCTTCAAAACAACCGCTGTGAATTGCAGGAGCGGCGGTTTGACCGACTGGAATTAGCCAGGGACTTCGAAGGTCGCTTCCTTCCTGCAAAGCACAGGTGACCCGTGGGCCACTCGGCTCAGGAGAGGGATTTGAAATGTGGTTCTTCACTGCACCGTGTCACGACGACCAGGTGTCTAAGAGACGGACTGCAGAGGGAAATGAATGAGTAGAGAGGTGCATTCCATCCGGGCTGCGTGTTAGAGCAGAAAGAGCGGCAAGTTGGCTTTGGTAATTCTAATGCCTTTTTTCAGCGCAGAATAGATGGCACGTAGTCAATGGACGCGCGAGGGATATCAGCGTTTGTCTTGTGTTCCTATTCTCCTGTGTCCTGTGTGGTTTGCGCAGAAAAATGCATTCGAATTACACTGCTGCATGTTGGTGTTTCGTTTGGTTGTCGCTGAGCGTTTGCGTGTCCATGGTTTTTTTGTGTTGTAACTGCCTAATCGGCGTCGTAGAATTCACGCGGTACTCGCGAGTAAATTTCTTGGGCAACGTCGTGCTGCTGGTAAGGGGAATTTTTGGCGCCAAAATGAGAAACTTGACTTGGCTCTCCTTTGGTGGAGCGGCGGAGGAGAGGGCGGAAATGGTGAAGTTTAGCCTGGTAGCCGATCCTTGGAACGTTGAAACGCTACAGCTTGCTCTAGCTGGTCAGTCAAGCTGAGAGGGTTTAGTGAGCAGCGACCTCTGACCTGGCGTTCCTGATCGCTGCCGATGATAACGACCGCCTTCGTCGGTTTAAAAATAAGTTGTACCTAATCTCTATCGTGCAGGCAAGGGCTTATTATTTTTCATTCTTTTTAAGTTGCCCCAACCTAACAAATGTACATCGCCGAAAGCTGTCTCGTCCGTTCATATAACATTTCCTAGGATTCCCGAATTATCACGAAACCTCATTTTACATCGGTATTAACAGAATCGGTAATCATTGTTGTAATAAATCAATATGTAACTCCACCCCCTAGAGAAAAGTTGCCTAATAGGGAAACCCTGTTGAACGTCATTACCCGTTAACAGTTAACATTACCCGTTAACAGTTGGCCCCTACACTGCAAGTTAGCGCACTGACTCGAAACCACACACGAACCTCCCATAAGTGTAAATTTCTGGCTACATCGACCGTTAAGCGCAGTTTCACCGCTTCCGTCCAAATGTACTCCACGCCAGTACTGACCTCTCACTCCACTCACTGTAGGAACGAAAAGTTAAAATCAGAACCTAGCTTTCTGATGTCGACTTCAACTTGCTTTTTGTCTTAAGGTCCCAATACTATAAAACCTGTTTCTTTTCTTAATGGCGATGTCATATCTTTTTCACAAGCACTGCTTTATGACGTTTTTATGCGTTAATTGCTGGTAAACAAAATCGTAAAGTGGGGAACAGGAAGTGTACTTGGAAGAGCTTCATGGCTGGCTGAAATGAAATAGACTTCATACTCAGCGTTGATGCTGGCATTATGAAGTTTGTGAAGCTACTTGGCGAGTTGCGATGCAGTGAACATAGGATGGCAAAGTTTTAAATGAACCTAGACTTGAACAGAAAAGAGAATTAAATATCTTAAGCGGAAACCCATCACCGAGTTAGTGGTATAAGGAAAACTAGAGGAAATCAGGGTCTCGTTGCAGTAGAGATACGCGGCTTTAACTGAAGACAACGACCTTAATTTTCAAACAATGAACGATAATATGGTAGCTATAAGTAATGTGTGCGCAGTGGAAGTAGGCGTAATATGATTAAATAACATATAGGCAAGCTCTTTCACGAGACAGAAGATATGATTAAAACACGCCAAACCATGTAAACGTCTACCGTCACAAACAGAACTGAGAGAGCGAGTAATTAAGAGTAATCAATAAACGTGAGCTAATCGACTAAAGCCTCTTGAATATGAAGAGAATAGAGCATGCTCGAAGGAATGCGGAAGCTTGAAAGCGTTGAATTCTAATCTCGGCAGAGGCAAAAATTAGATGTATGTGCTGACAAAGAAGCAATACGGATAAGATAGTTAAAGAAGCGGAAGAGGTCTAGACATATCTATACAGTAGACTGTGTATTCAGCACCTTCATGAGAGCGGCTGGAGTGAGCAGAAACTGATCAGACCACTAGTAAACAAAGAATTAACGAAGGTCTTTGTAGCAAAGAAAATGAGGAAAGCATGGTGAGGATCACACAACAGATGTGCGGAACGAAGGGGGAGAACTTTCGCTTGGAAAACTGGGAAACTTGTATACGCGTTGTTTTGTCACCTTCAGAGTACCGGAACTTCTGAAGAACGCTTACATATTCTTACTCCGTTAGGAAGGGGACGTTAATGAAGTGAAAAATTACAAACCGCTCTCCTTGCTGTGAGTTTCCTATGAAGTACTTACAAAGATAATCGCAGTCGTAGTTATCACAACCACAGACATCAATCATGCAAATAATAATGCAGGCTTTTCTAAAGGCTACTTCTCAATAGACAATAAAACCAACCAAATAGATAATAAGAGAAATGAGAAGCATATATCCAAAGTTTATGCATAGTATTCAGTGATTACGAGAAGGCATTTAATTCAGTGGGAACCTCCGCAGCTATACTGGCACTACGGAATCAGGGTGTAGAAGAGCCTTTTGTAAAACTAGAGGAAGACTTCTGTAACAGCTGTACAGTGATGGACAGAATTTTGCGGGATGCAACCTGCAAACTCTTGTTCGTGACTGTGCAGCCGTCATAGGCCTCTATAAGGACCGCAATAAAATTCTCTGAACCAAGGGTGTCAGGCTGGGAGACATGATGTCTTAAAATGCTATTCGCCTCCTGTTTAGAGGAGGTATTCAGGGGTTTGAATTGGGAACACTTGGGGATAAGAGTTATTGGAGAATACTATAGTCATTTGTAATTCGCTGACGGAATTGCCTTCTTAAGTCATTCAGGGGATGAACTGCAAAGCATGAATATAGACAGCAGAACTGTGCGTCTAAAGATGATTGTGTTTGGTTTGGTTTCTGGGGGTTTTAACGTCCCAAAGCGACTCAGGATATGAGAGACGCCGTAGTAAAAGGCTCCAGAAATTTTGACCACCTGGTATTCTTTAACGTGCACTGACATCGCACAGTACACGGGCCTCTAGAATTTTGCATTCACTGAAATTCGACCGCCGCGGCGTGATTGAACTCGCGTCTTTCGTCTCAGCAGCCGAGCGCCATAACTACTCAGCCACCGCGGCGGCTTAAGATTAATTTGTAGAAAAATATAGCAATCTTCAACAGTCTCGTGAAAAGAAGAAGAGCAGTGCACAATTGGTAGCGAGGTGCTGGAAGTGGTAAAGCAATTCGTCTATCTAGGGCAGGTAGTGATCCGCTCTCCTGATCCGCTCGTTCGGATCAGGAGAGTGAAAGAGGTAGAAAATGAGAACGCGGTGCAGCCCAACGGGTAATTTATCTATAATCATGAATAGCAGATTACCATTATCCCTCAAACAAAAAGTGTATAACAGGTGTGTCTAACCGGTGTTCACTTAAGGGGCTAAAAGGCTGGCAAAAAGCTTTTAACTTATGTTGAAGACAGCGCAGCGCCATGAAAAGGAAAACAATAGGGATAGTGTTAGCAGACAAGAGAAGGGTAAAGTGGGTTAGTGAACAAATGCTGGTTAAAGGCCTCCTAGTCGAAATCAAGAAAAATAGATTGGCTTGAGGAGGGCACGCAAACCGAAGCTGAGATAATTGATGATCTTTAAGATCTTTAAGGGTAACTGATTGGATTGTAAGAGAAGTCAAGCGTAGCGGAAAGAGCTGCAAGTTAGGTTGGCAAACAAGATTAACAAGTCTGCGGGTGTAAGGTGGCCGCAGATGGCGATGGAGAAGGTTGATTGGAGAAAATTGGAGATGGCCTTTGTCTTGTAGTGGGCGTAGTCACGCTGCTGCTGATAGTTGTAATAGAATGAAGAGATAAGGAAAAGTTAAGAGAAATTTTTGGCACCCTTTTACTGCGTAGAAGTAGTTCTTTGTAGCGCAAACTAAACAAATCGTTAATTCATATGCAGAAAAATATTAATCGCAAAAAAGCGCAAGCTGCGGCCTGAGCAAAGTGCCGACAAAAGTCAGCAGAATTTTGACAACTTAACACAAGAAAATTCTACGCCTATGTAACTGAGATCCACAAGAATGAAGGTAACGAAAAAAAAAATGACGGGAATGGGAAAATTGATAGGCCTTTCGGGAATAAGCGATTTTATGTGCAGTGTAAATAAACACGAACAATTTTCGGTTGTTCCCGTTCGTGGGACGAAAAGCATGCCGGGTGAAAGTGTGAGCCGCGCGCCAGAATAAGCAGACGAACTTTAAGGTGCGCAGGACTTCTCGAACTATTCCCTCACTATTTTTATTTGAAAGCCTGGGATAGACGTAGCTACAATGTGACGGCTCTGATTCGCAAACTGGAGAAAACATCTGACGGGAAAGCTTTGCAGATGCGTAGTTTTCGCTCTCTGTGCAGCAGGCACTTTTCGAGCCAATATAGAAAGTCTCTTTCCGCAAAGAAATATCGAAAACATGAAAGACTACTGTTTTCTTTTCCTCTCACCAAGAGTAATAGAAGCATTTCCAGAAGCATGCATGCATTCGATGCTAAAGTTTGTTTGCCCTTCTTCTTTCTTGGCAAGGAAGCTCAACGGCTTACATAAATAAACCAACAAAAGATCAGAACCATTTTCCACCAAAAAAGATAAATAAACAAAAAAGTCACGAGAAACTTTAAAAGCTGGACATGAAGCCAAAGTCGTTGGCAGTGACCATAAGCTCTAGGTTGGATTTCGGTCCTGATTTAACAAGAAAGAGCGGCTCCCATAAATATTTAGCAATTGAAAGAGAAGATTCAGGAATAAGTAACATAAAAAACCAGCGCCAAATATGCAAGAGAACATATGAAATCGACAAACAGTCTCGAAACAAAGCAAAGGAGGAGACTTTTAGCAAAGAGGCAGATCAGCTTGGGATCAGTTATTTGGCTTAGCTGCCATTTCGACAGCTGGAAAGGTAAAGAGCACGCTGTTAAGAAACACTAAATGTCTAGATGCTGGTCACTGCCAACTTATAAGAAAATTTCATACAATCTTTTTCGGGCAGCAACTCTCAAGTCCGCTGAAGGCTCTAAAAGTCATAAGTAAAGAGGAAAGTACATTCTTTGTTTAGATCGTTTTCACTATTTTGTTGTCCTTGCTTATACCGGCTGGTTCACCTAAGCTTGTCTGCAATGTTTAAAAATAGGCTTTGTAAGTTAGAAGAGCGCTTTCAGAAGGCATGCAAGACGTGGAAAATAGCAGAGTGGTTAACTATAATTTAGTAGTTACCGTTATAACTAGTTAACATTTTAAGTAAGTGTTTCCTACGTGGCATTCTCTCTGTCCTGGTATGCAGCCAGCGCGTTCCGATGCAGAGCACAATTACTGCACAGCGAAAGCTTTGCGCAGTATTGTGAAGGCGGGTCTTGTCCTTGTGGCGCTTCCACTAGAGCGCACTCATTTCAGAATCATATCCGCCCGTAAGAATTTTGGCAATTATGCATAAGCTTTGCTTCCTGTGTTAGGCTCATTACAAGTCCTTTCTGGAATAAAACTATTAGCTTGAGTCTGATAATTTTTTTAATGCAGAAATACTTGCACGCCTGCAACTAAAAGGCCTCGAGGCCTGAGCTCGAGCGATCTTACGAAGCGCTGTACCAATTATCGGGGGAGGTAGAAATACCAAAGGATGGTTACAGTCAGCAAGCGACGTTGAGCATCAAGGAAAATTTAATGCCGAATAACAAATTTCACTGTGGAAAAATTTCACTAGTTGGCACGCATTGACAATTACGAATGCCAAGAAACAAACAACAGCCAAAGTGAAATGAACAAAAACGTAAAAAAAATGACGTTACTATGTGAACAAGGCCCCGCTCCGTGGGGCTTCTTCACAACGAGATAGAAATAGATGGGTCGTTGCTTACGTTCATGAAAATAGAAGACTGGCCATGTTTCTAGCGTAGAGCAACATGCTTCAGAGTTCGATAGAAACTCGTCCGGCGAGGAGAATTCAGCAATGACTGATAAGCAACGGCCCATCTGTTTCTGTCTCATTGTGGGCAAGGCACTCTTAGCGGTGCCGAAAGGACAATTTTAAGTTTTTGCTCATTTCACCTTGGCGCGCGCGTTTCTTTCCGGACATGCAGAATATTCCTCGCAAGACGGGTTTCTGTCGAATCCTGTAACATGATGCCCTTCGTGAAAAACATGAGCCACCTGCTTTTACCAAGAAATAATCAGCAGCCTCTCTTCGTCGGTCCCGTTGTGAACAAGCAACCCGTAGCGGTGATAAAACGTCAATTTTTTTTACGTTTTTCATTTCAATTTGGCAAGTGTTTGTTTCTTGATATGCAGAGCTGTGCTCGCCAGACGGGGCTTCGTTGAACCCTGAAATATGTCGCCCTTTGCGAGGAATAGGGGGCGCCTGCTGTTACCAGAAATCAGCAACGGCCTATCTGGTTCTGCCTCATTGTGAACAAGGCACGCGAAGCTGCGTCGAAATATGAAATTTTTTGCGTTTTTATTCATTTCACCTCAGCTAGTGTTTTCTTCTTGACATGCAGAATTTTTTCGCCAGATTGGTTTCCATCAAACCCTGAACTATTAATTATTACGCATAGAGAGAGGCTTCTGCAATGAAAGCGAATTTAAAAGATTCTGCCTAGTTACCCAGCGGCGATCCTGTCAGCATCCTCACGCTTGCGAGCTACGCCAGCCCGCTCACGAGCAGGAGTTTGGTCCGCAGTTCTATTCGGCGCGACCCCTCTAGAGCTGCCGCTACGAGACCGTGCACTCTTAAGGTCCACTCTCTTCTCCACCTACATCGAGCATTACACTTTTCTGTTTGTGCATTATTGCCTTTTGTTTTTTTTCTCTCCTCTGCGGGTTGCGCCGCGGATGCTTCTTGACGACTCAAAGAACACGCGTTAGCCGTGAACCCTCACTTAAAGAGCTAGCGCTGTAAGATCTAAAGTGCCAACGCCACGGGCCCTTCCTGGTTGTACGCGCCCAGCATCGGCGATCTAGGCGCACGCCAGAACCGGTGTCGAAAAAGGGCATGCATCTCCATGTTCCTGGTGCTGGCTCGCTTCCCCTCTGCAGCCAACGGAGCGAATTTCAAGTCGTGAATAAAAGGGCTTGGGAGGCGCTGAAAGACAACTTAAACCGCGAAGAAAAGTGGGGGGAACCTCAAAGAGCTTCAAGCCATGAATTAAAGTGTCACTGAGATCCCGCAGTCTTCCGATCGTTGTAAACTGGACCCCGCTTCTGAGGCGTATGCGAGCGCCCGCGCGCTGGCGCCGATATCTGGTACGGTCAGATATAGAGGCCTCGCCGAAATTTGCTGGCGTCTCCTGCAGTGTGCATGCGGAGACCGGTCCTGGCGTACGCCAAAAGCGCCGACGCGGAGCGCGTACGCCGAAGAAGGGCCCTTGGAGTTGGCACTTAAGAGTCTTCCGGACGCTGGCTCTCAAATCAGAGGCCCACCAGCTGAAGCCAAAGATCACTCTCCAGAGGATTAAGGAGCAGGACTCTATCGTGTGTCTGTTTGACAAAAACTGACCGTTCTTGCGCAATGCGCAATGTTCTGTGTGCAATCCGCACAAAATGCCGTAGAATTCTCACAGAAATATACTAGAAACTGAATCGTACTACCCAAATTTCTGCCTACGCCATAAGGAGACACCTGCCTACTTTCTCAAACACAGCTGGCTAGTCTGCGACCCTGTAATTTATCCCCGGGACACTAAGCCGTTTACCCCAGACTTCTGTCATGCCATTGAACAGAGAGGTTGGTTTATTTTACGAGCGACACTTGCGTGAAAAAAAGCGTTTTTTGTCTTAACGACCTAGTAATTATTACACCGTTTCCCTTGCCATATATTACGTTTTTTTTCAGCCATTCGCATGCACTGCTTGCCAGAGTAAACAAAAGCTCACATGCCTTACGAAAAACCAGTGTTCCCACTGCAATACTTTTATTTTAGCACTTAGAAACCAAACTCTTCTATTGAAAGACAAAAAGTATTTTGAAGAATTCAGGGCTGTGCGCCAAGTACTTCCGTGCTCTTAAAAGTAGGCGACATAAAAGCTTTATTCACAATTAAAATTTCCACTAGCTTGAGTATGGAACGGAAGCCATGACCTCAGGACAGATATAGGAGTTGAAATGTGTCGCGCTAGTCATCCATTATGGTACGAAAATTTTACAGCAGCGATTGTTGCGCCATAGCTCTAGGATAAAGAACAAATCCTCCAGGCGATAATTAAGAAAGCAAGATGAGTTCAGCAGGTCAAGGAGCTGCGGATATAAGGAGGTCGTCGCTTGAACCGGACAGGGCTAATTTTAGATATATGGAAAAAGCTCTTGTCTGCAGAGGGCATTGGCATGCTCAGGACGATGATGATTGCCCTGATACAAGAGAACTTCGCATTCTCCTCATCGTCCTTTCTTCATATCTTTTGGGCGATGCTTTGCAGCTCCTTTTCCTTTCTTCGAGAGATACGACATGCATTGGATAGATTTATTTATCTTAGTACTTGAGAAATGAAGCAATTAAATCGATGAAATTTTATCTTAAGCTCACTAAAGGTCATAATATGATTATGTATAGCTCTCTGTCCCGGCAAAAACTCAGTATCAAATTACAGCTACCTGAATATAAGAAACGTCTCATTATCGAAGAACTATTTGTGGGTGCGACTCCTCTGGTATCCCTGCTGAAACCATTTATTTCAGCGTTTGAAGCAAAACGGTCCGCAACCTAGTTACATTGGATTTGAGCAGGGAGCTTCAGACAAAAGTGGCACGATACCGGATTGTTTCAACAGTATATTTGCGATACGTCAGTTATCAGTTAGGTCAATCAAATGAAATTTTAGAGGCCCATGTGTGCTGTGCAGTATCTGTGCAAGTTAAGAAATCTCAGGTGGTCGAAATTTTCCTGAATTATCCACTATGTTGTCCCTCATAGCCTGAATTACTTTCGGACGTTAAGCCCCATATAACATTAGCGCTGGTTATCTCTTCGAAAATGAAATTGAAATCAGGGCTGAAGCTGTAGTCCGTAGTGATCGATTAAGTCCACAAAATTACACAAGTAGCTGCGAATGAGTAGTAATACAGAACACACGAAAAATGCTGAGGTTCAAGAAATGGCATTCATGCGGAAGGAATGCGTTAGTATTTCTCTTTCGCTCGCCACTTGAATTTGATTTTGATTTTATTACTAATCCTATTTCATTGTCTTTGAGTCACAAATGGGTACCGATGACGATTAAATTTTAATTCTGATTACCGTATACACTCGTGTAAGAGCCGCACTTTCTTTTCCGCGATTTTGTTTTGGTGCGGCCCTTCCACGGAAGTATGAAATTTTTTTTCAATTTTCGATTCCTGTATGAATCTGGAATGTAGCGGCCGACATTATCGCTAGATGTCTTCATCGGTATCGCTGCTCGGGCTCGGCTCGTCGCCGCTGCATCAGTCATCCGCACCTTCATCTATCTAAACGTACTCAGTGCCGTATATGGCATTTGAAATGCCGGTGGCTTTAAAACTCTTTAAAATAGTGTCCATGGAAACCGCACGCCACGCTTTTAAAATCCAGTAGCAGACCAGCTGAAGTGAGGCCCACCTTAGTCGTCCGGTCGGCGTTTTCTCGTAGTGGCCCGCTGCCATCGAATCAGAGTACTAGCGTCTGAATTCTGTCTTAAACCGCCTAATAATAGGCACATACAGTGGTTGCAGCATGCTTGTTAAACCGCCTGGGATGACCGCTAGATGCGTACGAGGTAACTGCAAGACGAGCCTTCACACGCTTTGTGAGCTGGCCACGAAAGCTGTCCAATACGAGCAGGGCCTTCCGTCGCAGCAGGCCTCCCGGCCGATTAGCCCACACCGTTTTCACCGAGTCCACGACAAATTCATCCAGCCCTTTTCTTGCACTCTGACGATGGTTCCATTCGGAAAGCTCTCCTTGGGTAGCGTCTTTCGCTTGTAACACTACGTACGGGGGGAGCTTCCTTCCGTCCGCTGTGACAGATCGCATTACAGTGCAACGCTGACGCTCGGTACCGGTCGTGAGCACAAGGACGCTCTTCGCAACGTTTTGACTGACCGTCGTATTTGTTCTCAGGAGCATCGAACCAAACAGGCGTTTGGTCCGCGATTCCTATCTGGTGTATGTGGTACTCGTGCTCCACTCGCAGCGCGTTAACAAAGAGGTGAAACTTGATCACTTTGTCATCGTACTCGCGTGGGTCTTTGGCAGAGTGTTGTACGGCGGCGGATGCTCAGTTGTTGTCGATTCATAAATCTCCGAAGCCATCCGTCGCTTGCCGTGGAATCCGTAAATGAAATGTACTACATGTGGCGTGCGATTGCGTAGCCGTCTTTCATGATGTCCGTGACGTATTTCATGAGCTCCTTCTCGAGTGTTTGGAAATTTGCAAGGCTTGCCGCAGTGTGCTTTTATAGTCTTCTTTTTAGCGGCCAGCTTTTCCTTTTGGTCTCACCAGCGACGCACGCACTTGTCGTCGACGTAAAAATTCCGACCGGGTGCACGTTTTCCATTCAGTTCGGCGTATGCGACAAGTTGAAGTTCGAACGCACCATCGCACGCAGTTAAGCATTATTTCTTAGACATCGCAAGCGGTTGTGCTATAGGCAGTCGTCAAAATGAACGGAGACACAAAGGATCTGTGGTGCCGGGAATAAAAGCGACAAGACCTCCCAGGTAGTGCCGCGCGCCCGAAGCTCACAGATAGCGCCGTGTGACGAAGCCGCAGGACAGCTATTTCCATCTGGTGGCTCCCGCAAAATGCGCCGTACGTGAGACGCGAAGACGCTGACGTTTTCTGGCGAGATTTTGTTTTCAAAATTTCCACTGCCAAGTTGGGGGGAGCGGCCCTTACACGAGCGTGGCCCACAGTTGAGTGTACATGGTACATTTCATTTTGGATTTTATCGCAATTTTTCTCTATTCGTACTCACGTTCTATTCGTAATTCTTTGCTGTATGAATGTGCTGTCATTAATTGTAATTTTATATTTTGCTGATTCATCCAAAGGACGAGCTCTTCCTTCTCTCTTCTAAGAGTGGAAGAGGGACTTTTCTCTCTACACCTACCGCCTGCGAACCGTGTTCTATGCAGAAGGGGAAGTCACCTTAAGCCTAACTTTTCACTGTTGGCAGGAGGCGTTTTACACAGTCGCTGACGGTGACAGTGGAGTCTTTTCATCTTAAATGCACTCCGAATGCTGCCTCATTAAAACCCACGAATACTCTCATGACAGAAGCAAGATGCGATCACTGGGCTTCAGTGGCGATGCAAGCTCTGATAGCCGGTCAATATATTGGGGCCTGAGTGGGAGAACCTCTTCCTTTCTTCACGTCAGAAGGGCGATAGAACCGCATACGTGGCTGGATAACCTCTAAGTGAACAGTAATAATTGTGGCTAGCTATAATAAATCTTTGTTCGGTGTCGCTACAGTAAAACGGAGCAGGAAGATAAAACAAGTGTGCCTAGCTCCCACGCTTTCAAGTCGCATTACGTAAATAACGTTTGTTTCTGGAAATAATTAACGAGCGAGAGCTCCAGTGCAGCAGGCACTTCCTTACTGCGTAGTACCAGCAATGTGGCGAACTTTTATTACGCATTCAGATTGCTCTCGCCCTGGGTGTCACAAAACGTGGCGCAGAAAGGACAGAACGGTACCCTTCGCCTGTTGCGTCAACAATGCCAAAGAAGAGAGACGCGAATACAATGTCTGTCCACCAAAGTTGTAGCTAGAAATTCAAGAAAAGCCGAATCTTGGTTACAGCGCGTTACTCCAGAACACAAACGACACACCAAGTAACACACGCAACAAAAGAATCGCGCTTCGTTTGCTGCGTGTGTTTCTGTTTCTCATTTCTATTATGCGCTGAAACCAATATGGAAAACCAACTAGCCCCTGTTCTAGCAGTATTTTCCATAAAAGCCGAAAGTGATGGTGTTATGAACAAGTTCTTGTCTTTTTTTTGCAAGCAAGTAATGAAAAATAGCACCGAAACAGCACCTTCTAGCTATATATCCTGTAGGAGCAAACGTACAACGCAACGATACAACAGAGGACGAAAAGAAGTGAAGAGAAAACTCGAGATAATGTGTTACTTCGCCAAGCAGACATCTCTTTCTCAAGCCACTTCCCACACAGAGCCGTATCGATCGGATAGCAGAGGGATTTGGCGGTCGCGCGCGTGCCCAAAGTAGCGGAGCGCACTGTTGCTTGTCATGCCAGTGGAAAGACAAAAGGAAGAAATATTTACCTCCCAGAAGGCAAAACTCTCAGGTGGGTAGGTCCGTAGCTTAAAAAGAAGGTAGTACGTGGAAGTTCAAGAGACGAGCGCTTCCGGCGTTGCTCATGTTTTTTTTGCGCTTTTCTGTTGTATTGCTTTACTGAGTGCAGAATCGCGATTACCGTGCTCATCGCGTTTGCAGCTAGGCCTGTTTAATTTCTGTCAGCCTGGTTGAACTTTTTCAAAGTGGTACTTTCAAAATTTGCGTTTTCAGGCTCGTCTTCGAAAATGGGTCGTTGCGGAAGCGACGTTTCCGAGGCAGAATTATCGCTGAGATTCAGTACAGCATCTTCATGCCGTTATTTTTTCCCGTTGCAGAGCACAAAACTCACTCAGTTTAAAAACTTCTTGGATGATTGAAGCATTGTACTTTATGAATAATCTATGTTAAAAAATAAACCGCAAATAAGCGCCGCAGAAGCGCTCGCCTACACAAGGTATGAGAGAGCGTGGGCTCACTGCGACGTAGGAGTGGTGTATGAAAATCCCATGACAAGTCGAAAGTCCTACATAGAGCAAACTGCCGCCTTTGGCGCGATGAAAAAAAGTTAGAAGGTAATGATGATAAATATGCTAATTTGGTCATGCTTGTTGACACGTGTAAGTGCTAGGGACAGTATGACAAAGCAATAATTCTAGGCACCAGGAAAATTCAAAACGCGTGGGTTGTGTTAGAGGCGTACTGTATAAAGGAAAAGGCAGGCTAAAGCATAAGCGATTCATCGACGAACTTGTATAAGGCCGAGTTCAATTTTCTGTTTACAGAGGGTAAGGAGGTGCGATAATTTTGGCAATTGGGAAGCATAATATCGCGAATGCAGATGTGGCTTGCTGTTTAAGTACATCTTGTGGTCTAATAAACAGTTGGAAGTTGGCACCTGTGCTTTTCGTCACGTCTTTTTGTGTGTATCAATGTAGCACCTTGTTTCACAAGTTAACATGAAGAACCAACAAGCCAGGGCATATATTACTGAATGCATGGATTTCTCATCGTCTCAAAGGCTAATTGAAAGCACATAACGAGCTCAAGGTGACAAACTTCCAAATAAGCAGTTCTGCAGAAATAATGACATTAAATTTGATGCGACACACTACGAAGTAGAAAATAACACTTAAATAAAACTATTACCAAGTTTTCTCTTATATTCTCTTCTTACATCTCCATTTTGTGCAAGTTTAGTTTTTTCTACAACTTTGCTTTTCGTTTCAAAAATTTGTGGCCCCGCGGTGGGTCAGTGGTTAAGGCGCTCGGCTGCTGACCTGAAAGACGCGGGTTCGATCCCGGCCGCGGCGGTTGAATTTCGATGGAGGCGACATTCTAGAGGCCCGCGTACTGTGCGAACTGCAGGTGATCTAAATTTCAGAGCCCTTAACTACGGCGTTCCCCATAGCCTGAGTCGCTTTGGGACGTTAAGCCCCCCTAAACTAAATATTTGTGGCAATATTACCCGTTCCTCGACCGCTGAGGTAAAGGAAGTTAACTTCAAAGGCAAATAAATGAAAAATTAGAAAGCGCGACGCTTAATAATATTTAGATACACTTTCTAGCTGGCGGCAAGGAATCGTCCCCTGTTGCACATCTTGCAACAAGCAGTGAAGGAAGATTGCCTCTAAGGCACTGAAATACAAAAAAAAAGGGTCAAAAGGTTACTCTCAGCCCCCGTAATTGCAGGGTACTCTTGCTGCCGCAGAAGGAAAAGCCAGAGGTTGAGATCCGGTGTGGGGCAGCTGCCTGCCTGCTTGGAAATTCATAAAGAAATTGCAGCGCTAAGAGACCTTGGGCCCACAGTATCCAGCATGCTAAGATGGGTCACAAACTTGTTTACATAACACAGTTGCCCCTCACTCTGTGAAGGGTACTGGCTGGTCGGTGCTTTGTCGCCGGGGTGCGCCTTGAATGTAAATGCGGTAAAATCAACGGTGCAGTTCGGCTTTCAAACTAGGGGCGTTTATAATACAGTCTGGATTTAAGGTCGTGTACTTGCAGCTTCAGACCGTTTCAGAAGAATACCCGTGAACGAAAGGTTAAATTTTCGCCCTTGACCTAAACAACTTGGTAAGCAGCTTCAGAAATGTTGCTCTTGAGTCTTTATGCTAAGTAAGTTTTATAACGTTTCTAGAGATGGGTGGCTTTACCCTCAGGACGCAGGGTGTAGGAATTAACAGGAGTTTGCGCCGCTACGGTAAGCCATCTTTCTTGTTTGTTTGGCTGCCCTGACACGTGCGTCTTGGTCGTGGCCATTAGGTGAGGGCCGGACTAGTGTTCCAAGACAGAGCATTCATCGCTTAGGATGTCGCTCACCAGTTCTTGAACGGCCTCGTTGCCGACACCATCCGAGTATCTCGGTACCCAGTCCGCTCTCACTTCTAAGCCATGGTCTCGAGAAAGTACGTGGCTTTAAGTTTTGTTGCCGGAAGTTGTGGCTAGTCTGAGAGTGCCTCCAAAGTGTCCTGAGCTGTTCCCGACCTAGTGTTTGTGAGGGCCGGCTCCTTTAGAGTAGGTTCAATCATACTTCCCTATACGTACTCTTTTTTTTTGAGCCTATGAAAAGTCTTTCACCACCACTACCCGGCTTTCCTTGTGTATGATGACTCTCTCTCCAGGTACTCGCACTTCGCCGAGTGCCTCTGAATTTGTGGAGCGCTCCAAGACCGCATAAAGTTCAATTTAAGAGGAGCTGTGTGCATTGTCCTAATGAATCTTGATATTTCGATAACAATCAGTCGACACAACAGCAAGTGTTGCCAGGTTTGATGAGGGGTCTTAGGCCGCATCTGTAAACATGCGTCTTTTCTGTTTTCCGAGAGGGATGCCGCCAATTCGCGTTCGTTCCGGTCATCTTACGCGTTGTGTTTGCAGATCAGTGCCTGTGTAAGGCTCGCCAGAGCATCTCGCCATGGCTCAAAGAGTTGTGGGATTGGGGCTCTTCTAAATGAAATTGGTGCAGTGTGCAGCTGCCAGGAAACTGAAGGAAGTACATTGAGAAATCAACGTATCGTCATTGCATTTCTGTCATGGTACTCCAATGCCTGCATTCCACGCCTGAATAGAGGCCTTCAGCGGTGGTAGGCGGACGTAGGGCGGAGGCGGGCGTAGCAGCGGTAGGTTTGCGTGGGTGATAGCAGTCCTGTGAGTGTGCGCCGGAACTCCGAATGGAAAGTGTCTAGTGGTTTGAGATCTGTCTTGCTGAGGCCCAAGCATTTTCCTCTGTAGCACGTCCTAAAAACGAAGAAAGTCAGGCACAGCGTCCTCACAGTGCGGGAACCTGCACCTCCAAAGCTACTACCAATGCGCCTAACCAAAAGATCCTGCGGTTGCCAGGAGGGTCAGGGCTGGCGTATCCATTCTTTCGGTCGTCTAGTTTCGCTCAGTGGTACACCTATTATCTGCACCCATCGTCCCTGCGGGCCAGCGATGGGCTGACCACTAAGGGTAAAGAAGGCGGACTCTTTCCGTGACCTGGCCTTCTAAAATAAAATTGTGCATCTCTGGTGGTGGGATTTTACGTGAGACCCGAGAGGTAGCTGGCCAGCTTGCCCAGCGCTTGTTCCATGGCATCGGGGAAGTTTTCCGTGATGAGATGGGATCCCTTGAGGTGATTCGATACGTCTTCTAGGATGCAGTAAACGGAGCTGTGCAAACGGGTGATAAGGGGGCAGGTAGAACGCTCCTCGAGTCGCGGGCTTCGCCCCACGTCCCACGGAACGCATGCTGCTGCCGCAATGACAACCCGCAGCTAAAGCGGAGAGTTGTCCAAAGGTTCACTAACAGGGCTAAAAATTTTATCTGAACACCGATGAGACAGGAGACAAGGTACCACGTTAACGGGCGTTGCGTCTTTTGTCTTTTACTCTAAAAAGAAATGACACGGAGCTCAACCGCAATGGCTTCGTTGACCCTTGAATAAGCTCGTGCACCCATCGTGCCTTGGTCGTGTTTACCACTCAGACTGTAGGTAGCACGGGGATAGGCTATAAATAGCTCGATTGCCTGTGAAGCGCCTGTGCTGGCCGTGGTTTTGAAGCGAGATAACCTTCTTTGTTTGAGAGCGCATCATGCCTGCGTGGCTCCTACGTCTTCTTTGCAGCTCATAGCGAACGCCACGCAGGGCTTGTCGCTCCTACACTATCGCCAGAGCCCTTCAGTAATCTGCTAACTCAGACGCAGGACGGACCGTCGTTTCGCGCACGGCCAGCAGCCTAACCGATGCACGGTCGCGAGCGTTAAAAGAAGCGTCGGAAACGGCTAGAAGAAACGTTGAGCCGCTCCGCTTCAAATTAAAGCAGGAGTGGTCGCCAGCGTATGTTTAGGACTATTGAAAGCATTGGAGTGATAGTTCCGGCTATCTGACCCCTTTGCAGTAGCCAGAAAATTGACAGATATGCTGAGTGCAGGACGAACAGAATCAACAGCGAGCTCGAAAAGACGATCAGCAGCTTGAACACAGCACATCTAATAACGTTTCGTTCAAGGGAGAGGCTAAGCAGTAGGTTCAGGTTTATTAATTTAGGAAATCAAAGACTGAACCGTGACAAGAGGGCTTAAGCCATGCCGAGTTCACAGTTCTCCAGGAGAATGTAAGCAGCAGTGCGCAACACAGGTTTTTTACATATTACCAAAGCATAATACCAAACAAAAGAGTTAAATCAAACATCAGTATTACAGCAGAAATATTACATGAATACACACAGTACACCATAAACAAACGGCAGTCTATAAACATGGCACCAAATCACCAAAAAAAGACTAACATAACCAAGTCAACATGAACACAAAAGTTGCCTGGCTGATTTTTCCTTTTGAATGTCTTTTTATCAATTGTTTTTCGAGGGATAAAGCATGGCGAATAATCTTGAGTTATGGAGAACAACTTGAATCTGAAAATTGAGCATAATCACTAGATGTTTTTGACAGATAACATTACGTTTGTGCCAGATATTTCAAGACACTATAATAACACATGCGCATCTAAGGTCCTGGCCGCATGCTTTATTGAACTGTAAAACTAGCCACCTGTAGTGATATCTTCCCGATTGTCGTAAAATTCTGTTTTCACAAGCTGTGGACGATAAAGTTTTTTAAATGGTTCACGTAAATTTTGGCGCCCCGCAAAAAACGACCATAAACGACACCGTGAATTATATACCCAGGTTGCGTTTGAATCTCGGAGCTGCAGATCCTAAGTAGATCCGCTTTCCGGCTCCTCGCAATTGTTGCCATATGGCAACAGGCATGGCGACCTTGGGTTTCGATAAACACATCAGTAAAAAGCAAGAATAGAGTACCCGCAACGAACGATGCGAAAATGTTTTTGCAGTCTTCTAACTTCTCCGCTCAAAAAAGTTTAATACTTTAAGAGCGAATTGAAATGAAGCCTGCCGCTTTTTGCGCGCGGGATCCGATATCTCTGGAAAGCGCGCTAGAATTTACAGAAGAATACCACTCTTTACAAGAAAGCATTATATAATACGAGAGAAAAATCTCAGTCTAGCTCGGAAAAGTACGGAATGAAGGAGAAAGAGGATTGGTTCTTACGATAGCCTTCAACACACCACTCGGAGAAACATAGCTGGTAGAAGGCATGACATGTTTGTTTTTATGGCTGCTACGTTTCCTCTGCAAAGAGTTTTCAAAAAATAAATATAAATCTGGTCGATAAATACGTTTCAAAATGCTTTCTCACTTTCCGTTTACCTTAAACACGAAATGGAATCTCCCAAACAACCCTTTTTTTTTATATGGGCGATGGACAAAATGCTGCACAACACTCAATGCAATATAGGCAGGACATATTGGAGGAAAGAAATTGTTTCAATGGCTCCATTCTTCAATACAAAATGAAGCATTTTAATGGCACATCTTGACTGATTGCTTGCGACGTTCCTCTTGCTGCCATTTCTGCCACCTCTTTTATAAGAATTTTCTTTCCCTAGATAGAAACCTTGAATCTTTGCACACATATTTTCACACAATAAATTTAGGTCACATAAGTGGATGAAAAACGTTAAGCTCCTCAATGCTGTGCGACAGGGTGTTTCGAGTCGCAGCACAAAGCGTTTTGAAGATTTTATACAAAAAATGCGTGCTAAAAACAAATATATAAGTACATAGAGTTATATTGTTTGGCGCTGATGGAAGAGAATACTCGCGGTGTTTTACAAATGCTTTGTGTTCATCACACTTCTTTTTTTCCTGCATTTCACACTACAGGACACCTGCTTCAAGGCCAGCCGTTCGCGCATGTTGACATATTCGTCCATGTTGATATAAAATCAGCCTCATGTTTCTTAGAAATAATCCATGTCAAGTGACTGAAAATGCCTTGAAAACAGAAACCAGGGTGGATTTTAAAGCTTGAAGGATGGAAATGTTTCGGGGGGAAGGGGTTGGGCTGCAAACCCATTTCAGTCGTGTATACTGCTGAGTAACTGTACTGCATGCACGAAAGCACTTGGCGTCAAATGTATCAGTTCTCTTTTCGTGGATCTCTAATGAACGTTTCCTTTTAACGTAATGGGCACCACTCTTCAAAAAAAACCCTGTTTTAATTTTGTGTGCCTCGGGAAAAAGGCCGCGAAGTTGTTCTTAAGGGTACGTCAAGAAGGTTGTAGGACAATTCGACAGACGGCTGTCGGTGGATGGTGCATCCTGTTTCAATGGCAAGAAATTGTTTTTCCTCAGCCGCATAATTCCAGTAGTGAATTTTTTCTTTTCTTTAAAATAACTGCTTGCAGATTTCATGCCTCTGATGTGCTTTCCTGTACATTAGCTGAATTGTTTAGGGCGGTCTCTCCGGTTTTTTTACCCCTCTTTGCTCGTGAGCTATGTTAAGTTGATTCTTACACATCATAAACTTTATCTAACTCATACAACTTCTAAGGTGCTTTAGTATTTCTGCTAGTATTTCCGGCATTAAAAAACTGTGCAAAAAATCTTGCCGTGAATTAGGTATTTCTCACTTATAGCTTCCTAGCGTAGCTTATAGTGCGTGTATACACCCAGGAGGGAGAAGAAAAATAGTTAAAAATGCTTGAAAGAAGAGAAAAAATTCTTGCGCTCACTACCTACGGTAAGGTGACTTGTCGCTTATCTCAATTTCGCGATGTGGTAGCTCATTAGTTTTAATCAAGGGCAGAGCCGCTAACTGCCAGCCAGACTGACATGGCGACATAGAGACTAAGTTTCTGGAGCTTTACACCTTAAATGTGTTCAATAGTATTGAAACCAGCCCAGAGTATCAGCGGGGCACACAACCTGTATTAGCACGATAATAGTTCGATAGGTGACAACATGATACCTGGTACACCAAGGAACCTCCTACTAACTTCTGAAACATTTTTTCTGGTCTCTTCTGTGTCAACCTAAGGCAAAACATCTAAATGTGATGAAAGTACTGAAAGGCGCACTTCAGATTTATTACGACATTCCAGATGCTGAAGTGGGTAAAGAGACACGACGACTTGTCAAAGCCCAGAATCAAGGTAAGGCTTTTGGCATTTCGTCTAAAGGCATGACAGCAGCGCTGCATGCTACGCGTAGTACAACCTACGGAAAGACACTCAGTGACTTGGCAGGTTTACTGGAATTCATCAGAAACTCGCCCCTACTGAACTAATCACGTTTCACAGAACACAGAACAAGTGAAAACTACTGTGTCTATCTTTGAAACTTTCCCTGCAATCCCTTATTGCCGCTTCTACCTCAAAACAGTAGAAACGAAATTTACGCATGCATGCATTATCAACCAATATAAACTACGCATCATATAATGGTTGCAGCACCCGCCAATTTCCTCCTAATAAGCTCAGCTGTGGGGCACCGCTTGTATCAGCGCTTTTGTAGAGTTACATACTTCGCAAAATACACTGTCAAGTTAAAATTGCTTATAATTTCACGGTTTATTGCAAGGAACTTGAGACTTCTCTGGCCGCTTTTTTCAGGTGGCTTTGACCGACAAAGCATGCAAATTTTAACGCTGCTGACAGCGTCGGTATACCTATGCATTCATTAATTAAGAGATGATGGGAGAGCACACTGAGTACTAGTTCACTTTTGAGAACAGTTACGTTGCAAAATAATGCGTTCTTCTAAAGCGCCAAAAAGACACGTGTTTTATAATGTACACATGGTGTGACGAAGATAGATTGATCGTTTCGGTTACTGTATATTTCTTGAAATTCCCAGGTTTGTGTGAATAATTCCATTCAACTTACACACGCTACCCTGCACATGCGTACTAACTGCACAAGACAGGAGCGGCAAAGAAGTTTGAGTCCCAAACTTGATTCCACTCAACACATATCGTTCATGCTCTCCTTGAAGGAACCTCAAAATTAGCATTTATTACAAGTGCTACAATTCACCGCTGGGCTGCCTTTATTTCACTGTTACTGGAGACCAGATTGCCAATTGGCATGCAGCTTAAAGCTTATCCTGCTTGTCGTTTCCCATTTCTTTGGTCCTCTCCACTCTTATGACTGGACACAATTCCGTGATATTTTTCTCTTTGTCGTACAATACACCCTCAAATACATAATGAAAGTTTCATAATTTCGCCTTTTAATTTATCTCTGCGCCTTCATAACTCTATTACTCTGTTTCTTGCAGTTGGAAGATTTTTTTTTTTTTATCAGGCATGCTTGTTTTATAAGACGCCTTTGCTATACACTCAACCCCGAAATGCGTTTCGTTCTTATTGCCAGCAACTTGAATCCAAACTTCGCCTCGTCATTCCCTAAATTAAAGCTCGAAATGAACGCCAAAATACAGCGAATTCTAATGCCGACTTATCAGTCCTATTTGTGTCTACGAGAAAAGATTATTGCGCGCAGCATTGGTGCAAACAGAGGTGCTGCGCTGCATGATCATCGCTACAGAGCACATGCGCAGTCCGTTCTTTCTGGTATTTCCCGCATAAAGGGCTAAAACACTCAAGTGAGATTAAACTAGCGCACTGAGAAAGATGGTGTCACTTGGAACAGACTTACATTTTCTGATATAAAGAATAAGGCCGGCTCCTACCCCGTTGTTGCTAAGTGAAACAGCTTCAGACATTGCCATAACGACCGAAGCCTCCGTGGTCTTGGATCGACGATAACAATATATTGAACTTTATAAATGCAATCTGGCGAAATATGAATGCTTGCAAAAATAGCATCTGCTTTTTGTTTTTGTTTGGTTTATGGCGGTTTAACGTCCCAAAGCGACTCAGGCTATGAGAGACGCCGTAGTGAAGGGCTCCGGAAATTTTGACCACCTGGGGTTCTTTAACGTACACTGACATCACACAGTACACGGGCCTCTAGAATTTCGCCTCCATCGAAATTCGACCGCCGCGGCCGGCATCTGCTTCTTTATTGAGGCATACCATGAGATGTGTCGCGAGAAAATCAAACACGCAAAATTGACGATACGCACATTATGCAAAACTTTCCCGCTCCATTGCACAAGGTGTTGCCGAAAGGAAAAACATCATTGGAATTATCGCACCTACCTCACTCTGCAAGCTGGCTTCACCATACAAAAAAAATTCATAACAGTAGTTTTCGTTCAAATAACATTGTGAAACGCATTCTAAGCAATATGGTTCTGGGTAACGTAGGGTAGGCGATGTTACTTACTTTCGCTGTGGTAAATATACTGTAGTTCATATTCTCTTCGAGTCTCCAGCGTACAAAAAACGTGCGCACTATGAACAATGCATACAGTCCGTCACCCAGGTGCCACTCACAGTGGACTCTATAATGGGTCCTTTGATCTACTAGAGAAAGC
Source organism: Amblyomma americanum (assembly GCF_052857255.1). Lineage (NCBI taxonomy): Eukaryota > Metazoa > Arthropoda > Arachnida > Ixodida > Ixodidae > Amblyomma > Amblyomma americanum. The sequence goes on along the minus strand of NC_135505.1, from coordinate 67,424,580 downwards.
AGCGACGTGAAATGTTATTCCTATTTGCCTATTTAGACGCTCTAAGTGTTTTAGACAAACTTTAAATTGTCCAAACACTTGATCACCTCACTGCACATGCACATCCAAAGAAGCCATTATGCAGTGAAATATTGCGTAAAATCCTCTCCGATGAATGCATTCTTTTCTGGCACTCTTCTTACCTATTTTCTCCTCAGTTCTGTCCCCTACGCGGAATAGCATGTTTTTGAATACTCATACCGGCTGAGGTCTCTCTTTTTCATTAAACCTCTGTTTTTCTTCCCTTCTCTCTCACTCTCTAACAAACCTGGAGGCACGCTGATGTTAAGAAATTTACAAAGCATTGGCATGTGGCGTAGTACATCCGCAGCGTATTGTTCGCGCACTTTTTGCCCTTGAAAGGCGGCCGTCAAGCTTTCATAATAAAGCACTCGCTGTTCATCTGCGCATTTCTTGGATGGACGATAGATGCATTTGAAATTAAAAACATTACCAGAACGGTCTCGCGTCTGGTGCATATCTATGAAACACACGAGGTAAATTAGAGACTGCCCTTGCGTTTTGTACTGACCATGTAAACTTGTTCTAGTGCTCTGTTTTCGGAGAAATATGTTACAGGAAACAATTTACCTTGCCTACACCTACATTTTATTATTTTCGCTCACAACGCCTTTCCTCATACGACGTCCACAGTGGGTCGATATAAGCTCCTGGCCAACGTTGGGAAGTGCGCCGACACTTCAGGTGCACTGACCTTGGAAGCAACTGCTTCTATAGATTGGAACTCATGAACGAGAAAGATAGCCACGGCGGACGCAAACAAATGAAAAAAAATGAGGATTCCTGAATAGCAGACGCCGGGAGCCGCATGCATTTCCCTTCTAGGTCATTGCTTCTTTCCAGTATTCCCTGGCAGCAAATGTTATTTTGCGCGAAAGTCCCAATCAATACCACCGACGGCAGTAAAAGAAAAAGCAACCCAACAGTGAGGGCCATCACGTATTGCAGCCTTGAAGCCGAACTGCAACGTCAGGTTCTGTGGCTTTCCCCTGTACACTTTAATGCTTGAATTGTGTCTGACTTGTGTTGTTTCTTTCTGGTGCCCACCCCTGCCTCCTCACCTCTAACAACAACGTGAGTTTTTTTAACACACTGCGTCCGGACTTCTTCCAGAGATGTGGAAGTAAGTAATTAAGTGTATAATCAAAAATAAAAAAAATATAATAAAAAGGAAGTTAAAAGATTTTTGCTCACCCCGGCATCTGCAATCACTTTATCGGCGGCACCTGAGCTGGGGCAGCGGAAATAAAGGATAGGAGGCAGTATGAAGAAGAGAAACGAAAGAGGTGAGGGGATAGCAAGAAAGGAAATAGAGAGTAGTCATATTTACACTATTTACAGAGTCCAAATAAAGTTGTCCAGGACGTGCGCGCGCACAGTCAAAGAGGAAAAAATAAAAAAACACACACGCGCACAACACTTTGCACACAACAGCCGGGGTGGGGCGCCCAGCTGTTAAGCGTAGTGCACGGGGAGCGTTCCGTCACAGCGCATCACTACCTGGCGCAGAACAGACGGGACGTCAAGCCCGTCTGTTTGAGAAATGCACAGAGTGAAGAGTATGTTTATTCAGGATAACTTCGGGCGTCGTGGCTCTCAAAATAGCGCCATGAAATTGTATATTATGGGTTGTGTGTTCCCTATCAGCGCCCGTTGTCGGAACACCCAATCCATCTATTATGGAGCGAGAGAAGAGCATTTACCAACGATATTAACACATGCCCGGAATCCAATTATATTTGATATATGAGGCGTTCAGCTGGAGAGAGTATGTACTCACACAAAATTTTTTGTGTTGAACTACTTCGTTCATTTATTAAAAAGTATATTTAAAAGAAAGAGCCGTGAATAAATAATGAACTCGGAGATCTTAAGGAGCGTGCAGCTTCTGAAAAATATCTCCATTAGAAAGCAGCACCAGAGTGCGGGCTACGTTTTACCTCAGCCCAAAAAACAAAAAAATGCAGAGAAAAAAGTGTAAATAGTCAATATTGGCAGTTGAAAATTACGTGAAAGCGATTATGTATCTTGCGCACTTCTCTCGGTGCGGGCTCTCGCTAGTTTTAACCTTGTCTTGTTGTTTTTATTACCTTCGTGGGCAATGATGAAGTTTACGTTAGCGTAAGTTTGACTCCTTTCCGAGGAACATCACATTGGTTTTTACGTATATCGAATCAGGGATAGCAAACGTTTTTGGCGGCTCTGTTGGTTCTGTTTCAACGAAGATTGAAAACCGCGCAAAAGTACAAAGACAAGACACAAAGAAATGCGTATGACACCATTGGTGCGTGCACAAACTATCTCGCAAGACCATGCACACTATATACCGGAGTCCAGGCGTCGCATAAAGAGTCGCACAGTATATTTTGTTTGTTCTCTACATTTTTAATAGTGTGTTTCGCGCAAGTTGTTGTTCCGGCGCACGGACACCTTTTGTGTTGCACATTGAGCACTCGGGCCACCACCAATTTAAATTATTTTCAAAAGGTCAGCAAGGTGTCGTCTTAACTAAGACCAATTTACAGCTTGGCGGGAGGCTTGTCTAGTCTGCTCAGCTGTTTAAAAGCAAGGCCTTACGCCTTAAGAGCTCTGATGGGTAGTACACTTATCACGAATGAAAGAAGCCATATATCTGTAAATTAAATGGGTTGCGAGTTCTCCTTGAGAGGCATAAGAAGATGCTAAGGACTGCGCATAAAACCCTGCTAGAATGGGGCCGCTTCGTTATTTTCACCTCCAGATTGTTGCTTAATTGTGAAGGTTTCTATTATTAGAATTTCAGCAATTGTAATTATTTTATGTTCTTGTGAATGAAAAATTCATAATGTAATCATGCAAAAAATGCAACACCGTAGTATAGACTGCAGGAATTTGGTGAAATTGGAAACCGACACAGTTCTCCGCAGCAGTTGAATAAAATCCCCGCAACTCTCGTTATCCAAGTTTTACTCTGTTGATTCGTTTCCATACTTTCGCACTTGCATAATAACGCCGTTAAAGATTATGTGTACATGTTTACGAAATTTTTCTACTTGTAAAATGAAGTGTGCTATTATAATTAAAAAATTAAATTTTTTTATGTCGGTTGCTCATCCTGAACAAACCGTCGAAGAAACTTTTCATCAAAGAAACGTTGATAAAATGTAGAGGTATATCTGCTATGAATGCATTACTGTGGCTGATGCCAGGACATCAGACGTTCAGATTCTTCCTTTCTCTAGGTGGCACCATAACTACTGTTGTTTTGTAAAAGCCGCAGCGCATGTTTCTGTATTTAAGCAGTTCTTACCTATAATTCCAGTCCGCAGCATTCATTGAATTTCGCGCTAGTAGGAACCAGTGGTAGTGTAAATTTCTTGCCTTCGCTTGATTTCATCTGTGTGCAAAGAACGCGCTCGGCGGCTCATTATCACATAAAAAGACGTAACGAACCACCGCCAGTGTAGCGCTTAACCTAGCAGTCCGACTGCGGCAAAGAAGAAAACTGCGTGCTCTGCTGCGCTCATAACCACACCTAGATGAATATATTGCTTACAGGTAAACCGCGAAATAATGCATGATAAGTGTGTTGCTTCAATAGTAAAGCACGGATCCTGTGCTAAACATTACTAAGTGCTGCTGGCCGTTCCTATTGCTCTATGCATCAAACACTTTGTGTTCTTTTGTGAAGTAGAAAAACGAAAAGAAAAGTGCATTGTTCAGCTCAAGTTCTTCCTTTGCGAAGTAGAAAAACTGAAAGAAGAGTTTTGGGCAGCTCAAGTTGTATATTGCTACATGCATTGTGGGAACAGTGTCGACGGCATCGGCATTGCTCCCTCGTTGGAAGTTAAGGACGACGAAGTGTGTGTGTGTGTGTGTGTGTGTGTGTGTGTGTGTGTGTGTGTGTGTGTGTGTGTGTGTGTGTGTGTGTGTGTGTGTGTGTGTGTGTGTGTGTGTGTGTGTGTGTGTGTGTGTGTGTGTGTGTGTGTGTGTGTGTGTGTGTGTGTGTGTGTGTGTGTGTGTGTGTGTGTGTGTGTGTGTGTGTGTGTGTGTGTGTGTGTGTGTGTGTGTGTGTGTGTGTGTGTGTGTGTGTGTGTGTGTGTGTGTGTGTGTGTGTGTGTGTGTGTGTGTGTGTGTGTGTGTGTGTGTGTGTGTGTGTGTGTGTGTGTGTGTGTGTGTGTGTGTGTGTGTGTGTGTGTGTGTGTGTGTGTGTGTGTGTGTGTGTGTGTGTGTGTGTGTGTGTGTGTGTGTGTGTGTGTGTGTGTGTGTGTGTGTGTGTGTGTGTGTGTGTGTGTGTGTGTGTGTGTGTGTGTGTGTGTGTGTGTGTGTGTGTGTGTGTGTGTGTGTGTGTGTGTGTGTGTGTGTGTGTGTGTGTGTGTGTGTGTGTGTGTGTGTGTGTGTGTGTGTGTGTGTGTGTGTGTGTGTGTGTGTGTGTGTGTGTGTGTGTGTGTGTGTGTGTGTGTGTGTGTGTGTGTGTGTGTGTGTGTGTGTGTGTGTGTGTGTGTGTGTGTGTGTGTGTGTGTGTGTGTGTGTGTGTGTGTGTGTGTGTGTGCGCGCGCGCGTGCGTTCGTGCGTGGCCTGACTACTGCCGAGTAAGCTGGTTTTGCGCTCTTATTTGACCCGTGACATATTGGTGCAGGTGCCGGGTAGTTCCATGCAGTTTGCCCCGGGCGAAATAGAGCAGCGCATCGAGGATATCGAGGACACAACCGAGCCTACAGTCTTGTAAGGCACCAGCGCCACACTGTGGCTAGAGATGACGCACGTGTCCGCGGACGAAGAAAAAACGGAAGTGAGACGTGGCTTAGAACACGTCTTTGCTCTTTTTTGTAAGGCCTAAGTGCGGCCAATACTTGAATTCGGCTCTGTTCCCTTTTCAGGGTGCCCAAGGTAAAAGCTTGAACCCCTGTTTGTTATGAAGCGATGCGCTCTGCGCGTTTACTTAGGTCTGCCTAAATGAGCGGCCAATGCTGTGCTGTGCTTGGAGGCGCGGATACCTGATCTTAATTTCCGGTTTCCGTTTCCTAATGTGCGGACATTTTTAAGGTGTTTGGAACGTGTTCCTAGATTGGCTAACCCCATATTCACAACTAGCCCATCTCTATTCTTTTGTACTTCTTGGCCTAGGTGTAAGCTTCCTCAGATTGTGTTCACTAATTCTCTGCTGTCAAAAAATTAAGTATCAATAAATTCGGTAGTACCGGTTATCCACTGCCGCGCTGACACTGCAGTCTCTTTTGATGACACCCTCCCAGGGAATGCTAAAACTCTGCCCCCCAGTGTATTAAAAGGGCTTATTGAGGAGTCTCTGGATAATTTTCCTAATCATATTGCCGTTTTTACAGACGCCTCCCAGAAAAATGAAAAGGCAGCCATTGGCATTTACTCAATGGCTCTTGATTGTAGTTATTCATTTCGGGCCCCTGACTATACCCCTATTTTTGTCGCCGAGTTTCTGGCCATTGAGTTGGCCTTAATAAGCATTCCCTGCAGTATCTTTCAGGTTATTACACATTCAGACAGCCTTATCCGTCTTGACAGCGCTCAAAAAATCGACGGCAACTCTTATTAGCCATTCCCTTCGATTTTTTCTTCCACCACATATTACAGAAGTACGTTTTCACTCGGTCCCTGGGCACTGTGGCATTGTTTCTAATGAGAGGGTTGATTTTTTAGCTATGTCCTCCCTTGGAAGACCTACTGTCCCGTTCGTCCCTAATACTATCATCTGGACTGCAGCACACTTCCAACGGCTCCAGCACCTCCAGTACTTGAGCCATGAGACTCTCCTTGCTGTAGCGGAATTTCAACACCTCGCACTTCCTTGGAGGGTGCGGTTGTGCAGTTCAAGGAAATGTGAGGTGTCCATGACGCTCTTGCGCTGCAGAATCCCGCGACTAAATCTCTATTTCGATCTGGGTTATCGCTGACCAACCATCGTGACTATTGCGGCTAAATTGAAAAAATAATTACTTTTTCCTCTTTTTCCGGTGGTTCGCTTATCTCCGTGCAACAGACTTGGAGATCCCCATCGCTCGATTGGGGCTACCTCTATCTACTCCAATCTTCCTCTCCTTTGGGGCAAGCGCCAAGAGCTCCAGATACTCACTTCCAAATTGAGGCTCTTTGGAAGAAGAACATAAATTCATGCATTTTGTTGAATTGGCCGCATCAGAGCGACATGCCGATCAGATCACATGCAGCCACAATTCAGCATCATACAGTACTCTGCTAGTAAACATGAATTGGCTCGAGCAGGCAAAGTAGGCATTCAATCGTGCTTGGAAGGCGATATTTTGGAGAAAAGCGAGGCTGGTTCTTCCCGCAGATTTGAGAGGGGTGTTTTTAGGCTCGTGTGGGATGGAATCACTTAATGCAGAGTACAGTGTCTGTTTTTGTTCTCTGTTTCAACCTTAATGTCGAACACTTCTTTTCGTTTCTGGTGTGTCCATTTTGGCCGTTTCGTTGGGCATTGTGCCATGTGAACATTTTTTTTTATCGAGTAGTGTTATTATCTCTTGTATTAAGACGGTGCAGTCTGTACATAAGCTTGTTGCCTAGATAGAATTGTAGAATTAGATATCGTATGTCTGTGCATTTTCGTTTCGCCTGCTGTGTGAATCTGGTGGGTTCAGTGTTTTAGTGCCGTGAACTGGGCCTGTGAGAACCGGCGGTCCCAGTTACCGTGCTGCTGTGTGGTGGTCTGGTGCGTGCACGACGGTGTCCAGCGACTACCCGTCGCGTCTTCAGCTTCTATCTTGTGTGCCGCTGGCCTGTGTCGGAATTTGTTTCGATGGAAAAAACTCTGAAAGGGGGGCTTTTGTAAGGCGCTAGCGCCACACTACGGCTAGAGTAGACGGACGAGACCGCGCACGAAGAAGAAAAGGCGGAAGTGAGACGTGGCTTAGAATGCGTTCGGGGGAGAACAGAGAAGAACGCGGTCGGCGAAGGACTTGCACGAGATCTGCTGGCTCCCAGAGTTTCCGGGCTTGGGCTTCAGCAGCAGACATCCGAGCTACAAGACGTGGACAGCCGTCGTCGAGAGCCTGAGCCACCAGATCCAGTCGCCGCTGCTCCCTTCCTGTCCCGAAGCCTCTGAGCACGGGCGACCTCTGTCGCCACCGCTTCTTACCCGGGCTACCTGACCTCGGGGCCGCGCCAGGATCCCACAAGTGTGACGGCTTCCTGCTGCCGCGTTGATGTCTGCTGTAGACAGCGCCGTCAACCGAACGCCAACGCTGTGATGCTGAAGTCTGCCGTGGAGACTGCCGTCCACACTACGTCTCCATCAGGATACCGACCGGAGCCCGCAGGTTACATCGACACTCCGCCACACCTCGCTCGACGCACCAACTACCCACAAGGCTCATCACCGGGACATGGAAATGTTCAGTGCGCTTTTTCTCTTTCTTTGTTAATTCTCTCCTTTACCTATGGCAAGTGTATTGTACTGAATTTCCGTTCTTGTTTCTTGTTGACTCCTTTCCTCTCATGACTTAAATTAGAGTTCTTTTCCTCTACGTGCCGCCTCGATTATTTCTTTTACGTGTTCACGTGTTGTAAATTTCGGCTGCAGCCTTTCGCCTCACAAGCCTCTACGTGCAGCCAGCCGCTGCCTGCATGGCCTTCCACCCGAGCTCTCTCCGAAATTGAGGCGCGCTGTCAGAATACCCGTCACAACATCCACCCAAACTTGTGGCCTTCAGGAAATTGCTACGGCCCTGTTCGTCGTTCACTCTCCACGCTCACCAAGACCTTTCCACGCCGACCCCTTCGGGGACGTCGACGATTGTCTTGATTACTATGATCCTGTCGCCACCTACAACTTGTGCAACGACCGCCGTAAGTTGAACGTGTGCTTTGCTTTTGAGGGCTCCGCAAAAACCTGGTTTGACAACACTGAGTCGACCCTCCCGACTTGTGAGGAATTTCGTTGTCAAACCCTGCGAGACTATGTTAGCCCGAACAAAAAAGAAAGCCGAGCAGGCCCTTCAGTGCCGGATCCTGAGGCCCAACGAGAACGTGAAGAAGTCCGTTGAAGACATGACCCGACTTTTTCGGCGCGCTGACCCGACCGTGGCCGAAACCAAAAAGGTGCGTTACCTTATGAACGAAGTTAAGGAGCAGCTGTTTGCGGGTCTCGCTCGAAGTCCACCCACAACAGTCGATGGATTTGTCCGCGAAGACACCTCAATGGCACAGGCACCACAGCAACGGGCCATCCAGTATGACCACATGCTGCAACTCTCAGCCGTTGATTGTCCTGACCTGCTGTGTGATAACAGCGCTGATGGTCTCCGGGAGCTTGTGTACCATATTGTGCGTGAATAATTACAACTTCAGACTGTGCGCCTACAGGCACCTCCCGCCCCCGCATGTAGCATTATCCGTGGTAAGATGCGGCAGTTAATGAAGCTACTAGTGCGACCGGGTCCAGTCCCTTCTGTCCTGTCTTATGCTGAAGCACTGCGCTCTCCTGTGCCTCCCTCCAGCCACTTTTCTCCAGAGCCTGAACCACCAAAGCCGCACTTGTGGACCCCGCCATTTGCACCTAGTGACCAGTCCTGGCATCACGCTCGGAAGGCAGCCATCTGGCAGACCTTTGACAACCGTCGCCCGCTCTGTTTTCACTGCGGATAGCCTAGACATCTTTATCGCAAATTCGTAACTGTTCATACTGCCGGATCGGCCAGCCGGGTTTTACCCTTGACGCACCTCGTTCTAGTTGTGATGAACGCCCGCTGCAGATTCAGGAATATTCATCTGCTGTTTCCCTGCCTCCAGTTTGCCGCCATGAAGTCCCGGTCGTCTTCTCCTTGACGTTTTTCACCTATCCGTACCATGCCGTCAGGGGCAGGCAGGCCACCCAGTGCGCGTCGGGAAAAATAAGACAAACTGCCTCCGGGTGTGGGGCCGCTGCTGATTGCATTTTCGAACATCCTCCACTGACGCCCCATGCTACACCTGCCACAACGTGAACGTTCTTCAAGGACACCGAATTATTTTCCGCTACGTGTCCATGTGTGTTGATGGCCATTCGGTGCTTGCACTTGTGGACACAGGCGCCGATTACTCAGTTATGAGTAGGGGTATGACCGTCGAACTGGAAAACGTGATGACGCTTTTGCACGTGCCACAGATTGGTACTGCAGGTGGTCATTCATTAATGCGATTGGGAGATGTGCTGCCCGAGTTGGAATCTGCAACGCTAATTTTCCGGCGTGCTTCGTTGTTTTAGGTGAGTGCTCGGGATCGGCTTCCTTCCTCAGGACTAATCCTCGGGATCGGCTTCCTTCGCGGATATGGAGCAGTTATTAACCCCCGGGCGTTTCTAGTTACCTTTTCTACTGCTGGAGCGCTCCCGGCCGATCAAGATGAATGATCTGCAATGGCTTTACGCGTCCGCGATGCTTATGTCAGCGTACCCCCTCGCGCCAGCACGTTAGTTATTTGTGACGACGGCCGTACCACTCAGGGAATCGCTGAAAGGAACGTATCCTTGCTGCTTGAGCGACACGTCTCAGTGGCCCGAGGTAATTTTGCGCTTTTTCAAGGGCTTACACGCATTCCCGTTACCAATTTCAGTTTGGAGCAGCATGGACTGCTCCAGAACAGTACGATTGCTCATTTCGAAGAGATTGGTGTTCCAAAGGGTGCCTCCTCGTCTCTGGCCTGTCCATCGACGTCCCAAATCCGGCCCCTCCTCTTATTGGCAAGCTCAACTTTAACGAAATGATGTCGACTTCAGAGAAGTAGCGCCTTCTGGCCTTCCTACATTCTTTCGGCGACTGTTTCGCTCTATCGTCCAAAATCTTTCAGACAACAGTGACCAAGCATCGCATTATCACTCCGGACACGGAAAGACCTGTGCTCACTACCGCGCAAAAAAGCACAAAATGAAAAGAATGTCAGCACCCCTACAAAGTGTCTTCAACACAGAGACGCGATTCGGAACCAGGTCCAGCAGATGTTGCACGACGGAATCGTACAGCCTTCAGCAATTCCTTTGTGCGTTTCTCGTTGTGCTAGTAAAGAATAAAGATGGGACATTGCGGTTTTGTGTCGACTACAGAAAACTGACAACGTGACAAAAAAGACGTTTATGTGCTTCCCCGGTTAGATGACTCATTGGATCGTCTTCGCCACACACAGTACTTTTCGTCTATGGATGAGCGAAACGGTTAATGACAAATTGAAGATTATGAAAGCGACTGTGAAAACACTGTCTTTATAACTCCAGATGGTTTATATTGTCAATCGTCATAGCGTTGGTGACAAGACAGGGACCCGGCAAGAAAGGACTCGGCAGCACGTCCTTCAGGACGTGAGAGGGCGAACTTCAATGTCCTCTAATCCGAGCGTCACCAGCGTCACAGTCTTGCTGCCTGAGCGCCACCTGGCATTATGAATTCAAGGTGCTCCCAATCAGCCCCCTGTTCGGCACCCGCCACATTGCAAAGAATGAAGAATAGTGTACTCTCCGGCCTCCAGTAGCAGTCATGCCTTGACTATTTAGATGATGTGGTTTTTTCTGACTCATTTCCGGAGCATCTCAACCGCCCTCATGCAGCTCTTCAAGCCATCCCTTCTGATGCCTTGTCCCTTAAGCCAGAAAAATGCCACTGCTTTTGACGAGCTGAAATTTGTAGGTCATCTTGTCAGCTCTAATAGCGTACGCCCTGGCCCTGAGAAGACTACTACTCTGGCAGCGTTTCCGACACCTACCGAAAAGCGCTCCCTGCGCAGATTTCTGGGCCTTTGTGCTTACTATCGGCTCTTTGTGGCTAATTTTAAGATTTTCAGTTTCCAGAATTCTTGAGGTCTGCTAAAACCCTGACATCCACGCGCCATCTGTGGCAGCAACTACTTATATCTTTTAGAGTTTTCGTGGGGTTTACAACCAACCTTAGGGTGCCTCGATGCCTGCCCGCCGCGCCGCCGTTCAGGGTGGTGACAGCCCCGCGGCGCCGCCATTTTGGTTTGAAGAAGCGCCTCGTGCGCCCGCCGAGCTATCGTTGCAGAGGGCAGGGTTCTCACTAATCGCATCGGAAGCTGAAAATTTCTGGAATGTGAGGAATTATGCTTTCGTGCTGAAATGCAGAGCTCATATTCTGTTGTAAAAACGCACAGTAGACATGTTGGCAGAGCGCTGCGCTGTTACGAGGAGAGGCGATTGGCGAGTCGGAGTGTTAATTGAGTTTTCACTGTCGCAATATTATTTCGTTTGGACGGTGGAAAAATTTTTTCACAAAACCGTTTGTGAAATTACACAACGCTTTTCTGTTCACGTGTTGGTAGGCTACCTCGAAACTTTGAAGCACATGTTTCATTTGCTGCGTTTAACAGCAGTTCACGGCCTTATATCACAGAGTCCCGGCCGTATTTTTATTTCACAGTGATCCTGTACACGATGAGTCTAGATTACACATGAGCTACAATTTCGAGCTTCTAATTAGTGTATTGGTGGCATAATAGCACTCTGCATAATCATATCTCTAAAGCAAATGCGGAGGTTTAAATGTGTTTTTATAACAGCGGTGGTTTCATGCTCTCAGTGAGGTTTACAGAAAACAGGTAGCTTGCGAAAATGTATATAGACTTTGCAAAATAAATTTTATTCAAGGTTAGCACCAGCGACTGTCTTGCTGCCATATCCGTCACATGAATCATCAGGCTGCATCAGCCAACGCAAATAGATGCGTAGCCTCAGCGTTACAAAGCGCTCAAGTAGTCTTTTGTTCAGAGTGGGGTGGTCAATGCAGTGCACCGAAAAAGGAGGTGCACATTCTTCCAGGATGCGCCTCAAAGTTTTCATGGGGCTTTTCAATCGGGATATGTCACTTTCCTCAGAAAAATTTTTGCAGGCACTCTCCCAGCTTTCAGCGAGGCTCAGTACTCCACGACTAACGTAAGTAAGGTTCCTTCCACCACTCACATATTCCTTCATTTGCACAAGAGCATGCTCCTCTCCTACTTCTTCTGCAGTAAGCGCATTTGTGCACACAGCACAAGAAGTTACAGTTGGCAGCAGTGGCCTCACCAGAAACCCTGCTAGATGAGCCACAATGTTGCTTTCAATATGACAAAGAGGCTCAAGATCTTCAAAATTAAAATCATTTACGTCAACTGGGACTTCTTGCTGTGCGTGCCTAATCTCCGCAGAAAAAATGTCTACGAGGTACTCACTGTCATCTGTGTCATAACTGGTGGATTTTGGCACTTTCAAGAACTGGCTCACGGAAAGAATCTTTATGGTATTTTTCACGACATATGGACTCGGGACTGGTTTCAACATTCTTATAACAGAGAATAAGTTCTCCAGGCAGTCCTGTGCAAACCGTCCTGTTAATACAAACTTGTATCCACATTCCTTCAGGAGAAAAATGTGCAGCTGCAAAATAACATTCGTCGACATAACAACACCTGCCTGGCATGGCTTCCATACCTTCTTCACAGCAATACTTAGGCTATTAATGACCTCAACAGTGAGGTTTAGCACTGAAATTGCTTCCCTATATTTCTCTTCATTCATGAAGCTAAGAGCCACAACTGGGTGGCGAGCTGTCATCAGGTAGTACCACTTTGAGATCAGTTCAAGAAACCATGCAGTTGTCTCAGCTTCAGGTGGTAGTAGCCGCTGCTCGATATAATACCGAATAGCTGCAGGCGACTCTCTAAATAATTGTACAGCTATTCCTACTTTCATTTTTGTAAAGTGCCCAGTAGACACATGCACATTGGTTAAATTGGCGCAACTTGTAGCTGATCGCTATCTAAGTTCAAAAGAGCCTCAACGTGTTCGACTGTTATTTCAGTTGTCGGTAAGTTGAACCGTGAAACTATACTCAGGTGCATCGGATCTTTCCGAACAAAATGTCCTCTCACGTTCTTCAGTACATGGGCAGGGTCTGGCATAAAATGTAATGTCTCGTTGCTTATGAAGGTATGCGGCACACTGGACACTGTAACAGCGTTGCGAGAGCTGCTTAAGTTCAGTGACCTCCACATCGCGCGGTTGGAGCTTCCCATGTGAGAATTGACACACCGCACACGAAGACCAATGTCTGTGCAGAGCTTGATAAGGTGGAATACGAAGTCCTTGAGCACATTTCCACTGACGTAAGCACCTGTGTAATGAAAAGCAATTACTTGTATCCAACGGGTATTTGTGCCACCCACCATAAAGACAAACGCATGCTTTGCTGGCTGGTCAGATGAAGGCAATGTTATCATTCCAAGCAGAGTATCGTTGCCACGGTCAAGTTCTATCCCACTCCGGATTTCCATCTCATCAAGAAATAGTATGCAATCTTTTTCGATATCTTTCATTGAAGATATTTTTGTTTGCATTGCAGACAATATTTCATGCAGCACGCCAGGCTTGAAAGACAGATGCTGCAATCTTCTACATAGTGTGCGCCGTGATGGCAGGGGGTAGCCTTGCTCTATGAGGAGGTCATAACCTGTACTTCCACAGGCGAACTTGAGTTGCAGTGCCTTTTTTACTGTGTCAGCACTCCATGTGCGGCATGTTCTATCCTGCCTTTTTAGAGCTGTCTTCTGGTCTTCGTTCAGATATTTCAAGTTGGCAGTCAACATTGTGACCTTTGTTTCCAGCTTGGCTGCTTGCCTCGTAGCAGTCCTCATCTTCTTTTTAGCGAGAGACAGGCTTTCCTTAAGCTGAGAGTTTTTCTTCTGCATGTCCTGGAGAGCTTTCTGCATTTCGCTTGTTGACAGTGAGTCATCATCCAGGATATCACAGTGCTCCTCGTGTTCCTCTTCTTCTGTGCTATCGCTGATGCAGAGTTCACCTGTGTCTAGCTCCTGATCGTTGGGAGATGAAGGTCCGGGTGAGGCAATATCTGTCGACTGAAATGATTCGGTAGCTGAAGTTGCAGAATCAGCCAAACTTCGTCGCCTCACAGGAGGTTTCCTGCGTTTCGGTTGCGCTGCATGGAGAAATAAAGGCATTCATATTCAATACGCATAACGCTTGTAATTGGAAGCAACACAGTGACGCACAAGAAATCGTTACTTACGTCTAAAATCAAAGAGAGTCGGAACTGCAGTAGACTTCAGCAGCCGCCGCCCGTCTTGTCTGGCATTTTCGAACTGATCAGGCTCAAAGTGACGCTAGAAAATGTTAACACAACAGCAGTCTTAGAGACAAGCAGACCACACATGCAAGCACACAGAGTAAGCGGGACAGGCTCTTCTGAACTATCATGCAGAGGCACTTATATTGACGAAAGTGTCATATTGACACCACCGAGCTGATCACTGCTAACATTTTGGTTATTTACTGGGATGCTGAAACAAATTCGCATCATCGAGCTTTCGGCTTATACTACCGCGATTATTCACGTACCGCTATCAGGATCGCAGTGAAGGTGCACTGAGTCGCGACACGTTGCGCGCACTAAGTAGAGCGACATAAGCATGCGCACCTGCAGCTGCAAACAAACAAGACAGAACAGTAAAGGGAAAACTACCGAAGGCACCTAAGTCTCTCTACATAGGCTTTCCAAAAATATATGACTAAATAATGCAGCGTAAACAGCAATTTAGTTACAATTAACTAGCAGTAATTAATTTAAACCTCTAATGAGCGCAGCGTAGTTATACTGGACACAAGCTATCCAACGATATAACACTTGCGGCTGGATACTAAACATAGGCTGCACAGCCACCGCGGACACATTCTGTACACGTCACGTATGAAGAAGAAATGCTACGCGTTAAACGACGGCCGACCAACTTAGACAACTTCCCTATCAAACTCCGAGGCACAAGCAAGCTTCGATCACATGCCTCGCATATCTTAGATGTGTCAGTCGCTTTCAACTTCTCCCGCTTCACTTGAGCCTCCCACTTCTTTCTTCTCGCAGGGTCTCGGGGAAACCGAAAAGTCCGCAGTCCTTTTTTCCATGAGCCGGTGCACAGCGGAAAGCAGCAGCCCGTCATTCTCTTACCTTGTTCACCCACCCACGGGTGAACGATAAGAATACCGTTACACTGCAAGAGCGTGTGCGAAAATGTTTTCAATGTCGGTTGCCCGACAGTATTGCCAGATGATTCAAGTGGGTGCCGCTGCAGATACAAAGCATGTTCTGTTTACTTAAATCCGCGGGGCTCAGGCATGTGTCTGTCAAACGCACCCAGTTCCCTGTCGTGCCAGCAAGGGCAATCACCATCCACAAATCCCAAGGGGGCACCTATGACAAAATTGTCTACGAGTATTCCAGGAATAATCCCCAAAAGCTTGCCCATGAAGCATTGAATAGTGTAGCTTCTTTGGACGGATTGTATTTGACAAACTCGGAGAGTTATCATCGTTTCTAGCATGCATACAGAAATCCAGATAACAGATTGGAATTCGAGTTTGAACAGTTTCAGAAATATCTCCCCAACACCGCCTACTCTAGATGTTTGAGTTTGCTTGAAGACTCAGACAAATATATGATTGTGGCTGTTTGAACACGCGATATATAGGGGCTCATTTCAGAGACCTCTCTAATGATCGCCTCGTAGCCAAGGCCAACATTCTCGTCCTTACGGAAACTGGCATGCACCAAAACGACGTGGACTACCTCAGAGACTTTCGCAGGGTGGCGAGTGCCATGCGATTGATGGAGGGCACATCGAGGAATGCCCGTGTTTAGTATACGCCAACACGAAAACTTCGGCGAACGAAGAACTCAACACCGGCAGTTTCACCCAGCACGGAGAGGGCTGTTCGATCATTTTCAACCAGAAAATTGTGGTTGGTGGTATATATTCGGAACCCAAAGTGGCCGTACAAGATACCATCGCCGCCGTATCCAAGTGTTTCCGCCGCCGTGGTGGCTGAGTGGTTTTGGTGCTCGGCTGCTGTCCCGAAAGACGCGGGTTCGATCCCGCCCGGGGCGGTCGAATTTCGATGGAGGCAAAATTCTAGAGGTGCGTGTACTGTGCGATGTAGGTGAAAGTTAAGGAACCCCCGGTGGTCGAAATTCCCGGAGCCCTTCACTACGGCGTCTCTCACAGCCTAAATCACATTGGGACGTTACACCCCCTTAAACCATAAACGAAATGTGTTTCTACAAATGGAAGTCTGCCTGCGTTAATCGTGGGTGATTTCAATCGCAAAGAAAGCAGCTTTAACGCAAAAATGAAAGACTAGAATCAGACCAGAATCAGAATCAGAAAAACTAGAATCAGACTTTAACGAACCGACCACCCAGTGGGGAAGTGCGTTGAACTTCGATTTCGCTAACTTGGTTGCAAAGGTGACGGAGTTCATCGTGGACCGAATAAGTTCCGTAGCAAACTACTTCACTGATCACAAGACGGTGTTTGTGCAAATTAAAAAAGCTTAGAAGAATGTGAATCCATTGATTGCGACGAAAGTGTTATGCAAGAGGACAGTTGGCTACCCAATCGAGTGAAGAACTTGACGAAGGTGCCAGTAAAGATGTCAAGCAGTGATTTGTGTGATAGTTGCTTGCAATATGTACAAGATAAATGTTTGCAAGTGTTTTTATCATATTAGGAACTAAACGTGTAAATTCATATTTTCATTTCTATACCTCCTTTTAAACTCATTCATATCAATTATAGTAAACCAAACACCTATCGCTCGTTACTTCAACGTCTTCCAGATGGTGGCGTCTGTTTTTTTTTATAAGATCACTGAGGCCTAAAATCGCCTCACCAAGGAAGACGTGCCGTTTGTCTGTGGACTTGAACAACAAGCATTGTTCATGGAGCTTCAAAGATTTCTGAAATTGCCGCTGATAATTGGTCACTTTGACGACGCCACCACCACCGAAGTTCCCACCGATGCGAGCAACGCCGGGCTTGTCGCGGTCCTAGTCCAAAAGCAGGACTGCGCTGAGCGAGTCATCGCATACGCAAGCCGCACCCTGTCACGCTCCGAAAAGAAATATTCCACCACAGAAAAGGAACGGATCGGTGGTATGGGCGTTCGCCATATTTCAATTGTACCTTTACGGCTGAGCATTCAGGGTGGTGAGGGACCATCATTCCCTTTGTTGGTTGGAAAACCTCAAGGACACTTCTTTCCGCCTTTCCCGGTGGACCCTGAGGCTCCAAGAGTTCGATGTTAAAGTAATCTAGAAATCTCTCCAAAAACACACCGATGCCGAATGCCTTGCGCGGGCTCCAGTACCATCCGGCATGTCTGACTGATTTGTACGACGAGGCATTTCTTGGTGCCGTAACAGCGTCAATTCTTACTCAACTGCAGCGAACAAACCGGAGGTTTACCCGCTCATTGTCTACCTTGAAGGCCGCACGTCAGGCCCACCTCGCCGCTTCTCAAGTGCGCTGACCTCGTTTTCCCTCCGCAACGGCGTCTTGTACAAGTGGACCTTCACTGCCTCTTAGCCCATATATCTCCTCGTTGTACCTGTCGCTCTTCGTGCACAATTCCTGAGCGGCTGTCACGACGAACCATCTTCTGGACATCTTGGCTTCGCTCGTTCATTGTCCCGACTTCGCCAGAAATACTACTGGTCCAAGCTTGCGGCCACAGTGCGACGGAATGGGAAACCTTGCCGTCAATGCCAGCGCCGAAAGACACCTCCTCTAAAACCTGTCGGCTTCCTTCAACTTGTTGATCCGCTTAGAGCTCCATTTCAGCAAGTAGGAAAGAACTTTTTAGGGCCGTTTCCTACGTCAGCACGGAGAAGGTGGATTGCGGTCGCCACTTATTGCGAAACACAGGCCCTCCAGAGAAGCACTGCTGCTGAAATACCTCAGAGTTTGACAACAACAACATCAACCGCGGAACTGCATTAAATGCGCATTTTGTACGGGGTGTAATGCGGCTCAATTGCACCACTCATTGCGGGACGACCGCCTAGGAACAAGATGGGATCAGTTGGCCTAAGTGTCGGTATAAGCCCTGACGTCCGCTCTATATGTTGGAGGCCTGAGTCCACGAACTTTATCGTTTGTCGATCTTGGAATAGCTGGGCTGCACATGTGGCTAGAGAATGAATATGTGAACAATAGCAATTCGTGCTACCTGCACTAAATCTCTGTCCTGTATAGGTAAAGTATATAGGAGCAGGTATATAAAAATATGTTTGCCTTGATCCCACTCCTTCAGCTAGCTTTGTACAAATAACTTTTCTCTCTGTAGCTAATTATTGAGCAATCGCTTCAATGGAAGTGGAGCTAAGCAGGCACTTACAAAGCGCGTAGTATCGGCAAGGTGCTTGAATTTCATTATGCATTCCGATCACTCGCGCATCCGGTGTCAGAAAATGCGACGCAGAAAGGCCACAACGACTCACTTTGCCTGTTTCATCAGCAAAGCTACACAACAGACACATATACAATGTGTGTTCATCAAATCAGTAGCAAATAGTACAAGAAAAGCTGAAACGAATAGTAATATGAGGTTATGTTTTCTGTTCCTTGAAAGTAAAGATGAATACTTGCAATGAAAATCACCGAATAAGAAGAAACCTCATAGCTATAGATCCTGTAGGAGAAAACATACCACGCAACGATACAAGAGAGGAGGATTAGCAGAGAGAGAAGTAAAGATAACATGTTACATCATGCAGAAAGCTCTTTCTCGAGCCACTTCCCACACAGAGCCGTATCGATCTGGTGGCAGAACCATTTGGCAGTCGCCCACGTGCCCAATGTAGCGGAGCGCAGTGGTTGTTGTCATGTGGGTAGTGAGACGAAAGAGGAAAATGCTTACCTGTCGGAAGGCTAAGCTCCCACGTTGGTAGGCTTTTCGCTAAAATCAAGTTTGCACTTGAAATTTCACGAGCCGAGCGCTTGAGGCGTTGCTCTTGACATTTTTAGTTTCCATTATTCTATTGTTTCGCGTTACTGTATGCAAAGCTGCCATTGCCGCGCACTTCGCTTTTACATCTAAGGTTGTTTTATTTCTGTCAGCCTGTTTGAAACATTTCATATCGGCAGTTTCACGGTTTGTATTATCAGGCTCGTTTTCTGTAATGGGGTCACCGTGGAAGCGACATTTGCGGCAGAGAATTCTTAGTTAGAATTACTATAATATGTTCATGCGGTTTGTTTTTCAGCGTCTCGGAATCGAAAAGACAGATTACTGAATGAGTGAAACATTTTACTTGTTGAGTTATCCGTGTAGCAAAGTGAACTCCACATTAGCGCTGGAGAAGCCCCTGTCTGCAAGACATAGCATGAGACAGGTTACGTTCGCTCAGTCTTAGGAGTAGTGTGTTAAATCCACTAACCTTTGGAAAGTTCTATATAGGAGAAACCGGGGAGTGAATTAACAACCGTGCTAGTGGCGATCAAAAATGCTATAAAATAATGCGGATAAAGTATCAATTTGGTCATACATGTTGACACGTGTAAGTGCGAGGCAGTGTTTGACACAGCGAGGATTCTAGGTAAAGCTAAAATTCAAAAATAGGGTTGTGCTAGAGGCGTCCTATATAAGAAAATGGTAGGACAATGCCTAAGTGGTGCAAACAACAACTTGTGTGAGGTCAAATTCGATTTTTTGTGTCGTCGCGACAAGGAGGTGTTTTAAGTTTCAGAAAATACTAAGCAAATATTTGCGAATGTAGACGTGGCTCGCTCTCTAAATAGATGTGTTGTAGTGTAATAAACAGTTTGAAATTGGAGCCCGCGCTAGCCGCCAGGTCAATTCGCGTGTGTCAATTCAGAGCCTTGTTTCGCAAGTTCACATGCACAACCAACTAGCAACCGGTAATATACCTTATTGAGTGCCTGGATTTCTCAACGTCTCAAAGGCTAATTGAAAGCACATAACGAGGATTAAGTTCGAACTACGACGCGTTTTATGAAATAAAGCAAACAACTTCAAACTGATTAGTGCAATAGTCATAGTTCCATTTAAATATTATGCGACTTGCGAAGAACAATGAAAATCTCACTCAAATGAGACTACTACGGAGCGCTTCCCTTTAGATTTTTCTTCTTTCATCTCCATTTCATGCCACGAGATTTGTTACAACTATGCTTTTCATTTCATCAATTTTTGGTAATCTTCCTTATCCAGGTATACACTATTTTCCTCGACTGCTGAGATAAATGTTTACTCAAAAGCGGAGCAATTTAAAATTCGAAAGTGCGAAATATAATAATAATTTGATCCTCTTTCGTGCTGCCAACGAGGAGTTACCTTCTGTTGCACATCGTGCAAGACGCAGCCAAAGGTGACTGCCTCTAAGCCACTTAAGTTAGAAAAAGAGGTCTTAGGTTGAGGTCAAATGCTGCTGGGAGCACTCACATGTGCACAGTATTATTGCTGCCGAGAAAACGAAATGCCTGAGGTTGAGAGTTTGTCTTTGGCTGCTGCCTGCACGCTCGGAAAGTGTAAATTTCATAACAACGAACCGCTGTGGGAACACAGCCCATCTCTATAAGGTAGCTCACAAACGTGTTTTTCCTAACACAGTTGCTCCTGGCAGCGGAAATTCTTGATTGGTTGATACTTTGTTCCCCGTGGTGCAAACAGAATATACATTCATTGAAATCGAAAGTGGCGCTCGACTTTCACGCAGTGGGAGTTGTAATAAAGAATGTGTTTTATGTCTTGTAAAGGCAGCTTCAGTCTGTCAGAAGAAAATACCAGTAAATGAAAGGTAAAATCTTCGTCCTTGGCAAAACTACCTTGGTAAGCAGCGTTAGGGGTGCGACGCTCACGTCATAATTCCGTGTTGTGTTCTAGGACGCTTCTAGAGATGTGCGCACATCTCTAGAAGCGTTCTAAAACACTACACGGAATTATGCCCCTTTAAGCAAGCGCGCAAAAAACACGCGGAGACTAACAATAGAGTTCTCATAGTAAAAGTGGTTGTCTGGCTGATCTGCGATGAGCACGGAAGTTTTAGCCTTGCTGACCACATAGTCATTCTCTCTATGAAGTCGTCCAGTAATTGGGCCTTTTGAGTTGTAGCCGACAGTCAAATTCGCAGCACTTTTTCAATATGTGGCTTTTCAAAGGCGCACATAAACATTGATAATTCAGCGAAGATCTTAAGTCCGCTTGGCACCATTTTAGTTCGCCTCTCACCTGTGGCCAGTGGCTCCGGCCTTTCCAGCGCACACTCTGAAACTCTAACGCAGTTGTATTATTAAGGCGAAAGGCTTAGTTGCCTCGTGAGTCCGCCGGAAGTGTCCATACGCAGGAAATGTCCGCCTCACCTGTCAATCAATTGACGTAATCAAAATTAAAATTGGCGAAATAAAAATAAAATTAAATTTAAAGAACACTAAAATGAATGAAAATAAAAATAAAAGGACACAATAAAAATAAGTAAGAAAAAATAGAGAAAAATTAGAATAAATAAAGTTAAAAGAAGCATTGGAAATAAATAAAAGATAGCAGAAAAATAAAAAGAACAGAAAATAAATACAACGGGCCCGGCTTCGTGGAAAAAAAAAAGCCGCGTTCTTGAAGCTTCCATACGTGCAACGTAAGCAGACTTAATTGCTTTCAGAAATTTTTGCCATGTCATCGCGAGTTTACGTGTTGTGACGTTTCCGCCGTTGAGACTCCACAGGCGTGCTACAGCGGCCGTGTTTGGATAGAGGCGAAACTCAAAGGCGCCCGTGTGCAATGCGATATCAGTCCACGTTGATGATACCCAGGTAGTCGAGATTATTACCCAGAACCATCAATTACGACACGTCTTTCATGCTCTCTACTTTCACTCCTTCGTTTCTCCCTTCCCTCGCAGCCCTGCCAAAGCATTCACAAAGTATTGACACGGTTAATAAGTTTTTGATTTCTATATAGCCAATTTTTTTCAAAGCCGTATGTGTAACTTTTTAACTTCGCGTGATGACTGATGGTACTCACGTTCAGCCCGGAGTTGAGTAATCCTAATTTAAAGGAGCTGGCAAAAAGGCCAATTCGCGGTGACAGGGTGAGTACGGACAAGATGTTACATTTGGAGATCAAACCATGTTTCACGTGCAAGCTACCAGAACAAGAGTCGGCCGAAAGCGTCGTTTTTCCGCATAGTGAAAGCACTGAATGTGGTGATAGCTCTTTTATGGCTTTCTCTCTGCGTTACTGTGGCCGCATATTCATCAGCGCATTGTTGACCGTCTTCTGCATTGCTCTGCCGGTCGTCCATACCGGCCGCCCGAGGCTCGTGGGGCCTTGGTTTCTTACGGGACAGCAATTCATCAATCACATCTGTGGTGAGTGCGCATCACGCGCGGGCGTTATGCATGTTCACTTGGCCAACACGGGGGCGCCCACGACGCAGGGTGTAGAAATTAACAGGAGTGTGTTCCGCGAGGGAAAGCCATTATCCTTTTTCTGGCAGCGCTGACAGGTGCAGCCGGCTCGTGATCATTTGGTGCAGTTTGAAACGAGTGCGACCAGACAGAGCGTTCATCGCTTACGATATCGCTCGCCAACGCTTCAGAGGCCTCGCTGCCGACGTCGCCTGCGTTTCCCGGCAACCAGTTCACCCTCTCTCCGTGTCGTGGTATAGAGAGTGCAAGGCTCTATGTTTTGATCTTGCCCGAAATTCTACGGGTTTTAGGAGCATCTACCAGGCGTTACAAGGCTTCTAGGCTGCCAGTGTGTTCAATAACCCTCTCTCCTGGTGCTCGCAGTTCATTGAGTGGCTCTTATTCTGCGGAGTGAGGCCAAGGGCGCTTATAGGTCAATTTTGCGGTTTTGATAATTGAACACCACCGCAAGGTTTGTAGAGGGGTTCCAGGCTGCATCTGTAAACTCCGTTTTCTTTGTGACCCAAACGGAATGTTGCCAATTTGCTTTCGTTTCGGCGGTGTTGCGTATTGCATGCGTAGAGCTCCCGCTTAGGAAGCCTCTCCAGCACGTCCCGCCATGCCACGAAGACTCGTGGGATACACGGCTCATCCAACTGGTGCGGTGTGTAGCTGTCGATCATCACTAGCAAGACATTGACAAATCTGCTCATTCAAAAATAACATCGCGAAAAATGGGGACGAAAGGTAGAAAAAATGGCTGTGGTTTAGCTCTAGTTAAGCCTGGAGTGACGCGATAGCTAGATCTGACCGAGTGCAACCAGTTCAGTCGAACTGGAATGTCAGCCTTTCGCCGCTCCGTTTCGCTGGGCGTTCCTTCCTATCATCGTCGCACTTGACACGGCGCATGCGCACAGCTGTTGCAACTGTTGCGCGCCGCGCTGCCGGCAGCAGCAGCTGCTCCGCACCACGTGACCAACTACGTGACCAACTATGTGACCAATGGCCGCACCAGGTCACCAACCGCGCGGCCAACGGCACTGCCAAGGAGCTCAAGTAGTGCCACGTAGCTCAAGTAGAGTCACGGAGCTCAAGTGGTGCCACGCTGAAGGGTCGAAGAGGCGGCGCAGTGTAGCTATCGCTACAAAACACAGGACGAGCGCTGAGGGCGTGACAAATCTGCTCCCCGAGATTGAATTTCCGCCATCATTGTTCATGGCTTCCATTACGTGCCTCGATAGCATGTTTCATTAGTGGCAGATCTGCGTGCCAAGAGATTTTTATGGCTTGCATGTGACTGAAAGACGGCACTCCCAGTGGGGGTCCGTTGCGGTTTGGGGTTTGTATTGAGCAAGAAGCATGATCCTCCGTAGCATGCCTTAGAACTGAGGTTGACCAGTCAGAACACATTGATAGTACGTGGGCCGTCACCTCCACAGCAGATGTGCCTAATCAAATTAGTTTGCTCCCTCCAGACGGGTAGGAGCTCGCGTATGTACTCTTTCGGCTCCCCGGACTCGCTGAGCGGTACGCCCAGTATTCGCACCCATAGTCCCTGCGGGCGTGTGATGGGCCTACTAGACTGTGTGAGGGAGAGTGGCTTTTTCCGTCCCCTGGCCTGCTACTCAAGGAAGTGCGTCTTCTCCGGTGTCTGGCGCATGCCGGTGACCAAGACGGCAGAATTCTAGGGTTTCCAGTGCTTGTTGACAAGTAGCGGGCACTTTTTCCGCGACGCATGCGCACAGCTGTTGCAGCTTGGTTTCGCCGGCGCGCCGCGCCGCCGGCAGAAGCAGCTACTCTGGTCATACGGAACCAACCGCATGGCTGGACACGTGACCAACCACTTGACGAAACACGTGATCAGCCACGGCGTCGCCACGGAGCTCAAAGGGTGCCACGAAGCTCAAGGGCTGGCAACAGAGCTGAAGGGGTAACGACGGTGGCCACGCTGGACGATCGAAGAGGTGGCGTAGTTTTTAAGGGTTTATGGGGGCATAGCGTCCCAAAGCGACTCAGGCTCTGACGGATGCCGTAGTAAAGGGCTCCGGAAATTTCGACCACCAAGAGTTGTTTAACGTGCACTGATATCGCACAGCATAATAACCTTTCGAATTTCCCCTCCATCGAAATTCGACTGCCGCGGCCGGGATCGAACCCGCGTTTTTCGAGCCAGCTGCCGATCGCCATAACCACTCAGCCACCACGGCGCCCAAGAGGTGGCGTAGTGTAGCTATCGCTACAAAAGGTGCCGTAGCGGAGTTCTCCGGAATATTTTAGACCACCTGGGAATCTTTTACGTGCACTGACATGGAAGGGAGACGCCAATGACTTGAAAAATTACAGACCAATCAGCTTACTATCCGTTGCCTACAATGCATTTACTAAAGTAATCGCTAAATGAGTCGGGGCAACTTAAGACTTTAATCAACCAAATGATCAGGCAGGCTTTCGTAAAGGACATTCCACAACAGATCTTATTCACACTATCAATCAGGTGATAGAGAAATGCGCAGAATATAACCAACCTCTATATATAGCTTTCATTTATTACGAGAAAGCATTCGACTCACTGGAAACCTCAGCAGTCATACAGGCATTGCGTAATCAGGGGGTAGAAGAGCCTTTTATCAAAATGCTGGAAGGTATATATATATATAATATATATATATATATATATATATATATATATATATATATATATATATATATATATATATATATATATATATATATATATATATATGTGAAGGGAGCCAACAGTCACCGAAACCAAGGTGCATAGGGGAACATTAATTTTTTTTTTAATATGTTATGCTTATCAGTGGGATAATAATACTTAGATTAATAAATCACTTAAAGAAAATTACTTATAAAGCAGCAGAAAAAACAACCATGCCGCCGGTGGGATCCGAACCCACGACCTCCGAATATCGCGTCCGGTGCTCTTACCAACTGAGCTACGGCGACGGCTGTCCAATCTGCTGCTCTCGTGGGTATTTATGTTTACTGGGTGTTAGCGAGCCTTGAGAGTGTTCACCAGCGCCACCCTCGACGATAGCGGCGGACGTAGCACGTCCTGTAATACCGCGAGCGTGACGTAGAACGTCATCTAACGGCGAGGGCGGAAACTGTGCGAGAGCCCTCTTATGCTACCTATGGCATCAAGACTGCCAGAACCGAGACCCTCTCTAAGCTATTAGCAGACAAGTTAAAGGAAATGAGGGGCCCGTTTGACAAATTTATGAAGGGAGCCAACAGTCACCGAAACCAAGGTGCATAGGGGAACGTTAATTTTTTTTTGAATGTGTTATGCTTATCAGTGG
Source organism: Amblyomma americanum (assembly GCF_052857255.1). NCBI lineage: Eukaryota > Metazoa > Arthropoda > Arachnida > Ixodida > Ixodidae > Amblyomma > Amblyomma americanum. The sequence continues at coordinate 67,398,991 of NC_135505.1, read as the reverse complement.
GACAATATTACTTAGATTAATAAATCACTTAAAGAAAATTACTTATAAAGCAGCAGAAAAAACAACCATGCCGCCGGTGGGATCCGAACCCACGACCTCCGAATATCGCGTCCGGTGCTCTTACCAACTGAGCTACGGCGACGGCTGTCCAATCTGCTGCTCTCGTGGGTATTTATGTTTACTGGGTGTTAGCGAGCCTTGAGAGTGTTCACCAGCGCCACCCTCGACCATAGCGGCGGGACGTAGCACGTCCTGTAATACCGCGAGCGTGACGTAGAACGTCATCTAACGGCGTCGCCGTAGCTCAGTTGGTAAGAGCACCGGACGCGATATTCGGAGGTCGTGGGTTCGGATCCCACCGGCGGCATGGTTGTTTTTTCTGCTGCTTTATAAGTAATTTTCTTTAAGTGATTTAATAATCTAAGTATTATTATCCCACTGATAAGCATAACACATTAAAAAAAAAATTAACGTTCCCCTATGCACCTTGGTTTCGGTGACTGTTGGCTCCCTTCATAAATTTGTCAAACGGGCCCCTCATTTCCTATATATATATATATATATATATATATATATATATATATATATATATATATATATATATATATATATATATATAGCAAATGTACAGCTACTATAGTCCTCCATAAACTCAGCAATAAAATTCCAAGACTTCCAGCGATAGCTTTGAAGTTATAAAGGAATACGTCTGCTTAGGGCAGGTAGTAACAGCTGATTCAGATCATGAGAGGGAAATAACCAGAAGGATAAGAATGGGGTGGAACGCATATAGCAGGTTCTCTCAGATCATGAGTGACAGGTTACCAGTTTTCCTCAAGAGGAAAGTGTACAACAGCTGTATCTGACCGGTGCTCATCTACGAGGCAGAAACGTGGAGGCTAACGAAAAGAGTTCAGCTTAAGTTAAGGACAACGCAGCGAGCCATGGAAAGAAAAATGATAGGTGTAACGTTAAGAGATCGTAAGCGGGCAGAGTGGGTGAGGGAACAAACACGGGTTAATGACATCCTAGTCGAAATCAAGAGAACGAAATGGGCTTGGGCAGGGCATGTAATGCGAAGGCAAGGTAACCGCTGGTCTTTAAGGGTAACGGAGTGGATTCCAAGAGAAAGTAAGCGTAGCAGGGCGGCAGAAGGTTAGGTGGGTGGATGAGATCAACAATTTTGCAGGCAAAGGGTGGATGCAGCTGACAAATGACAAGGTTAATTGGAGAGACATGGGAGAGGCCTTTGCCCTGCACTGGGTGTGGTAAGGTTGATGATGATGATGGTGATGATGATGACATCAGATGACACACGGGACGTTTTTGCGTTTCTCCTTCATCTAAACGTGACCAAAACGCATAAAAACGCATCGAAGCGCTACAATGATATCGCGTCAAGAAGGCAGTATCAGGGGCGGAGACAACGCGTCTGATTTCAAGAGTACTCTGACAGATGATAACATGAGAATATTGCCAGGTGGCGCTGAAGCAAAATGACGTTGACGCTGCTGGCTCCACGTGGCAATATGGTAAACAAAAGAACCTCCAGCTCAATTATGAGGCATATTTGCTTGCCTACTCCGTAGCCACCTACTGACAAAATATCAAAATTTGACAAAAGAGCTAGAAGTCAGGTTAGGTTTTATTATGATTTTGCAGATGTCGAAGTAGGTCCGAAGGTCCTACCACCTCTCAAAGGCCAGAATCAGCGTAATTATTTTAGCAGTCCGTGTAATTTAAGGGTAGTGGCGGTACCTCTTGGGAACAGTGCGACATGATGAAACAAACTTAGCAACTGGGCAGGTTTAGAGGATTTTATCAGGAACGTTCACTACTGGTGTAATAAAGCGCCACACCACATCGAACCAGAGAAAACCTCTGCACACCGTGAGATGTGGCCCAAGGAAAACACAGATGGAGAAACTTTCTCTGCTCCATTGCACTCTTGAAAGCAAAGATATATAATCACAGCGGAGAAATCATCTTCCACACTCTACAGGCGCGCTTCACCAAAGACAATAATTTTAGAAGGCCCCGCGCTATTTCAAATAATATTTGTTAAAGACACTCTAAGCAAAACTGTTTGCGGTACCGGAGGCTAGCCAAGGTTTTTTCCTTCTAATGACCCTGGAGGCGTGTTGATGTTGAGAGTTTACAAGGCTGACACATCGCGCAGCACATCTGCAGCGTATTGTCCACGAAATTTCTAGCCTAGACAGATGGCCGTCAAGCCTCTATAATAAAGAACTTGCTGTTTATTCTTATCCGCAGCCTCACATGTTGCGCACCCTAGTGCTACGTACACACTAAACCCGAGACCTTAGCTCCCTTAGGTTTTGTTGTGATCATATGAACTTGCTCTAATGGTTTGTTTTCTCAGAAACATATTGCGGGAGGAAATATACGTTCCATTCACCCACAATTTATTACACATGGTCTCACCGCCTTTCCTCAGATGCCGTCAACAGCGGATAGAAGCACCTGGGCAACGTTGAGATGTACGCCGACTCTGCAGGTGCACTGACCTTGCAAGCAACTGCTCAAAGAGATTGGAACACATCGACGAGAATGATGGCCACGGCAGAGACAGACACGATAAAAGCTGCAGACATCTGAATAGCAGGGCTCAAAGCCTTATGTGTTTTCAGTTTAGATCATTGTTTCTTTGCACTAATCTTTAGCCGCAAAGGTTACTGTGCGCGAGAAGGCAGAACAAAATCAGCAACGGCAATAAAAAGCAAAGAGATGCTAAGGTAACGTGTGTAACGTTTTGGAACATCGAACCCAAACTGCAACGTTAGGTTTCATGGCATTCACCTATGCCTTTTTGCTTGAGACGTGTCTGGCTGGGCGCCTTGTTGATCTCTCGTCCTCAGCCCTGCCTCTTCGCCTCTGAAAAGAACGTGAGTTTCTCTTGGTGCGTTTGGTCAAGGCTCCTTAGAGATAAATGGAAGCGCAGATAATATTTTTTAGGAATAAGATACAGGCGCGGTGGCCTGCAAATTAGCATTGTGCTATTGGTAAATCAGGGTTATTGTATGTGCACTCAGAAGGTTCTTTGTCGGCGCAAGGATAAATAAATTACATAAAAACCAGGAAGATGACTTACCAAGGCTATTTTTAGATGCCCGAGATAAGCTTTTATGCAATACTTGAACTGTTCAGCACGGAAGACTATAATAATTTTCGCTGGGCCAATATTTATTTCATGAAGAAGCATATTTACAAAAAAAACCTACATCACAATATATGTTCCGCTTGTTGAAACTGTATTGTCCCAGCCAGCTTTTAAATAAGCCCACCAAATAGACAGAAGCCAAACAAAAGAAAGAAAACAATCAATAATGAGTCGCAAAAGAATACGTTACAGCGTTGCTGTGTCCTGCACTTGTAATTTTGGAGCGGGTTATCTTTTTGTTCCAGCTGATCTTTTCGAATTCATTGTTTTTTTTCGCCAATGATGTTTCCGTTTGCGTAAATCTGACTGCTTTCAGAGGAACAATATTATGGATTTTTTTAATTACAAATCACTGTTAATTCGTCATAGTCGCCATCTAGTAATGAAAAAAGAAAACGGGTAAGCCTTGTTGTCTTAACCAGCCAAACCTCTGCAAAGGTCTAAGCTGGATATGCAGCATGCTCTCCAAGATTATGGTAGTAGTTTTGCGTAAGTAATCATACCGACGCAAGCACTTATTTTTGCGTTGCACTTTGAGTACCAGGGACGAGCAGTTGAAATACTGCGACAAGAATTCTTCTCGTTTTAAAGTAGTTTAATGTTTGACGATGCTAAGAAGCCTTTCCGGAATGCGCATAAACCCATCCAATAGCGTGATTCCTGCGTTATTTTTACCTTGTTTGCAAGCCAACTACCAGTTTTAGATTTAAAAAAAAATCCATCTATTTAGTATGCTCGTGAATAACAATTACAAGAAATTAAATCTTATGAAAAATAAACATCGTAGCATGGAACGGTAGAATTTTCTGATGGCAGAAGCCTACAGTTCGCCGCTGCAGTATAATAAAATTGTCATAACTTTCGGTTTCTAGTTTTACTTCGTCGACTCATTCCACGCTTTCGCACCTACATAATACCATCTAGAAAAATTTAGCATACTTTCAGAAATTATTTTTTCATGAGAAATAAATTTCCATTTCATTACACCAATAATTTTTTCCGCGTCAGTTGTGCAGTCTGAACAGACCAACGAAAAAAGTTTTTATTATACTTAACCTCTACGAAATGTGCAGGTATTTTTATTGAGCGAATACGTAATATGATTCTATAACTAAGGCAGATACCTAATGACATCAGTGGCTGAAATTCTTTCTTTCTTTAACTGGCACCACAATTAGTTATTATTTGTAAGGAGAACAGTATGATTACATTCTTTTAAAACATTTGTATTTTCGTCTTTAAATTGTGTTTACCTGTAATTTCAGCCTCTTAGGTGATTGAATTTCTTACAGCGGCTGCCACTTGTGAATTCTTGCCTGGAACGAAGGTGCGAATATACACTATACAGCAGATGCGAACAGCTAAAAGCTATGTGTCTGAAATGGTGCCGTGGTGTCTTTCCCGGAATAAGAATTGTGTGTATGCGCACATTGAAAGGAAAGAAAAAATTAGGAGGACGCTTATGCTTCGCCTGAAGAGTAGACGTGATAATACCTTCTCAACCTTTTTTCTTTTTATACCTTTTATTACTCATTTTTCACCTTGTTACTAAACAACAATCAGGTTATCGATCACGATCATCAATCAAAATCACACTTACTGATCACACTACCGATTACAAATCATAGAACACAATTACCAATCACGAGTCATTATTTAGGTTACACTGCACGACATACGACATAGTACGCCACTACATACACTCATACACACCATTTCTTTCAGTACAATGACGCACCATAAAACAGCCTTTTCATTCCGTGCCATTTCAGGCTTATAACTAGCAGATTATTATTAGTTCTTTTTTTGAAATTCATGGCCAACAATTCTGTACAAAAGCGTTTTTGTACCGGTAAGTAATTATGAACGCAATTTTTTTATGTATTATAATATTTCACATTAACAGTCAATACATCCGCAGATCTCCCGTCGGCAGGTTTGCATTTTTTTGCTATTACCGTAATTGATATCATCAAAAAAGTTCCCCATTTCTATTATGGCAGGCTCAAGGGCTCAACGCAAGCTGTGGAAAAACTTTAAAACAAAGATTTTGCAGCACATACGAAATATAGACAATTATCTTAAAATTTTTATAATAGTACCTTATAATTTTCGAATATTCAAAATTTTGACCAACTTCGTTCAACATGACACATCCTAAACACATGTTACTTAGCCGTACACTGCACAACGCGTGCACTAGGCGCCCCATAAAACTACTGAACCAACAACATGCATGGCCGCTGCGTTAACTGCCTGCCTGGCACGCAGAGTATCTGGGTGCGAGCCCCGATGCCGGTTGTTTACGGTAGCATTTAGAGCCTTCAGCGTGGAGACACACCACACTGTGGCTGCGACGCCACGCTGTCACGGGGTTCTTCACGTGGTTCGTCACGTAACCAAGTTCCACTCAGCCAGCTGTAGCTATCACGTACTCCAGGTGTAACCAGAGCTAAAACACCGCTAATTTTGTTTCTATATTCTTATTCAGAGATTCTGGGATTTTTTTTTACTGACACCGGACAGCGGGTGACGCCGAATTTTCAGTAGTACGATCTCCTAATGCTACCACGTAATAAAAGAATTCACACCTTAGAACCGAGTGATGTATACAACCGAACATGGGTTTTTTCATTTAGCTCGGCCTCTGATTACCCTCAACACCCCCCCCCCCCCCCCCCACCTATGCTTTACTATTTCGAAATTGTTGGTGGCACCAGATGCCAACGTTTTTCTTTGCATTTCTGGAGCGAAAACAGACAGTCGTAGAATTAAGAAAACATCGAACTAAATTCGCATACAGCCCATTTCTATTCCTGTCTTTTGGATCATAATCGAAATATGCTTCCTTTTTAATTCGTTGCCTGACGTGTTCACCTCGGCTTATTGTGTGTCAAGCCCACGATTCATGGACATCAATTTTAACAGTCAGGTAGCTGTGGGATACTGTGACGCACTATCAAGGAAAATTTTTAATGGCCCAATCTTTCGATGCGTCGCTAAGTCTGCCTATTAAAATATGTATATCCTTCGCATCCGTTAGAATTATACTGCCTTAGAAAACCAATAGGGAACGTTTCTTGACGGTAACAAAAACATCAATAGCAAAAAAAATGCAAGTGTGCCGAGGGAAGATCAGCTGATTTATTGATTGTTATAACGGGGTGTTACGATGAATGAAAGAAAAGTGCTTTCATAAACAACTTCTTGAAAAACGCGCATGGCCACTATGTCTGGGCATGTTCTTCGAGTTCGTATCTATGTTCGCATAGAAGCGCGCCTAGTGGAGGAGTGCCTCTGAAAAATGATACAAAGCGACAGCAGATTACAGCACTGTGTTGCTACTGCCTTGCTCTAGGCTTACTTTTCACTGCACCAAAAAAATTTTTTTTTGAAGGATTATTGGAAGGAACAACCCGTGAACAGTCAAATGTGACCACCCATGTATATTTGACGACGGCAGAGGCACGACTCGCTGATCCGTATTTGAGTGAAAGAGGATCATGTTATTTTTGGTCTATTTGACACTCTTTTGTTTGTGTTCTCGAGTTGTATGTTTCCGCCGAGATTCTTGTTTGCCTTGGGGCCATCTCCTATTTCCGAGAAGAAAGCGCCGCTTTTATAATCCAGCATAGTGATTTCTTTCCAACGCTCTCTTGCTTTCGGAGAGGCGCTTTCATTTAGCATGCAGCTGTGATAGCGAAAAAGAAAATGATGATACTGCACATCAAATTCACTTTAATGTGCTTCGTCCTTTTCAGTGTGGTACTAAGCAGCTCGTTAGTTTCGCTATATTTTCGATGGGGAACAAAAGAATGCCTTCCGAACCTTCTTTCCAACCCACAAGCTGTAGTTTCAATTCTTTATGTGAATTTAAAAACTGTAAAACGAGTAATACATGGCTTACGTGTTTTATTACCTATAGTTTGTTTGAAAGTGATTCTATTCCTCGTAAGGCCGTAGTTTGTGAAAGTAATTTTCCAGATTTCGAATTATTTTCTCCTTCTGGAATTCATAGGTGCTCCAACTGACGTCATTGCTTCTGCTTAGCAAGCTGTTCATATGGGTAGCTCTAAGTTAGAACGTGGTCATAAGCAAACAAATGGTAAATCGTCCCCGAAAACATTCTACGTGAGGCAGTTGTGGTTCATCAGGCTTCTCTATATTGACTTCTAATCTATGTTACTACGGCACTCTGTGCGTAGACACAGAAAGATTGTGAGTCAGTATAGGGCAGAATGCTTTGTGCAGATATGAGATTTCTACTGTCGAGCTGAATAAAAAAAATCTAGCCTTTAATTTATCGAGCAAAGTAGCATTCCTACGTCTGACCACACATCAAGAAAGTCATCTCGCTCAATTTGGGTGGAGTAAAGGAAGACTTTTGGCATACGTCGAATACATTCTTTGAGTTCAATTTCTGTTCTTTACGTGAAAGCATATTGAGGATGTTAAAAGAGAGCGCAAGCGCTTAACGAAGGGCGCTCAATTAATCTGGACATAACTTTTAAGTAGTATTTTTGACAAAGAAAAACGGCTGTGAGCCTTTCTTGCAGTACATGGTTGCTGCCAGCAGGCAAAAGATATGCTTTCAGGCCCCCCCAAAAAAAACACGCTAGGAGAAACCGGTGCTTGTGCAAATTTCTTGCTTTCGCTTACGCTGATGTATGTGCAGAGCGAGAAACGCTCGTCGGGTCATTATGGCATACAAAATAAAAACTAACTGAGCATCACCCTTGTACCGCTTAATATAACAACTTGATGGCGTCAAACAAGAAAACTGCGTGTTTTGCTGTGCTCCTAACAGCTGTTAAATGAATATATTCCTCCCATATATAGCGCGAATTAACACATAATAGGGATGTTGCTTCAATATTAAAGCGTAGATCCTGTGTCAAATATGATTTGCCTATGCTACCCGTTCCGATTAGTCTATGCAGCAAAAACCTTGTTCCTTATAAAGTGGACAAACGAAAAGAAGGATACATTGGGCAGCTGAAGCGATGTATGACCTACGGCTGACTGCACAGAAAAATTCTCACTACGCGATGCTGGTGTAAGGAGCAAATTAAAACGAAAGATAAATTGAGTCGTTTTCAAAACCAGCGATGGTAAGACATAAACAGGCCAGTTGCTGGCAGTTTGCGGCTATAATCGTGGCAAGGTGTGTAAGAAAAAAGGGAGCTGGCAAAATTTATCATGAGGAATGTACATGTCAGCCTTCAAAATTCAGAATGCAAAACAACGTAGTGAACTGTGCGAGAAATACATTTATCTCACGATTTTTAAGAAATTCCGTCCAGTGGAGGTCCTAAAGAAATATTCTGTTTCAGAAGATAATTTTCGGGTTTACGAGAAAGCTCCGTCAAGTGCACAGATATTTGAGAATTGATCCAGAACGCCAGCTAACGCGGCAGCAATATTTCCGGCTCAAGGAAGCCTGTGAATTGCCTTACCCGTTATCGTAGCTTAGCGAACACAAAAAAGACTACAAAACTAGCCACACGCAAGCTGGACAGGCATAACCAAGACTGTGCTTATGACGGTATAATTGTTAAAAAATTTGGCGTTTTGAATATTCCAAAGCATCTAGAGTTGCACTGAGGAGGAACATTATTATCCGGCTAAAGTTTTTAAGCTGCTTTTCATCGTGTAGGGCTTTAGGCCCCTTTTTAGTCATTTAACTCGCGCCGCTCTCATCCAGTCATCTAGATGCTCGCACAAGCAACGAGACTGCGCATGACTGAACTGTTGCTCGCCATATGTGGCGTTTGCTACGTTGAATGCTTTATAAGGGCACACAGGGGGATTCCTTTAGGAGCTTTCCTAGTGCGCAGGCGCACATTCGGCGGTCAGAACGAGCCAGCAGGATGTACTATAGGCGTCAAATGAAATGCGAAAAGCGGAGCGTGTGGCCAAAGGTCCATTTTACGACATCTGGCTGTAGCTATCAGAGATGGGCGCATTCGTCCGGTTTACTGAAGATTTGCTTCTGTTTTCTTTGACATTCATTTCCGGGCTTTGCCACCGGAGCACCACATGCATTATTTCCAACGACTGCACCTTGCGCCACACAATATCGCCGGTGGCAACGCCTGTGGACCGCGTGGATGAAGCGACCACTCTTGGCTCTATGGATTACGTCGCTTTGATTGTGATTCTATTCTCGGAGTGTTATCAGCGTCTGGTTGTGCTCTGAATAAACGAAGGCCGACGATTGCATGACATCAGAACCAAGCGCTATTCCGCGTCGCAATACTTAACAGATGGTCATTGCATTAAGGTAACCCTAATATGATAGGTCGACATGCTATAAGACAGGAAAGACACACCTGGTGTTTTCGGCAGTCGAAGTTTTCTGACGCTGTGGAGCCTGATTTGAAAACGTTGACTCTTGAAATAACATAAAGTAGAGCCAATTCTCCGTAGTGCAAGATGCATGGTCTTGTGCAAACGCAAGCCTTGCTGCTCTGTTCGCTTTTGAGTCTGCTGGCTTCTGTGACGGTACATGGCTCCGCAGAAAAGCCTCGTGCAGACGATGTCTAATGGTTGACGTGTCGGCACGCAAGGACGACTTTTACCTCATGAGCCATATTGTTGAGGGTACCTACTGCATTGGCCACAAAAAATAGGCCTTGATCCTTGGCGGTAAACCGCTGTCTGCACACACGGGGCATGTCTTCAAGCCGTCCCCCACCACAGAACACCTGGATAATTTTCGTAATTTTAGAAATTGGACTACCCGTTTCCTATGGAATGACGCGTTACTGCACACCATGACACTACAGAGATAATATTAGCCCTCATTTCTCGCACAGTACGCTGACGCCTGAATGTTCCGTTACAGTGTATTTGAGCTTCTCTGACGGCGAAAAGTGCTGACTGCAAGAAACAAGATATTAGGGGAAGGTCGCGTTGGACACCGACCGGAAAGTCATCGGCCTTTTACACCGTTCTCATCGCGACCAGACGCTGACAACACGACGATGATGGAAATAGAAGCAACGCGCCGAAGGCCAGGAAGAAAAGAGCGCTCGCTTCATCGACGGGGTCCACTGCCGGCACCGCCAGCGAAACAGCGCTGTGCAATTATATGCCGGTGGAAACATTTTTGTTGCAGGGAATTTCGACCACCAGGCGTTCTTAACGTGCACGGACATCACACAGAACTCGGGCCTCTAGAATTTCGCTTCCATTGAAATTCGACCGCCACGACCGGGATCGAACCCGCGTGTTTTGGGCCAGCAGCCGAGCGCCATAACCACTGGGCCTCCTCGGCGGCTGCTGGTGGAAACTATGAGTGTGGCGCTTCAGTTGCAAAGCGAGTAAATGAACGTCAAATAAAGCAAGCAAACCCACCGCAAAACGGAAGACAGCACCTATCTCTGCTAGCGTTGAGCAGACGGAGCAAGCTAGAGCTTTGGTAAAGTGCTCAGCTGTTCGCATTTCATTTGACGCTGATAGTACACAAACGGCGGGGCTGCAGCATACCGGGATGCAGAGCAAAGATGGAAGGGGCATCGGCAAGGATGGAATAACTGCTTGGGCTGAGTGGCTGCTGCGCAAGCAGCCAGGTTACATGGCAGTTTTAAGCCCTTATCGCTGCCTCCTTGTCCCATCCGCGTCCCACTGTACTCTTTTATTTCTTTTTAAATGCCCTTGCAACCTTGTATTTTTGTTGCGCCACGCTCAGGTGTAGCACCTGTTCTCTTGTATCCTCAGCCTTGCGCTGTCCCGAGAGGTAGCACATGCTTGGCTCCGTTGTTCTGGTTTGATTTATGGGGCTTTAACGTCCAAAAAGCGACTCTGGCTACGAAGCACGCCGTGGTGAAGGACTCAGGAAATTTTGACCGCCTGGGGTTCTTTAATCTTTCCTGACATAGCACAGTACACAGGGACCTCTAGAATTTCGCCTCCATCGAAATTCGGCCGCCGTGGCCGGGATCACACTGCTTCATTGTTCTATGGTATGATATGGTATGGTATATCAATGTTTAACGTCCCAAAGTGACTCAGGCTACGAGGTACGCCACAGTGAAGGGCTCTACAAATTTCAGCCACCTGGGGTTCTTTAACGTGCACTGACAGCGCACAGTACACGGGCCTCCAGAATTTCGCCTTCGTCGAAATTCGATTGCAGCGGCCGGGATCGAACCCGCATCTTTCGGGCCAGCAGGCGAGCGCCATAACCACTCAGCCACCGCGGCGGCTCCGTTGCTCTATGATGTGTCCCTTTAGAAGCGTTGTTTTGGTCCGAAATAAACCTGTCTCTTTTGTGCTGACTGTTGGTGTGTCACTCGTCGGGCAAGACCAAGGCTTGCGGACCCCGTTCCCAGGAAGGTGAGGCCTTTAATCGCTATCGTCTAATCCCGAAGGAACACGAGCTTATCTCCATGTGCAAAGAGTATCCACCTTGGCATCGGAGTTCCAAACCTATTAATGATCCAATGGGACCAATTTAAAGTTATTATCTAATGCATTTAGGCGAGAGTCGTGGAAGCGAAAACTCACTGCACTGTAAGCGATTATATGGATGCGGATTTCCTGAAGAATAAAGCAAGACATTTCGACGACAACGTTTTGTGCCATTTGATTTCAGATAATACGTCGTTTTATAATCATATATTTTCTATGTAAAGGTTGGTGGCAGGGGACTTTGTACTTTTATATTAAAACACCTGCTTTAAATCCGACACGCCAGCAACCTGGTGCGACACAGTCATGATATTCATGACAAAGCACAACGTGCGCCAGGTAGCGGGACTCATGCACTTTACCACAGCTTTAATATCCATTTACGTTTTTCTCGTTACTGGCCAGGCGCATTATATCTCACTACTGTCAAACGACTAATCTTTGTTTTAGCCCCGTAAGCCAGAAAAATATCTCCAATGTTATTCGAATCATTAGCCACAAAGGTTCCTTGGTATAGTTTTCGCGGTCTTTGCTCCTCATATTTACACGCCGCGGTCTCTCAGTGATTAGGGGGCTCGTCTACTGAGCCGGAGTACACGGGTTCGAACCCGGCCGGGACGGCCGTGTTTTGATAGAGGCGGAACGCTAAGGCGCCCGTGTGCTGTGCGATGTCAGTGCACGTTAATAACCCCCAGGTGGTCGAAATTATTCGGGAGCCCTCCACTACGGCACCTCCCTCTTCCTTTCTTCTTTAACTCCCTCCTTTATCACTTTCCTTACGATGCGCTTCAGGTGTCCGCCGATATGTGAGGCAGGTACGGCGCGATTTCTTTGCTCCAAGAAAGCAATTTTCATTTCATTTTATATTTATTAATACCATCTTGCCGCCACGATTCATGCGTGAGCAAATCAGTTTCTCACGGCAAGCCACAAAAAAGTTGGGAGGATCCCGTAGGTAATTAAAGAATGGCACCTTGTACGAACAAAAATTTTCTCTTTTAAATTTTTTGGAGAAATCTTCCTTCTCCTTATTGGAAATAAGGCTGTGGGAATATTTTTGTTCGTTAATTTAAAATGCAGCTTTGTTTTGTGCACAAACTGCTAAGAAGACTTTAAATTTCCTTGAGCCGTGCGTTGGGTTTTCTCTTCGATATTCCTCAGAACTGTACTATGCAGAATGCCGACCAAGCGTACGTAGAAACTTGTAAGTAGCACTGAGAGATGCGAAAAGTGCCCTCCCTTAAAGAACAACGCTTATACTACAGACGCCAACTGGATATGGTGAAAGGGAGACGGTTGGAATCGAGTGTCTAGACAGAAGCCACACAACGCGCAACTTCCCAACACCCCTACAGACTGCCGGCGTAGCTGTAATTAGGACAGACATGTCAACTTTTGAGAAACTTTACTTTTTTCTGCCAAAGATTTCTCCCATGTTGCGGTCGTGTCGAGTCACCGGTAATACTGTCCCTGACGTCGACTGGGAGCCACAGTAGGAAACCCTTAGCGGTACAAATACGAACCTCGAAAGAATAAGTCAATTCTTAAAGCGACTGCCCCGTCTTACTAAATCCTGATGAGCCGTGCTGTTGCGGAGACATGATTTAAATTGATAACAGTGGAGGACAGACTGAAATGTGAGAAAGCAACTTCTGTTGAACATAGACAACTGTTTTCTTTTTTTGCGTTGTTGCTTTGCGTTCTTTCAGAGTTATATTCACTCTTCTCCATTGCTCAGGAAGAAAACGGCACTTGGATATTTAAAAATCTCCGAATGCCGCAACAAGAACTTTCCCATAATGACTCAAACCGTAGTCTTAGTTATCATTTATAATCTTATATTTCTTGCTAGGTCACTTGATACTGAGCTGCGCAAATGTATAAAGCATACTATTCCTACGTCAAAGAGATGTGCAATCTTAGTTTTCAAGGCGTGACCAGTGCCCTCTTTAAACTCATTCACTCGCACATGTGCCAGACGGCTAATATCAACTACCATTGGAAGAGGCGCATGTGTGCCAATAACGGTCACTAGGCTTAGCGAATGGGGAGGATTTTATTATGCGACGAGAACTCTTTAAAGCAGCCCGTCAGCGAAATGGCAAATATTTAAATCAGGACAACAATGATTTAGGAGTTATTAAGAAAGACGTGACGAAATGCTTTATAATTCAACTATATACACAGCCCGCGACACTAGGCGCCATGAAGCAAGACTGCGAAGTTTGCTTGAGAAGTGTTTCCTTTCATGTCGGTGGACTTGCCTATTCTTGACATCAGTAGGTTTGCACATCATAATCTTCTGGTCGTCAGGTCTTATGCTGCGCTTCATGAGCCTCCGACTCAAGGCCTGCATGTCGTCGTTTCCTGCACTCTCGTTAACTGAAAGTTCCCGAAGTTCTTCAGAGTGATGCTTCAGGCGACCTATCTGCCGTCTCACGGTAGCTCTGTTTTCTTTTATGGTGCCCTCAAGAGCCACGCACCACCTGCAATCTAATGCTCGCGTCATGAAAGCTCCCAGCTACGAACAGTGCGATACGGCCACAAGCCCCTCTTAATATAAGTGTCATCCGATAGAGCGCACGCATTAGCTTGAAGACAAAACTTACCAAACGGTAGAACCTGGCTTTTGTGAATATTGTGTTTTTGAATGGTCGCGTTTGTCCGTAGGGTGAAAAAGTATCATCATGTCGCTTGTACGTCCTCAGAAAGTAGTACCCAAACTATCTCCCTAAGCGCACAGGGGCTGCAGACGACGACAAAACTACCAACTGGAGGTTGTTTTCTTGTACCTGTAGTAGGAACGTACGCATGTACACAATCAGAGCACTTGTCTAAAGGCAGTGATCGATGTTGCCCTCAGAGATAAGTCCTTATTCTTAATACATGGCAAAGGGTTATCAATGTCACGCTTAAAATAGCGGCTGCATGAAGACATCCTAACGCCTCGGGGCACCTCCTGAAAACAGGCGGTGAATAGCATTTGCGAGCTGCCCGCCTGACGGCCTTCATTATAGCAAGTTTATTGCTTATTTTGTAGAGAACTGTGGTAGCTGTGCTGTCGTTATAGATATCTTCGAGTATTTTCACATAAGGTATTTTACCTCCTGATCCCGCATTGTCTGCATGATGGCTCAGGTTTCCATCGAGTCAAATGCTTTCTCGTAATCGATGACGGCTATATACATAGCTGTTGTTTATATTCTGCGCATTCCTCTATCACCTGACTGATAGTGTGAATGTCGTGTATTGTCGAGTATATTTAACGAAAGTTTGCCTGGTCATTTCTTTGATTGAAGTCTAAGCTTGTCCTCATTCTATTACCTCAATAAGTACCTTGCAGGCAACGGACAGTAGGCTGATCGATCTGCAAATTTTCAAGTCCTTGATGTCTTCCTCCTGGTGAATTATGATACTGTTAGCGTTCTTCCAAGCTTCTGGTACGCACGAGGTTATTAAACGTTGCGTATAGAGGGTGCTTAGTTTTACTAACACGCTCTCCCCTCGGTCCTTCAACCGAGCTACTTTTACTTGATCCTCACCAGCTGATTTCTCTCTTTGCATTGCTCGTAAGGCTCTCTTTACGTCGTCTTTCGTTATTGGCGGGAGGTCCCATTGCAGTGCTCAACTGCTTCTCTCATAAACAATCTGATTTCTTTGGCTACTGTATACATTTTGTGTAGAACGTTTTGGCTACTTTAACTGTCTTATCCATGTTGTTAATGACATTGTCCGCTTTTTCTCTTAACATATACATCTCATTTTTACCTATGCGCATTTTCCCCTTCACAGCTTTTAGGCTGCCTTATTTCATTAAGCCTTGCTCGATACACTCCGTATTACACTTCCTTATGCCTGCTGCCCCCTTCTGCTTATTTATTAACTTCGATAGCTCCGTTAGCTCTCTTTTGTCTGCAGAGCTAGACGCTTTCCTGCTTTGGCGTTTCTTAGCCAGGTCTTTTGTCTCACGAGATAGCTTGCAGGTGCCTTGTCAAACCTTCCAAGTGCCTTCTCTATTGCGCACTTCGTAATGATTTCTGTGAGTATATTTTTCATTGCTTGAATATTAAGAATGTATTCCTCAGTTAAACCCTAATATCAGTTCTGCAGAGATATCCTGAATTCCTCGACTGAAGCCCTCTGACACTGAACTGAAGCATTACTTCTTGCTATGGTTTTTCTTCTTCCCCGTCCCCCAACCTTGGCCACAGACTTTCCTTTTTTAATTAATGTTTAATATGGCCAACACCCCCCCGCCCCCCCCGCTCCATGGGGATGAGGCCTCGAGGCACGCTGACTGCAATTCTCTGGGACAATTTTCTTGGCAATTAAGTGTAAGGTAAACAGCCAAAGCATCCACCTTCGTGCGGAGCGGAATATAGCTTTTAGTTCTAGTTAATCGTTTGCTTCTAAATCTTACTGTACTGATAACAATCGTTATATAGGACATATTTCCAACACAACTGCACATTTTCTACGGTATACGAAGCACTTCTAATTATAACAATTTTTATTTTAGGTAGGTTTATGCAAAGCTTGCCTAGATGACACATGCTAAGCCTTATCGCAGCCAGGCGGAATGACACAGTTGCTGTCGCTCTGTCCGTGTGTCTTCCTCTTTATTGCCAAATAATGCTGTCACCATTTATACTGGATGTGCGCCTGCTGCGATCACATGTGAATGCTTACAAAAGTCGGTGCTGTATAAAATTTCTCCTTCCACCCGCTGCAGATCATGCTGAACATGCGTGTTTTACTCTCTTGCAAACATACTGTAAATATTTCGCGACCGCAGCAATTTTCTAGAGATGTGCGATGAAGGCTTTAATACTCTTAACGTTCCTTGTTTTATACATGACTCACTGATGGGAAAAAAAGAGCTACTCATTTTGTTACAAGCAGTATTAAAATTACAAAATAACAAGGATCATTAAGTGTTTGCTGTTGTGCGGATTCCTCAAGAAACTTCACGTTTTGTTAAAGCAACGTTCTTTCCAGAAAATGCCAGTAATTGGTAAGAGTTCTTGCTCACATCAGTGCTTTTATGAACCACCCAAAAAACACACATCAATAATATCTTGCGGTTTGAAATTACTTTCTTATTCATCACTGTGTTTCAAGCAAAAATTACTTAAAAAGTACTGCGAGGCCAGACAAAGAAAATTAGAAAAATTTCCAAATGAACCCAACCTCGTTAAATAATGAAAAGTGGCCCTTCCACTTAGTTCTAACCGGGTTCTTCCTAAGCAGCGGGATAGAGAACGAGTAATGACATCTTATTACGTTCACTTTTCAAACTTGCAGTGCATGCTGTTGCATAACATTGTGAATATTACTCCCAGCTGAAAGGATTAATAACAAGTATGGGGCTTTCTTTCGCAATAAACCAGCGATGCTTTTCGGAACGTGCCTCTTAAGCGAACTGCAATGGGCGTTTTTTTGCGTTATTGAGGTTCCGCAGTTATTATTTTTTTATTATATGGCATCTACCAAAGCAGCCATGTCGGGAAAGCAGCGCAACTGGGATACATTAACCCCTACTTCACTCTTGCTTTTGTTAACGGTTGGACTCATATAGCCCAGTGATGAAAGCAACGTCTAAAGCAAAAGCAAACGCTAAAAACAGACGAGGGCACGAGCAACACAGGAGACGTCTACACTGCAGCTGTCTACACTGCTGCCCTTCAACACAAGCGAAGAGCGTCAGTGTGGAAAGGTTCCTAACACTAAGGACTAGTTGTGAAGAAACGGTGAAGTGCTTTTTCTTAACCAGAGTTTACGCTGCAAAACTTAATGTGGTTAATGGGGTTGGGTACAGAGCCCAGCTGACCTTGGCCCAAATCGCGGCTTTGTCATAAGCACAAGATAAAGATTACTCGGCGCGTGTTGCGAGTTGCCATTCCACGAGCCACACCGATATGATGAGACCGCTCGGTAAGACGTCAAAAATTCGGTTGCTTTCTTTGACAGCGTTGACATAGGAACCTGATGGCGGCAAGCTTCACGTGGTGACTACATTGCGCCGGCAATTATTTGAGGCTTCATTTTACCTTGATCTCCTGCATTCTTTTTAGAAGGCCAGATATGTTTCTGCTGCAAGAAAAATGCCACCTGTGCAAGTAGATTGTTATGCTACCGCGCATTTCGCACTAAAAAAGGTGCGGTTTTCGATATTACTTATAAGTTTGCTTTGTCAATGCAGGCGTTATTATCAAAAGAAATTAGCGCATCAAAATGTTTAGTAGTGAAGCCGAAATTACTTGTTAATAAACTAAGATAACCGACTGCAGTACGGGTGGTTTTAGTCTTGTTTTGACTTTGCCGGCGTCGCAAGCTTTCCTGGATACGCTTCCACGTTCCTACCACAGCAGAAATTGTGGAAATAAAGAGATGTTGCTGGGAGAGCTCCGTGTGTTAAATATTAAACACCAGTTGTGCGCTGACGTGTACGAACCTTCTAATTACTAACAAAGATGACTTGCTCGCGGTGCTAGGTAACGTGGCGCAATTTAAGCACCTACTTGTTTATTTTTGAACAGTCTAGCATACTGGCTCGTTGGCGTTTCAAATATCCTCACGTAAATGTTGACGACGGATCTGTCTACCTTCCCATGCTGCTTCTTTCATTGGCTTTGGGCAAGCTTGTCTACACTAATGATGTTTCGCATTTCGGACCCGTTCTTTATGTTGGTTTTCTTTTTGGTTGCGTACATGTGATTTGGCGCAGCAGTGCAAGTAAAAAAGTGGGGCTCGTAAATGCTGAAATATAAAATATTTTTTTTCAGGAGATATTTATGAAGATCAGAAATATTCAAAACGGTCGCCACCAACTCTTTCAATATAGCTGCTAATTGCACCTACTTCACTGCTGCTATCCCCCGCTGCTTGCACATATTGAGCTTATGTGTACTCCTTAAGTTGACATAAGCAATTGTGCGTGGTCATGCCTTTAATTAACCTCAGTGATTGATAAGAATCGTTTAGCAGATCCCTGAAAACATTTTTTTGTGTGTGTGGTATTGCCAAAAGTTTTAGGTGTTTATATTTTTACTTCATGCTGAAGGGTAATCAGTAGTATATATATATATATATATATATATTTATATATATATATATATATATATATATATATATATATATATATATATATATATATATATATATATATATATATATTACGCGCATCCGATTTCACTGCTTTCGACAACATCGGAGCCGCATCAAAAACAAGTGTCACTGTAAGTGAACTGTTGACAATTAAGAAACAGAAACAAATGTTATCTCAGCTGCTTCGAATGAGCTGAAATAGCACACAAAATTTTCCTGACAGAAATTTGTTTAAAATAATTCATAAAGTTGTGGAAATTTTTTTTTTCAGAATAATGCGTTTTTTTTACACAATCGCTCATTCTCTGCAAACGCCCAACATTTCTTCTTGGAAGTAGTTGTCGTCAGTATAGGTACGGGCTGAAGTTTTCGAATTAAACCGAAAAACCTGTAAACATCTGCCTATTTTAACATTTCAAATTCGCTTTGAACCGAAAGTAATTTTGATTCACGACAAAGCTTGTCGGTATAGAGTGCTAGTTACAAAAAAATCGCAACAGATTATTAACAAAGTTTGCAAGCCAGGAGAGCTCGAAGAGCACAGGATTGTGAGAATAAAATCGTGCGTTGCAAGTTTTCAGACATTTATCTGCTAGTTTAGACACATACCTGATATTGATAGGGTACCTCCACAGTATTAAAGCTTTGGCTACTAGCGTAGCTCTTCCTGCCCATAGACAGTGACTGCTTTATTATTGATATAATACTTTCTCCCTGAAAATTTTCAGAGGCTGTGAGGCACTTACAATGTTTGTAATTGTAACAAGCCATGGCCGACGTGAAACAATACATGCTGGTCTACAAAGGCCGCCGTTTTATAGCTTCCGGGTTGATATTACGTTACTTTCATCGTTGCTGTCATAGAGCAGACTGCATGACCCCAGGTCGTCGTTTTCTTGTTGGGTTTTTAATCATTTTTTCTTTTCCTTCAAATCCAGAGCTTTCCTGTTGTGAAGTTTGCTGATTGTAGAGTTTGTTCCCTGATTCAAAGAATGGGCAGTGCGTCGCAAGCAACACAAACCTTACAAACCAAAGCACAAACAGCAAAGAAAATGTAACAAATACAATTTGAGGAAAAACATGGAGGCTTGAAAAAGGCAGAAATATTTCTGTAGTGTTAAGTCCACCGCAGCCATTCCTAGCACAATTTTTTTATAATGTTTTTTTCTAGCTTCCCGCTTCTTATCTTTTTTAACGGACACGCAAAAGAAGAAAGGGCAGTGCAAATATTACTTCCTTCCGTCCTCTCTTCTGTCTTGTGCAAGCTAAAACTGTGGTTATCAAGCGCGTGCGGAAGTATATATGCTGGGTGTCATCTAAAACATTTTCTGCGTGGGTTTTTGTGTACGCTACTAGATGCTACCAAATATGTAGACCACTTTGATAGAGGTACTGCTTTCAGCGTTAGCTCATAAGACCGCTGATGGTATGAACAGATCATTATTGCAATATGAAAATTCCGTGTTTTTTTTTCCACCACACGTTAGCGAAACTAGTATACTTTTATGTGGACGTAGGCGTAAGCGTTGTTTCTTGATATACAACAACCGTAAGGAGTGGGAGATTAGTTATGATAATATACCCCCGCTCTCTACCAGAGCGCAGGATTTACTACGCAACGCGACCACTCACATTACCAAAGAGACCGTTGTCTGCTTGATAGGTTCATGCCCTGCAGCCCTTTCTGTAAATTACACGGTCGTATCTATTCCTAGCGCATCTTGGTTACAAGTTTACCCAAATACCATATGTGATGAAAAAATGCTAAATAACAGCGATATTTATAGGATGCGTAAATGTGGTGCTGTTCAATAAAAGCGTTTATTCTATCTTGATGATGTTCAATTTTCGCCTGTCAACGCCAAGCAACGTATTGAATAGGCATAAAGCACAGGAATTAATTAGACCAGATGAGAATCCAGAGATATTGGTGCGAATGTTTGTAATGTTTACTTTACATGTTCAACACCATATTATTAGCACACTGCTTGTGATGTGAGAGCGATCAGTTTTTCTTTCAAAATTTTATCACAGGCAACTGTTTATACTTTGTTTGAGATGGTCGTAGTTACTTGTGCGCCTTAACTCAAAAGTTTTTCGTTAGCATTAAATTAAACGACGCTAATAGTTGGGGTCATTCTTTACTACGAGCACAACTAAGCTCAATTGCAGCTGTGGTCTGTGTTCAGTTGCCATATTGTTTGCGGGAGCGAGATCCCCCTAATATGTGGTTTCCGTTAGGAAGCGTTTCCCTGTCTCCCTGCCGGTCGGACTGGCGTTTTAACTGCTTAACAATATGCCACTTTGGAGATTCGGAGCTGACGACGCGATCGTCCGGAAACTTCTTTGTCCTAGCAAGTCGGCGTCCCCACCATCATGGAAAAACAGATCGACTCTTTTATCGTTTATGCAGAAAAGCAATGCGTTCCCCCCGATCAGTGCCCCCTCTCTTCCTTGTTTATTTTCCTGCAGTGCCTACATGAAGAAACCGCTACAGTGCCAGTTAAATAACAATGTTTTGTCTGCAGGAAATGTTAAAGCATTTGTAATTCGTTTTAAAACGCGTTGACCTGGCCTTGCTGCAACAACGACCCATTGAACCGTGGTATGTCGCATTTTATTTTTGAGTTTCACTAATACTGTCCTGTCTTTAATTTATCTCAAACTTATTTCTTGCTCTAAATTACATTATAAACAGAAAATTTTCCCGTGGACTTCCCTTTCTCGCTTTGGTCGCTGCTTTTGTAGGCAACGCCCGAATAGATTTACAACTTTTTTCTTTCATGACTGAATAAATGTAACAGTAGTATCTGCAGTTAGCCAAATGAGAACTTAGAATAAAATTATAGAAGGTTTGTGGCACCTTAGACATATTGGCTGCATTGCGGTGTAGTTTATTAACATTGCAAATAGATTTCAAACTTAATGTGGTGTTTTCGAAACTTGTCTACATTTAATCACACCGTCAACTATAAATTTCCTTTGAACGCGTAGCATGCACCTTGTGATTCAGTTTGAAGAGCGGTCTGCAGCGCTGTGCTTGTTCTGACTACGGACTGTTGGTTACATTTGCAATGTGGTGCGCTGTAGTGGTCGTTGCAAAAACGTCAATTTTCTGTCTGGCTTCTGTAGGATTTGCTCGTGATTAAAATACATGCAGATTTTAGGTACCCAATTTTTTTTTGCTCCTTCTCTGGGAAACCTCAGGCAAAAATCGCAAGGAAACCGCGTCGAATTGCACGGAGAACTTCAGCTCGAAACTGAAGTGAACTATTCTATTGTTTCTGCTCCTTCGCTGAAGAAACCGGTTCGGAACCAGATCAAGCACGCTGTGAAAACTGTCAAAAGTTTCGACTTGAGGCAAAGCGAAGATTCCTCAGGTTTAGAGCACAGCGCGGTTCCCGAGTTGTCTCCTTAATTAAAAGCTGCAGTGCCTGGACAACAAGCGTGGCGATAGGGACGTGAGTAGACTTGCGCCTCAGCATGGGGCCAAACAGCGAATATACTCGGCGCGTAAAAAAAAATTCTTAACAGCAGTAATGAGTCTATTCTGCTGACTGACTTTATGTGTGTCAGAACGAAAGCTAACCCACGCCTTCCCGGTCATTACCGCTACCGTCCAATTCGGGGAACCAGTATAGGAGGAGTGCGCGCCACCGGAAGCTAACGCATTATGAATGAAACTGCCCTAGAGAGAGCTATGCCCTTACTGCAATCCATTCCATGCTTGCACCTCTTCTGAATGACAAGGTAGACCACAATTTTACCTGGACGCTCACATATTTTTTTTTCATACCAAAGAAAGATAAAAATTTAATGAAGGTCGGAAATAAAACTATTGCGTTCTTTGAACATTAACTGAACGTCGCACCTTGACAAAGCTTTGCATTACAAGAGGAATGAATGCACAATGGTTTAGTGGTTGTCCTAGCGATGTTTGAAATAAAAGCATCAACACAACATAGAGCGTGCCGTTTTTTGCAAAGTCTGGCTGTGTTTTTTTTTTATGAGTACTGGGATGATAACAATTACTAAGCCAATCAGTGTAAGCGACTTCACCCTCTTGTAAAATTGCAAAAAAAAAAGATGTCAGGTGGTATGAATAAAAACTTGGGGCAAAAAACCGAAAAACTACCAACAAAATGCCATTCGTGATCATCCCTAGCGAAGGAATATTCATCGAAAACCACAGTCAAGCTCTGATCGATTTCTAGCCACATGTAACGCGCTTCGACATGCGTGAAAAATGTCCATCATCATCGCGCGCCCATGTGGGGAGGATGCCTTCTGAATGTGCGAGTATATGCGCTGTCAGAATGGTAAAAGCGATAATCTCTCTTTGTTCTTTTTTTTTCGTGTTGTTTTAGCACTTTCGAAAAATGTAAATAAACAACCACGCAAAGCAACCCCTAGTCTTTGTGCGCTTCTGTGTTTACTGTGTTTACCCTCTGGCTATATCTTCCTCCATTTTTTCTAATGTTCTGAAACACGCTTTTTTTTTCTAACTACCACTGTTTCACTGAAATCTTTCGGTTATTAAAACTCGACAGCTATAGCGTCGTAATTATTTTATAAATCCGGGAATTTCCTTTTGTAACAAAAAAGAACACGGAGCTGTTAGGAAGCTCAGTGCTGTTGTCATTCAACTTCTTTATTGTTCATCTTGTTTCATTTGTATTATTTCTAGTTCGTTTATCTTTATTTTCAGGAGTTTCGACATTTTTCCTAGGTAGCAGGTAATTATTCCAAAGCCGACGAATATAATTTTGTTGCTTCAATCTGCTAACATATATGTCAATATGGCGTTTGTTGACGCTGGTGACAGAGTGCATGCCGCCACCTAGGCCGAAAACAGAGAATGCTGTGTTCTACAGCAAACAAACTATTATTAGCTAATTTCCAGGGGACGTAAACCGATAGCCCTTACTTCACCCATCTCATTTGACGCGTGTTGCCACGATACATTTATATCATTTGTCTCTTTCATATAAAGATGCAATGTTTTCGCACCTCAACAAGACCGACGGCTTCGTGGGATGCCGCGGTTCCTCGACAAGTACCGAAGTTCTTGATGAAGAAAGAGTGCCGTCGGATTCCGGCGCTACCGGTCTTAGTCGCTCCCTCGAGCAAATGCCCAGTGCTTTCGTTTGTAAGAGATATTATGGGCTGAGTCAGTTACTTCTACATTCATGGCCACGAGTGGTCCAGGCACCAGAATTTCAATGTTGGCGAAATCAGGCCTGGCTGCAGCACCTGGAGTATCGGTTCAGATCAACCGATAACGCGACACTACTTTGTAGACAACTACACACCTCTCTTCGTTCCCCAGAGTTGCTTACCAATACGAGATCTCTGCACTAGAAATTTCCAGGCTGCAAAGAACCCAAGAAGCCAGTCGCAAAGGGTAGCCCTTTAAGCTCTGGAGCCTTATAACTTAACTAAGATAAAAACGTGGGCTTGTTTGCCCGCAATAGGTAGTCAGCAGAGAGCAATATCTCAGCTGAAGAGGTCAGTTTCTTCTTTTTTTTTGTCAATGGTAGCGGGGTTTTTTTTTCCTTTATTCTTTCTTTATTCTCCGAAACAGTACACAAACTGTTGCTTGGACCCATAGCCTTTACGGCTAGTGAGGGGTCCAAATACAACACAAGCACAATACTACCGCAGACCGTGTAAAATAAAAAACTTCAAGATTAACACACACAATTGATTCCTACATTTCCATTGATTAAATAGTGTTTTAAAGATGTTGAAAAGTTATTTTTTTCTTTAACTTCATTCGGGATTTCATTCCACACATGGGCTCCACTGTATTCTAGGAGTCTCCGGCCGTACATATTGTAACAAGGTGGTAAATTAAATAGATTGTTAGTTGCAGCTCTTGTTTGTTTCATTGGTAATCTAAATAAACTAAGGGGCAGGGGGTTGTTAGATTTTATTACATTGTTTACTATTTCAGCTATCTTCAGTTTATATGCCATTGATAGGGGTAAGATACGAAGCTGCTGAAAGAGTGGCCTGCTGGGGTGTGTATTATTTGAATAAGTTATCATACGAATAGCTCGTTTTTGAAGGCGAGAAACAGGATCTAGATATGTTTTATATGTACCACCCCACGTTTCCAGGCAATAAGATAATTGACTGTGCACAAAGGCGAAATACAGAACGCGCAGAATTGGAAGATCAAAGCAGTCCCTGGCCTTTAGTAAAACATGACAACCATAGGCTAATTTGGAGCAAACATTATTAATTTGTTCTTTCCAGTGCATACCAGACGCGAACAGGACACCAAGATACTTGTATTGAGGCACCCTCAGCAGAGTCGTGTTGTCGATAGTTACAGATATACGTTCGTAGTTCATGTTCTTCCTGCGCGAGTGAAACACGGTGTACTTTATTTTCTCAGTATTAAGGGCCAACCGATTACTTTTAAACCACTGCGAAACTTCACCAAGCTCTTCATTAATTATACATTTAAGTGCCACTAAATTTTCCCCTGTAAAAAGCAGTGCAGTGTCATCAGCATATATTACAGCTTTCGAATATTTCAGCGTTGATGGAAGGTCATTAATATACAGGGAAAAGAATAGCGGCCCAAGCACGGAGCCCTGAGGCACACCTAGATTAATGCTTTGCGGTAGTGAGGCTAAATTGTTCATGACAACATATTGTTTCCGTCCTGTAAAATAGCTTTTAATTAGATCACGAATTTTCCCTCTTAAACCGTAGGTTTCCAATTTCTGTTGTAGTATAGTGTGATCAATCGTATCGAAAGCTTTTGATATGTCTAAATATACTACTATGGCCAGCTTGTTATTATGCAGTGCAGAATTTATAAGTTGTGAAAGAACAAGAACTGCGGATGACGTTGACCATTGGGGCCTGAAGCCATGCTGATTATGACATATAATGTTATATTTATTTAGAAAATTTTGTATACGTTTACAAAGAACCTTTTCAAAAACTGTATTAATTGCATTTAATACCGATATTGGTCTGTAGTTTCGCGGATCAGATCGCTCACCGCCTTTATAAATAGGTACAACCCTTGCAACCTTCAGCTCGTCAGGATATATTCTGTTTGCCAATGAATGGTTAAATATGTGTAGTAGATGGATCGCTAGTATATCAATGTTGTTTTTGATCAGTCTAACGGGTATTGCATCAGGTCCTGCCGCCTTGCCGGCTGAAAGGCTGCCGACTGCAGTGATTACTTCTTCTATGTCTATGTCAGGCAAAGCAAAACTGTTATTAACACGTTCCGGCATCTTCGCGGTAGGTGCGTCAGCATGAACTTGCGCGGCAACCGTAGGCCCAATAGAGGTAAAATAGGTATTGAATGATTCTACTGTGTCTTCGTCAACTGTCTCAGGGAGTGTTGCCGTACTGGATCGCAGGCCGATTGCGTTGTTCACTATATCCCAAATTTTTTTTGTATTTCCATGCGCCTGTTTCACCAGTGATGAATAATATTCTTTTTTTCTTTTTCTCATAAGAGATACAGACAAGTTCCTGCAGCGCTTATACTGAGTTAGGTAGTATTCGTTTGATCTCAACTGCTTCCATTTGCGATACCATTTGTCCTTATCTTTTAACACGGCTAATATTTCAGTATTCATCCAAGGACACGTTGGCTGGCTGTATTTATTAGTGTTCGGCAGAGAGCTCTGTTCAATGGCATTTTTAAGGATGTCTAAAAAGTTCTTACACTCAGTATTGACGTTTTCATCATATGCCGTAGTGAAGTCGGCTTGTTCTAATGTTTCACGCAGTGCTACATAGTTTATCTTACTACGAATTTTACACTGCGTCAACTGCGCTTGTAGAGGCAGGTCTTTTTCTATTACAAGAAAAATGGGTGAATGGTCGGCTACCACCTCAGCGCAGGTACCGGCAAGCACACCTGGGACAATATTACAGAGGGCGTGATCTATTAGAGTACTTGAAGTACTTGTTACGTGGGTAGGTTCTGTAATAAGGTTACGTAAGGCAAATGATTCGAGAAGGAAAGTGTAGCTGTTCTGTACTCCATGTGATAGATCTAAATTGAAATCGCCCATTATGACAATATTAGAGCGACGCCCATGAAAACAATTTGTTAGAATCATTTCAAACTTCTCAAGGAACTCCGTTATCGATGTGTTTGGTGTCCGATAAACCACACCAACCATCAAACCATCCTGAAGTTTTATGAACAGGGTTTCAATGCAGTCAAAACTAACAGACGCCACTCCCATTAGCTGGTAGGAGACACTATCTCTGACAAACATCCCTACTCCACCTCCCCTTGCTCGTGTATCCCGTGGCTGGGATAAAAATTTATAACCCGGGAAAGAGACTACTTCATCACGCTTAAGCCACGTTTCACTCACGGCTATTACATCAAAACAGGATTCATACCTTGCCATGTGTACAATCAAGTTATTTAGATTACTTCGTATGCTGCGCACGTTACAGTGCAAAATTGAAAAGCTTTTATCACGCATCAAATCGTCAACTTGTTGAAACGTAAAAGCCATGTCAAAAGAAACAGGAAAAATGTCATGCTAAGATATGAACGACAGAAAAAAAGAAAAGTCACACAACGTTGGCCAAGTCACCTTCACTTGTGATGTGCAGAACAGTAGAGTTGTCTGCCCTACGCATCAAAATTTTTCCTTGTGACAACCAAACAAACTTCCAGTTGTGGTCCTTAGCTGCTTTCTTTGCTTTAGATAGTAGTACTTTGTTTTCAACGCACAGGTGCTCATTAACAAACAAGGGTTCTTGTTCTTCAAAACCAAGCAGTCTCGTGTTCAGTTTGGTCTTTTTAGCTGCATTGAGCACTTTATCTCGGATAGACCTTGTGACAAACTTGACCACCACGTTTGGCTTATCCTTATCTTTAGAGCACACTCGATGCACTACATCAATGTCAGACTCGGCAAGTGCGACACCCAGGCAAGAAGCCACCTTCTGAACAGAGTTTACAAGGTCCTCATTCGGAGCAAGCGGAAGTCCCTTGATTTCAAGATTTATGTTCCTGGTGAACTGTTTTATCTCTAACATCTCTTTTTTTGTCTCTTGCACCTCATTTCTCAGAAGCTCATTTGTTTTCTGATAATGTTCATTTTGTTTTTTGACTTCCGCAAGCTCCCGACGAAAACCCTCCACATCTGCCTTGAAGTTTTCAAACCCCTCATTCATGAAGTCAATTGACTCTTTAATGCCAGAGAGCTCAGCGCGAATTTCAGTGCTTGAGCCGCCCATTTTTTCGACGCTGCTTTTCATGTCGGATGCAAATACATCAAGTTTAGTTAGAAGTTCGGTAAGAATCTTCGCTACTTCCTTAATGCTCCCTGGAGGCTTATCCCCGAGAGCCCTGAAATCTTGTAGGGCATCCTTTGCACTGTCCATTTTCGCGCTGAGGAGCTCGGCGAAAGCACCCGACAAAGTTAGTCCTAGAGGCGACAAAAATTACACCACAACACACCTGGCAGCAGCAGCGACGGCAAGGTCACGATGCCGTTTACAATAAAGCATACGAACAAGCACCAACCTGAAAAAATTGAAGACAATATCTTGATATGCTGTGTGCGTGTCCGCTGCTGCTGCCAGAATGTGAAGATACGTGTTTCGCACGGCTGCAGGTAAGCGATAGTCCAGGTGGCGCTCACTGTGGGTGCCAGACACGCCCACCTCGGTTATCCTCTGACGATGACACGGGGCAGTACGTCGATGAAATGCTGCAGGAAATTGTAAAAGCGGCGTCGCGATGAGTGCCAGGAGAACGGAAGAGGCAAGGCAGCTGCCAAGGCCACCACCGGTAGAGCACCACCGGTAAAGCGTACAGAAGAGCCGTCCAGCGTCTAGTACCTGAAAAAATTGAAGACAATATCTTGATATGCTGTGTGCGTGTCCGCTGCTGCTGCCAGAATGTGAAGATACGTGTTTCGCACGGCTGCAGGTAAGCGATAGTCCAGGTGGCGCTCACTGTGGGTGCCAGACACGCCCACCTCGGTTATCCTCTGACGATGACACGGGGCAGTACGTCGATGAAATGCTGAAAAAATTGAAGACAATATCTTGATATGCTGTGTGCGTGTCCGCTGCTGCTGCCAGCGGACACGCCGTCATCTCTCTCTGCTGCCAAAGCAAGCAATTTCTCGAACGTCTAGACCAACCGACTGTTTCAGTGACAGCCAAAAACCAAGACCTGTTGAGGGCAGAAATTCCGGCCTTCAATTCTCATTAGCGCGTGCATGCCATGCCCATGGGACTCTATTGTGGCGAAGAGAAGATGTCTGGTTCACACCGCCATCGCAACGAATCAGCGGTGAAGTTTCGGCTTTTTCTTGCGGAAAATTGAAGCGCTCTGGTTCTTGCCCGTCGAAAGTGATCACGATGATGACGAGTTTTTTGCAAACCGGGGTATTGTTTTCGAGGTGCTAGCGAGTTCTCCCGCGGCAAAGCGTTTTTAGATTGCATTACACTTCTCACCGCACTTCTCACTTCTCACTTCACTTCACCGCAGCTTGCTGCGGTGACTTGGGCTGCCGACGTCATGTCCCGGCATGACCTACTTGATGCAGTGCAGGACTGCGCAGTGGCCCAGGGACCCAGCTGGGTCTAAAACTCACTTGCTCAATAAAGTGTTTCTGTCTGTCTAGCTTGTTCCTCGGAATTTTAAAAGTGCGAAGGGTGCATGAGCCCTTAATAAAAGTAGAGGAGCGAGCGATGTGGAGACTTCTTTACAACTGATTCGTGAAATGATACTGCTAAAGACTTTTTTCGTTATTTTCATCAATGCTTTGTTTTCGCTGCTCATAAGACTGACTCCGCCCATCCAGCTAACCTCGTCTTTCCTATATTGTGCTCATGTCTTATTTAGTTGGACTCTGGAAGGAATAATTATTGGTCTTACCTAGAGGTGCTGCGGTGATCTGCAAGCATATCGCAGAAAAAATATTTAACTAATAAAACCTCTTTTGTTTTTGTGCCGGATGATCCCCATACGCAATGAGAACTTACCAACGTTTAGGTGTCCGAGTGTCCACTAGGGAGAAGGCAACTGTTCAAGAAAACCCGATGTCACTTTTAAACAGACGTTGCCGTTTTGTGAAACACAAAAAACTTTTTGAGTTCATTCGTAGTTTATTGAAACATTGGCTCAATATACTATATTTATAGCAACTGCATTCAGTTGAACTTGTACCTCACACCACTGTTTCTGAGAAGAATTCTTGCGCCATGTTTTAGTGCCAGCGCTCTTCGTCGATGAAGTCCAGAGGAACAACTCTAAATGAAACACGCCATTTTATTTGGGAAATTTTAAGTGTAAACAAGCCGAATCGATTGTTGTCGCCACTGCAGTGCTCCAAAAAGATGATTATGACAAAAAAGAGTAAATATGAAACAAAACTTTAAAAAAGGACTAACACGTTAGTTTCTATTTCATCACTAATGTTTTCAGAAGGTTGCTTTAATAAAGACATTCAAAAAGATATTTTCCGTTCTTTATAAGGGTATGCCATTCATGGCCGCTTCATTTACCTTAGAGAAAACTTCAGGGAAATAGTTTCCCCTCATTTATTTTAAATCTGCTTTGCAGACCTCTAAGGCCAAGAAGCCAACACGCGTGCGGTGTGCGTTTTCTAACGAGCTATTTTAGGTTTCATAACAACACACATGACGCACGTGGAATGATTCAGTGCACAAAACTTCAGAGTGGTTGCGCATTCACCTGCACGACCATTGGCCTGCTCCCCAAGTCTAGGTTAGGACAAATACAAAACCTCCGACAGCGCTGGTAGCTTTTAGGAAGCGTTTTCGTAGAAAAATGACCTCAGTTCTTGTTGGCGCTGAGAAACCCGACTGAGCAGGTGTTGACGGTTCGGGAGTATCGACATAAAAAAAAAACGGCTTCCTATGAACATAACAAGAGCCTCCATTCCTCAGCAGAAAACAAATGCGATCAAATTAGGTGACATGGAGCTACATGAGGTGTTTTTCATGTAGACTTAAGGGGATTGTTATCGCAACCTATTCAAGATTAAGACATCGATCGCTACTTTTTTGGAGAGTGTATTAATATACATGATGCTGCTTTTTAACGATAATTAAATTTCTATCCAACTAATCAGACCTCTGTCAAATCTTTTTCTCTCAGTTTAATTTGTCGTCATTTAATAAAGTAGTAGTAGTAGTATTCTTATTTTTCAGCGAATTGCAGTACATATAGGATTCATTCTGTGATTACATCTGCTGAGGTTCCCGAGGCAAAAGGCGTCATATGGCGCCTGACATGGCCTCGTGACCTTCACGTGCGCAGCGCGGCAGCGTACAATGGCAGTAGATTCTAGATGGCGATAAACAGAACTGTCTGACATCAGCTTTACAGAAGATCAAACGCCACAAGTTTCGAAAAGGAAAATATAATGGACCGCCAAACGCGACAAGTTGCACGAAAAAACGGACAACCAACAATACAATTGCACATTTTCTTTGACAACACCGACAGGAAGCATAAATAAAGAGGGCTTGGTTTGCACAGGTTATAAGGGTATGGATTAGTAACAAGACTGCAAGTGAAAGCGAGACTTGGTTCCGTGTTAATTTGTGATATCAGCCAAATCGTTTTGGTTGCCTTTTTTGCTTATTTCTTACAAGTGTGCCTTTTGGACTTCAGAACTGTGAACAACGACCTCATGGCATAGTTTGGTGGTTATACTTTGTGTTACTGTGGGGCATTTCGCAATAGTACTTCTTTCACTCGCCTTTTAAAGGAGTAGCGTGTTTTGCTCTCAGATGCGATGGTAACTATTTCTGGAAATGTGTTTAGTAATAATGGTAGCTGATAATCTATTGATTCTTCTCCGTACCTAGTTCTAGCCCCTTGTTTCACGTATTTTTCATCTCTCAAAGCATAACCACAGTCTGGTCGTTTGTATCTGTGAACAAAGCTTGTGCCATGGGATTTTATTTTAAGATACAGGTAATTCGCCTTGGTTTGCTGGTAAACGTTCATAATAGGCAAAATTTTATATTTAGGAAACAGTGAGGACGCATGTTCATATCGCGATTTGTTTTCTATAAACCGAATGTATTTCTTTTGCGGAACATGCAGTTTTTCAAGATTGTTCTTACTTGTGTTGCCCCACACTAAAATGCAGTAGTATAAACGGGAGAAGATCATCGCGTAATAGAGCTTCTGTTTAAACCATGCCGGAAGAATAAGCCTTAACGTTGCTGAGGAGGCCAATGGTTCTTGAAGGATTTATGCGCAGTTTTTATAAATGTTGTGCCCAGCTCATGTGTTCATGGAAATACACTCCCAAGAATTTTTGCACATCCACTCTAGTTATATGAAGGTCCTGAAAAGTTAACTTTACACTACTGTCTATTGCCTTATTCCTCGCTCTAAATATTACGGAACTGGTTTTTTTTTACGTTAAGGGTTAATTTGTTTGATGATAACCAGGTTTCAAGAACTCGAAGCCACTCATTTGCCATATTCATTACATTCAAAAGATCACCTAAACTAAAGAATACATTTGTATCATCTGCGTACAAGATAATATTTGGCGTCTGGGGTATCATCACAATATCATTTATGTACACAAGGAACAGTAAAGGTCCTAAAATTGAACCCTGTGGCACGCCGTATTTTATAATTTGCAGACTTGATTTGATGGCCCTGAATCCTACGTACTGGAGACGATTCTGCAAATACCTCTTGATTAAACGAAGCGCACTGCCACGAATACCATATCTTTCAATTTTATGGAAAATAATGTCATGTTTTATAGAGTCGAAGGCCTTTTTGAAGTCTAAGAATATGCCTACAGTGTTAAGTCTATTTTCGATGGTAGAAATTATTTTTTCTTTTTCAATGATAGCTTGTTTGCTTCACTGAATGAAGCCTAATCAGGTAGCAAAGAGTCGTAGCAAAGACAAGGCTCTCTATTTAAGACAAGTTTTGTTAACATTTCTTATTTTTACAGGTTTCATTAAAACAGATTACCCGAACTACACTGTTGACCATCCCATGGATGAGTTAACTTGTTTGAATTGCCTCGAATAAGGCATAACAAACGAAGATGATGTGTTTTCTAAGTGAAAGCTGAGCAGCAACGCGGGGCAATATGTGATTATCAGAAATGAGCAGCTCGTTGGTTTTTCTTCTTTGGCGCGCGGTCATCAAGAAGTCTACGCTTCAGCTCATAGAAGTTAGTCACTAATGAACTTTCGACACATTTTTCAATAGTGCCTTTCAAAAGCAGAAAACTGCAGACAGTGTCATGCAGATGGCTCCAAAATCTTCTGATACCGAATATATTTCTAATAATTGACTACTCCTGTTTCCATCAATATAGGCTGATCAGACGCCTCCGAATGTGCTCTATAATGTGCTCACTAACTGACCTTTTAATAACGAATGTTGCTTGAAAAAAATCCTTACACATTGTCGGTTCAGCTTATCACTCTATCAACTGTGGCACCAGTGGTCTCCTAATCGCTGTAGAAAAGAACCTAAAAAAAAGCAATACGATGGTTGATACGTCCTACTGGGACTAATAACAGAGTTGGCTGAGTTCTGGGGCGGCCACTTTCATTTTTTTCCACAACCTTAGCCAGTGTGCTTAAGCGCATTACTAACGTAATCATTAAGCCGTAATGCAACAAATGTGTGAAAGATAAAGTTATTGTTAATAAGTGCGACCTTATTGAGTGGATGAAGACACCTAAATGCCATAGGCTGCGCCTATTCAAAGCATTAGCTATACTAAAGGCTTGTGGAACAGTTGTGGCAATGGCGGATGAACCTTTCATCTGGAAGGCACAAAATATTCGCGGAACGCCCTTCTGCCGGCGAAAAGAGCAGGAGCAGCTCCACGTCACCCAAGAAATCGATCGGCAAACGCCTCTGAGAAGCCGCAGCGAGCAAGGTCAGGGTCACTGCTCCTCTTGCCTGCCAGTGTTTACGGCTACCGGTATAAGAAAGATTTAGGTGTTTTGGCCTTTGGTGGTCCCCGACCATCGATTACACGAGAGATACGGGCACTGATTTGCCGGTATTGCTCAATGATTGCGATTCTTATATTTCTCGTGTACATGCATTCAACAAACGCCCAAATATATCATTCGCTCATCTCGCTCAGTTTTTCATGTTTTATTTTTTACTGTATTGCAGCACAATGGTTGTTATACAACCGTCGCAGGTACTGCTGCGCGAAAAAAAATTCTCATGTAGTCTTGTGGTTCTTGTCCTCCGGTTTATAAAGATGGAGGGAAATCATATATAGGCCAAGCACACAAAATCATTGCACGCTTATTACAGCGACTTAGGCTTTGTCCCTTTGTGGTTATTTGTCTGGTCCTCTTTTTTATAGCGTTATTTATTGTCTCTGGGCTTAAGGGGGTTAGGAAGAAAAAAGAAAAGAAAGTAAAGAAAAGAGTGGTTGGGTGTTAAATAAAGCAGGAAAGATGTGCCGATCTAATGAAGACGAGGAGGGAGCGGTGATTTGGCCCCTGCGTCCAATCAATGTATGAGGATGGGTTGTCTGGGTGGAGACCCGCTGCTGCCAGGTGGCGAATTCTAGTTCGCTTCAGTGCCGGGCAATCCCACAACAAGTGTTGAATGTCAGCCTCAGTGTCTTGTGAGTTGCAGACTGGGCATCCTAGGCGGCGATATAAGTGGCGAAATTGAGGCCACGTTCGAGTGTCTGGTCCTCTTG
Organism: Amblyomma americanum; assembly: GCF_052857255.1. NCBI lineage: Eukaryota > Metazoa > Arthropoda > Arachnida > Ixodida > Ixodidae > Amblyomma > Amblyomma americanum. The sequence goes on along the minus strand of NC_135505.1, from coordinate 67,364,575 downwards.
ATCTTAGTAGAGAAACATGCTGAATCTGCATCTTTCCTGCTTGGCGTACTGCCCAAACTGAGAGCGACAAGACCTGCACGGCGCGCGTTCTGTATTCACTTGTTTCTGTTGTCCGTGTCAGTGCAGTCCCGGAAGTTCCAAAGATGATAATAACACTGTTGGCCAGCTGAGGATGCCAATTTAAACCTACAGTTGAGGATATCAAGATACGTGTTTCGATTTGCTGCTAAGCCAGCGCGATCATGTGAATTCTGGCTGTATTTTTATGGCACAAAACGTTCCTTCAAAATTCGTGTTTTTAAATATGCTCGGATGAAAATTAGTGGACTAAAGATCTAGAAGTGCTCTCAAGTTATAACAATCGTAGATAAGGTGACCGTTCAGTAAACTGCAACCCAGCCTATCACCATGAACACTAGTACTGAAAGAATATATTTTTAAATCTGATCATCTCGAGCAAACGCCTTTCGAGGAGTACTTTTAATCTTCTCTGTTTCCTGAAGGTGGACAAACTGTGTTCAACCATAGAAAATAGTACTGAGTGATATCGGTGTGCCATCATCATCGAGAAAAATTTCTATAGGGCACTTAATTAATTGTCTGATTTAAAAGTCCTGTGCAGAGAGGAATATCCGAAAAAATGTTGTTGAAATCGATGCACGCACAATCCTGTACAAAGCCTTGCAAAAGCTTAAAAGAGCTTGCTTGTGCATTGTGGTTTAGATAAGGACTTTCTCATTCAATTTTTCTGCTCAATTTTTAAGAAGCCCTCATGAAAACACACCGGAAGCTGAGCACATTTGGCTCCTGTAAGTTGTTTTTCTTGATTGGTATTTATTGCGAGAAAATCATCGCCATTCATAAGTAACTGAATATCGCTCGCTCACAAGCTCCTTGAAAGAATAACTCCTGGAGCGAATTCTATTGTTTCCACTTGCAGATGCATGTACAACGCATCAAGTTAAAACAGGGCATCTACAACGCAATGCATGTAGAACGCATGCACAATGAGCCCATAAGAGCTCTGCGCTAATATTCGTTCTTCTGTGTACAGTATAAATTCCGAAAAAATAGACAACTCTAATTTTATCCAATTTGAGGGCCAGCCAAATACAGCGTGAACCCACCTTCAACATGCCGTCTTGTTCCTGCTGGTTTGCTTCTGAGAATGCGGTGCTAGAGCTAGGTTAGAAGAAAGCTTAAGAACCATAACGTGTCTAATAACTTCATTCTTCGAAAAGAGACTGATGAATTATCTCTGGCAGCTTTAGATTAATCGTCGCTTTTTATTTCACTTTATATCTGAGCACCAGGAAGAGACACTGAGTGCAGTGTTGTTTTGTTAACGTAAAAAATAAAGAGCATATTTTATTGTTGATGTACGGCAAGTACACATACTTTAGTGGATCTTAACAAAGTGGGAGTGCAAGCACTGGTCGAAGATTTTTTACAACAATATCTCTGCAACATCCAGTCATTTCAGCGCATACTTGTCTGAAAATTATACATCATTGTCAGCACGCCACCAACAAGAGCGTGTCTACACACAAAATACATTTTATTAGAAAGCGCGCTCAATCACCCACTCTCATCGAATCTGTACACAGTGTTGCTAACGGCGCATCCAGTTTTGTACCGAGCAGCAAAGTATCATCCACAAACCACACCAACTTGTCGTAGTGGGAGGGTTTTTCTGCATCGTGCAAGAAATGGATGCTGGGGAGGGTACTGATGTCCTGTTTATGGGGCGCGGAAAACATCGAATGCACTCAATACGCAGAATCTTTCCCCGGGGAGTACAATGGTAGCGAGAGTTAACGAGCTCAAATCCGCTTCTATATTGGCGCAAAAGGGCATGCAAATAAATTTGGTGAACATCAATCAAGAACCTATATGCACACTTTGTGTCGCACCGAACGGTACGGTATGCTCATTTAGATCAGTTCGGCGCTTATTTTGCAGATTGGTTTTCACAAACACAGCATGACGTCTTTAGGGTTTAACTTACACTGCTATGATGCTGTGAACTCGAAGTGAAGCAAGCGCGGCGTTTATTAAAAAGGAGTTACGTCGCCGATCTGTACAAGAAATGTGGCCTTCAGGTTCGCAGGATGCGTTACGCGCGAGAAGCATATATACACCGCTAGGACCGACCCAAGTGGCGACGTTTGTACGCAGAGTGCAAGAACACACAATAACTGGACTGGGCAAAGGTATTGTGATAGCGAAGGTGCGAAGAGCAGAGGTATATCGCACCCCCGACAGTAATATTTGTAGAGGCTTACTTATTTGTTAAATTCTTGGTGGAGGAAAATGTGTGAGTACTGCGCCGGATGCCAAACCTTTTTATCCTCTTTCGTGTGGCAGCTCTGCCTCTAATTTTGTCGGCAACGTCGCAGCAGCGATCTGAGTAAGCCTAATATGCTAAAAAAATATCTTATTTATTTCAGTAATGATGGACTGTAAAAGAACGTCACCCTTTTGTCGGGGATTTCCTTGCAGTTATGCTGTGGCCATAGAACACATTCTGGAGAAAGTTGGTGCATAACGTGAGCAGAGGAAGCGCACAAAAGACAGCACAGAGACAAAAAAGCGCCTATCTCATGTTATTCTTTGTCAGTGTGCTGCCTTTTGTGCGCTTCCTCTGCTCAAGCGGTTGCCATCGTTTTGTGTTTTCGTTTACATTCCACGAACCAAACATTGAATTCTCTACCGGGATTCACAAAACTTAGCTTATGGGAGGCATCTGCGCTGTTAAACTGAGCCGAAACGCTGACAGATGTTGCATGTGCATAGCAAAGCTTACTACAGTAGAAGCACTCACTCTTCGATTTGGTACAAACTGGATAGTAGCATTTGTGTGATCTTGCTTGATCCAAGGGGCTGTCAGAATGGTGGTGTTGGAATTTTTAACAGTTGAAGAGCAATCGTTGCTAAAGCCAATTGCGACGCGTTCTAGTTTGGAGTTATTTGCAAAAGGCGAAAATAAGTACCTATGCTAACTGCATTGTCAATTTCATTCCAATAATATCAGCAAACCGTGTGAACGACGGTAGCGGCTCGCATCTAAGAAATGCGTTAAGAAATGGATCAAATAAAGTATGCATTCAAATGAAGTTTGGCGCTGACCACAAATATGCTCATTTGTGGATTCCTTTGCATCAGGGGAAGATATACACAAGAATTTGTGCTATGGGAATGTTATAAATATTCTGCTTGGGGAAAAATGTTCGCCAACTCAAAAGATATTTCTTTCTTTTGGAGAACCATTTGTGAAGCGTGAGCACTCTCGGTATTTTGCAACGACAATGCACCTTATCTCACCTCTGGGTGCAGAGGAGTAGGTTTCAGAATGTATGCATGCAAATAATATTCGGTCATGATATATAACTCCTGTGAAGCTGTCTTTAGCGCTTGATTAATAAGCGAATTCTTACACAAAATTTAATGGTAGAAGAACACAACCAACTATTCCTTAGAAAACCGAACTTGTACTTTTTAACTAACCTTTTAAAAAATATAAAAGGCTTAGTTAAAAACGAGCAGAGTTGCACCGAGCGCTCCAAAAATAAAATACAATAATATAAATAACACAGTCTGTACCACCGATGGATCCTGAGCAAGGTAAGAATATGCTGCACACGGATCATTAATAAGCCCGCTTTTGACCTTTATCTCTTTGCAGAGCTGTGATACAGAGGCCTCATGAGTGCATGTAATGTGCATACCGACGCGCGCTCTATTTTTTAATGCGTCTATGCTACCTTATGCATGTATTAGGCCGGCAAAAGCCGGCATAATACCGTAACGAGGGTTTCGTCGAGAGTGATTTGGATATCCAATTACGGTGATTTTCCAAAATCCAGCTATTTGCTGCGAGGCCACCGACGTGCATAAGCAGCCGGAAAGAAGCCATGATAACAGTAGACCAAGATAAAGCTACTGCTGTCACCTAGTTTGCCGTGACAAAAGTGATCGTCCCCTTTGATCCCCAGAAACACAGCTGTTGAGGTGTGAAGTCTCTGTATGAATTGATGCATTAAATATGTCAGGTGCATGGGACATAAAATCAATCTTTCATGACAACACATCACAATATCTAAACTACACAACCTAAGTTCAAAATACAGGCGTCATTACTACGAGCGCTACACACACAAAATTTTAAAACCAAAAGTAACCTTACCACAACACTGAAATAGAACAGCAGAGAATTGTTCCGGCGATATCATTTACAATTGTTCCACAGACATCACGTGGGTTGCTCTGAGATCACACCTCTTACATATGTACAAACGTGCATACAAGTACCCAAGAGGTCGTTTGTGTAACAAAAATTGGGGCATTATTTCAATACTTCCGATAATGCTGTTATTAGGCGCTGTTAGAGGCTTCTAAATTTTATGCTACGTAGAAGTGAGTTCCACTTATGTAGGCCAAGCCTATGCGCCAGCACTTACTTACAGTGAACCATATGTCATTTACTAGCTTCCATTTCGTGTGACATCAAGAACCATTTATAAGTAACTCTACAACATTCAAATGTGTAAGGACAAGAAGAACTAGCAAGAATGAAAACATTTCAACTCATCTGCTGTATTAGTCTTAAGATCGTAGCTAAACACTGATCTCCTCACAGATGTTAACTCAGCGACTTTTCCTTCGTGCTGGCCGATTCATTTTCTCGCAGTATGCAATTTAAATTACCATTTCAAAAGCGGCACTGTCACTTATTCAGGAAAACAAAGGTATGAGTCAATGGAACTCCTTATTCAGTTTTTCCATACTCTCAAGTTATGCCAACTCAGCAATACGCGGCCTTCAAAATTAATGGCATGTACATTTGCTCTGTACACAACACGCCACACTGTGATGTTTAGGTCTGTGTAAACACTAAAAACCAACCGTCCCATTACAGCAGCTGGGCTCATCATCAGCTTCGTGCCCATGATCTTTAGTGACTACTTTGGAAGACATTTGTAATAATCATTGTTCTTGCGATTATGCTGTATCTTCCACATAGCACACTGCGTCGTTCACGTCGTAATCAAATATGATAGGAAATTTTCAGAAATGATTAACTTACACAAAGAAACGAAAATTTACCTAGGCATTCCATTTAATATTACGCACATTTCTGTAGGTGATTACATTCTGTAGAGAAAAAACTCATATAGAACTGATTTTTGAATATTCCTGTCTAGTGTGGGACGTTAAATTTATATCAATGCTTGAACGCACCCGGAGCAATGCCGACAGATTTGTAACTGGCGACCACATCGTTTAACAAATGTCACCTTCAGCTTATGCATTTATTAGAGCACCAATTTTCAAATTCTAAGCATTCAGAAATACCGGTATTTTATCCAACAAAATTTCTTAGCCAGATGGCTAATTCATCAGCGGAGAATTTGTGGAAACAAATGTAGGACGGATATATTTAGATACTCATTTTTTGCACTCGCTCATGTTCCGACATTGCGAAAGGTTTTCTGTTGACAATGTGTTTTCTGTTGGCACTGTTGAATGCTTCATTAAAGATCAGTTTCATACAGGCCTACCAGACGTGTGACGTGGCGCGCAGTAGTCAACTCTGCGCTTTCATTCTTTTATTTTCGTTGGATTTTTGTTTCGCATTTGAAGTAGCTGACCGCAGCTGGCAAAGGATAGTGTTAATTAAAGAGACATTGGCAAAGCCTTTGCCCTAAAGTGATGTTAGTCAGGCTCATAATGATGCTGATGATTTTAAATAGATCTCCAAAAAAGCGAGGCCATCGTTACCAAAAGCGGAAAGCGTCCAGCGCTTAATCAAGTGGCCACTGAGGTAAGTATTGGCCACCACGGAGACATTTCTATGTTTCCTGTTTGGAATCAAATGCGTAGATTAGGATTGAGGGGCAAGTAAAAAAGCACCGACCACGAGCCGCCTCAATAGCAACACTTTCAGCCGTTGTGGAGGACACAGCAGTACAGCGCACGTACCACTTAAAGTCCAAAGAAGGAATGTAAAAAGCCGCTGCGCTAGCTTGTTTGACATTGTCAACAGAACCATCCGTGAAAATTTGAAGATGGCAGGCATACTCTGTTTCCAGGTGTTCCAGTACAAGCGAACGCGTTGCTGCCAAAGGAGAGCTGCGCTTTGCACTCACATGGGGAATTGTGACCTTACAGTCGATTGTCGGAAAAGACCAGGGGGGTTCCAACCGTTTCCTTTGCCTTCGGACATTAATGCCTAAAGAACTAAGAGTATTGGGTGCCAAGTAAGCCTTCGACTAACATCTTTTTCAGATCCGCTGGAGAAGGGATCGCCCAGCTACCGTCTCTCCAAGGCGATCAAGATGCATTAGTAGTCTCTGAGAAGCGATAAGACTAAGAGGTTTCGATAAGAACTCAAGAACTGCTGCTTTATTCGCAGCCGCCTGGGGAACTCCAATGGCTCTTCTTAGGCCCTTTCTGTGGACAACTTCGAGACGTCCAAGTTGTGATGCCGAGGGGGAAATTAAACGTAATTGATACATTACGCGACTGACCATTAGCGCTTCATGAAGTTTGACCATTGAAAAAGGATGGTTTCCCCATTGCTCACGTGCAATTCTACGGATCACATTGAGACGAGAAGATATAGATTAAACAATCGCGTCTACAGCATTTCGCCACTGTAGACGGGAGTCAATAATGACGCCCAGGAAACGCGTGTGGTTTAATTGACGGATGCAAGAGTGACCGAGGTCTATCTTCAACCGCGCTTGACGTCTTCCTACACCTGGAAACAGAACAAAGCCGGATTTTTCCACTGACAGAGACGACCCCACACCTTGAAGTAAAGCTTGTGCCGAAAGTAGAGCCTGTCGAGCTATCAGGGCTAATCGCTTGTGTTCGTAGCCAGTAATCAAATTACAGATGTCGTCAGCATAAAGTGACATACGCACTTGCCTGCAACTTTTTTTCAGGGAATCGGGAAGGCCAGCCATTACGGCGTTAAAGAGTGTGGGGGAAAGAACAATTCCTTGAGGCACACCTCGTCATAGAACCCTTTCAGTGCATAACGTACTCCCTAACCGTACACGAACCGCGCGATCACTTATAAACTTCTAAATGAATCTTAACATATGGCCCTGCATACCCATGCCTTGCACACTGTTTAGAATTGTGCTCTGAAGCACGCTGTCGTAAGCTCTCGCAACGTGAAGAAAAATGGCTAAGGTGGAAAGGCTGAAAGCTATCTGGTGTTCAATGTGACTGACCAAGTCTAAGACGCTATCTTGGGCACTAAGATCTCGGCGGAATCCTGTCATACATGTTGGCAATGCCTTGCTGTCCTCAGGCCACCACGATAAGCGTTCATTTACCAGCTTTTCCATCAACTTAGCTACACAGGAGGTCAATGATACAGGGCGATACGAGGCAAGGTCTGTAATGTCTTTGCCAGGCTTCAGTACACGAACTACATGTGCCACCTTCCATGACGGATGAACATCGCCAGTCTCCCAAACTCGATTGATGAAGTTAAGGAGCTCCTTTTTGAGTTGCAAGGGCAGATTATTCAGCATTTGATTGATGATGCCGTCGGGACCTGGTGCACACCGGCGCCGCAGGCCACTGAGCGCAGTCTGGAGCTCACGAAGCGTGAATGGGACGTCCATGATTGACCTTGAGGAAGCAGGTGGCGTATATATGTCTATTCCAGAATCAGCGCGTACGAGTGCGTCTGCAAGTGCATCTGAGCTCCTTATTTTGCGCAACGCACTCACTTTCAACATCGACAAAAGATGCCGACGGGGACACACTCTTGGCCGCAGAAGCTGGTTTTATTGTCACTTGTGCGTATGAGGGTCCCCCTTGCCCTGGAGTCTGGCTGTGATCCGGCCGCTCAGGAACATGGATACTTTTTGCTGGAGGTCGAACAGCCGACACGCGCACTGGGCCTTGGCGTCTTGTTGGGCCCAGGTCTCTAAAGGATATTGTTAAGCAACGCAACAACATCAGACTCCAACACTGGGAACTCGTCTAATCCTGGGACAGGCGTCTCAGTCGGAAGGGTTTTTGGACCGGCAATAAAGGATATCATACGGTGCAGAGCGCTCACACGGAAGGGGCAGCCTCCGAAACTCTCCGGATGATCGCCGCCGCAATTGGCGCAAGCCAAATCTGCCTTGCAGGTTTTAAAGTCGTGGTCCCCTCCGCACCGCTGAAAGCGTCGACCTTTGTGCAAACTTTGGCCACGTGCCCAAACCGTTGGCATCTAAAACACCGTGGAGGAGCTTGAGTGAAATCTGCAACTGCGTGTTTTGTGAATCCCAGATCAATTTTTTTCGGGGCGCTCTGAGTTGGGAGCGAACGTCAACACGATAGAGTTGGTAGGCTTTGCAGGGCATTATTTTCTTGGAGACTCCACACGACGCACAAGTCGTTTCACGTGCAGTACACCTTGTGGTTTCATATAATCAAGTAGGTCGCGTTCTGAATACCACTTTGGTACACCCTTGACAACACAGGTGTTCTTCAGGTAGGAATGGGACAACCGCACGTTAACTTTGATGCCAAAATTCTGAGAGCTCTGCAGGAGCTTGTCAACCTGCTCTTCCGTCGAGACATCCAGCTGAAGAGCCCCGTGCATGGTGAACCGACTTCGAATCGGAGCTGATCCCAGCAGTGATTGAATGGCCGCGAAAAGTAAGATGGGATTCTTCTCTTTTAAATCCACCCCCCTTTTCTGTGGGCTCACTCACTATTGGGATCCCTACCGTTCGTTGCTTGCGATGACTCACCAACATGAAGCCCTCGTTGTCCGCGTCAACCATATCGGCCACTGACTCGTCGCCGTCCACGATCGTTGACTCAGCCCCACTAAGCGATGAGGTCTCGCTGGACGGGTGGTCGAGTCCATGTTCTGGTCGCTCCACAGCCTGGGAAGCCATGGCCGCCTCTTCCGAGCCAGCTTCCTTTGAATGGCGTGGTCTCTTTAGGCTTGCCGGCGCCGGAGCAGCCGTACTCTTCCCATAGGAACAGTACCGCCTTGAAGATGCTGCCGTCCTCGAATATTCAAATAAAGCTAGATAAATTAGGGAAAATTGGGTAAATAAACAGAGCTGAGACGACACGCGATCGAACAACGTCTTCGTCTTCCTCTTCTTCAACCTAATTCTTCTCTTAGACGTCGCCTGTGGTCTCTTATGCCCGACATACAGTTCCCTACTAATCATCGAACATGGCAGTGATGCTAGCAGCCATGAAAAGTTCTCATAAAGTCACAACGTGTCATCATAGCTTTCAATGTATAAGTATGATATGATCTGATGTATAAGTTCGATATGAACAGCTGGTAGCCTATGTTAACCGCTCCCCAAAAAGCATTACCCATTGCCGTAACGTCTCCACAATGTAGCAAAAAAAAGTCATCTACGCAAACGCGGCGCCTGATGTCGCAAGAACGTTAAGGATCTGAACGCGAAAATAATCACCATATAAGGAGGCCTAACAAAAACAAGCTGCGCACCGAAACACAGCCAATCCAAAGAGTGGGAGTTGGTTAGCCTCCGATGCTTGCTGGGGAATATTTCGAAACGCTTTCAACTTCTTTCTACGCGCTTTCCAGACGACGTACAAGTCATTGCCCTTCTTAAACTCTACGTGGGCTCTAGCGACAATAGTTCCAATGATCGTGCAGGGCAATGAATCTCAACGACACCATTTACCAGGCGAGCAAAGAAAGTAACCGCTTGCAACTGAAAGCCAAAGTTTAAATGAAATATAGCAGCTCGAGTGTTTTCATAGGCACCCCCAATACTGCTCAAGTCCGATTAAAATTAGCTTTGATTAAGTCCAGATTATTTTTTTTTACTTTTATGCCCATATAACTGTAACTGCAGCTGTGAGAAGGGGCCAGACTTGGTTGTATGGATAACTAAATACACATCTTAATTGAAGAATACACGAGTTCAAGACGGCGAAAAAGAAACAGACCCTGTCCATCAAAGAGCTACCGCAGAGAGGGGGTTGTTATTACCCACATCAAGCAGCGCAGAGAGTTGGTCAAATGTTTTTAAGTATATCCCTCAAGGTGGAGTAGATTTGTAATAAGGGAGTAATTGCTCCTTGGAATCCACCCATGCGCAGCCATACGGCTACAGAGGAAAGCTATACAGCTTTCCTCTGTAGCAGAGAGTTGTGGTCACGCTACAAAGGGCGCAGCGCATAAATGTTTGTGTAGGGAAGCCTATCAACTCTTTCAACCAGTTTTGTCATCTGAAGTTTTCTTGGCTGTGTAAGAGGCTTGCAACACCGTGAATCATTGAACCCCTCCCGCACACGCATACCAGAAAACACTAGCGCACGCGCGCATGCACACGCACACAAAAATACATTCTTAATTACTCACTCAAATAGGTTTCCCTCTGCATCGACACGTAAGTGACCTTCAGAAAGCTTTTTTCAGAACTTGGAATTGGGACGCGGTCTGGCTGTGTTCACTTTTGTCAGCTAAAGAAACGCTATTGCAGGGAATATCAAATTTAATTTTTTTTGAGCCGCTTGATTCAAAGTGGGTTTATTAGTGGTAAAAATGACTTCGTATTCATGGTTCAGAATGCTTTCCTTGTTTGTGATGGCTGAGAAATCCGGACCCAAAAGTTTGCCTCCATGTATCATTGTTTGCAAGCGAAAACGAGAGGGAGTGGAAACAGCAATGTTTCATTTTTTTACTTGTTGTAGCTTCAAAAAGTTCAGTTTTTAGTGAAAGTGCTTTCTTCTTAATTAACATGCAGTGCCCTATCAGTGTAGGTTACTTTTAATTCATATTCTGAGTTCTCTTGTGATATAAAAAATGGCTAATATCAGTTCAGCAATAGTGGCGAGTTCAATCGCGCTTCGAAGATGTCGAAATGAATGCTGCTAATAGTAATGGCCATATACATACTTGTAATTATATTAAGCTTACAAAAGCATTAACAAAGTGTATTTTTAATTAACAGTTACAAATTGATTTGGTTTTTCAGTTCGTCAAGACCAACAGAAATGACAATAGCGAATTGAAGGCACTATATCTTTGAATAAGAATGCCCACATGCCGTCCTGTATGCATCTCTGAAAAAATCTCGAAACGTGATGAGTAAGAGCTAGTGCTCATAAAAGTGATCTATTGTCTCGTGCTCGGACTTGGGCATCGTCGTCTTCATCAATGCCCATTCAGTGGTGGTTGTGATGAAAAGCTTTAATTGCACACTAAAGATGTGTGGACCTCTATTGAGGATCCACATACTACTTGGTGTCCCTAGTGCGTTATCCCATTTCTCGAAACCGCCGTCCTGGCTCTCTGGACCAACCCAAAGACGTACAATACAGCACAGGGCATATCAGACCGGATTGTATTCCTTTGACTTTAATCTTAGTCCGGCTGTCTGAAAATCGAAATCGGGTTTTGGGTAAAAAAAAATGGCGCAGTAGCCTTCTCGCATATTGGCGGACACCTGAACCGCGCCGTAAGGGAAGGGATAAAGGAGGGGCTATGAGAAGAAAGGAAGCAAGGGGTGCCGTAGTAGAGGGCTCCGAAAAAATTTCGACCATTTGTACATCTTTAACTTCCACTGACATCGCACAGCACACGGATGCCTTAGCGTTCGTGTGCGGTGCGAGGTCAGTGCACGTTAAAGATCCCCAAGTGGTCGAAGCCCTCTGTCTGATTGTTTTCTACGACTGTAGTGGTATTCTTGATTAGCTTTTTGTGTTCACAAAATTGAATTGAATTGGCTGGTGGGGAAGTAAATAAAGCAATATATGTCTCACATCTCGGCGATCACCTGAAGCGCGCCGTAAGGTAAGGGATAAAGGAGGGACTGAAAGAAGAGAGGAAGTGGTGCCGTTGAGGAGGGCTCCGTAATAATTTTGACCACTGGGGATCTTTAACTTGCACGGACATCGCACCGCACACTGGCTCCTTTGCATTTCGGCTCCATCGAAACGCGGTCGCCGCAGTCGGGTTCGAACCCGGGTACTCCGGATCAGCAGCCGAGCACTCTAACCACTGGTCTATTGCGGCGAATCTGGTCACGTTTTTTCACAGTGTGGTCGGTCATATGCTTTGCTGTTTCCTTCCAGTGGTTCCTTGGAATAAACCTTCTGTTGTCAGCTAGCGCTCATCCTTTGTGCTCCTTTTCTCTGTCCCGTTGTGCAGCGGTATGCCTTCTTTTAATATGCTATACCAACAAGCCCAAACTACCACTTTGTTAAAAACTTTTTCAAAAGTTGCAAGGTACTGCGGATAACCACGCCGCTGCAAAATTTCTTTTGAGAAGTTTGGGCGATTGCTCTTGCTGAGGGCACACAGACACAAGACAGTTTTAGGAAAAAAGCGATTATCGGGCTCTATATGGACAGCGGGTATCCCGTTTCTACGGCCAGCGGTGTCGCCACGACCGACCTTGTCCAAATTCGAGCCAAGCGGGAGGGGAAAAGAGACTCGTCGCCCAGCTTATAAAGCAACTCCCACCAAGTGGTTTTCCCCGTCATCACTGAGAAGGAAGATTCGGGGGCCAAGGAACAGGAGAACACGGTGTTCTTGCTTGGAAGAGAGCCCAAAATGCGTAACCATTGTCTTTCTCAAGGATATACAGGTATAAGGAATAACAGCAGGTAAGATTAAATGTCAACTACCGAACTGCTAAATAGAGTGAGAACATTCTCGGAAGCTTCCTTAGTGAAAACAGCAGCGGCGTTTCGGCACCTTGTGGAGCAAATTTTAGCCTGGATGTTCTGCTTAGAGGAAATTCTTGTTCGAAGAAGGTCGCGTTTGCTAAGATGCACGTGAACACTTGGCAGATAGCGCTCTTCAGTGCGTGCGTCAATCTATGCCCTGGCATTGGTGCCCAACATTACCATATCGGCATGTTTTTATTATTAGATTTAAAAAGATATTTTTCGGGTAGTACACAGCCGTTACCCTCGAAATAACTGATCTGAATAATAAAAAAGTGCTGTACTGCTAAGGCATAGGTGAAAAGAACTAATTCACTGTACCTTAATTCCTTGCGCTGCTTCTATTTCACAGTGACACTTTAGGTGTGCTCTCTCTCCCTGTCTCTGTGTGTGTAGTGCATTCTGCGTTCTTTTCTTTTAGAGCTGCACGGGTGGAAAGCAACAAACCGGGCCACTTTTTAAATTTAAACCTCGCTATTTCTAAGCTTCGAGAATGACTGAAAGAAAAAAACTGAAGATTTGAGAGTGCTAGTTTCGGTGCGGTTCCTAGTTCAGTATACCAGCGGCTGGCGCTGTTGTCCGTGCTCGTGCTACAAAGGCATGTTGGTCCTCGAGTTCACAACGAGAAAAGGCAGCCTTTCACTCCTCAGTAGCTGCCCTGCATTTGGATCGTTTGGGCCGGCCGACACCATGTATAGCAGGCCAGCTTTCTCCCCGCACAATCTGCCTTTGGGGTCGTAAGACCCTCGGCTTAGTAGTTGAGACGGGCGGGTAACTTGCAAGTCCCAGTCTGGAGGCGTCGTCATCCAAACTCCTCCGTTTTGGACAGCCCGTTTGTCGGGGCGGATATTTTCTGCGAGATACATGTAGTTTGCAGCTTCTTAGCCTCTCGGCATATGTCTCCATTGGACCGGGGTGAGGTTGGGAGTGGGTTATACTCGTATACAACTTAAGAGCGCAGCGGCTTTTCACTGTCAAAGGACCCCCTTCCACCCAGCGGCGGCATCCGCTGATTCTTATCAACCTGCTAGTGTGACAAAGCAAGGGGTTGTAGCACAGCTGAGTCACTGTGACGTCACTCGGACAGCGACCTATCATTGTGACCTATTACGTCGCCTTCCTGTTCCTCTATGAACACGTTTACTATCGGCAATAAACGCTATTCTTCACTGACTACCGACCTCCTCACATGGTGACAGCGGTCCCTAGTCAACATGTCGACGCCAGCGTCCCTTACAGCGTCCCTTCATCCGCCACCGAAGCCCTTGGGCACATCAGGCAACGCTTGGCTAGGATGGCAAATGTGGAAGAGTGAGTTCACGTTGTTTTCTACCGCTACCCAGCTGAACGAACAGAGCAAAGAGATGCAGGCAGCCATACTGCTAGTGACGGTTGGTGAAGAAGCTAGAGAGGCGTACAGCAGGTCGTCCTACTAAGAAAGTTTAAGGATTTCTATAAGCACCAAACCAACCTGAAATTTCGCAAATTCCGCTTTGGCTCAAGAAACCTAAAGGAAGGCGAAAGCTTCAGTGAGTGGCTGAGAGACCTACGAATACTAGCAAAAAACTGTGAATTTCGAGAGCTAGAAGGCCGTATGCTGCGCCGCCGTATTATTTTGGGCATTCGAGGCAGAAACTTGCAGAAAAACTTGGTCGCTGAGAACCCGTCCTCTCAGAAGACTGTCGAAATCTGCCGCGCCCAAGAACAAAGGAAAGAACAGTTCCGCGATATAAGCGAAGCAGGAGGAATCACCCATGAAACGAGAGTTTATGCAGTAGCTGCAAAAAACGTCTCCTATAGATGCGGTTTTCAGACGCACCGTAGCGCAATACGCCCGCGAACGGTAAAACTTGCAAGAAAAGCGGCAGGGGGAACCACTTCGCACAAGTATGCAAGTCGGTGCCGCATTCATGAAGCGCGATTCAGAGAATAAAAGATTTGCGAGAGCTGCAGGTAGAAGACGAGGTTTACTTCTTGGAAACTTTGACAGTACACACACTGACGGCCGACAACTGGAGTGCTATTGTGGACATTGAAGGCACACCAATGAAGTGCAAATTAGACACGGGGGCAAACTGCTGCGTTTGATTAAAAAAAAAAGACATTAGAAAACTGTCAGATAAGCCAGAACAGACCTGCCTGGTCACGCTTAGAACTTTTTGGGCATAAAACCACTTCCCGTGGGAAAGTACGACTGTTGCTTTCTGCAAACGACGAAGCTCGCGAAGAAACATTTTTTATTGTGGAACATGTGGAACAAGAAGTGCCGGTAACACTGAGTGGTACAGCAGCCCAAAGTTTCGGGTTTATCAGCCGCTTGCAGAGCATTCAGCATGACCAACTCTAACCACCAGCGCAGCCTTTTGCAGAAGTCTTCAAAGGGCTCGGCCAGCTAAAAGACTTCGAATGCAGCATGAAGCTCAAGCCTGGTGTCGCGGGTGCCGTCTTGCCAGCTAGAAGAGTTCCGGTGGCCCTTCAATACAAGGTGGAAGTGGAACAACAGCGCATGGAAGAGCAAGGCGTCTTAAGAAAGGTAACCGAGTCTACTGACTGGCCTAGTCCCATGATCACAGAAGTGAAAAAGGGCAAAGTACGCATTTCTATCATTCCAGCAGAGCTAAACGTTTAAGTCGGTTTTGCGAGACAACTATCCTATGCCGACATTAGAGAACGTAGTTCAGCGACTTTCCGGGGCTGTGTTATTCTCTACTTTAAATGCCGCATCAGGATTTTGGCCGATTAAATTGAACAAGGGAAGCTGAAAACTCTGAACAATGAGCACGCCGTACGGCTGCTACCGGTTTCTTCGCATGCCGTTCGGAATAGCCTCTGCTCCAGAGATTTTCCAAGCAGTAATGCATCGCTTGTTAGAAGGGTTACCATGCGTGGCGGTAGTTATGGACGACAGATTGCTCTGGGGTAGAACTAAAGAGGAATATGACTACCACTTGACACTCCTGTTGACACGCTGTCAAGAAAACAATCTTAGGCTGAACCTCAAGAAATGAGCGTTTTTGCAGCGCCAAGTGCGTTATCGGGGCCACATCATCACTGCAGAAGGCCTGCAAATAGACCAGCAACGAGCTCAAGATGTACTATAAATGCCAGCGCCCATGAACTGTAAGTTGTTACAAGTATTTCTTGACATGATTAATTTTGTGCAGCAGTTCATTCCCAGCATATCCGATGTGACTGCCCTGCTCTGAAAACTGCTGCGCAAAGACATTGCGTGGGTGTGGACCGAAGAGAAGGAAAGAAGTTTTAAGAGGTTGCGGCATCCTTGCTAGAAGCACCTGTACTATTATGCTTCAACCGGAGTAAATCTATCATCCTCTCAGTCGACGGCAGCCAATTGGGAGTTGGCGTGGTTCTTATTCAAGAAGGCAGCCCTGTCGCTTTTTCGACTCGGTCGATCACAGGCGCACAAGAGCGGTATGCGCAAATTGAAAAAGCGACGCTCGCTATTGTGCACGGTTGCACGAAAATCCACGATTACATTTACGGCCGATCAGAAGTAAATATTGAAACCGATCACCGCCCTTTGGTGCCGATCTTGAAGAAGCAGTTGCATCAGCGTCCTCTTCAATTGCAACGCATGAGACTAACCCTGCAACGCTATCCCGTCGATGTTATCTACAAACCGGACAAAGAACTTTTTCTTTCAGATGCTTTGTCACGGCTTCCTAGCAACAAATACATGCCTGAAGAGAAAGAGCAGTTTTATGTAAATGTCCTAGATTTTGTTTCTGCTTCAAATGACCGTCTCCGGGACCTCCTTGCAGCAACCGATGGCGATCCTGCTCTGCTACAGCTACGTGGATATGCGAAACAAGCTGACCGGATGGCAAGCGTAATGTCCCCGAAGCTGTCCGGCCATACTGGTCATACCGGGAGGAGACACAAACCCAGGACGGCCTGTTATTTCGATGTAATAAGGTAATCATACCACATTCGAAGAGAGCTGAAATTTTGTCTTCTTCACGCCGCACATTCGGGAGCAGATAAAATGAAAGGGTGGGCGGTAAGTGTCATATTTTGGCCAAACATGTGTGCAGAGGTAGACCAGTACTCTAAAGCTTGCAAAATATGTCAAACGCATCAACCACGCAATGCGAAGATGCCACGTTTGAGTCACGAAGTACCTAGCTTGCCTTGGGAAGCCGTGGGAATCGGCTTGTTCTTTTACGGTGGCCGGCAGTATGCCATAATCGTCGACTTCTTTTCATCTTTGAAATGCGTGAATTCCAACATGTGAAAGTGAAACTGTTCAAATCATGGTGTGCGGAAATTTTCGCTCTTTATGGATTGCCCTTAAAGCTGTGCAGTGATAACAGCCCACCATTCAACCGCGCAGAATTCAAAGTATTTCTAACCGCGTTAGGTATTGCACTCGTCACTTTGAGCCCGTACCATCCGCGCTCTAACAGAATGGCCGAGAGGGCAGTCCAAGGGGCTAAGAAGCTACTGAAAAAGTTCTCACGTAGGATGCCAGACTTCCAAATGGCTTTACTAGAGTGGTGCAATACCCCCAGGGATTCTGTGCTGAAGTCTCCTGCGCTGAAGTCTCCTGTGCAGAGGCTTATGAGAAGGCAGACGAGAACTCTGCTCCCGGTACCGGTAGAACACTTGGTTCCAGAGACGGTGCCCAGCAGAACCGTGCACAACAGACTCCAGGATATTCGCCAGTGCCAGAGGACCTACTACAACCTTGGCTCCAGACACCTGCCTCCCCTGTCGCAGAGACAGCAGATAACGTATGACACGCTTCATCGGACCAGGGCATCTGCTGTCTTCCTAAAGCCAGCGGAGACACCGCGTTTCGCGGTCCTGAAAACGGAAGACGGCCGGGAGATCAGGACGACCCGGGAGCATATACGCGACGTAACCCCTCGGCCAGGCGATCCTCCAGCGTCTGACAACCCAGACATCGCACACGACTCCCCAGAGCTACGGCGAAGCACGCTACATTGTCTCCAGCCCTGCCGATACCCACTGCCGTAGAGATGTTAAACTAATTATTTAGGAAAAGAAAGATGAAGCAGAGCTGAATCATTCTGACGTCACGCTGACAGCTACCTAGCATCTTGACCTATTACGCCACCCTCCTTTCCCTTCATAAACCCGTTTCCTATCAGCTTTAAACGCTGTTCTTCACTGACTGCTGCCCTGCTCACAGGGGTGGTAAATGAAAATGGATAATATCATCCCTCGGTGGTTGGCGATAGTAGGAGCTCATCGGTTCTTTGTGGCGCCGCTCCCTACATTGTCACACTAGGGGGTTCATGAAACCGGCCGACTTCATTGGTTCCAAGAGTGTCCTATGAAGGGTAAAAATCGCTGGGTTCTCGAGTTGTATATGACTATTCACAGGTCGAGGCAAGAGGGAGAAGAGCTCAGGCAGCGTGATAGCCGTCCTGCCTTCCTTCTACTGTCCCCCTGTTAAAAAAAACGGCAACTGTGTCGAAAATAACGAAAAATGAGTTTCTTATTACGTCGTTGTAACCAATTGTTCTTTTGCAGTATTTTTCTGTAGTACTATTTTTTTCTGCCGTAATGTTCTGTATCTCTGTAGAACTTCTCTGCAGTAACCACATTAAATTCTGTTGCTACTCCAAAAATTTCTGTTGTTACTGCAAGTTTTGAGTCAGAAATATCAGAGAAAGTGTGTTGTGACGACGGAAACATTTTTGTTGTGTTTTTCCACTGGGCTTGATGTCCCGAGTCCAGAAAGGTATTTAGTCTATTGGGGTGGCCATGAATTTGCAGTATTCTGGCGGCCGTGTTACCAACTCTCCCGTTATATATTTAGGGTAGGCCGCAACTGAATCCCTGATTATTTAGGTGCAGGTGGCGTGCGTGGCGGACAAGGCAGTTAGCCTGGAGAGGGGGTTGCATCAAGGAAGCGCCATCTATCCTTCCCTCCAAGACACAACGCCTTCGACTTCGTAATGAGTGTCGTATTTTCTTTCAATTCTTGAAGGTGCTTCGAGTGCAGTCACATTTTTCTTTTAGTTCTGTTCGACAATTACACAAATAAATATTTGTACAAGCCTGAAGTCTGGTGTGGTTTTCTAGGAGACGGAAATGTTAATTCAACATTAAAAAAATTGTTCCAATGTTTGACTCAATCAACAAACATCTAATCTAGAACAAACATCCAACCGCAGTAGCAAGATAATAAATTATGACTATTATCAATTGTAACAAAAATTTCAATGACAGCGGCGGCGGCACGTGTTATTTCTTCCTTTATTTTATAAATTTGTTTATTTATTGTTCCCTCAGAGCCAAGGGCATTAGAGAGGGCAGTTGGTTACATAAAATAAAGAAAAACAATGAATACAATACCGTAAATGCTATTGGAACACAAATTAAACTTTATCCTTAATATGCAAACTTAGATAATGCATCGCGAAAGCGCAGGCTATCTTCAAGGGCTGCAATGTGAGGGGAAGGGGAGTCCACCCGAAGAAAGTCCAGGTGAGGTTAGACTGAAAACAGGCGTTAGTACGGCATTTTGCAATGCGCGTATGTACCTATATTTGTACCGTGGGATGCTGAGTACGCCTATTGCAATGCAAACTCATCTTCCATGACTCTCCAATTAACCGTCCTTTGCCAGCTGCGGCCACTGTATCCTCACGGACTCATCCGCCCACCCAACTTTCTGCCATCCCCAGATACGCTTGTATTCTCTTAACATCTACTCCGCAACACTTAAGAAGCATTGGTTACACTGACTTGGCATTACATGCCCTGCCCAAGCCCATTTTTTCCTCTTGATTTCGTCTAGGATATCAATAACCCGCGTTTGTTCACTCATCCACTCTGCCCGCTTCCGCTCTCCTTACGTTACACCTATCAATTTTCTTTCCGTGGCTCGCTGCGTAGTCGTTAACTTAAGCTGAACCCGTTTCGTTAGCCTATACGTTTCCGGCCCCTAGGTAAGTACTGGCAAGATACAGCTCCTGTACACTTTTCTCTTGAGGAATATTGGTAAACTGCCATTCATGATCTGAGAGAACCTGCCATATGCGCTACACCCCGTTTTTATCCTTCAAATTATTTCCCTGGCATGATCTGGATCGCCTGTGACTACCTGCCCTAAGTAGATGTATTCCTTTAGCACTTACAGCCCCTCGCTACCAATTGTGAACTGCTGTTTTCTTGCTAGACTGTTGAATATTACTTTGGTTTTCTGCATGTTAATTTTTAGACACACCACCCTGCTCTGCCTGTCTAACTCATTGATCATGATTTGCAGTTCACACCTGAGTTACTCAACAACGGAATGTCATCAGCAAATCGTAGATTATTTATGTTTTCTCCGTAACCCCTATTCACAATTGTTCCCGTATATGGCTTCGGGATACCTATTGTAAGCAGGCGGTGAACAGCATTGGCGAGATCGTGTCTCCTTGCAAGACGCCCTTCCTTATTGAAATTTTATTGCTGACTTTAAAAAGAACTGTGGTAGCTGTGCTGTCGTTATAGATAATTTCCAGTATTTTCACATAAGGCTCGGCACGACTGCTAAGGTTTCCACTGAGTCAAATGCTTTCTCGCAGTCAGTGAAGGCTATATTTAGGGTTTGGTTAATTTCTGCAATTTTCCTATCACTTGATCGATAGCATGAACATGATCTATTGTTGAATATCTCTTTACGAAAGCCCTCCTGATCATTTGGTTGATTAAAGTCAAAGGTTGCCTTGACTCTATACGCGATTAGGTCAGTAAATTCTTGGTAGGCAACGGACAGGGTAACGGACGGACGGATAATGTGTGTATGGCCTATTATCGAGTACGCTTTAGGAAAGCCTGGCTGATAATTTCTTTGATTGATGTTTAAGGCTCTCCTGATTGTGCTAGCTATTAGCTCAGTAAATGTCTGGCAGGCAATGGACACTACGCTGATCGGTCTGGAATTTTTCAACTCTTTGGCGTCTTCGTTCCTAAGCGTTAAGATAACATTAGCATTCTTCCAAGCTTAAGGTCCACTCCAGGTCTTAGTGCAATGCGTAAACAGGGTGACTAGTTTTTACTAGCACAATCACCCCTCCGTCCTCCAACAGATCAGCTGTTACCTGATCCTGAATGGCTAATCACGCCTTTTTGTGCTCCTAAGGATTTCTTTAATCGTCTTTCGTTAATTACGGGATGTCCCATTGCAGTGCGCTACTCCCTCTCTCATTACCGTTCTGGCCTAACGTTCTCATTACAAGGGCTAATGTATAGATTTCTGTAAAACTCTTCGTATACCTCAACTCTCTTGTTCATATTGCTAAAGACATTGCCATATTCGTATCTTAATTCCTACATATGCTTTTTACCTCTGCCTAGTTTTCTCTTCATTTGTTTTTGGGCTACCTGTCTTCGTTACAGCCCGCTCGATTCTCTCCATATTAAACTTTTTTATGTCGGCCATACCTTACCCTTATTTATTAATATTTATATCTCGGCCAGTGCGCTTCTGTCTGCAGGGTTAGACGCTTTCATGATTTGGCAATTTTTAATCCGATCTTTCGTCTCCCGAGAGAGCTTGCGGTATCCTGTCGAGCCATCCCACCGCCTTCTTCTACTTCTACTGTGCACTCCGTAATTGTAGCTGTGATATGGCCGTTCATTGCTGGAACATTAGAATAGTGTTCCTCATTTAAGCTGAATATCTGTTCTGCTGTGATATCCAGAATTCCTGTATTTTCCCTCTTACCGCTAACTAGTTAATGAACTGCCTGTTCACTAGCTTCTTACCTTTCTTCTTCAAGTGTAGGCTAACTCGAGACTTTACCATTCTGTAATGACTACAACGCACATTTCCGAGGATCTCCACACAATGAACAATAGGTGGGTGAGTGCTAGGCATGAATTCGATTTCATTTTTTTTAGTTCCACCATTGGGGCTCTTCCAAATCTACTTCCTGTTCTCTCGTTTCTGGAAAAAGCTATTCATGATCCATGAAATACTTGTCATCGCGAACTCTCCTAATAACTCTCTTTGATATTCCTGGAGCCTATGCTGTAGTCGCCTACCGCCGGGTCTCCGGCCTGCTTCTTGCCTATACCTTCGCATTGAAGTCTAGCATCAGTGTAGTGTACTGTGATTTAACTTTGTGATTTAACTTTGGTCATTGCCGAGTGTGCGTCTTCAAATAAGTTTTCAACAATCTGGTCATCATGGCTCGACGTGGGCGCATAAACCTGCACCACCTTTAGCTTGTACCACTTATTAAAGTTAATTACGATGGCTGCAACCCCCCCCTGAATACTATAGAACGTTAATACTACTGATCTCCTCTATGTTGACAGCGATACCCAAATCGAGGAAGAATCTCGCACCTTGTTTCTTGCACCGACAGTTCTTCGAACAGCACTGCTAGGTTAGCTTCACTGGATAAGATTTTAGCGTTAAACTTGCTAGGTACAGTGTGCATTGGCGGCCGTCCGGAGCCAGAGATTCTTAGCAGCCTCCGCTGTGTCACAGTTCGGACCGCCGCCTTGGTTAGTGGCTCCGCAGTCGCTGCGGGCTGGGGGCCGAGTGCTAATTGGTTTGTCGATAGAAAATATGGGACCCATTTCTGTACCACGGTGGCCATGTCCTGCACTGGTGAAGGAGTGCGTTGTCTGTGGTGGCCACTGAGCTCAGGCCGCACCCCAGGCCCGGTTGTGCAAGTCCATAGACACGCGGAGGTTTTGTTCCAAAGCCGGTCGAGATGCACAGTACCAGGATTCGAATCCCGGTCCCCTTGATCGCGCAGCACATGCTCTACCTCTGCGCCATCGCTGCCAGCGCTCACTTGTGTTTATCTAAATGATGCTGTGAGTCTCCATCAAAGGTCGGTAATAATAAATACTGTTAAACGGTGATGTTGCCGAACATTATTTTCGTGCTTGATTGCTTGATGCACACCGCGTTTTGGAGCGGGCACATCTCGGTTACCTGCTTCGGCCCACGCACCGGCGTGCGAGCAGTGCACAGTACTGAGTGCATCGTCCGTGGGTGTTAGTGGTGCACCAGTACCATACATCAGAATACGGATTGTCTAGAAGTGGCACCGGTAGAAGCGACGACCTTCGCCACTTTCTCCTCCCTTCTAAAAGCCTCCCTCAGCCTCTCTACAGTTCTTGCATCCCTACGTAGTATACAGAGACGTAAATACTCACTTTGACGTCAGCAACCTGAGTACAGGCATTAACGTAGCGATGATACTCTGTGCTGTGGAATATTGGTGCAAGTCTTAAAAGTTCTGAATGTACTCGAATCAAATCTCAGAGAAGAATTACATTGCAAGGAAATATTTACCGGCGGCTCTCTGACCGCTACTTTTCCAGAATTGTTTTGCTGCCGTGCGTCCAGAGCATTAGGAAACTAGCGAAAATGAAATGACAGATAAGAGATTATTTAAAAGATTTGGAACCAAGCCGCTGAAGTGCGAAAGCGTTGCCTCCAGCCCTGCGGCTATCGCAGTCGACGACCAAACCCAAGAAGTATCACTTCGGAATTCAGGCGTTCCGTTTTCCAGGAGAGTGATTAGTGCTGAGGAAGTTCGTCTGCACTCCTACAAGACTGCTGCCGCGGAAATATTCCGGCGAGCTATGCACAAAAAGTCTGTTCGAAAACTTTGGACCTTAGTATCGTTTTCTTTGACAGAACAGGCGCTTCATCAACAATTTATAAACTTTTTCCGAGACCCTGACTCTGCGTACCAAAGGCGACGTTCTTTTGCGTCGAAAGCCGATCAAGGGGACGTCTTCACCGAGCTACGCAGGCGGCTACAGATAGTTCTTGCTCTCGCCCATTTTGATGAATTAGTCGGCAAGGAAATTCATACACACCGTAGTAATGTTGGCCTTGGCGTTGTTCTCGTTTAGGGTCAAGATGGCAGTGTGAAAGCATTAGAACAAATCAGAGGTGAACTACTCGACATCAGTAATGGAAGGCATTGCTGCAATGTGGGCGTCCACCTAAATGCAGGTTTATCTTTGTGGGCGCCTGATTGTAGCTCTGAGTGACGACCGTTGCTCGTGCTAGCTAACGAACCCAGAAGGCCCCTCCGGATAGCTTGCTGGGTGGAGCCTCCGGCTACCAGAACTCTTCATCACAGATGTGTGGAAGTACGGCCGTAAGCGCAATTGTGCCGAGTGCTTGTCACGTGCACGTGATGGTCGACAATACAAGTTAAGTAACTGTGTTCTGTACATCTTTCTGTGTTCAGCCTGTCGAGCTTTAACCATGGAGCAGACTGTGGTCGTTGTCCTCCCCAACACTGCTCAAGACTTCCCGTTTCTTGCTGTCGCCACAGCGTCCAGATCAGTCCAGCGTCAACGGGCTCACTCCAAACTAAGCCCACCTATCGAGCATATCAAAGGACTTGACGTCGTTGTTACATGTGCTCTTATCCAGGGTTTGGGTTCGTGCGGCCTCCTGTATCACGTCCCCCAAAAGGGAAACTCCGGACGTAACCAGGAAACTTTTCTTCTGGTTGTACTCTCCGAACTCCCCCAAGAATATTTGCATGCGTGCTACATCAAGTTTTTCGCCGGCCATTTGCTTTTCACCCGAACATTCGCATTTATGCGTGAGAGGTACGGTTGGCCCAAGCTGCTGTCTTCAGCACTCTACGTGAAGGTATGCCGTGAATGCCAGTGTTGAAAAACGTCGCCCTTGAAATTTTCCGGGCTTCTCAAGCCGGTACCAAGACCTACAGTACTTCTCGCACAAGTCGGAATCGATCTCCTCGGTCCCTTCTCAATGTCGGCCAAATATTGTGCCTACATCAGAAACAAATGCAACAAAAACATTGCATGCATAGGCAACCCCTCCAGTTCACATAACTGATCGAAGTGGCACACAGCGCCGAGGGCAACTGCCTTATTGAAATTTTGAAAACAGATATGAAAATCGCTTAATGTGGGCTCCTTGCCTCTATAAAATTGATAGTAACCAAAGGAGTAAAAAGCTAACGATTCAATAGAACTTACAGAGCCTACAAGTTAGAACGTCGTAGCTGTAATTTGAGCGCAACATCGCAAACCACATTATGCCGAAAAAAGCCCTCTTCAAACATCAAAAGCTTTTTTTTAAATATTGTAGATTATATTTGGTGAAACTCTAGATTTAAAAGCTCCAACACTCTTTAGTGGCAGAGTATGCTAAGCCGCAAATATTTTCTGCGTGGTTTGCAAGTGGGTGGGCAGTCAGCAACTCTACTCCTGACTAGCAACACAGATGCCCTTTGATTCCAGGCAGAAAAGAAAGCACCAAAACAGAGCCACGGAGCGGAAACCTTCAGCCGGAATGTCTTCGAGAAAGTTTTCAAGGCGCTAGCAGAAAAATCGCTGTAAGCAGGCCGGGTACGCCACGACGGCGCCTAAAAAACAAGCCTTTTGGATTTGAAACAAAAAAACAGTCATGGTGATTCGCTTGACTGTTCGCTTTACTCGGACGGTGCCAGCCCGGAGATTGCGTAAATTTCCACTTCAAAATTATTTATCGCTGCCACTAACACAAAAGCGCTTGAGAAGTGCCATGTTTGCAGATTTCTAATTTTTGCATTTGGGCGTATGCTCTGCAAATGACACAAGAACCACAAGAATACAGAAGACAAGAAAATGAAATTTAAAAAAAATTTTCTCTTTGAACGCTTCTCTGTTATGTCGTAGGAACTCTTTTGATGCTGATTTCCCTTTTTCTGACCTAGCACTGCGCTACATGTACTAAGAAAAGAAGCGCCAACAGAGACATGACGTAAGAAGTGACACGGACATGTACATTTATCTTTCACGCAGGGTTAGATAAAATTACGTAGATTTGGGCGATTGAGCCAGCGCATGCATGCACTCGGAGCTTTTGCACAGGGTTAAGCAATGTAACTAGAGGTAGGCGATTGAAGGAGAAAAAAGCGCCCGTCGTGCCTCCTAACCACTAGCGCGTTGCTTAGATTGCATTCACCTCTAGATGACTGTCACAGAAGCACAGTGCACAGTGGTGAACCTCTCCCCAGAAGAGAAGAGGTTCATCCAATCGTAGTTCGGTATTTGTAGTCGATGTTGTTAGAGTCGGATTGAAAAGGTCCTGGGCATCAGATAATGCTTTAGTACATTCATCTCGTCGGGATTGTTCTCGTTAACTGGGCACTTCCATAAGTTGATCCTAGCTTACGTTTCTGGAACTTCTGTGAATAAAAAAGCGTATTGATCTTTAACTGCCTCTATGGTTGTTTCCTAAATCATTGTTGCGTTTGTCATTCTTGACAAAAACATTGGTTTGTTTGGCGAGAAAACGAATACACTAGAAGGCACCAAATTTATCTAAAGCTCTTTTCATTTTGAAGATTTTTTCAAGTAGCGGATAAAAAGAGTAAATAAAATATTATTTTGTGCACTGAAGACGAGAAAACGCAATAGCTCCAGTTGGAAGTCGCTTTGGAATTAATGGCGCATATAACAGAAAATACCCAATTTATCATAATATTACTTGTCCATGATTTTTCTTTCACTTCTGCTTACTGTCTACTAACGATTGCTTAAGAGGTTGTGTATTTCGGTTTCTTGTTTGTAGCGTTCCGTCCGCATAAACATTGCAAATAAGGATGTTTCAAGTATGTTGCTTCAAAATTCGTCGCCACTTGTACTCATAATTCCATAGCTGAATAAGCTACGAGCATTTTGAACTGGCCCACACAGCAGCATCAATGACAGCTATGATATATGCTATTTATTTTTCATTACAGTTGATACTATCAGTGAGAACTGCACATAGGTACTTAATCTCCGCGACTCACAGGCTTCATTAAAATCCGTCGACAGCGCATGTTCTGCAGCATGGAAGACAAATTTGGTTTACGAAACACTTAAAGAAATCTCCAAGGCGAAGTGCTTCTCTTCCGGAACACATCTCGCCCGTCTCTGTGTTTTTCTGGACTTCTTACTGCACCTGTGGGGTCTACCGCCCCCTCCATCGCGGTGATGGATGTACAACACCCCGAGGATCCTCCCGGTTCCCGTTCACCCGCGGACATCGGTTCGCGGAAGCGAGGAAATACGTCGAGTGGTAGCGAGGACACAGACCTGTACTGCGCATCAGGTGACGAGTCCTCGGAAGACAGCTTTCGTCTTGTCCAGTACCGCAAGGCCAAACGAAGAATTATCAACTCATCTTCTGCGTCCAGCTCGGACACTGTGAAAACAGCTCCTCAGAGATGGCCTGACTCCATCCTGTTTGTGCCACAGAACGCTACCGACAACCTGCGCTTCCTTAACAGGCAAGCACTCTCCGTGTATCTAGAAAACACCGTGCCAAATGAGATCAAGGATGTTAGGATAAACACTAGGCGAAACATCCTGGCAATCGATGTGATGAGCCCGAGCGCAATGACCATACTACAACATGTAACGCAGCTGGGAAACATCAAGGTCCGATCCATCGTGCCAACGAATGGTGCCACAATAACAGGAGTCATATATGACATTGACAATGAAATATCTAATGCAGACCTACCAATTCTCATAAAACCAGCAAGTGAACACAACGTGATTGTGCATGTTGGTCGCCTCGGCAACTCACGTTGTGTGAGGATAACCTTCAAAGGCGACTGCCTTCCACCCTACGTGAAGGTCGGCCACTTTCGCCACCAGGTTCGACCATTTATTCAAGACCTATGCAATGCTTCAATTGCCAGAAGATTGGACATGTGAAGGGTGTTTGCAGAAATTCGGCCGTGTGCCCTCGATGTGCCGAACCCCACTGAGAAGACAACTGCAGCGCAACCACGTTGAAGTGTCCTAACTGTCAAGGTGATCACTGCGCCTCTTCCAAAGACTGTCCCCAGATGAAGAAAGAGATCACCTTTCTTAAACAAATGCTGAGAGACAACTCTACCCACAAAGAGGCCGCTGTGAAAGTACGGCGAAGACGACGTCACCGACGAAGGTCTTCACAGCGGAAAACATCAAGCTTTCAGGAAAAGTCACCTCGTCAAGCATCATCATCAGCGGACGTTTCCAGCACTCCGAACACCGATGTTGGAAGGGTGAAAACTGCCACATCACTTTCCACAAAGGAATGGCCGCCACTTCCGCGTACGCGACCGCCAGAAGAGCCGCAGAAGAAGCCGCCCACAGTACAGCAAGGTGCTGTATCCGAGGAGTCGCGGAATACAGATGAACAAGTGATAGCACTTCTTAGGTCTTTAATGAATGCCATTCGTGTGCTGCTAAGCAACATGCACACACCGTCTGCCAGAAGTGCGCTTCAAGTACTGGACGCTCTGAGTCCGGTGCTTGCTACCCTTGAGTAGATCATGGCTCCACAGCCTTGGTCTTTTAGGGAAGAGGTCCGACAAGCAGCTATTTTTCACTGGAATGCCCGCGGACTCAAAGCGCGCCTTTCGGATTTCCGTCGCTTCGTGTACGCCAATATGTTTCCCATTATCGTCATTTGCGAGCCGAACTTATCGAACAAAATCAGGCTTTCTGGATACGAGTCATATATGTCGTCAGCTGTTTATGAAAACAGTAAGGTTTTGGTGTTTATTCGCCGTGACCTCACCTACACTCATCAGCCTGTACCTCCTAATGACAGTAATCAATATATATGTCTAAACGTAAGGAAAAAGAATCTGGCCTTTACTTTTGTAGGCGCCTACCTATCTCCGTCAAGTCGATTTGATTACAAAAGACTACAAGACATCCTTTCCTCAACTTCCAATCCCTGGGTCATCATTGGAGATTTCAACGCCCATCATACACTCTGGGGAAGCCGGATCATCAACGCCAGAGGCAGAGCTTTCGTATCTTTCGCCTCCAGTAATGAACTTTGGCTGCTGAATGATGGAAGTCCTACGTTCTTACGTGGCTCCACGTACAGCAGCTGTCTTGACTTGGCTTTCGTCTCACGAAGCCTAGTCAGACGTGCAGGGTGGTTTGCGGACATAGAGACGCACGGAAGCGACCATATCCCCACGTACGTCAAGATCAGAAGATTGACCGCTTCCAAAACACAGGATACGATCCAAAGATTGGACTGGCCTAAATTTCAGTCTCTTATGGAAGCACACTGCGACGCCAATTCATCTTTAGACTTGGAAGAGGCAATAAGAGCGTGGTGCAAGACACTATGTGTACTCTAACATGCCCCTCGAAACTTAATGATTTTGATGTGGAACTAGAACGACTACGAGCAATCCGACGACGTGCTGAACGAAGGTACCGACGTACGAAAACAATGGACGATCTACGGACCGCCAGGCGCACGCAAAAGAACATACAGCGCCGGTTAGACAAGCTCGCATCGCAACGTTTGGCTGCCTTCTGTGAGTCACTAGATCCACGCAAGCCTTTATCGCAACTATGGAGAACTGTGCGCGGGCTACGGACACTTCCCGTACAGCGATTCCCATTCAAGGCGCTTGCCCTCTCTCAAAAGAGATCGGAGATTGACGTGGCAGAGGATTTCTGCGCCAGATTATCCTGTCAACTCACAGCTACCAACATTCCATCGCCTTCGAGCAGCTACCCGCCACCACGTGATTTCCGGTTGGATCTACCATTCTCGATCCACGAACTTAAGGCAGCATTAGCTTTGTGTAGCCGCACATCAGCTCCAGGACCTGACGGAACTTCCTACCGAGCTCTGTGTCACCTGGGGGAGCGAGCGAGAGGAGTTCTAGAGGTGTACAATGAATATTGGAGAAATGGCACGCTACCAACAACCTGGAAGACAAGTCGCCTTGTTCCTCTGCTGAAGCCTGGCAAGTCGCCGTTGGAGCTCTCATCATATCGGCCGATCGCTTTGGCGAGCTGTGTGGGCAAAGTAATGGAGAGGATGGTCCTAGGACGCCTGGAGTGGTACTTGGAGTACCACAACACCTACCCAGATGCCATGGCTGGCTTCCGCCGCTGTCGATCATCGATCGATAACGTCGTCGACCTTGTGACCTACATTCAACATGAGAAAAGCCGTAAGCGTCTCTGCGCATCCTTATTCCTCGACGTTAAAGGGGCGTATGACAACGTTACGCATGAAGCCATCCTCTGAGCTCTCGCAGAGGTAGGAGTGGGTGGTCGGATGTTTCAATAGATACGGAGCTATCTATCCATGCGATCCTTCTTTGTAAGCACTAAGGAAGGCCATACTTCTCTTCACTATAGCTACCACGGCGTCCCCCAGGGCGGTGTACTTAGCCCCGTGTTATTTAATCTAACACTAATTGCTCTCCTTGAGCACGTGCCAACCACAGTCAGGCTATCAATGTACGCGGATGACATTTGCATATGGACATCTGCAGTAACACGCCTACAGTTGCGAGCGAGAATTCAGAGAGCCGCCACACAAACTGTTCACTACCTCCGTAATCGAGGTCTGGAAATTTCCTCCGAGAAATGCGCACTAGTGCCATTTACGCGCAAACCCATGGCAAACTACAGTGTAATGATAAATGATCAAATAATACGATGGGTCCGATCGTACAAGTTTCTAGGTGTCATAATCGACAGGGACTTGTCATGGAGCCCACACGTATCATACGTGAAAAAACGGTTGACAGGCATCTGCCACCTGTTCAAGTTTTTCGCTGGCAAGACCTGTGGAATGTCGCCTAGTGCCATGTTACAACTGTACAGGGTGCTTTTTCTAGGATTTCTACGATACAGCTTGCCAGCAATAATCAACACAGGCAAAACGAATCTACGCACAATACAAAGTCTCCAGGGTCAAGGGCTCCGATGTGTCTAGGCCTGCCTCAGAGTGCTTCAACAGTGGCTACAATAGCAATCGCTAGAGACCACCTTGTCAAGACCCACACTGAAATTGAAGTGCTCAGGACCCATATAAGGCATCTAGCCAGGAATCCTCGTCACCATTTAGCCTCTTTACCAGCGGACAGGCCACACACATCTTTCAGCCAAACGATAACTGCATATGAAGAATCATTGCCAGCTTGTTCCACTCCGGCTGCGAGACCTTCGATCCCTCCATGGTGCCTCGCTCAGCCAAAAATCAACCTCGCAATACCTGGTATCTCGAAAAAAGCTGATCTGTCATCACCAGCCCTTAAACAGCTCACGCTTCTACATTTGTACGAGAACTACCGTGACTCCACGCATATTTACACTGATGGATCTGTTCTTCCAAGCAGCTCCGCGGCGGCAATCATCGTCATTCCAGCGATAGCTACAACAATCAAATTTAGGACGACCCACGCGACAACATCGACGGCAGCAGAGCTCGCAGCGCTCTTAACTGCCCTTCATCACATTGGTGATGAACCGCCACACAAATGGACAATATTCTGCGACTCGAAGGCGGCACGGCAGTCTCTACTGCCACCTCTACGACGCGGACCGCACGAACAACTAATCTTCCATATTGCAGAGACGTTCCACCATATAAGTGATGCCGGCCATGAAATAACGTTCCAGTGGCTTCCAAGTCACTGCGGGATTATCGGCAATGAACGGGCGGATCACGCTGCCCGCTCTGCCCATACTGAGGGGCGCCACGTCCCAATTCCTCTTTCTAGAACTGACGCGGCACGGAAGATCCGCCTACTTGCTCGGCAGTGCACCGAGTCGCAATGGAATGAGCCACATTTAAGAAATACGCGACTGTACTCACTTGATCCAACATTAAGTCTTCGAGCGCCATCACAGCTTCGCCGTAGAGACGCCACGCTTTTATATCGACTTTGGTTGGGTGTTGCCTTTACTAAAGCCTATGCCTTCCGCATAGGGATGACCGACACCCCAACCTGTGACCACTGCGGCCATGAAGAATCAATTGGCCATATATTATGCTCCTGCTCGCAGTACAGTCCACAGAGGGCATGCCTTAGCCACGAACTTGACCAACTGGACGACCAACCGCTATCCGAAAAAAGAACTCTGCAACATCGCAAGGACCTACCGTCGCAGAAGAAGGCCGTGCAAGCGCTTTTGCGCTTCTTACAATCTACCGGGCTGTGTGAAAGACTTTAACTGGAACGCCTTGTGTGTGTGTGTCCCCATGTGTGCATGTTCCTTTTTTTTCCTTTTTTTTGCGTTTACCTCTCTGTCATCTTTCTAACCCCTTTCCCCCATCCCCAGTGTAGGGTAGTAAACCTGAGACTCACATCTGGTTAACCTCCCTGCGTTTCCTTCATTCTCTCTCTCTCTTCAGTCAATACCAGGGCATTGCCTTATGCAACGAAACACTGCGGCCGGTGCAGCGTCCAGGGAAGTTTACGCCAATTCTGCATCTTCTAGCCTGCCCTTACCAAGATGTGAAATCAGCCGTTTTTTTAATATACATGCATGTATGTATGAGCTCAAAAAATGTGGTCCGAGCCCAACTGCACAACTTCGAATCCTAATTAAATCTAACCCTTCTCGCGGTTTACAATCTCACTATCACTCAACAGAACTCTAGAAACTATTATTCACCACTTACGCTTGGAAGAAACTTACACAAATGATTTTATACATATAATTAGGCGTGTAGACAACATGCGATGTGCATGTGGTCACGAGGATTAGGATGTACCTCATCTGATACTGGATTTCGCAGGGCAAGACAGTTTTAGCACCCTACTGAAGAGGGACTTGACCCGCCTTGATGAAAGGCCTTTCAGGCTCGAAATGTTATTATATCCATGGCCGACGCATGCGCGACAGGAACGAGCGATCATAGAGGTGAAATCTTTCCCCGAGCACTGTGGCATCCTTGGGAGGTACTGGGTGTGGCTTGAGTAAAATCCGTGATTGCTCGCCTGTGCTCATGCTATCCGATGTCCTGGCAGTCATTTTTATCTGTTTCTATCATGTAACTGGTGTGTCTGATTTCGTTGTTACTGCTCATGGTCTCGCTTTGATTTCTTGGATTAGTCGTTTTTATACCGTTGACTGTGATTAGGACATATCA
The DNA here is from genome assembly GCF_052857255.1 of Amblyomma americanum. NCBI lineage: Eukaryota > Metazoa > Arthropoda > Arachnida > Ixodida > Ixodidae > Amblyomma > Amblyomma americanum. The sequence goes on along the minus strand of NC_135505.1, from coordinate 67,331,991 downwards.
TTTTTTATAGTATATACTCATTTTATATCATCAGGTATTGTCATGAATTAGAGTATACTTTTTATATGTGATGTTAGCGTTTCTAGCGTGTCCATTGTAATATTTGTATTGTAAATTGTGCGTGTTGTTGCTGTACTTTGTTGAGCATAATGCGTTAACTTAGTGTTTTTCTTTCATTAAGCGAAAAGGGGTAGCCGGCATCACAATCAGGGACATCTCCTTTGATGTCCATGTCAACAACAGAAGTACATTGCGGTGGCTTAGTGACTTAACAATGGTAACGAACATAGCGCAAATAATGAGACAGAAGAAAAACCGACACACATCAGCGATCATGTTCTACTTACCATTTTTATCGAACATAGCGCAAATAAGAAGACAGGAGAAAAATCGACACACACCGGCGATCGTGTGTGTCTGTTCTTCGGTCCCCCTTCATTCACACTGTGTTCGTTCACGATGTCAATGATGCGCGCGACAGACACGAATTGATACCGAAGCCCTGGAAAAAGATTAGAAAAATCCTGGCGTTAAGGTGAGTTGAATAGAAGTTACTGGCAGTGTTTTTTATTTGGGGAAGTGAAAAGAATTAAGTTTTTAAAGGGTGTTTGAATTGAGGCTTATTTCAGCAGTAAAATGTCACGACACCTGACTTAAAAATGGCGTACAGAAGTAAGAAGAAATAGCTGTGACCGTATTTTACATCTAAAAACACTTTTCTTGGGATTTCTCCTGTGAAACCCAGAATTCTGTCGCGCGCGAAGCTGGCGAACGTCTTCTTCCTTCCTCGCAGAGGTTCTAACACTACGACAGCATCGCCGGACCTTTTATTTAAAAAAGGCGCATGCGCTAGTTCCCATCGCTGCTCACCGAAGGCGCCACGGAGCTTTGTGGAACAAAACTCTTTCCTCCTCGAGCAGCAGGTACGTGCGAGGAGCAAAAACAGTTTCGTTCCGCCGAATTGCGTTGCGCCCTCTGTGAGCTGTGGTGGGAACTAGCTCATGCCTTTTTTTGTAAAGAAAGTGTCCAAAGAAACTGAACATTATTACCTTGCGGGAAGCGTACTACTGGAGACGAATACCAGTTCACTGGATGCCGGCTGTACACTAGCAGTGGCTCCGCGTTGCTTGAGCAGGAGGCGTTTGCAGGAGGCGCGTGAGCAGGAGGCGTCCGGTAAATCGGTTGATGTGTCCGCTAATAGATTTCTGGCTTGCGAAAAACGTCTACTGTCGTCGTGTTGAAGCCTCCTTTCATCGGCGCAAGAGAGAGCCTTCCCAGTCGTTTAAACTTAGAGCGATGAACTTGTTCAAAATTAGGTGGAAAGGATCAGGGCAACCGTTTAGAAGGCCTCGGAGTCACGGCCGGTAAGATATCGGCATCGTGTCGTGCGGCAACTTTATTAGAACTGTGCGCTACAGCTCTATGCCTCAACAGAAATATTTCTGCGAAAACCTGTCGTACGGTGATAATTTTGTTACTATCGCTTGCGCAGAAGGAAAGCGTTCGCTCTTGTTGCCTGCATGGCCGTGCCAGGACCGTTGACGGAGCCGTTTATGGGAAAACACGTGCTAAAACATAAAGATTTTGCTTGTAGGGTAGAACAGCAGCGGTGGTGCCGCCACGGGAGCACTTTTACGGTTTTTTGTCCCTTTTTAGCAACAGCTTAGCCGATGTAATACTTTTTTGTCTAACGCAATTATTCCAATGCGACCGAAACTATAATGTTGATTTGATAGTGTGCTGCGCCTCTGAATTTTGTAAGCTTGCCTTCTGGAAAAATATTTTACTGGGAACCATGCTAGAACTTTTTGAAGATCCTGTCGATGTTATTCCCTGGCTGCAGTGCCTTGATTTATAATCTTAAAAGTGCGATCTTAGGTCGGGATCAAGGCAGCAGCACGCGCATCGAAGCAAAATCAAGACTACTACTCTCTATTGATATTTCTGTGCATGGAGGTGTGATGTTGTAATTCATCCGGCGGCCTCCATGAACCTGTGCCTGTATTGCAGTTAGAACAATCGATTGTTCTCACTGCGTCGTTTCGCTGTCATTGCTCGAGAACTTAGCCAGCAACACTTATATATTCAGCACATAGTATTGCTATAAAGAGGATTTATTTATTTTGGCCACATTATTGTTGATTATCGAGCTGGGTTTGAGCTAAAAAGCATTGATATGAAGGTGTACTATAACTTTCATTTTTCAGTCTTGGGGCATCATTTGTGCAAGAACGGACAGTGAAATGCTCAGAAACTTTGGTTGCAAGTTACAAACCTCCGTGAAGTTTGCCAGTTCGTTTTGAACCACCTGAAATGCTACGAAATTTGAAACAAACTCCTAATGTGTTTCAGTTACGCTAATCAAGTATAACGCACTTTCACTGAATAACACATAGTCAAAATAGAATGAGTACAACGAAAGGCAGTGCGATTCGCTGTCAATAAATATAGGCACACCTATTCACATGCTATTCGTCATATTAAAGCTGGCATGCTTACAATAAAGACAGGAGCCAAGCTAGCCCAAGTAAGATTCGTGGACCAGCTGCATCAAAAGTTAAAATCGAAACGTCAGTGCATCTCTACAACAGAGAGTAGGCCTACGGGCACAAATACTCACTCGCACAAAACGGCTACTCATTCCAGACCGACTGCTGCAGGAACTCATTTTTCCCGCTAAACATACTTGAGCGAAATGCTCTTGACCAACTTAGCATAAACGGCCAATCACTAATGTTTTAGCTCTGTTAGAACGCCCCTTACAGACGCAATAATTTTAGCCTAGCTTCACCTTTTGACTTTATTACTGGACGGTAAGGGGATCATTGTCTGCCATGCATATCTTAGTGTCTTTGTTTTGTAATTTGTTTTTGTTGACTGTCTGGTTGTTCACCATAACACTTAGTCATTTGCAGCCAGTATTTTGCTTCCAAATTGAATTAATAGTATTTACTTATACGGTATGGCAATCAAAGGCTTGTTAAACTGCCTTTATTTTTTGTGCAACATTTAACTAAGCACCTTTATACACAATGCTAGCTGTCAGTTGCCGCCTTTTGTGCTATGGTTATGTCGCATATTTTGTCTAATTTCTTTTGATTGTTTTTAACATGTGTCCTTCCCATTAAATCGAACACGAGATAGAAAGTGTGTGATGTGAGCAAATAAAGGTGCGTGACATTCAGCCTCGTTTCCTGCGGAAATTTAGGAAGATAAAAGGTCGTTAGGCCATTTTGCGAAATGACGCCTTGACACCAGGGTGCAACTAACACTGCAGTAGTTATTTATTTCTGGAGAGGGCTCTGAGGAAAGGACGATAGGCTGAAACAATGTGAGTAGGGTGGAGAAAAATATTTCAGCAGCAAATGCGCAAGCTAACGTGCAATACAAAAGTAGGAAGGTTCTTTAAAAATAACCTGTTTACTCTCTATCATACGAGCGAATGAATTGCGGATTACAATCGGTAATTAGTGCCTATTTCTGGAACATTTCATTATTCGTTGGAACCGAACCTCGCGTAAACAAGACGGCTGAAGAATTGCGCGGATGGCCGGAAGCTAGATGAGGCGAGGAGTTTCCTCGAAAGGAATCACATGCGGGCACTGCACGAATACGAAGGCGCAGGCGCTCCCAATTGCATACGGACCAATTACAAAGTTTAATGGCGGAAAGAACTACGGACGTGTGTTTGTTTTACGCCACAAGTGTGACAGAAGCCGACTGACGATATTTCATAAGGCGATCCGAATTTAGCCATTTAGATTCATGTTACACAGTGATCCTTGCTACATTTTTGTGAGCGCGGAGGGTGCTTGGCATGAGGAACTCACGCCCCTTTTCCTGCTTGATTGCTTGGTTAACTGCATCCTGCTGTAAGGTACGTACAGAAAAACTGGCAGCAAAGAAAATATTAGAAATTTGTCAAAAACGTTTCGCTCGTTCCTACATCCTTCTTACATCACTAACCTATTGAATATACTGGGGCCCAGCTTTAATGAGACCATTATCGACGGCCAATTAAGAAGAAAGGAACAGTAGTAAGTAGAGATCAACGCTGTTGGAAAAGTTGGTTACCTAGCGCGAAGCGCTCGTTTAACAATCTTATTGTGGTAGAAGCTGCTCAGGGATTGATGTCCGCGAGGGTGACCGCAGAGGTTCCAACAAACAAACAATCAATACGTATTCTAGCAGCGGTGACCATGCATTATTGAGTAGCGGTGACCATGCAATGAAGGTGAGGACTGGGACAGTAATATAAAGACCAGTCCTCCCCTCGGCAGCTTGACTAGGTGTGCGAGGTATTCGAGAACAATAGTCTCTATCACCATAGACGCCAACAGTTCCAACACATCAGACTAGGCATGCTTCTTCTGCATAGAAGCGTTCTCATTCAAACTGCAAAGTTCTTTTCAAGATGGAAGAGCACAGGTTGACGCAGGATGTAAAACGCCATGCACTTCTTGTCACCCTACCCACACAACAGAGCGACTTTGAAATTTCTACCTACAATGAGAAGCATTTCGTTTACAATGTGCGGAAGAAAGATTTGTGCTCTGATGGTGACGTGGAAATTGTGGCGAAAAGGGAAGAGCATATTCACCGTTCAGGTGTCGCCGTTCCGATGTCGCCGTTCAGATAATGCCTATGGCTACAACTGAATGGTGAAGGGGCTCTTTCTTTGTCACCACAGGCGTGATTTCTTCCAGCGGCTGCACATCATCGTGAGTGATGACAAAGGAAAGTTTATGAGGGCATTGCAAAGGAGCTTAAGGTTGCAGAGTGGACGTTATGGCTGGCTGTACACGAGGTCTTGATCCATTCCTACGTGATAAGGGAGAGGCAATTATTATCCGACAAAAGATAGGATAAGTATGTGCGCTGGTCCAAGCACTTACTAAGCAAGATGAAAAAGCTTGTGAAGCGTGTATTGCTCTGTTTTTTCAATGAAATGATATTCGGCCACGATCAAAAACTAAACGCCGTAACGACAGGTGGCTCTACGCAAGCGCTGATGACGTGCCTGCACATCTCTGTCAGAGCACATCACTCTATCCGCACACTAAACAAGAGATCGCTACGTTAAGAAAGGCGGCAATTTTCAAGTCGCTGTGATGTGCGGCGAGGCTAGGGAGGGCTGCATGGCGTTTCATTTCCTGCGTCAACCTGTGGACTTTGATCTTGGAACAAATCGCGTTTTAAGAATGATAAGTTATCAATATACAAGAAGCAGTACGTCTTGAAAGATGTGGTGAGACTGGTGGTGTCAATTGCAATAAGAAATAGTGTTCTCAAGAAAGGAGGAGGATATAGAGCTGATGTGAGAATGAGGGTGGGAAATAGAATAATGGAAGAAAGAACAGGAAAATGCAACTGCCGATTTCGCTCAGTCGGCTCAGCCCGGGGGCAGTGATTACAGCGAGAGGGTTTTCAAAACGCCGTTTTTTCAACTAGAGGGTAGGTACGAACCAAGTTTTTTTTCTTGTATAAAAATTAACACCATAAGAATCAATTTATCCCCACACCGTCTTTCTTGGTTCTCGAAGTTCTTTGCTATTAGTTATCACAAAATAAAAATTGGAAAATTGGTTTTCTGGTGAAAGGAAATGGCGATGTATCTGTCTCACATATCGGTCGGCGGACACCGGAACCGCGCCGTAAGGGAAGGGATAAAGGAGGGATTGAAAGGAAAAAGGTAGAAAGAGGTGCCGTAGTGGAGGGCTCCGGAATAATTTCGACCACCAGGGGATATTTAACGTTCACGGACATCGCACAGCACACGGGCGCCTTAGCGTTTTTCCTCCATAAAAACGCAGCCCCGCGGTAGGGTTCGAGCCCGGGAACTTCGGATCAGAATCGTAGATCTCTTTTTTGCAGGTCTCTTTTGCAGCTCAGAGATTTCTTGTGCCTCCAGAACTTTTACCGCTGCTTTTTCCCGAAGTGCGCCTTTTTCCTGAAGCCTCTTACCGATCTTTTGGCTAAGAAAAAAGGTTCTGCTGCGCTTCTTGAATGAACTGAAGATGTTGCCGCTGCATTTGCTGCTGGCAAGAAGGCGCTCGCAGACGCCACTTTGCTCATACATCCAGTACCTGACGCTCCACTGCTTCTTGTCACCGACGCCTCGAGCATTGCCGTCGCCGCAGTTCTTGAGCAGTAAGTCTGTAGTTGGCAGCCCCCTCGTTTTTCTCCCAAAAGCTGATGCCACCTGAGACTAAATACAGAACCTTCGGTCGAGAATTGCTTGCTGTGTACCTCGCCATCAAGTAGTTTCGCCACTTCCTAGAGGGCCGGGACTTTCACGTCTTCACGGATCATACGCCCTTGACGTTTGCCTTCCAAAGGAACCACAGCACCTACACCGCACGTGAGATCCGCCAGCCGTGTTTTATCTCCGAGTTTACAGTGAATTTCCGTCACGTTCATGGCCCGGAAAATGCTGCTGCTGATGCGCTTTCTCGTGTTAGTGCCGTGGCGGTCGAGTCACCAGCGGACACAGAGGAGCTAGCAGCTGCACAGCACAACGATCCAGAGCTGCAAGGTCTTCGCTTCTCATCCACATCCCTGTCCTTCGCGCAGTTCTTTACATGCGAGACATCGACTGGCGTCTCGCGCCCCTACGCACCTTTGGCTTTCCGTCGCAACATTTGTGAAAAACTGCACCGTGGCTGCTGACCGCCTCGAACCAGCTTACATTCCCACTCCTCTGCCTGTCGGTCTTACTACTCGCTCTCACTTCGACTGCGCCACCATTGTGCGCAGCTTCCTCCAAGCACATCCGCTGGGCGAATCTTGTGGCTTCGTTCTACGGGGGGTGGGGGGGGGGGGGGAGCCCTGTAGCTCCCCTCACGCCGCGCTCGGCTCGCAGGCCACGGCACGCGGCGCCGGGCAAGGAAGAATAAATTTGGCTAGTCCGCCGGAGCGCGAGCAGCGCATATAAACAGTTCGAACCTCAACGCTGTCGGAGCTGGTTCGTCCTCGACTTAGCTCCGAGATTCCCAAATATGCAAGAATTTCTGAATAATGATTACAAGGATAAACGAATGCCGTCTTGCTTTATATATAGTTTTTGGTTTTTGAGGGGCATAGTGCAGCGACTTAGCAGCTTTTATTTGTATGTGAAAAAATATCATAATGCCCAGTAATTCGAGACGAAAGTCGACATATCGGTCTTTTTCGTTCTTCGCATGACTGAACTTCGAAGAATAGAAAAAGTTCGGAATATAAAGTACGATTATTTTCGCAAGGCAGGAGCAACATGGGAGGTCTCTTTCATCCAGGAAATACTTTTATGAAAATTAAAATGAGCAGCAACAGGCGGATGGCACTATGCAATCTCCCGAGACATGATAAATGATTTAATAAAGAAGAGACAGACCATTAAACAGTTTTATGATATGGAAGAGGACTAAAGGCGGAAATTCGGATAGAAGAAAAAGATAAGGGGGAAGAGTATAAGAAGAGATTAATGGTCTGCGGGGTAACAACCATGACCAGCAAGGATCCGGAAAATAAATCAGTTAATTTGGCATCAATTCAATGCCAGAGAAAGGACCAGGATGAGGAGGCGCGGTTCGTTTGCCGTTGGTGTCCTGGAAGCTATCATGTGCACCTGCTGACTACGAGACTGAATGTTGAAAGTATACCAGGCGAAGAATTGGTAGCCTTGAAAGGAGAATACTCCAAAATAGAGAATACAAAGACTAAGTTCATAGCGATATGAATCCCAGGACACACTGCGGATGTTGGAAACGATTGCGCTCACACCCCTCTCCGCTGAATATTATCCCGCGTCTACCAGCATTAACAGGATCATCATAATTCAGAGCCAGTATTAAGCTATAAGGAAGCATTCCAAAATTTGAGATTAAAAACGAGAGTATACGCCGAACCGGACAAAACTCTGAACATGGAGGAAAGGACGGTCTTAGGAAAATTGAAACCAAATACTTATATCTACGCAGTATAATTCAGCTATATGTTTGCAAATTTGTGCGAACCGCGTTACGCCTTCTGCGTTGCAGTCGCTCACTTACACCACATGGTATGGACCTGCCAGAAAAACCATATATTGGGTGAATAAATAACCTAACAACTAAAGACTGAATGCAGAATGACAAGCTTTGGCGGCTGAAATGGGCAAGAGCGGCTTCTAAAGACAATGGTCTCTTGGAATGGAAGCCAACTCAAGTAACCTCTATTTATTCCGCACATTAAATAATTCCTCACGTATGACGTGGATGAAGAGAAAACATTCGAGGCCTCAGTGATGTTGAATGCCGGTTGGCTGGTTTCATCACTTGTTCCTGGGACCTTTCGACCAGGCTCGTACCCAACCGGCTACCGGCCCTTTTTTGAGGCCGACGGCTTTCTCCCTTTACGTTGCGAGGGCTCTGGCCCAACACGCTTGTGATGCGACTCAGCCAGTTACTGCTACCTACGGACCAGGGTCTATAGAACGAGGGCTGAGAGTCATCGGGCCTGAAGGCGTTTGACATGGCTCTGACACGTCGCCACCACATTTCCTCAAAATCAGCACCACCGGTTAAGAGCACTCGTAAATCATTAACTGCTCAAAGCACTGTGTCGACGTTCTAACCATTGACGCTGCATCGCGAACAAATTCAGGGACCTGAATTGGCTGTTTGGGAAAGTAAATGGCGCAGTATGTCTCGCATATCGGTGGACACCTCAGCCGCGCCGTATCGAAACGGATAAAGGAGAGACTAAGATAAGAAAGGAAGAAAGAGGTGCCGAAGTGGAGGGCGCCGGAATAATGTCGAAAACATGGGGTACTTTAACGTGCACTGACATCGCACAGCACACATGCGCCTTTTGCGTTTCGCCTCCATCAAAACGCAGCCGCCGCGGTCGGGTTCGAACCCGGGTACCCAAGATCAGTAGTTCAGCGCCCTAACCACTGAGCCACCACGGCGGATTTTTGAGACCTCGTCCTCTTCCTGGTTTTGGGTTTGCGTTACGATTCAGTGTTCATTGTGACTGCTGTGTAAAAGTAGTTATTGCTCTTCTTTTATGTGAGTGTGTACGTGCGGCCTTTTTGCAATGTGTCTCATATAACTGTTCCCTCTGGTGTGAAGACATCTGGTCTATTGCTTGGTTCTATAGGTGCGCACACACAGGACACTAGTCAAAGAATCATCATCATCATCATAATCATCAGTCTGACTACACCCGCTTCAGGGAAAACACCTCTACCATGTCTCTCCAATTAACCCTCTCTTTTGCCAGCTGCGCCCACCCTATGCCTGCAAACTTATAAATCTCATCCCCCACCTAACCTTCTGCCACCTCTGCTACGCTTGATAGATGGTTGAAAATGTAAATCTGGTTTAGCATGTTAATGAAACTGCGTTTTGCTCGTTAAAAAATTAGTTTTTCGGCAGACACAATGCGACGGTTTGATAGTATTTACCTTGATGTGAAAAAAAAATTAGCTGAGGTTTAACTACTGCTGAACCTGGTTAGAGGGGGAGAGCTGTGGTGTATCGGGCAACTAGACATGGCTTGGCGCCTGTAACTTTGAGTGCGTTCCGCACACTGGATAGGCAGTGCGCCCACCTTGCCACACTGGAAGGTGGCAGTTAAATTAATGGGTCATCGCGAGAGGTTGGTCACCCAATGAACGCTGTGGCCCATGTATTCCCCCAGACTGACGTCACAAAGGCAGTTTCCATCGCGTGACATCACGCGATTGTCACGTGGCTATTCTACCGCCCTCTACCAGTGAAGCGAAAGGTCAAAGGGTCAAGTGGGGGACACTATGATGGACCACACAAGTTAAGGCCTATAGCCGCACTTGATCTCTGGCTTACTTGAAGTTCAAACCGGTAACCTATATCGAAATTGGGTTTACCTAGCGTAGTGAATATTTAACTTTAAAAACAAAGCCTCCCATGCATTAGGTAATAATAAGTGAGCATAGTTGACACCTAAACTTTTCGTGTTGTTCGCAGAATAACGCTTTCACAAATGCAAACATTTTGACTAGAATATTAAGTTCGATTAGCATCAGAATGGAGGTGAAACATAGCAGCCATCTTTACTGCGCATAATAATTCTGAGAAACCCAGAGATAGTAGCGGGAATCTAAAAATAGGGCACATGCTCTATTTTTTTTTTGAAGGTGAACTTGTTACAACTGAGGCTATATTTACGTTTAACACTAAAAGATTGAGCCATATGGCCTAAAATGTGTTATAAAATTGCACTGTACATGCTTGTGACGCTGTAAACGTCACTCTTCTATAGCAGTTCAAGGTAGTGCGGTTCAACAGCATTAACAGTAATTAATCGTCAGAATGTCGGTATTCTTATCAAGGTGAGCAGGCGGCTGTAGATATGACACCAGATAACTAAATAAATTTCGCATAAATGCCCATCATACAGCACGATGAAAGAGGTAACTATGAGGGCTGTCCAGTATAGCAGCATTTTTTAGTGCCTTCAAAAACTGTTAAACAAAATACAGAAACTAACTGGGCAGGATTGAACAGCGCACACATGACGAGGATACAAGGAGAAAAATGACAGTACACGAGTGCCGTATCTCGTCGTTTCTCTCCCTCTGTCGTCGTCCTGCGTGCGCTGTTCAATCCTGCTATGCAATTAAACATGCCCAAACTGCCACGTTAGAGAAACTAACGTTTCCACAGCGGCCTTTCTCTAGTTTCTAAAAGTTTTTTAACCCTTTAGATCATGAAGAACAGGAGGTTTTAATTGCGAGGCTTAAGACAGACGGAAATTTTTCCGCTTAGAGCAAGAACAAAGCACTAATTTCTGCAAACAATTAGGCGGTTAGGCAAGACGTCGATCATTGCAGGTGCTTACCGGAAATTCTTAAAATGCGATTAACAGCTCAAGGAAAAACATCGTCGAACCGAGGATTAAAAAGCATTGGACCTCTTGCCGAATTAAAAAATATATTATAACTCCATTTTCACACTTCAACAATGACATATGTTTTTCAAACGGCCCGAACGCGCAGATATAACAATGTTTTACAACACATGAACTTCAGCAGCACACATAATTTCGAACAATGTTTTCATCATTAAGCAGCGCGAAACACAGGACAAGAGGAAGAAATACGAGACGACAGGAGCGACGTCACGACGCTAATAGCTCTCGTGTCGTCTAGTGTTTCTTCCTCTTGTCCCGTGTTTCGCGCTTCTTAACGATGAATCCATTCCAACTCGCCCAGTTTTCTGTTCTCGTTGAACAAAGTTTGACTGTCGCGCTCCTCTACTGTTTCGAGTAATTATAAACGAGGCAATCCTAATGCTTCGAAGAAATTACAAAGAATGTTTTTTTCCAATCCAAGACTCTCTTACATCACAAGGCCGTAGAATGATACATTACGAACCGAAAGATGTCTTTGGTTCTCAAGGTTCTCAAATTTGGATACATTTTATTATTCAAAACCTGCTTCTCAACGTGTTACATAATTTTACCTAAGGCTTCACTGTCGCAAGTCTCTGCCGTTTCAATGAATTAGAAGCGAGAGACTCCAGCTGGTTTGCTAAACCAAAAAAAGAAATTATTTTCCGATCAAAGAGAACATACGTATAAGAAAAAGCACATGCCTCAATTTTATTCACTGCAGACAAGGCCATTGCTCTGGCGTCGCAAGATGGAAATAAAGATGACCTATTCTTCTACCCCAAATGCCAACGGAAAACAATAGGAAGCGGGATATCTACCAGCCATGAATTCCGAGCAAGATATTGCAGGCTTGAGAGGATGAAGAGGGTTTTTTAACCGTCACGGATGAACGGCGTGCTGACCATGTGCTGCAATAATTAACGAGTGAAGAAGAAAGTGGCCGTATACGCACTGCCAACATTTGGAAGGCTTCTTGGTTCACCTACTTTGCTACAGAAAACAGTAGGCAAAGGAAAAAAAGGCCTCGTTATGACATACATGACGGAAGCCAACAGTCACCGAAACCAAGCAGAATTAACAGAGATGGTGAGAAGGGTTTTGTGTGACTAATCCGAGTAATATTTCTGCACGAGTAATAATATCGACCATGTAGTTCTCAATAATAATTAATTGGGAAAGCTGACGGCGCTGCACTTCATCTACCATGGAGAGCTGCGGCATAGAGGGGAAGATGTAGTTTCGTATCTGGTTTGGTCACTGTTAGCCATGAAACATGAATTCAGCCGTAACAATGCAATCCTAAGCACGGCAAACCTCGAAGAAATGCTGTGAAAGTTTCAATACCTGCGTAACTCTTGCCTTACCTTTAACAAGGACGTGAAAAACGCACTTTCATAATAAATTATTCTGCACGCACAGGGGAGCATCGTGGCAATGCCGATGCACGCATGGGTGACGCTGCAAATTCGGAGGCGAAATCCATAATTTCGGCTCAACACTTGCCAAGCCATAATGGAGACCGCGTTTTCCCGGCATTTCTGCGGTGGATGTAGTACTTTTTACGGATCTCACATAGATGGTGGCGCCGTCTTTCTCTCTAAGTAATATCGAGAAGCTCGATGGTATTTACGACTCCCGCGGTGTAGTTTCCCCGTTTAGTGTCTCTTTAAACGGCATCTTTTACTTGTTTCCTTGCATGAAAAAACTTAGAGAAACAGTGCTGTGAAATGACGGCGGTGAAAAACAATTGCCTGGATAACCTTCATGCCAAGACTTTATTGAACAAGCTTAGGGTCAAAGAACACGCGCATTGGAACAAACGTAATATATTTCTGAGTGAATGGGTTTATAAAGAGAGACTCCCACGAACAGATACGTGCATCTTCAGGTTTGTAGACGGAGCCAGAAGAACCCAGTTCAGTTTTTGAATAGGAAGGAATAAATTATCGAGGGAAGGAGAAGAGCATAAAAATTAAATATTACCCTCCGCTTCGCCCTTTCTTTGAAACTTCACAGCCTTTTTTGCCTTTTCGTACAGGTAAGACAACATAAATTGTTGCAATTAGATGCTGCTGCGCATTTTAAACTTGACGAAAACCCCCATGCCAGCCAGGTGGATATGAAACTTTCGCAACGCAAAAAAATAGATAGCTCAGAATAGACACACGCCTTACGTATATAAAGAACAATCAGTCCTGAAATAAAAGCTGTGCCTGAGTTGGGCGATCATCTGGACATAGTAATGAGGTGTGGAAATAGCGTAAATGAGCCGGTGATCGTCTCGGATATTGGTGTGTGCCCCCGTGTCAGTAACTTCAATTCCGATGAGAAGAAAACTGTTGTCCGTTTTGCACAGCGCACAAAGCGAGATATTCTGCCGCGGAAATGCAAGAACCAAATAATTAAAAATTAAGAACGTGACTATGTTGGCCACAGCACACCAGTGTATTGCACACCAGTGTATTAAAAAAAAGCTGCTCGGTGCATTCATTGCTCAAAAGAAAAGATCAGGATGGAAGCTATGGTGCTTTATTAGCAGCCGAATTCTTGGTACAGAGGAAAAAAGCAGACATCATCTGAATCGTAATGATGGCAGGTATTGCGAACTTTGCAGTCTAGATGACATGGCCCACATTCCTGTGTACTTCGGAAACTGTTACAATGTTAAAGGTGGAAAATTACCGTTACAATTATGACCACCCTACATTCAATAAAAACTGGACGAATAAGAACAGAGTATGTTTGGGCATGTTGGTTATTCCTGCTGCTCGTGCGGCCTGTCTTCCTTTGCATGTTATTACTTCTTTTCATTACAGGAAAAACGATCCACTTGACGGAAGCCAACAGTAACCGGAACCATGGAGCATGGGGGATGTCTTTTTTTTAGAGGTCATCAATGGAAGATTAATAGGATAAGTATTTAAATCTAATTTATTATAAAGCAGAAAAAACTACCACGTGCCGGCGGTGGGGTCCTAACCCACGACCTCTGAACGACGCGTCCGGTGCTCCATCATCTGAGCTACGGTGACGGCTGTCCAATCTTCTCTTTTCGGGAGTATTTGTGTAGTCTAACCTAACCTTGAGAGTGTTTACCAGCGCCATTCTGCGCCATAGTGGCGGACGTAATACGCTCTGCATAGCCATGGTTGCTACGTGAAACATGATCGAATGGTGATGGCAGGAGCTGTGCGATAGCCCTCTGATGCTACCCATTACCACGACTACCAGAATCGAGGCCCTCATTAGCTGTTCGGCAGGCAAGCTACCGAGGGTCTCTATTCTGTTTACATAAAAAACTGACGACCCGGGAACGGAGTGACTAATTTTCTTTCACGATATTCTTTGTTTTTCTTTTATATCCAACGGCACATGGCAAACGAATATGCATTGAAAAATGTGGTTGCCGGTCAGAATAACCTACTCGCTAGAAACAATGAACAAAATTCTGCTCCCTAGCCTTCACATAATGTATTTAGACTATAGCTAAATGCGCCTAACTGTTAAAATATTAAAAGGAAGAACTCTTCTATTTGACGCGGCCAGCCGTTACCGCTTTCGTCAGTCCGTGCGGTCGCGGTCGCTACATGCAAACCTGAGAAAGCCGAATCTTGCGTGCGCATCACACGGCTGTCACCCTAAGGGATGGCATGAGAGCCACTCACAGTGAAAGAAGAGTTCACTAGAACAGTCCTAAAAAATGGCCTGGGCCGGAAAGCCTGCTGCCCTCGCCCGTTAATTAAGCGCCAGTTCGCACTTTTACCTATCGAATACAAACTCCTTCCGTTAATGGCGTGGGAAGGGAACCTAAAGAGCAGAATTCAATGGAAAAAAGAGAAAAATTGGAGGGGCGATTAATTGTCATTGTACAAACACAATGCGTTGATCGTAAGTGTTCACCACGCTTGAAGATGTAACGTTGCCGCCTTAGTGCATTAATCAGAAAAAGCTGATTGCTCTTCAACCTTCGAGGATACACAGCGACCAGGTTGTTTCTGAGGCAACTTAAACAGGCTGCGCGCTCCTCCCGCCAGTGCCAGAACTTTTTCCGTCCACCCTAGCCACCCTCTGTGTTCTTCCCGATGTAGTCCCCTTTTGGCCTCTCTCATCACACTTACAAGCAGGGAGGGGAATTCCCTCTACTCCCTTTAACATATGCCAAGCGTGGTGGGAGGTGTACATAACACTACAACGCCGGACGCTGCCTCTCAAGGCGGAAGCCTTCCTTGGCTCATGAGTAATTTGGCGTGTATGGAAGTTGTACACAGAGGCTGTCCGCCGTGGCGTGGGCGGAAGTTGTAGACAAAGGCTGTCTGCAAAAGTGTCCGTTCTTGTATGGTAATTACAATAAAAAATAAATTGGGGTCTAGGTGGGAATCGAAACCGGCCTGCGGAGTTGTGGGAGACGGAAACGCTGCTACCCCGCTACGACACTTCGATGTTTCAAGCTTAATAAAGTCTTGTCTAGTAAATGCACAGTTCTTAAATACGTGTAGTCGAGATAAGTTCTGAAGCCTACAGGAGTATTACGAGCGTGTTAATTACAAATATCGCAATCAAGGGAGTACCGAATTTACTCCATTTCCGTTAAATTTCCTCCGCGCATGGGTGGATGGAAGGTTGGAGCATCCCCTTTGAAACGGGGCAGTGGTTGTTGCCACTATGTTCAGTTTTTGTTTCCTTTATTTTTGTTTACTCTGCTGTCAGTTGTTAATACAATTCGCCATTTCCTTTAAAAAAAACGTCTTCCTACATTTTAAAACTTATGTCACCTCTGTGCTTTGGTACCACCAATCCTCCAATCGCTTTTTGCTAATTTCCACCGCAGATTTATTTACATGACTATTGTTATCTCTAAACCCTAAAGCCTCAGGAAGAGTGACTGTGACTGCATTGACATCGGGATGGATACCATCGCATTTTACGATGAGGTTTTCTATTGTTTCTACAGATTAACCACACACAGCACATGTGTCATCTTCGTTAAAGGTTTTTCTGTAGCTGCGCGTTCTAAGACACCCTTACCTAGCTTCAAAGAGTAGGGCACTGCCTCTTCAATTATCATAAAACGTTTCCTTCCTGATCTGCCTTTTCAAGCATCGATATAGTTCTACACTATGCTTCTTTTCCATTGAATCTAATTTTTACCTTCGACGTTCTTAACCTGTCGTTTAATGCTTTCTCCTTCCTCGTCTCTGGCAAACTTACTGGCTAGCTTTCTAGTTTGTTTCCGCCACTGTGTGTTAACAGTCTTTCTTTACAGGTATTTAAATACCTTAGCTGCCCAACGGTTATCAACCAAGTTTCTCAGGCGTTCTTCGTATAGTACTTTACTCTGAGCTTCTCGTGCTTCGAACGTTGCCCAGCCCATATCCCCCTGTACTGCCTCGTTTGTGGTTTTCCCGTGGGCACCTAGTGCTGATCTCCCAACAGTTCTCTGATTTACTTCTAATCGCGACTGAACTTCAGCCCTTAAGCATAGAACCGCATACCCGAAAGTAAGCCCTGGTACCATTATTTCATTCCAAATACCTCTGAGGACTTCATACCTGTTGTACCCCCACAATGCCCTACGTTTCATTACCCCGGCATCTCTTCGCCCTTTTGCTATGAGGGACTGTTCGTCCTTTTCCGTGTACATATGCCCGTTGTTTACCCATACTCCGAGATATTTGTATTTGGCCACTCGGGGTATTTCATGGCCTTGTATTGTAAGCTCCTGATCAGTTGCGCCGTTGAAAACCATCACACCTGACTTAGTTGCGATAAAACTGAAACCTAGACTGTCTCCTTCGTTCGTCTCCACTGCATTTCACCAAATTTTTCAAATCTTCCTGACTATCTGCTAGCAGTAAAATATCGTCCGCATACATTATACTCGGTACTCGTTGCTCTACAACCTTTCCGCTTAATGTGTATGACAGATCATAACCTAAATTGCTTCCTTGTAGCCTTCTTTCCATGCTTATCATATAAAGCATGAACAGCAGCGGTGATACAGGACAACCTTGCCTTAATCCTTTGTGTATCTGGGCAATTCCTTCCCATGTTATTTCAACTTCATTTTCTCGATATATTTCCTGTAGAAAATTAATTACCTCATGACTGACACCTAAGCTTTTATTATGTTCCACAGGAGTTCCATGTTCACGTTGTCGTATGCACCGCTTATGTCTAGGAAAGCTCAATACAGAGGTCTGTTTTCCTCCTTAGCTGTTTCTATGCTCTGGGTAAGCACGAACAAGCAATCATCTAAGCGGCTACCACTTCTGAACACGTTCTGAAGTTCTCCGAGTATTCTATTACTTTCTACCCATGACTGCATTTTTATTTTCACCGCCTTCATCGAGAGCCTGTATGTAACTGCTGTTATCGTAATCGGTCGGAAGAATTTTATGTTCGTCTTATTGCCTTTTCATTTATGAATCAAATTCATTTTACTCTGTTTCCAGCTGTGCGGAATTTTCTCATTCGTTATTGCTGCCTCCAATACTTTTATCAGCGTTTCCTTGACTCTTGGGCCTAGTTCATTAATTAGCTTGATTGGAATTTCGACGATCTCTGCTGACGTACATCTTGGAATATTTGTTTCCGCCTTTTTCCAGTTAAGATTCGTCAGTTCTACGCTGTTTTCTATTGTGCGTTCCTGTGTTGCTCCCTCATTTGGGGTGATTACTCTATCGTCTTTCTAAAATGACTCAGCTATAACTGATGAAATGTAGTTCACAGCGTCATTTCCCTCTGAACATTTTCCTTCGGCATCATGAATCTGTTCCTGCTTTCTGTGATTCGCTTTGCCCAGCCAGCTTATATGGTTCCAGAATTTTCTTGACCCCCCTTTAGTTGCATCGCGAACTTCAGCCAGCCAGCGATCAGAGGACGCTTTATTTTAGCCTGGACGAGGACCTGCACTTGCTGTTTCTTTTGTCGATAAGATTCCTATTTTCGGCCTATTTCCTCTTCAGATAACTGCGCCTTCTTTGCCTCTCTGGGTTCTCGTGATGGCAACCGTCGTTGTTCGATGGCCTCCCTAATTTCCTTATTCCACCAACTTCGTGGCATCCTCTTTCCTCTCCAGCGGTTTACTCCTTTTACTTGTTTTATTTTTGTACAAATGAAGAGTTCTAACTTATTATATTCCCACTTTTTCATGGGATGTATCTGTATTGCTTCCGCTATGCACGCCGCTATTTGCACTATTTGTTCGTCATTTAATTTTCCGCACTCTGTTTTGACTCCCCTTCATTTCTCTTTTGAGCAGGCCTCCAAACTGTAGACTAATACGCTTAGGATTACTACCGAGGCTGTACTTCCCCTCTTCGTCTATTTCCATCATTGCGCGCTTGCTATACATCCCCTGCGAGATCAAGCAGTAGTCAATGGTCGTTAGCCTGTTACGGGATTACCACGTGATTTGTCCCTCACACTTAGTTTCTCTATTTACAATAACTAGGTTGTGTCGCTCACAGAAGTCTAGTATCAACTTCCCGTTATAATCTGTGTATCCTTCCAGATCCTCGATGTGGCCATTCATGTCCTCCAACAGAATAATATTGGCGCCTTCTCTAAACTGCTTTATATCGTCATTGAGACACTTAACTAGATCCGTGTTCTCTTGCCTGCATTTGTCCCCTGTCCCTAAATAAACTACTCCTAGCCATGTCCTTTTACCGGCAATTGTAACCGATACCCAGACATGTTCTTTGCAAGTTTACTTTATTCTTTGCCAAATTGTTCCTTTATGTATCAGCATACCTACTTCTCCTCCCTTCCTCTCCGTTGTTGTTCTGTTGCTCCCTTCCCAGACTTAGCCATCAATATATGGTGGGTATTCTAGATCCCTGAGATGTGTCTCGCATACCGCGTATACAGCTACTTCTTCGTCCTTCAACTGCTGTTCTATATCTAACCACTTCGCTCTCCTTCTACCGCCTTGCATGTTTATGTACCTGATCCTAGTGTTAAATTTTTTTTTGTAGTTTTCTTCCTGGACCTCCTAGTGGCCATTTTATTGGCGTCAGCCTTTATTTCTACACTTTCTACTTTGCTTCTACCTACCCCTATGTCTTGAGCCACAGTGGACCCCCTAAAAAAGCTACTGCCCGGCCTGCCAGGAGCTACCCGATCTCGACTCCTAGCCTTCTATTAAAGTGGATGCCATCTCGTGTAAAGCCTCCGTCAAAGCCTGCTCTATGCACTTCCCTGTTTATGCCTGCCACTTCAAAGCCTTTCTCCTGGCTTAACTTCCATATCTCCCGATTAGCAGCCACAACGTCCTTGGCAATTTCTCCGTTCCGTCCTTGCACTTCCGGATCTGGACTCGGTGTGCTATCGCCCTTAAATCGTCAACTCCCTCCGCTAATCTTTCCGCTACTTTTGCGGCTCCACCATTCAAGACATCATTAAGTCCCGCCGCTATCGATCACTGCCAAATTGCGCTCTTCAACGTTCTTAGAAAGTTCGTTTTTTATTTCGCTCAGTACAGCGCCCATTTTCCTGCCTGGGGAATGCCCCGACTGCTACCCGCTTATCACCCTTTCCACGCTCTATTATAGTTCTTTTGTACGTACTCATATTTGAGTCACTACTGATAAGTATTTGGGTACTCGCTTCCTCCATCCTAACTTCCGGTTTATTATGCCGCCTTTTATCTGTGGCTGCGACCTCATTCCTGGAAGATATCTTGTTCCCGTTCTCTCCATATCCAACAGGCTTCCTAGCTGCCACGTGTGCGTAGCTGTTCCTGTCTGAACCCGCCTGACCTAACTCCTTATCGCTGTCCATGCCAGCGCAGGCTCCATCCACGTGGCTGGCGCTATAATGTCCGCCAATGTCACTTCGCTTGGCGGTGTCAGCCATTTTTGCGTTCAACAACTCACAAAGCTCCTCTTGGAGTTTGCGCTTCTCTGCCCTCTCTACCTGCAGCTCTTTTTCTAGGGCCTCTATACGTAGCGCTAGGCTGGTGTTTGCTTCGTCAGCCCTGTCCAGGCGGGCACCTAATACGCAGCATTTGCACATAAAATCCACGCCTTCGGCTTCCTCTACAGATTTGAACCGCGTTTCTTTCAGACTCACCAAGGTCCCACACTCCTTGCATTTAACCTTCAGTTGCTTGACCATCCTAGCAGCACTCTATTATTCCTACCACAAAATGCTAGAGAAGAAAAAACCACTTGCAACCACGTGCTCAAATAAAATTCTGCCTACCGCTAAAGCCAATCACCTATAAAGGAAAACTAACTACCTGACTTCTACTAACTAATGGAATACTAACTGCCTGCCTCACAAGTGAGCCCTGCAGATCTATAGCTGTCAGCCGGAAAAGGCCCGGCCCTTAGGTCACTGACCTGCTCTTTCGCGAGCACTTCACCTAACTAGCCCAGATCTAGAACTAGCCTAAATCTAAGCTCTCAAAATATTAAATCAAATAACTCATCGATTTTTCGTAGTCACGCGCTCTCGCAGTCGTCCGTCCGTCAGGTCCCGGTCAACACGCGTAATCCATGGCGTGCAGCCACAGCGCCATCAAGTGGCACCCACTAAAAAACCCTCGCAATATACGGCGCTGGCCAAACAAATGGCGCCGGTGGCGTACAGCACACAACTTTCGCATTTCGGCACGTAAGGAGACTTAAGTGCACCTCATAATTTTTTCTTCTCAGTGTGGCTTCTGGCAAGCGGTCCCACGTCTCTATCCTTCCTAACTACAAAAAAGAAGAGAGCGGGCCTTCCTGTCTCCGCTGTTGCCACCCAAAAGCTGTGGCATGTAAAAAATAGTGTGCACTACACTGCAAGGACGGTTTTTTGGAAAGATAAGGGAGAAGACTTTTGCTGCAGTGGGCTAGTCAGTCGAATGATGATGATGACCACACTGCAATTCCGGATGCCGACGTTTCTTCATGGCGGGGTTTCTAATGCTAGCAGATTAAAAGGTGCACACCAAGAAGATTACTAACTTCATCATCAGGCTTAATGAGTCCGCTGAACGGACTCACTGAGACCTACACGGGCCTACGCCTCTTCCGTATTTGTCGAATTAACCTGTTCCTGTGCAAACTGTACCCACCTTAGCGTCGCAAACTTCTGAACCTTCCCCAGCAATATAATTTTCTGTAATTTCCTGACATCTTGGCAGAAACCAAGACAAATAAATAGGCATAGGCAGGGTTTTTAATGTCAAGGCAAGATAACCGATGGTACTTAAAGAGCGCAAGCTATAGTTCTCCAAGATAAGCAAGGTAACTATAACCGTGCGCTACTTTCGAAACGCAGTTTTTTGTACCCTCAAGATGACGGAGAGCTTACTAAGAAGAGGCTTCCTTATTTCTTGTATGGAAGGAAACGTGCGGTTTTAAAATGCACGACACTCTTTGCCCGTCTCGCGTGCTCAAGGACGCTCGTTACCACTACATTCAACAAAGGGCTCTTTGTTTGATTATCCTGGACAAGGGCTCAGATAACAACAGTTACCGGAGAAGCTCAAAGACCTCTATGAATTTATTTTGGTGAAGCATACTTCGAGGAATAAACAAACTGTGCTGACTCCAAATTAGTTCCGGGCGCCATGAACTTCGTCATGCGCTTCTCGTTCCTAGGTTCATTACTGAACACATGGGAGTGCGATCGGCTATTTTAAAAGGCCGAATAGGTTTGCGGGTTACTCCAATTTGAAATACGATCCAGTTTCTACGAACTATGATTTTCTGAGATTCCAGGTGTGGTGTCAGCATCGTTCTCGGTGTAAATTTTACGGAAACAAAGGCAGCCATCGTGTTGAACTTACGCGCTAAGGAAAGACACTATATGAACTTCCAGAGACTCTTACAACAAATTTTTAATTTAAGCGGCATGCACTAACATCTGTGACAACAAAATATCACCCAGTTAAAACTTTTTTGCCTAAATCTATAGCTGACTGCAACAATTACGATGACTATAGCTTTTTAGTAGTAAAGAAGAAAGAAATGTTCATTTAGTTTAGTACTGCCACTGAATACCAGAGTAATACTGTACCCGAGGTCCACGATATGTTGTTGCTTATTGATCTTTCTTGAGCTTCAAGCCTAATCTGAAATATTCATCTAATATTGCACACAAAGCTATTGGCCCCACAGTACTGACCATATAGAAACTAGTTACGTTCCTTACTGAGAACCTTTTGCCGCCTACACCTTCCGAAGAAAAGACGACCGCCTTTGCAGTGCTCTTCAGTAAAAATCCGAGACCAACCAAAACAGACGCCATAACTTGTACCTTCTAAGCTGGTTAATATTAAAAACAATTACCTCTTCCTATCTGGGTATGCTTCACTGGCTTAGAAGTGGCTGAATTTGTTAGGACCTCGATGTAAATGCGAACGATTAGTGACGCTTCAATTGAAAGCAATTTTTTTTTACCTTTCTCTCCAAGAGGAAAACGCTTGCAATAAGGAATTAGTCACTCTTTTGCATGCACCGAATAATACCTATAGTTGCTTGGGCAATTACGCCAGTGAGGCGGAGGTCCCGGGTTCGACGCTCGGAGGGGAACAAATTTTTCTTCTGCAAAATTTCTGAGCCAGCCGTATTGCGTTTTTTTGCAGGTGTACGGCTGCGCTCGTATGGAACCTAATTCCTGATTCGTCCCTTAATATAAATCTTTTCCACTTTGAGGGTCTAGCACAAATCCTTGAATTTTGAATCCTTGAATCCTTGAGTAAAATCCTTGAAACTATTCGCACTTATGTTATATATTTGACAGATATGAACATCGCCGCTTGATTACTGCATTGCATGTAATCAGTGATTTTCAGCACAGCCAGCCACCTATTTCAAGAAATGTGTTTAGATCACCAGGACGATGGTAAGAACAGTGGTTTTCGAAGTGCTCAAAGGTCGGAAAGGTTCGTTGTTACAACATTCTTAACGAGAATCCGGAGCGCATGTTTACAACTAAGGTTGCTAACACGCTGACGTTTAGAATGTAATATGAAATTCACCAAACGGCGCGTGTCGCTTTACCGCAACAAATAGAAAGATGTATCTTCCTAAAGAATCTCAAGACGACCCTTAGTTTCACAGTAAGATGAGAGTGCTGACTGTCAAAGGGTAACCAGCAGATTAAAATGGCTTGCGCCTTCAGTGTCGTATTCAAGTGAATTTCATTTCAGCAGTGACCGTAACAATGCAGAGATTACTTCAAATAATTACATGAAGCTGGAGCTGTTTTAGAGCAGTTGCTGTATTTATTTCTTTGATTAAGAGATTCTTATTTCTTGTCTGTGTCTTCATGATTGGCAAGTACCTCAAACGCTGTGGATAAATTTTGTGATGCATCAGCTTGATGGAGACATATATCAAATTTCAAGCGTTCAAGTAAAATTTTTCTAAAGTTAAATTCACAAAATACCACAGATACATCTGTTCATAAATGGTATTCTTAACTGGTCTTAATTTTTAAATCCCAAGCATTATAATGTGGGATTTGGCCCGTCCAATCAAACCATCAACTATAGAGATTCCTTTACAAATTTCACCTGCTACCACCATCTAACGCATTTCATAACATGTTGCCTAATTAAACCAAAGATAAGTTTAAAATACGGTCAAAAACCAATTTACTTTCTCGTGTAATGCGCACTGGCCTGAAATATTTGCTGAATACATACTGCTTTTTTCAAAACGTTCTTTGCAGAGAATTCTTACAAAGGAGCTATCCATAAAAATGCGCATTACTATATGCACAATCTGCAAGCAGCAGCACTAAGATGCCTTCAGTATTTGCTGCAGCTTTCATTGCGGCGTTTTTAGTGCTACGCGCTCTTGTACTGACATGCATTCTTCACACCGAAAACTAATGCAAAGTTACTATTCATGGGTTGCTGACATAAAGGACGTTCAGGCTCGGGCTATACGTGGAATTTTCAATCCAACTCCTTCTAAAGCCCTGACCCAACCTACTGCAATTGGGGCAGTTGAGAAAACGTCTCCAACACATACTTTCTCTGAAGCCAACAACACACCGTTCCGTGAGAGAATAAACGCGCTCCGCAATTTACTACCTACCACTGCGAGACAAGACGTCACAAACAGTAGACACGAACATGTTTTAACTTAACTGCACTTTAAATTTAAAAAAACGATCTTGGTCCTTCTCCGCTCAATCCTCAGACCTCAGCCTGACGCCACCCCCATCCTCGAACTTCATTCGCTTGCCATCCCCAGAAGAGGTTTTAACAAACCTCAAACAAATATACCTACCAACCTCAGAATCGTCTTTAAATTCATCATGCAGTAACGAAACCTTTCCCGCAGTTGCCGCTCCTTTCGTGCTCACAGAACTCCACATTACGCACACACGGTGTAACAAACACACTGCCCTCGGTGCTGACATCGCATATACCACTCTCAAAACCTTCCTTCCGAAGCCGACACATTTCACATTACTGCCAATAATTTCCTCTGGCACCCTAGCAGCTGCCTGGACGTCGTACGTGGTCTTATTTATGTGCAAACTCAATAAAACCTACAACATCAGTACCCATAGCCCTATTTCTCTCAAATTCGGTGCGGGCATGCTTAAGGATTACATATTGGTTGCCTGCCTCACTTCCCGTTATCAGACCATCGACTACCTGCAGCCCTGTTATAAATGGCTTTCGCCGAGCACTATCCACCCACGACCCTTTCCTTCTCCTTCAAAGCACCTTCTACAAAGTGAATGCTTCAGACGCTGCAGATGTGAAAGCCTTTGCTGCAAACTGCATACGTAAGGCTTTCGACTAGGTATTTTATGAGCACATCCTAACAATACAGGCTGACACACATTGCGCACACATGTACAATTAAGTAAAAGCTTTATTTTCTCTCAGCTAAGCCAGTAACCTCTACGTCGACAAACTGTCTCACGGTGGCACTCTACCCTGCTATCCTTAACCCAGGCATGGTCCCGCTCACCGCCCCTCAGCCGGCATTTCCGAACTTCAAACTCTCTTTATGCAAGTTGTGACCTTACGGGCTGGGCGTTGACCCATCTCTGGCGCTGACCCATCTCTCACAGTTTCCTCTCTACCACCATATAGAAATACCGGCCTGTTCACCTACCCACCCATAACCTTCGTCTTTGAAGTACACGAAATTTCCAATGCCATCAAAAACATCCAAGACTGGTTACCCTTTTGCGTATTCCTAATCACACGTCCAAACACTGCAGTAAGCGGGCTCACAAGCTTGCCTGCGATTCTACACACCGGGTGGGGCCGGGGATACCATGGGCGAGCTCACCAACGCTGCACGAAGTCAGAGCTTACACAATCGCTTTTATCTGAAACTTCAAGGATCAAATATGCGACATAGCCGATTTACCTTTTCCCCGCCCCCATAGAACGTTATCGATTCACGAAGCTCACATTCTTGGCCGAATACAACCTGAATCTGCTTCGTAAACGAGCGAAAACTTATTTGAAAACCACAACATAGTGATCAAAACTGTTCGCGCAACTACGCCGATATCATAGCACCGTGTCGCACAGATTCCCATTCTCCTGCCTATCCATAGTGCCCCCCACCTCCCCTCCATAATTCCACTGACTCGCCTCCTCGCACTTGAACCTGCAATGCTCCTTTGTCACCTCTTCCCAGGACATGTTACACGCCAGATTTAAAGACTTTAAAAACTTGCCACACCGAAACCTTAAGAAATTCGCAAGCGCACTAGTCCTGTCGTTATGGCGCTGATGTAACAGGACCAAAAAATTAGTGTTTTGCCTACATACAACTCAAACTACATTAATACATTAAATTACCATATTACAATACATTACATTAAATTATTTGGACACGCGATTGACTCCTCTGGGGCCAGTATAGAAGAGGAGAGCAACATGCTGACAATGGGAGTACTAAAACAAACTGCTACACATCTTTTGACTTCCTCACTCCGGTGGTTCTATAATCCACGTACAAGTTTATTTTCGAAAATAAGTGTTCAATGTAAGTTACGCTGTAATTATTTGAAATGAATGCACCTTTATGGATTGTAGTAGAAAGAAACTTATTGGTTCGTATTTTTATTAAGAACATTAAACGAGCTGCAGCAACGAACCAGTTTGCATCTTAGGTTGTCTAAAGCGCGTGTTGAAATAGCCTAAAACACTGCTCAGTTGACACAAAAAACTGTAATAACGCTTCTTCAGATCTACATCTGACGGCACAAGCTGAAATAAAATATAAAATAAATCCCAGCAGTGAATGAAAAATCGCATTTTTATCTGATGTAGCTTGAGAGAGCGATTCAGGAAGCAAGAAAAGGACTGCAATGGATGCCAAAGAAAAGATAAAATCCGTAGTTATTACTGAATGTAGCCCTACTATGCAGAGTAAAAGCAATCGGCATAACCACGTTTTTTCCAAAAGAAAGCCCTTGGAAGGCAGCGAAATAAATCAATAGAGAGACTCTCTATATTCCCACAAACCATCAATGTATTCGTTTTGGCTGCGGAAATCTTTTTATCGAGCGTGAATAATTATGCCCAACATGAACGGATTATTAATAGCTGTAAACCTTTCTCCCCATTATTACTTCCCTCCTTCGCACGTGTTTTTTAAGTGGTCTGTAAGCACATGGTCTTTTTTTGTCTTGTTCTGGTTTAACATCAAGGGCTGTGTAGCCACGGCGCTAACGAAATACCCCTGCTTATATCCTTCTTTGGTTCATTATCGCAAGTTTTTACCCTGCGATCAAAGCAACCTAAGTAGCAGAACTAAGCGCTGAAAACTGACACAGGCAACAGCAGCCAAGGAGCCGTTGACACGGCGGCTCTGCAACACGTGGGAAGGACGTCAGTGACGAAAAGTCCATAATTGAAAGGACGGAGGAAAAAAAGACGACGTAAACAGCTTGTATCCGACATACTTTTACGCTGTGAAACGTGGGTGACAGCGGAAGAATGAAGAAAGTTTGAGCCCTTGGTCCAAACATTGGCCTGTTTCAGGGGGCGCTAGAAAAACATTCAGCGGCACGTGTGTGAGGTGCCCTTACACAAGCAACACCAAATAAAATGAACCTTGTCCTCTATCGACTAGAAATTTTGTTGCCACTTATGGGTTTCTTTCAAGGTTCTGATGGCGACAACTTCTACATGGGATCGCCGTTACCTTTGCTCTCATTTTAACGTAATGGTCAGCTTCCCGCTGTTATAACTATATATTTATTTTTTTTATACCGAATATTTTGTATACATACATCGGCTTAGCGGAAAAAAAAAAGTGATAGAGTTTTAACGGGCTTAAACATAATAGACGTGCAAAAACATGCGTTTAGCCCTCCATTCCCGTTTGTTTCTGTACAATATTCTTAATTCGCAGTTGCCTGCTCTGGAATCAAAGGGATGGCACGGTAGAGTGTGGCTTGTGCAGCTCAACATTCCCTAGCTCAGATGGATGCAGTATCAGAGTTTCTCGATTATTTTGTAACCAAACTGGTTTCATTAGTGTAGACTGACATAACGAGGGAGGAGCATGTTTTTTTCATGTTTTTTTCATGTGGCATTGCGGCGAGGCTGCTGCCAAGGCGCGATTTTATGCCGGTTTTTCTTGCACAACAAAACAACGACGCCAAACGAAGCATGTAGGATGTTCTGCACTTGTAGCCTTAAACATCTTGTGTCTTTTTTAAGGTAGTTTTTTATATGTGCCTTTATTTTCTTAGAATGCATACACTACCTGCCCTTGTGTTTGTTCACTAATTTAAGAAAGCAAACTGGAATTGTTCGCCCAGAACTCTTGGAAATCTAAATAATGTGAAGCGTTCAGAACACCTAATCACAATGACTAAATAAAGAAAAATTGTTTTGTGATTTGAAGACATCCAGACGCATATAAAAGCTTTCCGATGAAAATTATGCTTTCCTTGAAAAGGCTATGAATACCCTTGCTTTTATTTGTCGCAGAAAAGTGAATAACCAATGAAAAATCTAATTTACGAGTCAACCCTTTGGGGACAAAAAAAGGGCGCGCGCTGCTTAGAGGCAGGCATCATGCAGGAAGATTGCTGTGACGTGTCTCTGAAGCCAGATCTAGCGAACCATTTCCGGAGACACACGCTCCCACGACGCCAGGGACCATGAAAATTAACACGTGCTGTAAACTGAGCTTCTAAGCATTTAAGTTTAATAACTGCTTGCGTGTTAACGCACTCTGCAATTCCTCATCACAGTCATAGGATGCCTTGTTCTTGCTGCAGCTACGTAACGTAGGAAAATTGAACCTCGTGTTTTTTTAGAGCAGAATGTTCGAGAACGCCTGGCCTTTTCGACATCGCGTTGCATGTTAACAAGTGCTCTGTGTGTTGCTCTGTTGACTGGTGCTCGGTATATGGTCCCATGAAAACAAAATTTGAAGCGGCATGGCAGTCCTTCAGGTTACTGTTCTTGTGTACTGTTTGAGTGGAAATATTTTGGAGCATTAAAAACGTAGATCTACGCACTTATTTCTTGAATCAATGTTCTTGAATGATTCAAAACTGCGACATATTCTTTTTCAATACTCTTAATATGGGTGCTTAGTAGACTTACACCACCGATGATGTCCCCCCCCCCCCCCCGTTTTATTTTACTGAGCCCATCTCCTATACTAATAGGTTCCTAGAGCTCTTATCAACAGCGCTTTCTATAAGCTGCGAAAATTATATTAATCCATGTTGCATAATAAAAATAAAATTGGTTTTTTGTCCTGTGTGATGAAGCTAAGTATAGAAATTATATTTTCTGTAGTTAGTGGCTGAAAATCTCAAATGTGCCTGGATTTTTTTTTTGAACAATATAAATATGCTCCTGAAAAAAACGGCACTTATAAAGCGTTTTCGCGCTTTAGATAACAGAACTCCCTTTTTGTTCAGTTTATTTATAAGCATTTCAGAAGCTTACGCAAGAGAAATTAGTCATACAAGCTATATTAAGTGGATTTCGCAACGCGTACTGCTGTTTCCTCAGAAGAAAGCGTCTCTCTTCTTTGCATAAGCGCTCCTGTCCAATAAAGGCTGAATGCTTAGCTGTCACCAAAACATGAGAGCTTACCTTGAAATGCACAAGTCTGCAGTGGTCGTACAGTTTGCTTTCATCGCTGTTCTGTCAGACGTTCGCATATCAGCAAAATATTATAAAATTTGAAACAGTTTCAGAAAAGCTGCACAGGACATACACCTACTTTCCCCCCGAAAGGAACGCAGAATCTAAGAAAGTTGTTGTTCATGCAAATGTTGCTATATAGTTGTTCAGTTCGTTTAGACTGTAATTTTTGTCACTTTCTATGTCACTCTCACTTGCCCGCATTAACACCAAGATGTCGCTGCAAACAACTGTGATTTCATTGCGAACTCATTTCTAAACAGGACCACAGGGGACATTGAATAAGGAGAAAGCTGGAATAACACCCGGTCTACCGTTTTGCAGAGCGTTGCGCATAGAAGGTACGTTCAAGTTCTAAAAAGTTAGTCCCGGTAAAACTGCGACATATTTTTCAATGCTGCCTTTCCACAGAACACTGCAGCCAGCGTAATATCGATTGCTCAGAAGCCTGCGTATACTGATTCCACTTACAGCGACTAAGGTCACCAGTACCTCTGAAGCAAGGCTGCTCATATAGAGTAGGATCTATATTTCTGTACAACATGCTTCACCAAAGATTTTCTGCAATTTTTAAAATAGTTTTTTTTTAGTTGGAAGAGCGTTTCTTCCATCACAGCGTTGTGAGCGGTGTAGTACATTAGTATACAGGAAAACCGTGCTGATTAGCAGTGTGGGTAACTAATATTGAAAACATATGGTTTTTCATATTATTAATAACGAATAGCTTATATTTTTTTACTCGTTTTGCATAGTTAACAGTACAGGTAATATTATTAGCCTCAATAATTATTATATCCCTCTAAGATTCTATATTTTCAAAAAACGGGCTTGAGATCGGCGTTCTGTCCCAACAAATTTTCAATATTTCGACGAATTACGTGCACTGGAGAGGTTTGTTTCCCTGAAAGATTCGCGAAAGCGCATATATGTTGGCCCGATGTAGGCAAAATTTGTTTGGCCATAGCTCTGAGGCTAACCGCATTATTGAAATTCTAAATACTGATATGTACATTAATTGCGGTGGGCTATACGACTCTCAGTAATTAAGGAGCCTAAAAATTTTTGTCCAGAAGTTTACGTCGTATTAACTTACTGACCCGCTAATTAGCACGCCTCAGCTGCATTCTGATTCACTGCACCGCTTTCAATGCTATGCCGAAAAAGCGGTTTTCTAACTCAAAAATCCTATATTTAAAATCTGCTGAACCTATCAGTTGAAACGCCCTGTAGAATTTCTTTGAAGCAATATTCTTGCTAGTGAAAGCATAACGACTTATTGGTTTATGTTACGAGAACATCATTTCTTGCGCCAGCGCTTGAATTATATACAGGCGAAGATCAGGAAAAAGTACACAACACGATCATGCCAAATATGCGAGAGCACTATTCGTTACAATTAACTGGCATTTAAAATTCCAGAAGTTGCGATAGGCCACTTGCGTTGTACATTGTAATACTTAGTGCTTGCTGCGCGTGCAACTACAGCTGCTTGTAGCACAAAAGTAATTGCAGGAAGGAAGATTGCTGTTCTAGTTGGTTTAAGACTAGTGCAATCAAAACAACTCGTAGTATGGTAAAAAATGCAATCACACAGAACGACGGGATGAGTGTGGAAGTGTTGAAAGGCCCCGTGTTCACGTTTCACCGCTGTTTTCGTTGAGTGAGGAGAAAAGGTGCTGCATCGAACCTGCTTTAAAGGAAAGGAAGCATACCTACTACCAAACAGCTTCCTTAACAAATTATTATCGGTGTGTTTAACCAAACACGACAAACCCGACAAATGTTCCATGATAATGCAAACAACCAACTAGCCCACCTGTCTACCCTTAGCGTCATACAAGACAGCGATAAACTAGCGCTTAACAGAACACGAGTCAATCTACCCGAGGTTTACGTCCCCACGATACGTAACGCCTTTTCCTACAGTAAGCAGCGGCCCATCTCGCGTTTCATCCTGTTGTGAACAAGGCACCCGTAGTTGTGCCGATGCCGGAACGTCAATGCTTTTACGCTTTTCTCATATGACTTTGGTGAGTGTTCGTTTCTGGATATGCTGAATTTCCCTCGCCAGACGGGTTTCCGTCGAACCCTCAACTACGACAAACAATTACTCAGGGGGTGTGTTATCATCTAAGCTAGAGTCAGATAATGTGCGCTATATGCTGCATAATGGAAAAATAATTTCGACTACTGGCAAATAGAAAACAGTTCTCTTATTCTGAGATCTCAAACCTACAGCCGCTCAAGAAATCTATCGCTGAACGTCTCAAGGAAAGAATAGTGAGCAAGGCCCGGGGCACTGATTCTTCCCAGAGCTTGTTTACAGCAACGAGCCGAAGGAAGATATAGGTTATCCATAGCAGTCGGGGTAGCGCAAACCAAGACGGCGAACAAAGAACACATACACACAACGTAGGCGCTATCTTCTGGCTGAAAGGTTTCCAGAGGAGCAAGGCGGAAGAGATATGAGAAGAGTAGTAGGTGCGTGCGCCATAAAAACCTATTTAATGATACAACAATGGAATAAAACGTTTGAAGAACCGGTTTTCAGAGCATAGGAAGGGATATCACTGCTTGGCAAGATAAACGTATTAGCAAGCTTTTTATTTCTCTGTCCAGAATATTGATAAGGCTCGACTTCTGAAGCCCCGCAACCATTCAGAGACTATACTACTTAGGTCGTGGTGAAGACAAACATCACCATGATAGTTAAGCCTGACAGGCTTAACCATCAGTCAAATGCTGACTGAGAGCACCAAATGCACTGCTGTGGGAAAAAATTTACAGAGCATTCTAACGAATTGAAAACTTTCTCACTTCTTATGTAGAGAAGTTATGCAGGTTTTTCTAGGTTCACTCGCAAGCACACGGGCGATATGGGCTACTGTACTGGGTGTTTTTTTTTCCAAGAATGTTCTTTGATAACTAAAAATAGGCCATTCGTTATAAAAGGCAGTTTTTTTCGCAGAACGTTCTCTGCAGGGCAGCGCATCAGAATACATGTCAAACGTCTAACTAGTAAGCTGGTTACCTAAGATTCAATAGCTAACTTTTTGATTATTTCTGCTAGTTTCCTTATATTTCTTTAGAGGCTAATAGCAAAAGGTCAGTAATATCCATAACGGTTTTCAGAATTTCGAAAACATAGTTACTCCCGGCGCTGGGGCCGAAGGGCTGAAACGTGAATTTGCATTCGGATATCACAGAGCACGGGCATGCTAGAAGAATTCTACCAAACGTAATTATGTAGCAATTAGAATGCCTTTATTTTCTAATACGATAATGCGCGCTTTCTGCAGTTTTCAATAAATTCATTTTTGCTAACTGTGGGCAAGACGGTGAAAGTGTTATTTCACTTTGTGTGCCCCGACCGAATAACTTATATGCAGTAGTAGATTACACGTACCTCCGAGCACCTGATTTTGCGAAATTCTGTCAATGTATCAACACTCCCGCAAGAAGAAAATGACGCCGCTCTTCTTGTTGAAGTGTAGTTTGAATTGTTAAATCCAGTGTGCGACAATTTCTTGTTTAATGTTTGGCGTAAACCCGCCACTGTCATCATGTGTAAGAGGCAGCTTTTCCTTTTTTGGTTCCCTCATCTCAGCGCTGCTTCCTTACTTAGCGACGGCGGCGTGCACGCAATGCTAGGATAGAAATGTGAATTTAAGCTCGCTTATTAACGAACATGGTGCTTCCTGTGGATGCTAATCTAATTCTAATTGATTTCTGGGGAAAGGAAATGGCGCAGTATCTGTCTCATATATTGTTGGACACCTGAACCTCGCAGCAAGGGAAGGGATAAATCAGGGAGTGAAAGAAGAAAGGAAGAGAGAGGTGCCGTATTGGAGGGCTCCGGAATAATTTCGACCACCTGGGTGTCTTTAACTTGCACTGACATCGCACAGCACACGGTCGCCTTTAGCGTTTTTGCTGCATAAAAACCGAAGCCGCCGCGGTAGGGTTCGAACCCGGGAACTCCGGATCAGTAGCTGAGCGCCCTAACCACTGAGCCACCGCGGCGGGTCCTGTAGGTGCCACCGTTTAAAGGTTGGTCAGTGAAATAATGCGCAATGTAAAATATCTCATCCTCAATTTCTCGGAAACTCGACATGTTAGCGTTTCGGAAATTGAAAATTAGCGTTTCTAACAAACTAGCTAAGGAGGTGTGCGTAGTACTTAAACGGAAATCAAAGGTTCTACTTCGTAACCCTTAATCTGGCGCTTTCTGGTAAAGTTTAATGAGCGTGCTCAGATTTGGTCTACACTAGAGGGCTTCTCTGAACCGCTCTTCTTTTTGCATGTTATTGTGTTTAAACAACGCATAACTTTCATTTTAATATTGTTTCGAGATGATAAAGCCTTCTTGTGGTCTAGGAGTGCAGTCTATGTAACAGGTCAGTGGTTGCTGTCACATAACACGAGCGAAATAGTAGCCACTCTGGGCCATGTTGATTTTTTGGGGCTTTACTTCATGCGATCCTGGAAAAAGATGTTTACAGAAATGCCATTATAACGCCTTGTTTTCAAACAATCTACTTGGCTGTGCCAGCAAAGTAGATAGGTAAATGTAATCAGTCCTGGGTTTTTTTTTTTTCTCGTCTTGAATTCTTGCCAGCAAAACTTTTCATTGCATTTCCACTTTTGGCACGCCAGGAGGAGCGTCTCCCATGTAGAGTTTCGTGTTTGTGATTACTATCACATTGTTGTGAAATGCATCCGCTACAAGATCGTTGCATTTCTGACGTCCCGACCAGCCTTGCCATAATATTTTCGGCTTACAGAAAAACAAGCCTTAAACTGAGCATTGAAAAGAAACCTTGCGCTCAAGCTGTTTGACCAAAAAGCTATTATCAACGCATCTTTCTGCAAGAAACTGTTAGCTCAGAAGACATAGTGGATAGTGTCTAGTTATTTTTGTGTGGCCGTGTGCTGCGTTCACCTGCATCGTTTAACCCGTTCTGAGAAAAGTTATGGCCTGCAGATCCTGGCTAATATGTTGAGCAGGCCAAACAATTTACACGATCCAAAAAGTCTCGGCGATGTTTTAGGAGAACTACTGTTGCATTAAAACAGATGCTGCTCGTTTGTTTTTGTTTTTTGCATTCCAAGCGAAGGAGG
The DNA here is from genome assembly GCF_052857255.1 of Amblyomma americanum. NCBI lineage: Eukaryota > Metazoa > Arthropoda > Arachnida > Ixodida > Ixodidae > Amblyomma > Amblyomma americanum. The sequence goes on along the minus strand of NC_135505.1, from coordinate 67,297,871 downwards.
TTTTCCTCGTGGCGATTTTGCTTTTCGCTGAAGATTCTTGCGTCATCTGAGGCTTATTTCTTGACCCGAGCGCATAGAGATAGCCTCTAGCCTAGAATTACTTAAGAAGAATTTTGAAGGTATCAGAAACCTAACATCCCTCTCACATAGCACTTTTTTGTTTTGCAGAGAAATTACATTATTATATTTTAAAAGCGCTCTTTTTGCCAAAAACAAAAGCGAACTCAAAACATGAATATGAGTGTTTCTCGTTCCAATTTTCCTTTTCACTGTATATGAAAACCGGTTCATTCGCAGTCAACGTTCTGTAAGCAGTAATCCCGCCCCCCCCCCCCCGCCCCCCCGCCAAAAAAAAGATTCTAATGGCATTTGTTTTTTTGGCCGACAAGCTAAACCAAGTACTGTAAACTGCTTTTTTATTTTGTTTATTTATTTCCACAGTACTGCAGACCCTCATTTGAGTCCAGGCAGGGAGGGTAGAAAAACACATTCACTCAACACAAAAACAGTTACATCGTAAAACACAGAACAATAAAATTGTGCAATGTAGTACATATATTTAAAATAGCTCACAGAGTGCCTTGTCAAAATCAACAGCCGATATCACCTGTAGAGGCAGAGCGTTCCATTCGTCAATTGTTTGTGGAAAAAAAGAAAATTAAAAAGTGTTAGTATGCGCGAAGTATGGTGCTAAGGTGTGATCATGATGACGACGAGTTCTAATCGTTTCTGAAAACTGCACATAGGGGACTGGAGAAATGCCTAGTTTTCCATAGATTAGCTGGTGAAGGAAGGATAGGCGGGCTATCTTGCGTCGGACGTGGAGTGGTTTAATATAATTTGCTGCCATTAACGAAGATGGGGAATCAGTTCTCTTGTATCTATTAAATATGAAACGTACTGCGCGTCTCTGTATTTTTTCTAATTCTGCTATGTCTTTTTTTGCATGGGGGTCCCAAACGATGGCGGCATATTCAAGTTTTGGTCTTATAAGCGTATTATAGGCTAATAGCTTGCAGCTGCTAGGTGCGCCCCTAAGTTTATGGTGGAGAAAATCAAGTTTATGTAAAGCTGAGGATTTAATGTGGTCTATATGGTCATTCCATTTTAGTTGCGAGTTTATTACAATACCAAGATACTTATACCTTGGCACTTCTTTAACCGAAACGCCATTAATGCAATAGTTGAAGGAAAACGGATTTTTCTTCCTTGTTATCCGCAAGAGCACAGTCTTCTGAGTATTTATTTCCATACCCCATTTTTCACTCCAGGAAACGACACTTAGCAGAGCCTTATCTAAATGTTCCTGGTCAGAAACGGAAGATACCGGAGTATATATCATGCAATCATCGGCAAACAGAGCAATCTTAACAGCTGGGTTAATACCGGAAACTAGATCATTTACATAAATTAAAAAGAGTAGAGGGCCAAGCACACTTCCCTGAGGGACCCCAGAGGTTACACGGAGCGGGGGAGAACAACTACCGCCAATCTCCACAAACTGCGTCCTGTGTTGTAGATAAGCTGCAATCCAAGAAATGAGCGGAGGTGGTACACGAATGAGCTTCAGTTTTAAAAGAAGTTTGTTATGTGGCACCATGTCAAAGGCTTTGGCAAAATCTAAAAATAAAACATCAATTTGGCCTGACTTGTCTAAAGCTGCACTGAAATTATGAATGGCTATTATCAGTTGGGTAGTAGTAGAGAATCCTTTCCTAAAGCCGTGCTGAGCAGTGTTTAACGCACCATTACTGTTTAATATTGCAAGTATGTACTCCCATACGCCGCATATACTCATATACGCCGCATACTCCCTCATTGTCCTCCTTCACCATTCTGCACGGAAGCTCTAGAATATCACCCTAGTGATTTATTTATTTATTTATTCAAATACCCTAAAGCCCTTCCGGTGAGGTTATTACATACGTGGGACATACGAAGCACTTTGACAACACTGTGCGCGGAACAGGAAAGAGAGAAACAAAAACAAGAAAATACAGACACCATAATGAAGTACACCAAAAAAAAAAAACTATAACAAGAACAATATAGCGCAAATAGAAAAGCGTAAAAATTCAAACAGCTGGGATTAAGAATGCAAAAACAACGCAGAAAGAAAAAAAGAATGGAGAAGAAACATCTGGAATGGGGTAGTGGTATTCGATGGAGCACAAAAGAAGGATTGCTAACTCTATAAAGGTATTGTGGTGCACAGAGACGTCCCGTTCTGATGTGAGTATACAGCGTTTTGTGAAGTTTGTCTGTTGGAACCTCGGTAGCATTGTCTGATGGTAGGCTATTCCAGGCACATATGGTTCTAGGTATGAATGATTGTGATTGAATTTGCAAGGATGATCACGGCGAGGAAAGATGAGGCAAGGTGGCTGAAAGAAGTCGTCATGCAAAACGTCGTCGTGATTAAGTTTGTGTAACAGAGATAGGCGAACGTGTTTTCGTCGCAGTGATAGTGGATCTAATTCGGCACGATTGGTAAAGATGTAACACTGGTGTACGGGGAATAGTCTAAAAAAAATGAAGCGAACAGCACGGCTTTGCAGGGATGCAATGTTACGTATGATGTAATCCTGGCTCGGGTCCCAGATTGCTCATGCATATCCCATTTTAGGTCCGATCAAGGTAGTGTGTGCGAGCTTTTTTAAGTGTGAGGGCGGTTGCCTTAGTCTGTTTCATGATTCTGAGTGAGCGATTAAGCAGTTCCAATGCGCTCGCTAGTGCATTCGTTCTCTCACTATTTCATCACCCGGAGAGGTATAGATGATATGAAAAAAATAAAGAACATTCAGGAAACCCTAATACACAAAACTTAATTTGGATTTACCCTTGATGAAAACTGCATTGCACTATACTAAATATTTTTAGCATATTCTGACAATTAACAGAGTTGGCAGCATTTTTCACCGCGTGAAGTCGGGTGGACATTGGATGGCTTCTGCACGGCGCATGTGGCTTAAAGTGAACTGCAGGGGTTGCCGGTGGGCAAAATGTCGAGGGCTTCCGGCATTTCTATGGTGCCCTTCAGTCGGATTTCACCTTCCTTCTTAGTGCTCTAGCAATTGATGCACTCTCAAGCCGCCCCTGCCATGGTGGGCACGTGGCAACGTGGACGGGCGCTTACATATTGACACGGAGCCAAGGACTAAGACACCGTTCACCGCCAGCGTTCCTAGAAAGGCCATCAAGGCGCATGTGCAAACCTTCACCTTTTACCTCTTCTTGGTGCTGCCTGGAGCCACCTGGTGGCATTATTCCCTTCTACCCCCCCCCCCCCCCCCAAAAAAAAAAAAAACAGAACCATTACGGCACAACGAGTTAACTATAGGGGGTAACGGAGAAAAAACAAACGAAGGGGCAAAATGACAGGTGGCAAATGGGCTTCGTGAAACAAAAAACAAAAACAATAGCTACGGAAGCGCTGCCAAGGCGTAAAATAGGGCTTCATACGGAGTACGTGCACTACATCAGGCTCGGGTTGACGGCGCGCACTCTGCACAGAACCGTCAGGCAGAACTTTTGAGTGACATCCTTGATGCGACCCAACACTGTGTATGGGCCAAAGTAGCGGCATAGCAGTTTATTAGACACGCCTGTGTGTCGGACAGGGGTCCACACCCACATTTGGTCATCAAGTTGGTACTCGACGCGACAGTGTCGCTGGCTGTAGCGGCGTGCATCTGTACCGTGTTGCCGCCTATGTGCATGCGGGCGAGTACCTGGGGCCACCTGGTTGCAATATATAGGTCTCATGTGTAATTAGCATCTGATTATGCCCCAGAATATGGTTACAATACAGTTGGCAGGTGTTTTCCACGTAACAGTGGACAGGCTGTGACAACGTCACAATGTGACATGACCAAAGTGGTGAGCGGCCCACCTGCTTTTCCGCTCACAACGCAACCAATGCCGCTGACAATGACAAAAATTCCGACAATGCCGGGTTTCCTGTGAATCTGGAACCTTGAATGATATGCACGCTTTGCATGACTGTAAAAACATTGTTATATATGTACTAACATTGCTACGGCAATGTTGTACGCAGCGATTAGTCACTACATCAGTGGTTTTATTATCGATTGTCATTCGTTTACTTTTTGACTATTCTGTTATTATTCACTGACTGTCCTATTGCTTACTAAAGTAATCGCTAATAGAGTAAAAAAAGCCCTTGGACTTTAATCAACAAAATGGCCAGGCCGGCTTCTGTAATGGCTGCTAAAAAATATGCCATGTTCACACTATCAATTAGGTGATACAGAAATGCGCAGAATATAAGTAACATTTATACTATACAGCCATCATAGATTAAAATAAACCATATAACTCGAAACCTCATCAGTCATGCAGGCATTACAGATTTAGGGTGTAGAGGAGCTTTCTGACTAAAAACTAGAAGATATCCATAACGCTAGAAAAGGCACCATAGTCCTTCGTAAAGTCAGCAATAAAATTTCAACTAGGAAGTGTGGCAGGCAGGGAAACGGGACCTCAGCTGTGATCATCGTCGCCTGTTTTCAGGAGTTATTCAGAGGCTTAGATTTGGAGCAGGTGGCAATAAGAATTAATAAAGAATGCCATTGTTATCTGCAATTTGCTGCAGACATTGTCTTGCTAAGGCACTGAGGAGATGAAGTGCAAAACATGATGAATGAGATAGACAGGCGAAGCAGTACTGTGGGACCGAAAATCAATATGCATAACTCCAAAATAATGCTCAACAGACTCGGAAGAAAACAGCAGTTTGGGATTAGTAGCGAGGTGCTAGAAATTGTAATGGAACTCCTCAACGTAGGGCAGGTAGTGACCGCAAATCCAGGTTTGGTTTATGGGTGTTTAACGTCCCAAAGAGACTTAGGCTATGAGGGACGCCGTGGTGGAGGGCTCCGAAAATTTCGACCACCTGAGGTTCTTTAACGTGCACTGACATCGCACAGTACACGGGCCTCTAGAATTTTGCCTCCACCGAAATTCGACTGCCACGGCCGGAATCGAAGGCGCGTCTTTCGAGCCAGCAGCCGAGCGCTATAACCACTGACACACCGCTGCGGCTTAAAGCAGATCCAGATAACGAGCGTGAAATAACCACAATATGAATAGGATGAGCACATTTGGCGGGGTTCTGTCAGGTCATGAAAGGCCGTTTACCAATATTCCTCAAGAGAGGTGTATATAACAGTTGTATCGTACCTGTACTCATATATGATGCAAAAATGTCGAGGCAAAGGAAAGGGGAGGACGCTAAATTGAGATGCACGCAGCGACCTATAGAAACAAAATGATAGGCGTACGTTAGCAGACATGATGAGGGTAGAGTGGTTCAGGGTAGAAACGATTTTTAATGAGAGCCTAGTTGGAATCAAGGTGAAGAAATGGGCTTGGGCAGAGAATATAATGCTAAGGCAAGATAACCAATAATTGTTAAGGGTAACCGGCTCAATTCCAAGAATTGGCAAGCATAGCAGAGGCCGCCGGTAGATGGCAATGTTGCTGGCAGGTATGCAAAGCTCTCACTAAGCAACAATGTTCCATCACCATATTTCAATGGTATAAATCCGGAATGGGCCGCTCTTAGTGTAATCAGCACAGTTGCTTCAGTACCTTTACTAAGTCAGAGTGGTATCGCAAAAATTAAGCAAAAAGAAATTCAGGCACGTTAACATTGCCCTTGATGTTAGGAAAGCATCAAGGATTCTCTAAGAATCCACATAGAGCCCAAACGTCTCTAATCACGCACAATAAGAGTGCTCATGGCTACGACATTCCCCGGGGAATTTTTTCCAAGGCTCTTAAGTTCATCCTAGACGCTTTCGAGGCGTCGTGCGGGTCACTGCTCCTCTTTGAACTTTTTGCGGACTTTTCGGGGATAGCTGGATGATTCGACTGGGTGAAGAAGGCAGGGACCAGTAAACAAAACCTTTCGCAGGCCATTGAAGAAGGCAACTGAGGTCATTTTAAACGCTCCGTAAAAGGATGTATCCAATACATAGAGAGTTTTACTAGTCACATTTGAGCACACGCCAAAATCGGGTATCGCTCAATTTTGAGTTATATTACCACCGCCCCAGCGGTCGTCACTCTTCGCATCCCCGTCTGGCACACGGGCGGGTATTGAACTTCGGGACAACGTTAAACGTCTTAACTATCCGGTGACGTCTCGCCACTTCGCACTTGCCGCCACCATGTGCAGATTGCCTGTCACTGTTTGTTTTGCTGCGTCATGGCATGTGGCTGTCCAAGTACAGCGCCGTCCGGACCGTGGCCCTTTTCCGAACGCTGCTGATGCCTCGGCAGGCAAGATCGTCTCCCCAACGCATTCTCTGCTGACCGCCAGTAACCTATGAGAAATCTTCATTTTAGACGTTCTGTCATTGTAGCCAGGCTAGCTAAAGGAAGAGTGAGAAGTGGTGTACGTCACCAGCTTGCCTCGCGTAATTCTGCGTGTACGCGGAATAAACAGTATGGGTGCGAAAAATAGATTGCTTTGAGAGAACTAATCTTGATAAGGAATTTTTTTTTTGTGGCACAAATGCATCTATGATCAAATAGCGCCGTGGCACAACGTATTTTGTACTTCTCAAGGTGGGGTCAAAGGCCCATCTTCCTAGCATTTCACCTCTTATAAGCCGAGCACCAGGCCAGGCGAAAACTTGTACACATTGTATCACCGGCGGGTGCCCGGCGGGTACCCGGCGGGAGCCCGGGGATCGAGCCCTGCCCCTCGTGCATGCGAGGCGGATGCTGAACCACTTGGCCGCCGCTGCGGTGCAGTTTTGAGAGAACTGAGGCGCAATCATAATACTTATCATGTACCAACAGGAGAATGCCTGATATGGAGTAATCTGCCTATCAGTTGCACTCGTATGAATCAAACGTATCCTAAATTGAAGAAACGTTTGCTAGTATGCTGTGCCTGAACAAATAATGGCAAAATGGTTAAATCTAGACTTACTTCTTTGTTCAAGCCAGCTAAAATGTTTCAGCGGGTATTGTTGGAGAGGGTGAATAATTATCGAAACAACACTAGAAGGTTAATACAACGGCGACCGCTCAAGAAGGATTGCGTATTGGCGCAGCAGTGCCACTTACCAGTGTATACTGTTATAATTTAGAATAGTTCTGCACCTCAGAAATGACGTGAAACTAGGTTAAAAAATTGGCGGTGGTTTAGCTTTGGATAAACCTGGAGTGACGCTATAGCTACAGATGGCCGAGTGGAATTTGGTCACGTCACCAACCACGTGATGAACAACGTGATCAGCCACGGCGCCGCGGCGCCGGCAGCTGTCCCATACCACGTGACCAACCACATGACAGCGTGGCGGCGCAGCTACGCTGCAGGCTCGAAATGCTGCCGAAATGTAGCTGTCATTAATAATATTAATAATAATTGGTTTTTGGGGAACGGAAATGGCGCAGTATCTGTCTCATATATCGTTGGGCAGCTGAGCCGGACCGTAAGGGAAGGGATAAAGGAGGGAGTGAAAGAAGAAAGGAAGAAGAGGTGCCGTAGTGGAGGGCTCCGGAATAATTTCGGCCACCTGGAAATCTTTACCGTGCACTAAAATCGCACAGCACACGGGCGCCTTAGCGTTTTTCCTCCATAAAAACGCAGCCGCCGCGGTCGGGTTCGAACCCGGGAACTACAAAACTGAGTTCATGATACGGAGTATTACATCAGGTTGATAACCTAAATTTCGTTAACTTGTTTAAAGAACACGTGCTCCTGCGCGCTTAATCTATGAGGTAGAGAATGGTCGCTTCACCGACAAAAAATGCAGCGTTTGCAGATGATCAGTAGAAATAAAGTAAAGGCGCTTATAATGAGAGCACTGCCCAATTGTGTCCAAAAGACTTCAAACCTTGCACTCTACTCCAGCGCTCACCGTTTGAAAAAAGGCGCAGGAAGAAAGGAATGCTTAATTTAAAAAGATCAGACATTCCGCTACATAAAATGGCTCTGACGTCAGACACAGGGCAGTTCGCGACGGCAAAGAAAAAAAAATACTTGTAGCCTTATTAATAAAAAAATGCAGTAGTCATTTCATGTTCCGAATGCGACTTTGACGTGGCCTGTTTTTTCAAATAACTACTGTGAGCTCGCGGACTGACTTCAGTGGTCCCCTGAGCTCTCGCCCGTAATGTTATTTAAAATAATGTATTTTTTCATCATGCACTAAATTTTATATACAGAGTATGCACAAACAGAGTACAGGGCGCATTGTTTGTTGTTTATTTGACCGGCAACTTCCCAAAAAATCTCAGCCTGAAATTTTTAGCTCAGTAAGCTAGTACAAAGAACGTGAAACTTTCACCTCGACTAAAAGTCGACAAATGTTTCGAGATGAAAAGCAAGCCACAAACAGATATTCCTGCATAACACATTGAGCTCCGAGTCGTGAAAAAATGAGAAAAAAAGAGCGCTCTGAGCGTTTTTCCTGCCTACCTGGGGATCCAATTTTAAAACACACAAGGTGAGTACTTCGAGTAGCCTCTGTGGGGATTGAGCTGACAAAAAGGATCTCACCAAGCGCACCAAGCCACCAAACTGGCGTTGGCAATCGCAGTCAACACAGGACATTACGTAGAGCGTATCTCTACTAAAATTGTACAGCGACTGATGCTGCAGAACATTTTTGCTCCCTCCTTTCATGACCTATAATATCGCATGTGGTTACTATAAGACAAAGTATAAGCCACACCGAGACTTGTTCGCCGGGATGGTAGCGCACATTTCGATTGCGGAGGTTATAGCGCCGAGCGTCGTGGACTTGCTGGTGCCGGATGCCTTGTCTTGCGAGTTGGCAGGAGGCCTCAGCTTAACGAATGAATTGGGGAGCATCCATAACCTAGGTGGTAGTGCTAGCTGGAAGCCGCACTGCATCCAACATGGTTGCGGCTTCGCGGCCATGTAGTTAAAGAAATCGAATGAAGCGTGTTGTTTTCTGGCACAGTATTACAGGCAAATCTGACGTAAGGTTGTATGGCGTCCCAGTTCCGGTGGTCCGTGTCGACATACATTTAATTAATGTCGGTGATCGTCTTGTTGCCTCGTTCGGTAGGCCGTTTGTTTGAGGGCGGTAGCGGTTGCTTTACGGTGGCTGGTGCCGCTCAGGCGCATAACGTCCTGCGTAAGGGCCGAGGTGAACGCTGTTCTCCTGTCAGTTAAAACGATGGTGGGTGCACCGGGACGTAGCACAATGTTTTGAATAAAAAAGTTCGCAATTTTGTCAGCAGTACCACGGGGAAGAGGTATAGTCTCACAGTATCGGCAGAGATAGTCGGTGGTGACCACAATGTAGCTGCTACCCAGCGGGGACTCCGGAAATGGGCCAAGTAAGTCCATGCCGAGTTGATGGAAGCGGACCTGAGGCCGATCAATAGGCTGCAGTAGGCCATCTGGGTTAGTCGCCGGCGTCTTGCTGCGCTGGCACTCGCGGCAAGTCCTTACGTAACGCTTCACAACTGCATCAACCCTGGGTCAGTAGTACTTTTGCCTTATTCATGCTAAAGTTCGGCAAAAACCCAGGTGACCAGAAGATGGGTCGTCATGGCACACCTGCAGGACGTCGTCGCGAAGGGCCGCAGGCACGACGAGTAGGTATACAGCTTCCGTCAGGCTGTAGTTTTTCTTATGCAGGACGCCGTCGCGTAAACAGTACGACGACAGTCCGCGCGAAAAGATTCGTGGGGTAGACTGAGCGCTTCCTTCCTGATAATGAATGAGATGCCATAGTTCACTGTCGTCTCTTTGGAATCAAATGAGATTGGACGTGGTGATGGCGCCAAGGAAATCAGAATCGTCGTCGCGGTCAGCTCGGGGGTCCTCGATTGGAGCACGAGACACACAGTCGGCATCACTGTGCTTCCTACCAGACTTACAGATGATGGTGACTTCGAATTCCTGAAGTCGGAGGCTCCAGCGTGCAAGTCGTCTTGAGGGATCTTTAAGGTTCAGCAGCCAACACAGCGAAGGGTGGTCACTGACGACCCTGAAAGGTCGGCCATATAAGTACGGGCGAAACTTGGCCACTGCCTACACAATGGCTAGACATTGTTTTTCGGTGGTGGAATAGTTCGCCTCAGATCGTGACAAGGTGCGGCTCGCGTATGCCATGACGTGTTCGAGACCATCCTGCCACTGCATAAGGACCGCACCGAGGCTGATGTTGCTGCATGGCGTCTGTGTACAGTTCAGTGTCGGCTGACTCGTCGAAGTATCCAAGGGATGGCGTACTTTGGCGACGAGTTCGGAGGTCTTCATAGGCCTTATGTTGCTCCAGGCTCAAGAAAAACGGTTCGGAATCTTTCATCAGTCGGGTGAGGGGCTCAAGATCTGAGAGAAGTTCTGCACAAAACGCCGATAATAGGGACAGAGACCCAGAAAGCGGCGCGCACTTCGTTTAATGGTGGCGACAGAAAAAGCAGCAACGTCGGCTGTCTTATCGGGGTCTGGACTAACCCCTTTAGCGCTCACGATATAGCCCAGAAACTTCAGCTCTTGAAAAACAAAGTGAAATTTTTCGAGCTTCAGAGAAAGACCGGCCGATAGAATTGCTTGGAACACAGCGCGCCGGCGTCTCAGGTGCTCTTCGAATGCTTGAGAAGATGACAACGTCATCCAAGTGCACCAGACAGGACTGCCATTTCAGATCGGCAAGAACGGTGGCCATCATCCGCTGGAAGGAAGCAGGAGCCGAAAGCAGGCCGAAAGGGAGCACCAGGAATTCGTATTGACCGTCCGGTGTATTAAATGCTGTCTTTTCCCGGTCGCGTTCCTCGGCCTTTATTTGCCAATAGCCGCTGCGTAAATCTAGCGACGAGAAGTACGTGGCGTGGCGCAGCTGGTCCAGCGAATCATCAATGCGTGGCAGAGGATAGACGTCTTTAATGGTGACTTTGTTTAGACATCTGTAATCAACGCAGAACCGTTTGAGTTCCATATATCTCTGCTACTAGAACAACAGGCGACGCCCACAAGCTCGTCGACGGCTGTATCACGTCGTCCTAGAGCATTTCTTGAACTTGGCAGCAAACGGCATCGCGCTCCTTCGAAGAGGTCCGATAAGGCGGCTAACATAAAGGCCGCTGGCTGGCTTCAACTATAATTTGGTGCTTTGTCTGCCTAACCTTGGAGGTCGATGAAAAGCAGTCGCAGAAAGACTGGATAGCGGTTTCTTGGCGCTGCTTTTTATTAGGCGGGAGGTTCGGGTTCAATTCAGTTTTTATGATAATGATCGGTGCATCCACTGATGCCGGGGCTTCGGACAAAGCGTGTTGTCCCGCGTATTTGCGGAATTCTTTTAAATACGCAATAGCTGTTCTGCCAGGCAAACACTGAGGTTCACATCGAAAACTGGTCACCAAGAGTTCGGTTCAGCCATTGTTCAGTTCTACAATTCCGCGAGCAACACAGACATGCCGGCCAAAGAGCAGCGACACGTTAGGTTGAGCGATGCTACGAGTTCCGGTGCTGTTATCGCAATCTACGGAAACAAACATGCTGCCTCATGACGGGATCAATACGTGGTCGTCACAGACGCGTAACTTAGTCCCGCATGGCTCGCTATCGCCATTAACAGGGGGTTGAGTGGAAAATTGCACGGCCAGCTCCTGAAGGTTGATGACGGCTCCTGACGGTTGATGAAAGAAATCCGAAATGTCAGGTCTTGGGAGCACTCGGGCAGCACAGCAAGAAAACTAGGGAAAGTAGCACCGCGGATCTTTATTTGTTACAAAAAGACGCCAATCGGCGTAAATACATGGCCGCCGGCAGTGCAGATCAGCGGTCCAGAATAAGGGGTCAGAACCTTTATGAGGGCCGCAGCTAACAGACTGCTCATTAAAGAAAAATCAGTGCCGGTATCCACAAGTGCGCTCACATCGCGGTTATCAGTGCTTACTTGGATTTCGGCAGAAACCAGTCGGTCGCAGCGTGTCGTTGAGATCGTGAGGTCAAGTAGTCGTCGGTCGGTTCGTAGTCGCTGATCGTCGGCTGGAGGCTCTTGACTTGGTCCATTAGCGGCGGCCCTTGCCTCAGAGGACGCCGTCTTCAGTTTTCCCGATGTGGGGATTTGCCTCTGAACTATCCAGACGACGAGGGGTGGATGGGGAGGAAAACCGCCTTGGGGATGGCGACTGAGACTGGCGTCGCTGCGAGGCCGATGGCAGCACGTTATCGTATGGGTACTGCTCGATGTCTTCCGGCGGTTCTCCTCAGCGCGGTCGAGGTGCGTCAGGTGCAAAACCCCTATATCCATTCTGCGGTAGGGGCAGTGGCGAAGGATGTGGCCGGGTTCCCCACAGTGGTGGCAGAGCGGCCTATTGTTTGGCGTACGCCAAACATGCGCTTTGCTCATGGTGGACCGGGACTTTTGTGGTTGCTAGGGTGCCGCAGTGAAAGCACAGGAGTGACGGGGGAAAAGGCTTGCATCACTGGACCAGTGCGGCTTTGTAGTGTTTCACTGTACGTCGTCACGTAAGGCGGCGGTTGCGGAGCTGGGGGCGACTGAGCAACTCGCCGGATTTCATCTCGGACCACGTCCGGTATGTCAGCGACGCTGGCCTGTGGAGCTTCGAAGCGAAGTTTCTCGAGTTCTTTACGCACCAGGCTCCTCACAAGCTCTCGTAGCTCCTCAATCGGTAGCGACTTAGGCCTACAGTGGTGAGCGGCTGCTACACTAGCATGACGACCGTAGTGCACGCCCCGTTCATGCAGAGAACGCTCCATGCTTGTTGCCACCTTGGCAAAGTCGAAAACCCTTCTTCGCGCGTCACGTACAAGTCCGGTAAACTATTGCTCTTTTACGCCAAGCATTGAGTGGCGTACCTTCTTGGCCACGGGCATTGCAGGGTAGGCGCGATTGAAGATTCGCGTCATGTCCTCGATAAACATTGCCACGCTCTCATTCGGCTGCTGCGACCTCGACTGCAAGGCGGATTCAGCTATCTCCATTCTTTCGCTGGTGTTGAACGTGGCTAAGAGCTCTCGGCGAAAATCCTCCCAGTTAGTGAAGGAAGCTACTTTGTTCTCATAGCACGTCTTGGCCGAGTCGTGTAGTGCGAAGTAGACGTTCCGTAATTTTAGTAATAACTCCTCTAGTGGCGATACAGCGATGCACGGAGAATTTTATGTAGCTGAGCCTGAGCCATGATGTTGTGTAGTCGTATGTAGAGAGTATACAAAGTATGTACTGACCAACAGGTACCGCGGGATCCCTGTCGGCTTAGCAGGTAGCTTCTTCAATAAACCGAAGAGAGAATAGCCAGGAGAATTAAAGATGCAGCCATCACTTGTTTTGATTGCAGCAGAATAGCATGTTTACAAATTTTCCTATTGCGCCGTTATAAATTTACTGTTATATTGTATTTTTTGCCATTATATTTTACTTTATATTTGACTTCTAGAAAACTCTAAATAGTAAAGCATGAAACAGAAACAGGACATCGATAGAATTCAAAACAACCTCAGAAATCCTGAACACGAATGCGGTTAAGCAAAATCTTAAATGTCTTCTTTTCCTTATCTCGACGGTTCTTAAGCCTGTGAGCGCATCTGTGTAAAGCATACGCGACGTATAATTTGAAAGTTATTTATAATGAATCTCTTTTGAAAAGCAATAAGTTCTCCTCCTTCCATAGAGACAGCCAGGCTATTATTACATTTCCTTTGCATTTTTGTAGCGCGAGCTACGCTACGCTAACTAGCCGAGCATTTCGACGTGAGCCTCGGAGGCCGTTAGTGCGCATGCGGGAAACCAGAGAGAAGCAGCAGATGCGCGGCGCTTGACGTCAGAGTTCGCCGCCGCCGCCACTGCGCGAGAAACCGCGCCGGCCCAACTACGCCCGCCGGCGCCGCGCGTGAATGCGCGTGCGCGGCAACCGGAGAAGGGCAGCAGATGCGCGGCGCATGACGTCAAAGCTCGGACGCCATTGCGGCCCCGTGTGGCGTCGTGTGGATAAACTGCGTATGTGCGGTTGTGTATATAAAAGCTGAGGTGATACGACTCGGTGCATCACAACCGCTTCGTAGGGGTGACGAAAAGGAGAATCCAGCTTCCGCTATGTGGCTGTGTTCCACAGATACTGCAAAAGACATTCTTCCGGGGGACCATTTGACACATTGTGAGTTAGGTTCTTAGCATACTGCGGCAACGTATGGAGTGCCACGTTGAAGACAATAATGAGCGCCACGGGACGCAGCGCTCGTGCTAGGTGAACAGAGAACGCGACCGCGAACGATTTTGCTCGGTGTTGGTACCCATTTGATCTGTGCCTAAGCAAAAAAAAAAACCCACAGGACGATAAGGGCTGTGTAACGCTGTGTTCAGCAAAGCTGTTAATGCGTTTAGTTTTGGGGATATATTTCTGGCGCATTGGTGTATTGGTGAAGAGATGCACCCCTGCACTGGCAGGCGGCTGTTCCAAACCGAGCCACTCGTAGACTTATGCGACCCAAGTTATACGGCATTCACGCACCCACCGGTTACGCCGACGGCGAAGAGAAAGTCAAGGACGGCCGCCCAACAGCTATCGCTGTAAAAACATCGTCCATGTAGACGGAAACAACTTCCACATCAAGCTCGAGAGAACAGCGTCCATTATGCGGTGAAATCTGGCGGGCGCTGAGCACAGAGAGAACGGTAGCACCCAAAAGCTCGTACGAGGCATCCGACGGCAGTAAAGCCGCCTTCTCCCGGTCTCTCGTCCACTTTTATCTATCAATAACCACTTCTGAGATCCAGTGACGGCAATTGTCAGGCTTTTCTAAGTTGGTCTAGCGCGTCGGCGATCCTGAGCAGCGGCCATACATCGTGTTTGGTGACTTCATTAGGTTTTCTCTAATGTAAGAGAAACACAGGGTTAGCCCTTTCTAACAACAACCAGCGACGATGCACATGGGCTTGTCGACGGCTTTATGAGATATGCGGCAAGCATTTCAGTGAACTGATTCATAATGGCTGCTCCTTCCGTCGGGGATACGCTGTATATGCGCTGCCACACGGCAACGTAGCCTCATCGATGATAATGCGGTGCTCGGCGATATTACTTAAACCGACCTTTCGGCACTTGCCAAGGAGTCTGTAAAATCTGCTCACTGGTTCAACAGTACATCCTTATGAACCGGTGCAAGCCCAGGTTTATTTTGCCGGACTGGAGAATGTGTCGTGTATAAGCATTCTTTTGACGATTCGTCTCACAGTACAGAAACCTTGAAACTGGGCCACGTATTTAAAGAAGCCAACGTCATTGCTCTTAGCGAGGATTTGTAATTTGTTTGTGATGTTAACTCCAGTAATACGAACAGCACTTCTTCTTCTGATGCATTATGCATACATCACTACCGTGTATGCGTAAGAATATGAACTTTGTGCTTCTTCTGTATATTTTAAATATACCATTTTCTTTCCATCTTTTTGCTTTCATTTTTTTTGGAATACGCGGTCACATTTCAATGAAGGTGGAATACAAGCGCACCATTGTGCTGCGAAAAGTCAACACATTTTTGAGAGCCAAATATGGTCTATATTATTTCAGAGCCTTTCGCTACGGCACTCTTCATAGTGAGAGTCACTTCGCGGGTTTAAATTACCCCCCCCCCCCCCTTCTCCGTCCCCCAAGTACACAATATTTTAGATTACTTACGCGAACACAACGCGCCGAAATACTCACCTCAGCTTATATCACTAATAGTCAATAAACAAAATAGCAAAGTTCCATTTGTTCCTTACATCTGTTCCCATTTTATTCAAGAGGTCAATGTTGCACACAACTAAGCGGTGCGCACTGTGCCTTATGTTTTCACGCTGATGTCTACACGAATCCTGCTGGTGGCTTCCCGTCTCTCAACGCTACGCAGTGGAGACGGCTATGAGGATCATTTATGTGTACACGGCAAGAGCAGGAATTGCCGCATGGTGTTCGGTAGCGTCCTCGTCCTTGAGGGCACTGAAAAAAACAGGCAGACAGCGGTAAAATCGTTCTTTTTTTGTGGCAAAGCCATCTTACTCCTCATGCTCCTATAATTGCACATGGCTGCCTGGGCCAGCCGGAATGAGGACAGCGGGAGCACCGTCATTGTGTGAAATAGATGAGCTCTTTTCTTTTATTAATTTAATAGTTTAGTAGAGCTAGGCAGAGGCTTGGGAGCAGAATTTATTTTATTGCTCTAGCAGCCACAATATTAGAACCTGTTACTCGATTTTTGGGTCTTCATCGGGTGTCTAAATATCAGTTTGTAACTACTGTAACTCAGGTTTTCAGGTATTAAAAAAAGAAAACTTTTCGACAAATTTTAGCAGTTTTCTTTTTACATTCCTCCAGGCGTTTGCTGCGGGTTGCATTCATTTGAACACTTTCACCTCATGTTGTTTGAGGCTGCACGTATTCTGATAATTTTTCTGATGGCAAAATTTAAGTTTTGGTGAGATGGTGAAGACTGCTCTGGCTAGATGTAGAGACTACACTGCCTGTGCTCCGTGAAAGACTATGAAGCCAGTGTCTCTTTGTATTTGAAAGGCGGGACCCTAAAAATCACACAGTGTGCATGAAGACTATAAAATTTCCCCTCATAGTATAAATCTTCCGAGCAATGCAGTGGACGCTGGCCACTCGCCTCTAGAGCAGCCGTTTAATCACACTCCTCTTAAATAATGAAAGTTTGGTTTATGCTCACCTGAGGCATACATGTTCTAAGAGTGGGTCGAGGACGCGGAGGTGGGTTACCGCACCTGAAAATGAAAGTTAATAGCAAATATCAATGTCTGAGGAAACGTTCAGTTCAAGCATACTATGAATACCTCTACCCCTCGTATCTAGAGGTGTATTCACGTTTTCCTCTCGCACGAAAAAGCCTCGGCCGGACAGCATGCCAAAGCAGTTCACTGAGCCTTTTATTTCAGTGCTGACAGCGTGGTAAGAGCAATAAGAAAATTCATGTATGCTCTAAAGTTGCCTAAATTGCTTTTCCAATTGTCAATCTAGAGGGGCAAGGGAAAGTGCGAACTAGGCCAGCTAATACTTCGGTTTCGGTTTAAGGCTCATTTTCAAGTGGCAGCAGGCTTCAGAGAAAAGTCAGCAAACTGGAACTTGAGCTCTGCCTTAAAAGTAAAACGCGTTAGCCTCAATGGGTTAATGCCCACAAAGGAGGCGCTGATCATTCTTGAACACGTAACTGTATGTTTCAAGGCAAAAAAAGCAAAATGAACAAGTCTTACGGTGATTTCCCCAGAATAAAATTTAGGATCGATTGTCGAATAGGGCTTGAGCATGTTCACGTTTTTAACATGCACAAAAGTTTTGGTGAGATAAGATATTGCAAAGAATAGTTTTGGTAAAACTTCTCTCCACGCAGGAGTGAGCAGAGAGAACACGCAGCGAAAAGACTTCTCCAATCGGTGGAAAGGAGTCTTCCACTTTCCCTCTTGTCACTCAGCCTTTCATAACTGCAAAGTAATGCTGAATAACGCATATAACGGGGTGAAAAATTACACTTTGCTGCCTACACAAGTGGTACCTCCGGATGGCATTGCTTCTGGTGGAAGTCCGCATCTGAAAAAGACAAGAGAGGATTATCCGAAAGAAAGATTGAACAGATAGCGAATAACGATATGTATTAACAGCCGAAAATCTGTTACTTTGTAATTGCAAAGTGGATTGCATCATAAAAAACTGCACTTCCATTCGCGATGTTGTTCCTACTAAACGACGTTTTTAACAACTTTCTTAATACAATGGGGATTCCTGATAGGAAGAAGAGTCTATGCTGGTGAAAAGCATTGTTATTTAATTGACGACAGCACAGCCAGCTGCAGAAATTAAAATGAAAGAAAGTGCATTGACAGAAAGTACGAGCGCGGCGCTGGTTAGGGAAAAAAATTA
Organism: Amblyomma americanum; assembly: GCF_052857255.1. Lineage (NCBI taxonomy): Eukaryota > Metazoa > Arthropoda > Arachnida > Ixodida > Ixodidae > Amblyomma > Amblyomma americanum. Next base: position 67,279,979 of record NC_135505.1, on the reverse strand, counting down.
GGTGCGCACTTTCCTGCCGACAATAGGAAAAGGAAATATTCAAGGGCGGGTGAGATAAAAGGGATAACTGAGCATAATTTACGGAGGCAATTTTCCAGGTATGGGAGTGGCCAGGTTGTAGATAATGATAATATTGGATTGCTGGAAAGGTACTTTCCAGGACACACAACATACTGTTAACATTAAAGTACTGGTACTTCAACGCACATCTTACGTTTGCATGCTGCTTACGGTGCACGCTGGTTTCAAACAACCACATAGCTCCCGCAAAGAAGCCCATTGTGTTAAATAGAAAACACCGCAACACTAGGCTGAAAGGACGAATTATAAGTATATATAGTCTTACTCAGAGAAGCTACAAAAAACAGCCAGACTCAGGCAGAGAAGTACGACTTCCATCTGTATATCCTCAGCCACACTTCGCAGCATAAAAGTCCGAGACATCACTTCTACTGTGATATAGTTTGAATCTCCCCAGAGTGCAAGGCTCATATTTAAAGCTATGCTGCTGACCTTCATTTTCCGCGAATAATCTCCTGAGTGGTGCAAGGAAAATTATTTCTCAATCCGTCTTCTCGTGTTAGAAAGGATTTCAGTGAAGCACAACGCGTGATTCAGTATCTTAGTAATCTCAAAACAGCGGGTAACTTTAATTTACGCACCAGAATGAATCTTCGAACATCTGAGTGAGCAATATTAATAGAATTTCAATGTAAAATGTATCTACAGTAATGCTCTTTCAGATGTCTTTGAAGAGAAGTCTATTTTTTATTAGATATTGAAATAAAGATGCAAATATTCAAATATGCTGATCGCGTCAAAACTCCATCCGAATTTATATGACTTATTTGCTTCCTCCTGGCCATTATTGGTTTTTTCTTTGTGCCGTTATTTGTTGGGATTGGAATTTTTTTTCGGAAATATAATTCAGTCAGATTCCCGAGCTGTGACAAGTCTTTAGCGTGAATTTGGTAAGCTGCCACGCGATAGCTGCTACAGGATATTTACGGCGCAGTGCTCAAGCAGAGTCCCATCGAGGACCGAGTTCTGGAGAAATGCAAATTTTGTCCCTTAAGACGCCTTAGGAACGATAAAGCAGCACTGTGGTTGCGTGGTAGATTTTTTTTATTTTGAGCGCTTTCTGTCACAAAAAGCAAGTGAAAAAGGCAATTATATACACCCTACGCTTGTGAAAGGAATTTACCTGACAGTTTTCTAACTGATAGGAAATTTAATCTTTAAAGACTTCATTCTTGACGCCACTGTTTTAAATGTTGTCCAATTCATCTTCATTTTCAGCCTAATTACTCCCACCCATGGGCAAAGGCCTGTCCCGTTAACCCCACTACCAAACTAACCCAAGCCATCTACAGACTCCCTATCCCCTCAAAAATTTAATGCGATCCTCCCACATAACTCTCAGCCGCCCTCTGCTACGCTGGCCTTCTCTTGGATTCCAGTCAGTTAACTTAAAGAACCATCTTGCCCTCGCATTACCTGCCCTGCCCAGGCCCATTTCTTTCTCTCCATTTCAACTAGGATGTAACTAACCCGCCCATGTTCCCTGACGACCTCCGTCCTCTTGCCTTGACTCAACGTTACAGCTATTACATTCCTTTCGATATTTTGCAGCGTTGTCCTTATTTTAAGCAGAATTCGTTCCGTTAGCTTCCACGTTTGTGCCCTATAGGTGAGTATCGGTAAGATACAGTTGCTGTACACTTTTCTCTTGACGAATATTCGTGAACTGCCATTCATGATCTGCGTTAGCGTGCTAATTTCGATGCACTCCAGCCTTACTTTTTAATAATTTCACTATCGTGACCAATATCGGCAGTCACTACCTACCCTATGTATACGTATTCCTTTGCAACTTACAGTTCCTCGAAACCAATTCTTAACTGCTGTGTGCTTCCGAAACTGTTAAATATTTCTTCAGTTTTCTGTATAATAAATTCGGACCCACTTTTCTACCCTCCCTGTGTAAGTCATTTATCATCCTTGCAGCTGATCTCCCGAGTTGCTTAGCTAGATAATGTAATCAGCGAATTGCAGATTACTTTCGTATTCTTCAATAACTTTTAACCTTTCCTCATCTAAATCCACGATTCTGAATACCTCCAGTAAACAGCAGTGAATAGCACTGGAGACATTTTTGTCTCCCGGCCTGACACCCTTCCTTAGATGAACATTATTTCTCACATTATGGTGGACAATGGTACCTGCGCAGCTGTTATAGACATTTTTGCAGCATTTCTCTATAAGGCTACTCCAAAGCATTAATCTGTAATGCCAGCATGACTGCTGACCTTTCCACTCAGTTAATTGTTTTTCGTGTAATCACTAAATGATACTAGAGGGGCTGGTTATATTCGGCACATTTCTTTATCACCTGATTGATAGTGAGTGTTCATTTTCCTTTACGAAGGCCTGCCAGATCTTTTGATTGAGGCCTAAGGTTGCCTGACTCTAAAACCGAGTATCTCAGTAAATATCTTATAGGTAACCAGCAGTAAGAATATCAGTCTGTAGTTTTTCGTGTCCTTGGCATCACCTTTCTAATCGTTTAAGCTAATGTTGGCGTCTTCAAAGCTTCTGGTATTCTCGAAGTCATAAGGCATTGCGTATACTGGGTGGCTAGTTTTTATAGCACAATATCCCCTCGATCCTTAATCCCATCTGCCCTTACCTGATCATCAACAGCTGATTTCCTCCTTTTCATTGCTGTAACGGTTTCTTTAATGCCTTTTATTTTGCTGGCCGGCTGTCCTAATGTTATGCGCTACTGCCTCTTCATTAATCACATGATTACACTAGCTACTGTATCGACTTGTGTAGAATTTTCGGCTAGTTTAACCACCTTATGCATACTGCCATTGAGATTGCCCTCTTTTTCAACCGATACGTCTGGTTTTCCCAAGCCTAGTTTCCTCTTTAACACTTTTAGGCTACCTCTTTTTTTAGCACGCTCGGTTCTCTCTATATTAAAGTTTCTTATGTCGGTTACCTTGCGCTTTTTGATTAACTTTGATAATTATGCCAGTTGTGCGTTACCTTTGAATTTAGGTTCTTTCCACCGAAAGCAAGAGAGCTCCTGACCCTACCACCAGAACCGAACAAATTATGATTATAGAGTTTTAAATTATAGATAATTCGGGATAAAAAGATACTTAGGCGTGATCATGCTTCTCTTTTGATTTTGTGTTCCGTTTTAGCTTTGAGACCCGCATATATTAGTAGGCCTTCAATAATAACGGCGCCAAAACCTAGGCTCCTGCCAACTCCTACTGCCCTTATTTTCAGCGCTTTTGAAAATGAAGTTGTACTGACCTGCCATAGTGTTTCCTTTATTTCTATGTATGACCTTTTTGCCTAATGAGATCTGCGTGAATCCGAGTTCGGAGATAATCATTGACATGTTTGCAATTTGCATTGATAGCAGGACCTCATTTATGTGCACTTGATCGTAAATAAGTATTCGCTCTCTCATTAATTGTTAAATGGGTGAAGAGACCCAGCTCGCCTGCCTAAGCATTTTAGGTTAATTTGTGGTTTTTCACACTCTGCGTCGAAAAAAAAGGCATTCTAAGTTCGCATTTTTCGGCAAGCAGTCCTGAGCCCGTCACCGTTAACAAGCAGTTGAAGACGAATGATTTTGTAACGCAAGCATATCAAATGCATCGAAATCATGATGAGCCCCGAGGAGCATGCGTCAGTGAAACAGCCTTGGGCTGTCCTGTATATCATACATTGCCGGAAAGTGAATAAATTAATCTTAGTAGCAATATAGACAACACAAAAAACAAGACGATTCAGCATCTTAGAAACCTCAGAACTCAGCCAGACCTGCTGTGCCCACGCTGATTATGGTGATCTTTTTTAAGATAGCAAGCGCTGGACGTTCATCGCCTATTGCTTTTTTTCGGTATTTTTGCGTCCTTTAGACTTCTCGCATCGTGCACATGTCTGAAAAAGCAGCATTATTAATTAGCTGCATTTCATGATTTCAGATTCTGTTCGGTTACATGTCGCCGTTTTTTTTTCGAGAATTTCGTGATAGCCGGATAGCTTAGTGTTCCAGAAAATTTACCAAAGTTTATTCTGTATTCTTTTTGAGAGAAGCAATCAACCTTTTTTATAGATCGCGACGCATTCTGCTTTTTTTGAGCGATCAAACAGGGTAAAATTCAGTGAAGGAAGGGCTGAGAGAAAACCGATAGGAAGTGAGAGCCTGCGTGAAAGTCGCAAACCAATCGCAAGACAAAGTAACAACAAATAAAGGCATTAGACATTGAGGAAATAAGGCGCATTCATTCTCCCTGCATTCTTATTATTTATAGAGACTTGAACATTCAAAGCAGCTACTTTGAACTAAGCGCACGAAATGGGCTCCCCAGATCAAAACCTATTTCTAAACATCCCTGAAACCTTTTACATTAGCTGAAAATTGCTCCCTGAGCTGCTTAATAAAACTAAAAAACTAAATAAATGCTATATCAGCTGCTAATAAGTAGCATTACAAGCCAAGAAAGAAAAAACCCTTCAGACTGGCACAAAACCAATGAGCAGCCCCAAGAAATATTTTTTTCTTTACTTACTCTTACAGTTGCTAGGGAGGAACAGCTCTTCTTATGACTAACAAACCATGCTAAGAGTAATATGATAAGGTTTATTAAAGCTAATAGACTCCACTATTTACTTTAGCTAAGTTACAGCCTGTAATTATGCCAGATGGCAAATCAGTGATTCTTCATTAACTACCTCACCCAAAGAACGAAAATATTACTTCGCAGTAGGCCACAGAAATCTGAACCGTAGTTGGCTGGTTTCGCTCGCTTAAAAACTTCGTCTTTTTTTAACTTTATTACGTTGAGGTGGTTCACCCAGTGTGCGCGAAAAAGTAATTTGCATGCGTCTATGTGTGTGTATGAAGATGGACGTCACTGTCAGCTTCTTTGTATGGGAAGAATTTCAAATGAAAGTAAATGACTTTTTTTTCGCACAGGCCCACGCGACAAGTACGGACGGCCCGCATCTCCATAATGTGATGTTCTCGAAGGCCAAGGGAGAAAAAAAATGTTGAGGCCAAAAGGAAAAGTATTTTCCAAAAGTACTGAAGAGCGCTTGGGTCGTCATACTCCTTCATTGTCCGTGTTTTTTGTCGCGCTGCTCTGTAAATATATTTGCCGCATTTCCTGAAATATTATATCAGATGCGTGGTGAAGCTTTCACCAGGAGCTTAAGCAAAATTTCTTTCCTTGGAGTTCTTATGCGCACATAACGGGCCATTGACACCAAAAGGTAACTGTGGAATGTTCACTCTGCATTTATTGGGGCCGGTGACTGATTCTTGGAGTGAAAGGTAACCTCCATAGTATGTTGTGTGGAATTTTAACTTCCAGGCATAATATTGGAGAACAGTGAAGAGTGAGTGAGGCTATCCCAGACTGAGTTCAACTCCTTTAGAAGGTTCACTAGGGTCACAACAGAGAAAAGAACCCCATCATGGAACAAGAAGTGGCATGTAGTTTTTACGGTGAACACTAAAATGCAACACAGAGAACAACACAAATAAAAGTTCTTTGCATGCGCTTTGCGTCCTACAAGAAGAATTCCTTGTGTCGTTCCTAATGTTGGCCTTTAGCTTTCGCTCTGAAAACTGACCGATATATCAAAGAATTCCAAAAAGCACCATATAGTAATTTTCGTTGTCGTCGCAAGAAAATGGCTGTCGTGGTGGAGTACTTGGCTTCCCCTTCCTATACAAGCGTGCCACTTAAACCTATTTGGTCTACCCTGAGCATGTGCGGAGAAACTGACCATGGGACGCAGCAGAGGCTGCTTAGGATCAGTTGATCTCGACGGTTTAGGAAGATGAACCTGTCATTGATCTTCGCAAGAACCTTGTCGAACTAAGCTTACCGAGCGTTGTTCTCGAGAAGGTCGGGAGAATTAAGAGAGGTGGCTTGAGGCTTAGCGGGATTTGTAAGACATTTGAGGCATTAACTGAGACATTTCGGGGGGAAGAGGGACACGAGTTTTCCAACTGTGGTTTACCAGCAAAGCACGAGAAAGGTGTAGTCTTATGGACATCAGCAGCACCTTCGATCAAATGCTCCACATAACAAATAACGAGTAGTTATCTGAAGGAACCTCTGCAAGAGGTACGAATACAAGGTTCTACACACGTGCGAACTGTTATCCACCTTCACTGAAAAAAAAAGAGATTGCTGTGCGAAAGCATTGAATAGTATGGAAAGACTAGTCAATAACTTTTAGAAAAGTTGTTAGAAACCCGATTCCGTGAATGAGAAAACAGTAAATTACATGAAAACTCGGGATATAGAGGATAAAAATAAATCAGCCATTCTTGAGCCCGCCATCCTTGAGTCGTGCAAATGTCGAGGCGTCGAGTCGCTTGTGGCGCTGAGGTTTAGTGTCCGTTCTGTATTAGGCACCAAAAAAGAAACGAATAAAACTAGTGAAGAGGAAGCAGTGAATGAATTCACTGTGACAGAAAACAGATGTGTTAAGAATATCGCTTTACAATATATATTTCTCTGCCTCAGTCATGTAAAAGATGACTGAGAATATTAATAGGATAAGTATGTAGTGCACAATCGAAAGAAAAGGGAGGTTGGCTAGGCATTACACAAACAAGCTCTGCAAGGTCACAATAAAAAAAGGTAATTAAAATCAAAAGCACGAAACATTGAGCTCAGTAAATGAGATACAACTACCATAATTCTAAAAACCAATCAATGCGAGAAAAAAATATTATGGGGAAGTAGATCAGAGCCTCATGCTTCAGTGCCACGCCAGAGACGTCGTGTAATAAACATCATTATGTTAATCGCAAACCTCTCTCAAAATACAAGAAATGGTGGCTCTTCGGTTCACGGTTCTCGATAGTAGTAAGACATGTAACGGCTAAGTTTATAATGCGACGAATCCGCATGTCTCGAACTTGGATAAATGAATTTTAAGCAGGTAAATACACTTTCTTTATTGTTGAGTGACTAGGTTCAGAAACATCGATGGGCGATCAAATTGGATTTATCAACGTGAATTGCCCAGTCCGATGTCTAGTCTAATCAAGTTGTGCTTATAGTCGAGGTGTAGGTTCAATGGCATTTGCTTCCATCTATTTCCATTATAATTCAATTCCAATTCTGATTTCGACACTACGAAAATTACCCGCACTGTTAGATCGCGGCCAGTCCTCATAGCACTAACGGTGCTTTGGCGTAGTGGTTAGCGATGCTCTTCTGCACTGACAGCTGGCTGTTTCAAGCACAGCCACCTTTCGGGCTTGTGAGACCCAGGCTGTACTTTCCGAGCAGTGCGAGGAGGAACAGCTCCCGCTGCTTCATTTTCTCTAACGCAGTTATTTTGTAAGGTGGTATAATTTGCACGTAGGCCTGCTCTTGTTGCGGTAATTTTCTTCTTAGTCATTTTCGTTTTTGCAGAGTGTTTCTTCCCCCGGCGCCTCCCTACTCTCTGCTATATTGGAGTGGCAAAGAGGAGGAGGAAATGAGGTAGTTGACAGGTGGAAGGCGGAGAATAGTAAATCTTCTTAGACACCAACCGGGAGGTGGAGGGTTCACACAAACCCCGACGGCGCCCACGACGGCGCAGAGGTTTTGCCTTCAAGGCCCTCTGAATGCATTATGATGAGACACGTTCTTGACAATAAGCGTCTATTAAATTATCATAAGTGGTAGCTTCACAACAATTTAGGTAGTATTTTCCGGCAGCTGCACCACTTCATCGAGCACAAAACGCTGCAGCGGCTCTGACAACCTTATTGGTGTTCTGAAGTTGTCGCGGATTCTCCGGGTCTCGTAGACGTGCCTAGCAGCAGTTATGGCCTGGAAGCTGTGCGACGGTCGTTATTTTTTGACAGAGCAAGCACCCTTCTATTGTCCATTCGAAGCGTCAGTCGGAAGTGAGCAAAGGTCAAGAAAATTCAAGTCGTTCACAAAGAGACAGAGGATATCTTTTCCCCGTTATTCCGAAAGGCGCGGCGTCTGGGATGAAAAAGTTGTATTAGCACCCACCTTCGAAGTTCCCACTGACTTCACTTTCGGAAGTGTGTCTAAATGGTGTTCACTGATTCTTTAATTGTGCCGTTGTTTGAGGAGACGCATACCTACCCCCCATCCCCCCGCCCCCAAAGTGTCACTGGGGTGCTTAGCTCACGCAATCGGGGAGATCGAGAGCAAAAAAAAATGTTGACAAAAAACCAAAAAAGCAGCGCAGCTACCCACCAAAGACTTCAATAGACCAAGGTTGTCTGACAAAGAAGAAGTGGAATGAGAAAGTAGAAAAAAACTCGCCAAGTCCTGAGCTCAGCACCCGGGACGCAAGCTCCAGGTCACCAATGGAGAACGAGAATTTCCCGAGCGTAGTGAATGCTGGCCTTGGTGGAGACGTATGCAAAGGCTGCCACAAAGACTCCGAAAGCTTCGAGCTTATTCACAGTTACTTCTCCTATTGCTCTTCACCAAATGACACTAACCAGGATAGAGGCCACAGAGGAGTTACCCAATTTGCAACATCAAGTATCAAGTCTGCCTAGTAATGACAAGCACAGCTCTACCAAGGATCCTTCCTTTCATTTATTTCTTATTTAAGGCCAAACAAACCTTTCCCCACCTGAGAGCATAGTGTCAGCACTGGCCAATAAAGTGGCCCATGGGTCGTCTTATTGTCACGAAAACGACGAAGCTGACAGTGGCGCGGGACGGAGCGCTCGCGCAAGGCCAGCAGTAATTAAAAATCATCTCACTGCCCTCGTTCATCTCGCCTCATTCTTTGGCTTAAAAACTCCGACGTGAAGCTTCCTTGTCTGAATTCTAGCGCGTGAACAATGCGTGTAGCGGCGGCCGATATTTACGAGATGACAAATACGCTTACGCGTCATATACCCGCGACTGCTGTTTGATGCTCCTGATGATAGATGTAAACTAAATTGCTCACATGCATTTGTTTGTTTATTTCGGTTAGTAATGTCTTATATAACGAGCACTTGCTTCTATTGAGTTAAGCACAACTGGGGCGAATTCCTGATGTAACTCGTCCCAGCCGACAAGGATACGCTCTCAGTTCCGGTGTTTTCGGGGCACAAGAAAGGTATTATATATTTGGTCCTCCGGAATTATACTCACCCTACTCGTGTTCTGCAGTCAGTTGAGCGCAAACACCGTTCTCACCAACATCTGCTGATACTGCGTGGTGCCGCTTAATTCACAGCTAAATTATGTTTTATGAAGAATAACTCGAAAGGTAATTACTCGCAGGTTAGAAAAGTACTTTTTTTTATTTCTCTTGGCATCGAGAAAAGTACAAAACATTTTTCATTTCTAATTTCAGTGATAGGCTGGTGGGTCCAAGTGAATTCCTGCTTGCAAAGCCCCGAACTAATCAAGTGACACTCTTTTGTCCGTTAGAAGTCTTGATTGCACATCCAAGCGAAAATTATAACAACGTCTGCGTATGGACGTTCATATCTACAGCAATGTTCACATAGTAGTGACTACTGAATTGGCAAAGATTTCGTCTTTAGGTGCTGGCTCCATCTCAATTTCGAATTCAGACTGGTTTTGTTAGAAGGGAAATCCAAATGTTCTAGCAATGGCAACCTCCCTTTACGCGGATGCCTACTGAGGAAGTTAAAAAGAAATGAAAATGCTGTCACTTTTTTTAAGCTTGCACAAGCTGAACGTTCTCATACTGCACACATCAGGGACGAAGACGCATATAGGATGTAGAATGCGAGTGGGTTCTTTTTCACATCAAGGAAATAATGCAAACCCGACAATAAGGCAAGCAGTATACGAGTCAACAGTATTCCTGAGTATATTCTGCAGAGCTGGAAACATGCTTTGTCATTCGCAGCAAATACAAAGCGAAGGCGGAGTAAAGTGGTGCGAGTTTAGCACGCAAAATCGCAAGAAGAGAACAGCTGCAGAGGCATTTGTTGGTGGAGGCAGCAAATTTTTCATCTGTGTGCTAATGGCTCGCCTGGAACCAGGCTTACGTCGCGAAAGCCTATTTGCCAGGACATGCTGGGAAACTTCTGTGATGCCGCTGGGGAACAGATCGGGCCATAATAAACGGCTAAAATATCCGACTGATAAAAGATCCAAACGGACCTTCCTTTCTTATCTGTACAGCCCCCTCTAGCTAGCACAAAAATGAGAAATAACTAAGTTGTGTCCTTGTGATTCACTGGCTTCACAAATCTGGAGTGGAAATGTTACTAGAGTTAAGAGTAACAACAACGTGACATTATTCGATTGTTGATTGATTATCAACGTGCCATGTTTAATTGTGTAAATCTATGCGTCGCTTGATGGCAACTAAGAAAACAAGAAGCGCTCCTCATGAATTCCCAGCCATGTAATAATAAAGGACACTGGCTCGAACACCGCATATAGGAAGTTTCAGAAGAAGAGACTCGTGATTAATACTGTTAAATTGTTTGGAGAAATATACGTATATTTTTAATGCTTTTCATTTAAATACGAAATTATTTATAATAATTTCCTTTTTACCGCCAGAGCGTTAAAGGCCCCGTTAACAAAAAATCCGGTGTCGGTGTTGTCCGCATCGTTCTTTTCAGCGAAAATTTGAGGGGACCACTTAAGAAGTTAAAATCTGCCTCAAAGGTTTGACGCGATAGCATAGTGCGTTATTGCTATAGAGGCAGAAGGTAATTCTCTGCTTTACATTCATAGATCCTTTACATTCATATATTATACCCTTCCTGGCGCAATCGTGCAGCGGTCAATGGATGCGCCACTGCCCTGCGATGGGAGGCGGTCTCGGTGATGGGCCTGCTGGGGCCCCCGTTGCTCTTACCGAGCGACCAATTATTCATGTAACTGCACCTGACACGGTAGGCAGTTTTCTCACTATCCGTTAGGCACTGTGCGATGACGCCGCATGGTGACGTCACCCAGGTTGTGCACTTGCCTCCTAGGTTGCTCTGTGGGCACCACTAGCCCGAGGGATGGTCATAATATTTCGCTTACAAGGCCGACGCCGGATTTTTTAGCCAACGAGGGCTTTAAGGCTATCGCGTGAAGAATAACATGGCGCGCATATAACTCGCATACCTCTAAATCACCTGAACATAGAATACATCATGCACCCTTGCGCCCTCGGCAACATAAACAATAAACTCGAGAGGAGAGCTTTTTTTTTCTTGGGAATCATGATTTCCTTCGAACATGACGAAGTAAAAAATTGCTTCCAAGCCGTGCCTTATCGATCTCAAAATTATTTGGGAAGAAACGAGGACCTCAGGAAATTTGCGGGAATTCTTAATTCCTAGCCATGTGAAGTCCGTGAAGAACGTTTATGGAACGAGTCATAGCTCATACCTTGAAACAATATGAGTGTTTCCTTTTTGCACCCTTGCAGTTGATCGACTTTGAAATCACACGTCAAAAGCAAGATAGCATTGATTTTTTTACCGTGAGGAACTTTCAAGCACGTCCATAGGCTCAAAGTGAAACAGCTTTCATGCCAGAAGTGTGGGGCTTGTTTTGATGAAAGCGGCGAAAATATTTAAATATTACAAAGGAAGTCGTTTCCCGTCATCTGAAAACCTTAAGTGTTCGCCCTTCGTCAGTGCAGACTTTAAAAACATGTGATTATGATCAGTGGAGACAGCGCGCTAAATCGTTAGTTTCCCGCTCATCAGCGAAATTGTAGGCCCCGTGCACGTCGTGAGACACTTATTGTGAATTCAGTAGGAGAAACCTTGTGTACGTAGGAAGTCATGGTAAGGAAGTCATGTGATACACACTTTTAGCACGTCGTGCTTAACTGTTAAAGTTATCACACACGAAAATTTTGAGAGACGGCTTACAACAAAGGCAATACTAACCCAGAAGCGATTTTGTGCAAGGCAAGGCCTCCTATGCATCTGTTGTTGTTTTACGACATCCTATCTGTACCAGCTCAGTGTCCTTATTCCTACTTTCTCCATGCTGATTACTCATCTG